>NC_052310.1:31536139-32215514 GCF_016432855.1 Salvelinus namaycush | reverse complement strand
AATGAATCACAAACGTTACTAATAAACTTTTCCAAACAAGTCACACAAAGTTTATAATCAAACCTTAGGTACCCTAATACGTAAATAAACGATACAATTTAAGACTCGTTATTGTCTTTACCGGAGAAAAATACCAAAGAACGCGCTCTCTTTCACGCGCTTGGAAACACTACTGCCAAAATGGGAGCCACCTAGAAAAACTACAATTTCTGGCTCATTTTTCCAAAAACCAGCATGAAACTCTTTCTAAAGACTAGTGGAAGCCCTATGAACTGCAATTTGGGAGGATTTCGCCCATAAAAGTGACAGCCATTGAAAACAGTGGTAGGCAGAATTTTTTTTGGGGGGGTGGTTTGTCCTCGGGGTTTCGCCTGTTATATCAGTTCTGTTATACTCACAGACATAATTGTAATAGTTTTAGAAACTTAACTTCTCACGAGTCACCATCCCGGATCCGGGAGCATCCTCATCAGTAAAAAAGCTGACTAGCATAGCCTAGCATAGCGCCACAAGTAAATACTAGCATATAAATATCATGAAATCACAAGTCCAAGACACCAAATGAAAGATACACATCTTGTGAATCCAGCCATCATTTCCGATTTTTAAAATGTTTTACAGCTAAACACAATATGTATTTCTATTAGCTAACCACAATAGCAAAAGACTCAACCGCATATTTTCACAATTTTTTTACCGCATAGGTAGCTTTCACAAATTCGACCAAATAAAGATATAATTAGTCACTAACCAAGAAACAACTTCATCAGATGACAGTCTTATAACATGTTATACAATAAATCTATGTTTTGTTCGAAAAATTTACATATTTCAGGTATAAATCATAGTTTTACATTGCAGCTACAATCACAAATATCACCAAAGCAGCCAGAATAACTACAGAGAGCAACGTGAAATACCTAAATACTCATCATAAAACATTTATGAAAAATACATGGTGTACAGCAAATGAAAGACAAACATCTTGTGAATCCAGCCAATATTTCAGATTTTTTAAGTGTTTTACAGCGAAAACACAATATAGCATTATATTAGATTACTACAATAGCCAACCACACAACCGCATTCATTCACCGCAAAGGTAGCGATCGCAAAAAAACAGCAAAAGATATAAAATTATTCACTAACCTTGACAAACTTCATCAGATGACAGGCCTATAACATCATGTTACACAATACATATATGTTTTGTTCGAAAATGTGCATATTTAGCGGTACAAATCGTGGTTTTACAATGTGAATACGTAGTCAAAATGCACAAAATTGTCCGGAGAAATCTTGGACAGTCACCTAATCTAATCAAATAACTCATCATAAACTTTACTAAAAAATACATGTTGTACAGCAAATGAAAGATACACTAGTTCTTAATGCAACCGCTGTGTTAGATTTTTAAAAATAACTTTAGTACGACATACAGCTTACGTTATAGCGAGACAGCGCCCAAAATAAGGGCGGAAAATATGACTAAACATTTTCAACAGAAATACGAAATAACATCATAAATTGTTCTTACTTTTTGCTGAGCTTCCATCAGAATCGTGTACAAGGAGTCCTTTGTCCAGAATAATTGTTGTTTGGTTTTAGAATGTCCTCTTCTCCTGTCGAATTAGCAAACATAGCTAGCCATGTGGCGCAAACGTGCCCAACTTCACATGACGCAAAGAAAAGAAAATTCCGAAAATTGCAATAAACGTTCAATAAACTACTTTATGATGTTTTTATCACATATATCAAATAAAATCAGAGCCGGAGATATCTAACGTCTATACCGAAAGCTTTTCAGAACGCAATCTGGGGTTCCTTCTCGCGCCTTCCAAGACAATGAAAATTCCAGACACGTCATTCCAAAAGCTCTTGTTCGGCCTCAGATCAAGCTAGACACCCCATTCCACCTCTCACTGCCTGTTGACATCTAGTGGAAGGCGTATGCAGTGCATGTAGATCCATAGATTTCAGGCAAATTAATAGGAAGGCCCTGGAACAGAGCCTCGATTTCAGATTTTTCACTTCCTGACAGGAAGTTTGCTGCAAAATGAGTTCTGTTTTACTCACAGATATAATTCAAACGGTTTTAGAAACTAGAGAGTGTTTTCTATCCAATAAAAATAATAATATGCATATTGTACGAGCAAGAATTGAGTACGAGGCAGTTTAATTTGGGCACGATTTTTTACAAAGTGGAAATAGCGCCCCCCTATTGACAAAAAGTGTTTTCTATCCAAATCTACCAATTGTATGCATATCCTAGCTTCTGGGCCTGAGTAACAGTGTAACGGCTGTTGGAAGGAGAGGACCAAGGTGCAGCGTGGTAAGTGTCCATATTTCTTTAATGAACACTGAAATAACAAAAAAAAACTAAGATAACGACCGAAACAGTTCTGGCTGGTGCAGACACACAACAGAAAACAACTACCCACAAACACAGGTGGGAAAAGGCTACCTAAGTATGGTTCTCAATCAGAGACAACGATAGACAGCTGCCTCTGATTGAGAACCACACCCGGCCAAACACATAGAACTAGACAACATAGAACACAACATAGAATGCCCACCCCAACTCACGCCCTGACCAACCAAAATAGAGACATAAAAAGGATCTCTAAGGTCAGGGCGTGACAAACAGGCAGTTTACTTTAGGCACGCTTTTCATCCGGACGTGAAAATACTGCCCCCTACCCAAGAGAGGTTAACCAGCACCATCTTCAGATTAGCCTTAACTTCGGTAGCCCTGCCCCATGGTAAACAGTGTCTGAACGCTGGATGATTCTTTTTAAATCTAATACTGCGGTTAATGGAGTCGCCAATGACTAGGGTTTTCAATTTGTCAGAGCTAATGGTGGGAGGCTTTCGGCGTCTCAGACCCCGTAACGGGTGGAGGAGAGACCAGAGAAGGCTCGGCCTCTGACTCCGACTCGTTGCTTAATGAGGAGAACCAGTTGAAAGTTTCTGTCGGCTGAATGAGCGGGACCGGTTGAGCATTCCGACAGCACTTCCTTCCAGAAGCCATGAGAAAATCATCCGGCTGCGGGGACTGTGCGAGGAAATTTATACTCCAATCTGTACTTATTTGTGGCACAGATGCTGTTTCGTCCTTTTCTACACTTAAATTACCCTTGCCTAACAATTACATCTGAAGCTGGGCTTGCAGCATGGCTATCCTCACCATAAGGTGATCGTTCTCCTGTGTATTTTTTTATTTCACCTTTATTTAACCAGTTGGCAAGTTGAGAACAAGTTCTCACTTGCAACTGCGACCTGGCCAAGATAAATCAAAGCAGTTCGACACAGAGTTACACATGGAATAAACAAACACACAGTCAATAATACAGTAGAAAAAGTCTACATACAGTATGTGCAAATGAGGTAGGATAAGGGAAGTAAGGCAATAAATAGGCCATGGTGGCGAAGTAATTACAATATAGCAATTAAACACTGGAATGGTAGATGCGCAGAAGATGAATGTGCAAGTAGAGATACTGGGGTGCAAAGGAACAAGATAAATAAATAAATACAGTATGGGGATGAGGTAGTTGGATGGGCTATTTACAGAGGGGCTATGTACAGGTGCTGTGATCTGTGAGCTGCTCTGACAGCTGGTGCTTAAAGCTAGTGAGGGAGATATGAGTCTACAGCTTCAGTGATTTTTGCAGTTCGTTCCAGTCATTGGCAGCAGAAAACTGGAAGGAAAGGCGGCCAAAGCAGGTGTTGGCTTTGGGGGCAACCAGTGAGATATACCTGCTGGAGCACGTGCTACAGGTGGGTGCTGCTATGGTGATCAGTGAGCTGAGATAAGGCAGGGCTTTACCTAGCAGAGACTTGTAGATGACCTGGAGCCAGTGGGTTTGGCGACGAGTATGAAGCGAGGGCCAGCCCACGAGAGCATACAGGTCACAGTGGTGGGTAGTATATGGGGCTTTGGTGACAAAACGGATGGCACTGTGATAGACTGCATCCAATTTGTTGAGTAGAGTGTTGGAGGCTATTTTGTAAATGACATCGCCGAAGTCGAGGATCGGTAGGATGGTCAGTTTTATGAGGATATGTTTGGCAGCATGAGTGAAGGATGCTTTGTTGCGAAATAGGACGCCGATTCTGGATTTAATTTGGGATTGGAGATGCTTAATGTGAGTCTGGAAGGAGAGTTTACAGTCTAACCAGACACCTAGGTATTTGTAATTGTCCACATATTTTAACCTGTTTGGGCTGCAGCCGGACACCGGTACACTTATGACAACATCCAGCTCAAGTGCAGGGCGCGAAATTCAAAAGATATTTTTTTAAAATATTTAACTTTCACACATTAACAAGTCCAAGACACCAGATGAAAGGTACACATCTTGTGAATCAAGCCAACATGTCCGATTTTTAAAATGTTTTACAGGGAAGACACAATATGTAAATCTATTAGCTAACCACGTTAGCAAAAGACTCCACTTTTATTACTCCATCAGTTTTTGACTCCATCAGTAGCTATCACAAATTCGGCCAAATAAAGATATAAATAGCCACTAACCAAGAAACAACCTCATCAGATGACAGTCTGATAACATATTTATTGTATAGCATATGTTTTTTTCGAAAAATTTGCATATTTCAGGTATAAATCATAGTTTACATTTCAGCTACATTCAGAAATTGCACCGAAAGCAGCCATAATATTTACAGACACCAACGTCAAATACCTAATTACTCATCATAAAACATTTCTGAAAAATACATAGTGTACAGCAAATGCAAGACAGGCATCTTGTGATGCCAGACAATATTTTTCCGATTTATTAAGTGTTTTACAGCGAAAACAAAATGTAGCGTTATATTAGCTTAGCACAATAGCCAGAAACACATGGGCGCCGGCGACTATGACAGATATATGAAACAACATCATAAAATGGGTCTTACTTTTGCTGATCTTTCATCAGAATGTTGAACAAGGTGTCCTTTGTCCAGATGAGTCGTTGTTTGGATTCAGAATGGCAACTTTCTCTCTCCATTTAGCAAGCGCGCTAGCCGGGTTGCACGGATCTCTCCATGTAAACAAACGGAAGAGAACGGAACACGGCAAAACTCCCGAAAAAATTTCAATAATCTGATGAAACTATATTGAAAAAACATACTTTACGATGATATGGTGACATGTATCAAATAAAATCAAAGCCGGAAATAATAGTCGCCTATAACGTCAGCAAAACAAAAGGCAACCCCACTGTCCAAAACGCGTTCTTCAGAGTACCGGAAATTGGGTACACGTCATTCCAAGAGGATTTATTCCATCCCAGATCGAGATAATCACCTCATTTCTTCTCTCACAGCCTTCTTGACACCCAGAGGAAGGTGTATGACGTGCATGTATACTAATAGCTCTTGTGCCCATTTATAGGCAGGAAGAGGAAGAGAGCATCGATTTCAGACTTTGAACTTCCGGGTCAGGAAAAGTGCTGCAGAATGAGTTCTGTTTCACTCAGAGAAATAATTCAAACGGTTTTAGAAACTAGAGAGTGTTTTCTATCCAATAGTATGAATAATATGCATATTGTACGAGCAAGAAATGAGTACGAGGCCGTTTGAAATGGACACATTTTATCAGGCTACTCAATACTGCCCCTTGCAGCCATAAGAAGTTAATGCAACCGCTGTGTCAGATTTCAAAAAACTTCTACGGAAAAAGCACACCATGCTATAGTCTGAGTACAGAGCTCAGAGCCCAAACAAGACATACAGATATCTGCCATGTTGTGGAGTCAACTGAAGTCAGAAATAGCATTATAAATATTCACTTACCTTTGATGATCTTCATCAGAATGCACTCCCAGGAATCCCAGTTCCGCAATAAATGTTTGATTTGTTCGATAAAGTCCATAATTTATGTCCAAATACCTCCTTTTTGTTCGCACGTTTAGTTCCAAAATCCAAATTGATGACGCGCAGGATAGACGAAAAGTCAAACAGTTCCGTTACAGTTCGTAGAAACATGTCAAACGATGTATAGAATCAATCTTTAGGATGTTTTTAACATAAATCTTCATTAATGTTTCAACCGGAGAATTCCTTTGTCTGTAGAAATGCGATGGAACGCAGCTAACTCTCACGGGGGAGCACCTGAGTGAGCCCGTGGCACTCTACCAGACCCATGACTCAATCAGCTCTCATTCCCTCATCCTTCACAGTAGAAGCATCAAACACGGTTCTACAGACTGTTGACATCTAGTGGAAGCCCTAGGAAGTGCAATATGACCCCATAGACACTCTATATTGGATAGGCAAACCTACAAACCTCAGATTTCCCACTTCCTGGTTGGATTTTTTCTCAGGTTTTTGACTGCCATTTGAGTTCTGTTATACTCACAGACATCATTCAAACAGTTTTAGAAACTTCAGAGTGTTTTCTATCAAAATCCACTAATACTATGCATATCTTAGCTTCTGGGACTGAGTAGCTGGCAGTTTACTCTGGGCACCTTATTCATCCAAGCTACTCAATACTGCCCCCAGCCATAAGAAGTTAACACAGTGTCCAAAGAAGGGCCAGAGGTATACAGAATGGTGTCATCTGCGTAGAGGTGGATCAGAGAATCACCAGCAGCAAGAGCGACATCCTTGATGTACACAGAGAAGAGAGTCGGCCCGAGAATTTAACCCTGTGGCACCCCCATAGAGACTGCCAGAGGTCCGTACAACAGGCCCTCCGATTTGACACACTGAACTCTATCAGAGAAGTAGTTGGTGAACCAGGCGAGGCAATCATTTGAGAAACCAAGGCTGTTGAATCTGCCGATAAGAATATGGTGATTAACAGAGTCGAAAGCCTTTGCCAGGTCGATGAATACGGCTGCACAGTAATGTCTCTTATCGATGTTGGTTATGATATCGTTTAGTACCTTGAGCTTGGCTGAGGTGCACCCATGACCAGCTCTGAAACCAGATTGCATAGCGGAGAAGGTACAGTGGGATTTGAAATGGTCGGTAATCTGTTTGTTAACTTGGCTTTCAAAGACCTTAGAAAGGCAGGGTAGGATAGATGTAGGTCTTTAGCAGTTTGGGTCTATAGTGTCTCCCCCTTTGAAGAGGGGGATGACCGCGGCAGCTTTCCAATCTTTGGGCATCTCAGACGATACGAAAGAAAGGTTGAACAGGCTAGTAATAGGGGTTGCAACAATTTCGGCAGATCATTTTAGAAAGAGAGGGTCCAGATTGTCTAGCCCGGCTGATTAGTAGGGGTCCAGATTTTTCAGCTCTTTCAGAACATCAGCTATCTGGATTTGGGTGAAGGAGAAATGGGGGAGGCTTGGGCGAGTTGCTGTGGGGGGTGGAGGGCTGTTGATCGGGGTAGGGGTAGCCAGGTGGAAAGCATGGCCAGCAGTAGAAAAATGCTTTGAAATTGAAATTCTCAATTATAATGGATTTATCAGTGGTGACAGTGTTTCCTAGCCTCAGTGCAGTGGGCAGCTGGGAGGAGGTGCTCTTATTCTCCATGGACTTTACAGTGTCTCAGAACCTTTTTGAGTTTGTGCTACAGGATGCAAATTTCTGCTTGAAAAAGCTAGCCTTAGCTTTCCTAACTGCCTGTGTATATTGGTTCCTAACTTCCCTGAAAAGTTGCATATCACGGGGGCTATTCGATGCTAATGCAGAACGTCACAGGATGTTTTTGTGCTGGTCAAGGGCAGTCAGGTGTGGAGAGAACCAAGGCCTATATCTGTTCCTGGTTCTACATTTTTTGAATGGGGCATGCTTATTTAAGATGGTGAGATGGTATTATGAGTACAGCGACTGCAATTAGAAGGCATACTTAGCTTTGGCTGGTGGAGGTCCTGTAGAACCATGTCCAGATAAAGCGTCCGGGGGAAAAAAGTTATGAAAAAAGTCGAGTGAGGGAAAAAAATAAATATAAAACGGTAATTAAAAAGTAAAAACCGTAAAGTTGGCAGGTAACAAAGTTACGCTAGCAACAAAACGCACAGCAGCACGTACACAAGTTCACAAGTTGTGACAGGAAATTACGTCAGCAGTGATACCTGTGTGTCAGGCGCACCTTCTTGGAAAGGCTTACAGAATGTAGTCACCTGGAAGTTCATTTGTGGAATTTCTTTCCTTCTTAAGTTAATGCGTTTGAGGCAATCAGTTGTGTTGTGACAAGGAAGGGGGGTATACAGAAGATAGCCATATTTGGTAAAAGACCAAGTCCATATTATGGCAAGAACAGCTCAAATAAGCAAAGAGAAATTACTTTCAGACATGAATGTCAGTCAATACGGAAAATTTCAAGAACTTCTAAAGTTTCTTCAAGTTCAGTCGCAGAAACCATCAAGCGCTATGATGAAACTGGCTCTCATGACGACCCCCACAGGAATGGAAGACCCAGTTACCTCGCTGCAGAGGATAAGTTAATTAGAGTTACCAGCCTCAGAAATTGCAGCCAAAATAAATGCTTCACAGAGTTCAAGTAACAGACACATCTCAACATCAACTATTCAGACGAGACTGTGTGAATGAGGCCTTCATGGACGAATTGCTGCAAAGAAACCACTACTAAAGGACACCAATAAGAATAAGAGATTTTCTTGGGCCAAGAAACACGAGCAATGGACATTAGACCGGTGGAAATTTGTCCTTTGGTCTGGAGTCCAAATTGGAGATTTTTGGGTTCCAACCGCTATGTCTTTGTGAGACGCGGTGTGGGTGAACGGATGGTCTCCGCATGTGTATTTCCCACCGTAAAGCATGGAGGAGGAGGTGTTATGGTGTGGGGGTGCTTTGCTGGTGACACTGTCTGTGATTTATTTAGAATTCAAGGCACACTTAACCAGCATGGCTACCACAGCATTCTGCAGCGATACACCATCCCATCTGGTTTGGACTTAGTGGGACTATCATTTGTTTTTCAACAGGACAATGACCACAGTCATACCTCCAGGCTGTGTAAGGGCTATTTGACCAAGAAGGAGAGTGATGGAATGCTGTATTAGATGACCTGTCCTCCACAATCTCCGACCTCAACCAATTTGAGATGGTTTGGGATGAGTCGGACCGCAGAGTGAAGGAAAAGCAGCCAACAAGTGCTCAGCATATGTGGGTACTCCTTCAAGACTGTTGGAAAAGCATTCCAGGTGAAGCTGGTTGAGAGAATGCCAAGAGTGTGCAAAGCTGTCATCAAGGCAAAGGGTGGCTATTGGAATATTCTCAAATATAAAATATATTTTGATTTGTTTAACACTTTTTTGGTTACTACATGATTCCATATGTGTTATTTCATAGTTGTAATGTATTCACTATTATTCTACAATGTAGGAAATAGTAAAGATAAAGAAAAACCCTTGAAAGAGTAGGTGTTCTAACATTTTTGACCGGTAGTGTACATCAATGTTTTTTCTGCGATCGGATTACATTATATCAACCGCTTTTCAATGCAACAAACCAAAACAAATCTAATTTTGCAAGATTGAGTCTGTGATTTTGTTGTAGGCAGAGCCAAAGCGCAACGGAGTAGAATTCTATTGGCTGGGGTAGCAGTCTTCAATCATGCTTTTCAGATCAGTTCAGATCAGAGCCGCGCTTGTGCGCATTTGTTTATATTCTTTGCTAGTTAGCGAGTTATTAGCCCAGATTTATCTAAGTATTGATCAGCAATGGGGATACTGCTTCCTAAAAGAGTACAAAACATGTCGGCTACATTTCAAGCTGTCTTTGAAAACCTAGTCAGGTAAAAATTGATGTCTTAATTAAAGGGGCAGTGTTTGAAATTGAAATAGTGTTTTTTACATTGGATAAAAGTAGAGACTCAGAGCTAGACAATGGTATATCATACACTGCAGTTGAGGAACAATGGGAAAGTAATTATTCTTAGAAAGTTGATTAATGTTTTGGTACACCTACTGGAGAGCTCTTCTTTGTCTACACCGATTCAGCATCGTTCACACTCTTAAGCCTTAGCCCCACCCTTCCATTTTAGGAGTCACATGAGGCCATGTGGTAAACACATGCTATATCAAATAGAATGTAAGTGTATTTGTCACATGCACAGGATACAGAACGTGTAAATAGTACAGTGAAGTGGTTGCTTCCATAGTAGCAATATCAAAAACAGAAAGTGTCTGAATTGATGGGTCATGTGAAGGAAATGCTATAACCCACCCAGCCACATCTAGGGTCACTATTGTCTTGACATGTACACATCTTCTTGAAATATAATAGATGGCTGTAATCACCCCCAGACACACCTGGCTAATTTGATGGGTCATGTAATAATCCGGCCGAAGTGGAGTCTTTTGTTTAGACATGTAGCTAGCTAGCTAAACAATGAACTGGCATAATCCCAACTCATACTACTACCAATACAAATATTGTCATAGCTGTGGTATGAATCTTTAGGTAGCTAACAAACTATGTGCAATGTTAGCTAGCTAACATTAGGCTATGAGTAGCAATGAAAATGGCTTTCTGATTCAAATAATATTACTACACAGACTATACACAGACTAATTTAACATTTTTGTTCATATTTATGGATGGAATACAAGTTTGTTATTAAGGCACATGAAAGTTCACATGTTCCAGAAGGCATTTCTATAAAAAAACACTTTTTTATAAAAAAAATTGATGTTTACATTCAAATGCCACTCCTGTGAAGTTGTGACGTGCGACATACGCCTAGTTTCCTGAAATGAGTCACATATATATCATAGAAATTAAAAGCTATATCCATGTGAAAATGTAATGGGATTTGCTCCATTGGTTTTGTTGGTAGGCCTACATTATGCTCAAATATACACAATATAATATTTATTGGTTACTGTTAAAACTGTAAGGGTACAGCCTCAGTGTTCACTGTGTCGTGTCTTTGGCATCATTAAATTGAAGACTGGTAGCTCTCATGCTTGAAAAGGTTGTAGACCCCTGCCCTACATCCTGTGCACTTGGAAATTTGAAAGGATTTGATTGGTATAAACATTATGATATAATTTCCAACTATCTTATAGTTGCAGGGCAAGGAAGAGAGATTACCATTATTGCTTACACCTGTCAAATTCTCTCAGATATCCACAAGTGGTCTAGGGGTCAATTTGGGATTGGGGCTACAATTGCTCTGAATGACCTAATTTTAGAAAGATTTAGCAAAAGGTGGATTTTTGTCATTTTAGTTGATTACTGTTTGATCTGGACTGCAACTCCTTCTGTGATTGATTGATTGATTGTTGTATTAATTGATTGATGTATTAATTGCCAGATATGATGGAGCCAGAGGTGCGGACCCCCAGCCCCCTGCCAGGTTCTCTGAGGTTCAAATGCTCCAGTCAGCTGACCCCAGGTCAGTGGCACCATCTGGCCATTGTCATGGCGAAGGACGTGAAGAAGAGCTGTAAGGTCACGGCCCACCTCAATGGGAAACTGTTGGGAGCAGCAAAGGTACAGGAGCAGGAGAGAGTAAATTCATCCATTTTACATTAAAAGATGATCGAAAAAACTTCTGTTGTGTTGGAGGCCATTGGCGATTTTTCCGCTGCTACTGTGATTTTTAGCTGTAGCTCATGTCATTGGTTGAAGTACTGTCTACTCCCTTACTCACTCTGTGCTGTGAAAATACAGAGAACTCTCTATGTGTTCTGATTCGCTGTCAGATGCTGTACATCCAACCGTTCCCGGGTCAGTACGTTTCCATGGAACCCACGGCGGTGATTGACGTGTGTGCCTTCATTGGAACGCCGTCTCTATGGAAACAGCACGCTTCGTTGGTGTGGCGCGTTGGGCCCACCTACCTGTTTGAGGAAGTGCTGAGTCCAGGGGCTGTAGGAGTCATCTACAACCAGGGAACAACCTACTTGGGAAACTACCTGGCTCTACGCAACACAGGTGTTTGTCTGATCATTACCTGGCCATGGACTCAAGACCGTTTAGTCAATTTACTTAAAGCTTGCAGATACTGTATAATACATAATGATTCCTTTAGCATCTACGACCCCTTATAATGTATTAGAATCATCTCATGATGACCTTGACTCTATGCCAGCCATTTTGAGTCAGTTGTGTTTCCAGAAATACAGAAACATATTTGAGTCAGTTGTGTTACCAATGTCAGTTTGACCAGGATTTGTGTCTCACAATGTAATTTTGTAATTCTATGTGTTCCTCCAGGCTCTGGCCCAGACCCCCTCCCTCTCAGGCTGGTCCCTGAGGAGAGGATCTCATTTGGCATCAACCCGGCTGTAGCAACTTTAACAACGGTAGCAGAGATACGAGAAAGCTACAACGAGGTGGACTGCCGTCTCATCGCCAAAGAGGTAAAGAGCGTCCAGCGCTGTCTTCATGATGCCCGATCAGAAATATGGGGTCCTACTAATCACCCCAAACAACCACCAACAACCATAAACAGGTACCCTAAACAACCACAAACAGGTACCCTAAACAACCACAAACAGGTACCCCAAACAACCACAAACAGGTAACGCAAACAACCCCAAACAACCACAAACAGGTACCCCAAACATCCTAAAACAACCCCAAACAACCCGAAACATACCCTAAACAACCACAAACAATGAGAAGCATCCAACTGCAGATATGCGCGCTGAGGCCACCTGCAGGGTATTCCAGAAAAATGGTTGAATAAATTCAGGATTCCCTGAACATAACCTCCTTCTCTTAACCTGATAAGGGAGTCTGGGATTTCTTTGTTCCAGAACGGCTGCTTCTCGTTTAAGTAATTAGGCTAAGCAAAGCACAGATTGGTTGGTCCGTCAACTGGCGCGGTTACGCAACATTCAAAAAGGTCCTCAATTTTGATGACAGAAAAAACCTTAGATATGGAGTCAAAAGACATTGTCCAATATTTCAAGTCTAGAACACGAAACATTTGTAACAACATACAATGAATATGTTCACAAATTTACTACGGATGTAATTCACCGATACACATCGGTCGCCGATTCAAATGTTTAAGATATGACTGCATTGGACCCCAAGAAAATAGATTCAAACATTATGAATCATTGATTTTGCTCATATTACTTTCATTCTACCTAGTGAAAAATGCCTAATATTTTGTGACAACTGATGCGCCCTGTCCTTCAGTGTCAAACTAAGTATGTAGTTGTGCTGACAGTCATTGATCTTCAAGTCATTTTGCATCCTGAACAACCTTAAGGAATGTCAGTAGCCTAGTCAAACTACGCACTGTGCCCAGCTTCATGCTCTGACCAACGTGAGGTAGACGGCCTGTTTCTTGCACATACAGTTGAAGTCGGAAGTTTACATACACTTAGGTTGGAGTCATTAAAACTTGGTTTTTCAACCACTCGAAAAATGTCTTGTTAACTTCTTATGGCTGCAGGGGCAGTATTGAGTAGCTTGGATGAAAGCTGCACAGAGGTGCCCAGAGTAAACGGCCTGCTCCTCAGTCATAGTTGCTAATATATGCATATTATTAGTAGTATTGGATAGAAAACACTCTGAAGTTTCTAAAACTGTTTGAATTATGTCTGTGAGTAAAACAGAACTCATATGGCAGGCAAAAACCTGAGAAGAAATCCAACCAGGAAGTGAGAAATCTGAGGTTGGTCGATTTTCAACTCATCGCCTATTGAAAACAGAGTAGGATATGGATCTGTTTGCACTTCCTACGGCTTCCACTAGATGTCAACAGTCTGTAGAACCTTGAATGAAGCTTCTACTGTGATGTGGAGCCGGATGGGAGCTGTTTGAGTCAGTGGTCTGGCAGAGAGCCAGGCCCTGGTCACACGCATTTCACATGATAGGGACCTGCGTTCCATTTCTTCTATAGACACAAAGGAATTCTCCGGTTGGAACGTTATTGAATATTTATGATAACAACATCCTAAAGATTCATTCTATACTGAGTTTGACAAGTTTCTTCGACCTGTAATATAACTTTTTGAAGTTTTGGTCCAACGTTCGGCTGGACCTGCACGAGCGTTTGGATTTGTTTACCAAACACACTAACAAAAATAGCTATTTGGACATAAATTATGGACATTACCGAACAAAACAAACATTTCTTGTGGAAGTGGGAGTCCTGGGAGTGCATTCCGACGAAGATCAGCAAAGGTAAGTGAAGATTTATTATGGGACCTCCCACTTCCCACAGGGACCTCACAACATGATATTATCACGTTACTTAGGTGCCATGACGTTATGTATTGCGATTCTCACGATTCTATATATATTGCGATTCGATACTGTGATTTTATTGCGATTCGATGTTCCAAACATATAGTGTTTCTCACCATATGTCTGCTGCAGAGGAGGGACATGAGAGAGCTATGAGAAAATTTGTTTTGATCAGTCATGGAAATAAAAGTGCTGAAAACGCCCTATTGGCTCCCTAATTAATAGGAAGATAGAGAACAGGCTATGAAGGAACAATACTGGAGTTTTGGTGCAGGTACAGCCAACAGCCAAAAATAATCAGGTAAAACCTGACAGTGTGCAACAAACAAGAGAGAGCTTGGTTTTTTGTTTTAGTGCCCTTTGGTTTGGTGCTGTTTGAAAAATTATATGGTTCAAAGAAATTATGCAAAAGAGGTGGTAAACAAATCAGGCTGCTCAGGGCTGATTGGTTGAAATACTCTAAATTGAGAAATGTTGTGACTAAACATAACAAAAAATATGAAATTATATTACCAAACCAAGATAAATGACATAAAACACAATGGAAAAAGACTTTGGAGTACCTAAATGATATCATGGGCAGAAACCCCAATTAATCTCTATCGTTCATTGAAGTTGATGGCTAATTTATAACAAAACCTTTCAATATTGCCAATCATTTCAATGACTATTTCACTAGTAAAATGGACAAACTCAGAAGTTAAATTACAACATTGAACAGTGAACCATCCGATTTTTGTATACATTTTCTAATAATGAATGAGAACGATTTATGTTTTGAATTTGGTCAAGTTAATGTGGGAGAGGTAGAAAAACTACTGTTATCCATCAATAATGATAAGCCACATAGACAACCTTGATGGGAAATTATTGAGAATGGTATCACACTGTATTGCCACCCCTATTTGCTATATCTTTAACCAAAGCCTAAAGGAGTGTGTGTGTTCACGTGTGGAAGGAAGCTATAGCAAAACACCCTTTCCTGGTTCTAACAGCCGCACAATCAGTTTCCTGCATGTTATTAGTAAACTGATGGAGAGAATTGTGTTTGACCAAATACAATACTCTTTTTCAGAGAATAATTTAACCCTTTAGACCCCAGTAGAATTATAGAATGCTGCTGTAGCTTACTGAGGATTTTCAAGATAAAGCTCATGTTCTCACACATTTAAAACAAACAGAGATAGCAAAAAAAAGTTAACTTAGTTTTAAAGAGTCCAGCCTCTCTTAAATGACACCGCATTCATGTCAATAGGAATAAAACAAATGTTGTCTTCCATTGTGTGAAGACACCCCAAAATGTACCAAGTATAATATACTTATAAATGTTATTTACATATAAATAAATAAAATATCCAAAATGTGACCAGAGGACAATATTCAAAAAGTATTTCAAGTAGGTAATTTGATTGACAACGATTCTTTCTTCTGTAACAATGTAAAAATGCAAACAACTATTCAGAGACTATTGGAAAATGTAGGTAACCTCTCTCAATAAGATTTAGTACAGACCAGGCCTGACACAAAATGTAGAAATAGTAGCCTACTTTGACAACAATTCAATGAATGCAACAAGTATTAGAAAGTGTTAGCAATTCATGCTATTCTACAATGACACAAACCCCAAAGCAAATCAGGGGGAGAAAAATAGGTTTATTCGAAGGGGACAAATCAAAGATGTTATGCTGCGAGGTAGATGTTCAGTCTCCCTGTCCTCAGATTTTTCTCCACCGAACAATGGGACAGGATGCCATTTATAACCCCCCATCATAGCCTCGGATTGACCAATCAGAGGTCCTTGCAGTACAACTGGACCAATGACCCAGACTCAAAGTACAGAACATAGCACCAGTAGCACACGTTACTCTGAGTTCAGGAGGGACATTCCACAGATTCTAAACAGCTGTTGAACTGAAACCCAACTCCTATTTACATTTCCCTAGGTACTCTAGTTTTTAGTCCTCTTATCTTCTGTGTTGTGTATTTATCTTCAAAATATTCTTATAATAGCGACAGATAAACAGAGAAGATACAAAACACAACAACTGCTCAGAGAAAATAAAAGATTTGTAGGACAAATTAATATTTCACAATGTCACTTTAGTGTTTGCATTCAGCCTACAACATGTCATGGAACTTCTGGAAGCACGCCCCATCCTGCAAAGTGGCACAGAACACTTAGAGCACCCAAAGGAGCCTGCTTTCAAATGAGTTACAACTCAGTCCACACGCACTGGTGCCGCACTCTTGGCTCTCCTCTTCATGCCACTGTAGCCATATCACAAAGTGAATGCACAAGCAGCATTTTTGAATGCCTTCAGGGACCAGTGTCTGCGGTTTCTGGGAAGGGGCTTTTGCAGGGTCCCCCACACAATGTACACATTTATGATGACAATGTTGAGCTTCCCACAAAACACATACTTCCACTATTTTCAGCCTGTGCGTCCAACATTGTAATAGCTCCTCAATTGGTCAAGATGGTCAACCTTGGCCATTTTCTTGTTGTAATCCATTACAAGCTCTGGAACAGATATAACTTCCAACCACTTTTTAAAATATCTCCAAAATCCCTGCCACTGTCACTTTAGGCCCAGGCTGTGTAGTACAAGGGTGAATGGTGGGACTTGGGGTAGACACACTCCATGGAAATGTAAGCTCCCGTCTCAGGTGTGCTCTACCTCTTCTCCTCCCTCTTCCTCCTCCACTCTCTCTGCTTCATCCTCTCCCTCTGCTTTGTCATCTCCCTCCTCTCCCTCCCCCTCCTCCTCGCCATGTTCTTCTCCCTCCACTCTCCTCTCCCTCCTCTTCACTCTCCTCTTCCTCTCTCCCTCCACTCTCCTCTTCCTCTCTCCCTCTACTCTCCCTCCTCTTCACTCTCCTCTTTCTCTCTCCCTCCACTGTCCTCTCACTCCACTCCTCCCTCCACATCTCTATCCCTCCACCTAAAGCCCATTCGTGTGCTAACAGTCAGAATCTGAATAACATGTGTTAAATGCTTGATAATGTATGTGATGTCAACAGAGAGGTATGTTTAGCTGGGTGATTCAAATATTGACTGGTTTCCTCAAGCTGCCCACTCAAGAAAAAACGTCAACCTACCAGGGTAGTTACAAATAGCACAGGAATGAAAGCATCGACATGTATTGATCACATCTTTACTAATGCTGCAGAAATTTGCTTGAAAGAAATATCCAGATCCATCAAATGTAGTGATCACAATATAGTAGCCATATCTAGGAAAACCAAAGTTCCAAAGGCTGGGCCTAATATAGTGTATAAGAGGTCATACAATATGTTTTGTAGTGATTCCTATGTTATTGACAAAAATAATTTTTGTTGGTCCGTGGTGTGTAATGAGGAGCAAACAGACTTGACATATTTATGAAATTGCTTATTCCAGTTACTAATAAGCATGTACCCATTAAGAAAATTACTGTAAAAACTGTTAAATCCCCTTGGATTGAAAAGGAATTGAACAATTGTTTGGTTGAGAAGTTGAGGCAAAAGGAATGACAAATATGTTTGGCTGCACAACCGATTGGCATATGTACTGCAAATTGAGAAATCATGTGACTAAACTGAATAAAAATAAGAAACTACACTATGAAACAAAGATTAATTACATAAAGAATGATAGTAAAAGCTTTGGAGCACCTTATATAAAATGTTGGGAAAAAAGGCAAACTCAGCTCCATCATTCATTGAATCAGAATGCTCATTCATCATAAAACCAACGGATATTGCCAACAACTTAAATTATTTTTTCATTTGCAAGCTTAGCAAATTTAGGTATGACATGCCAGTAACAAACGCTGACACTACACATCAAAGTATGTCTGACCAAATTATGAAGACAAGCATTGTAATTATGAATTCCGTAAAGTGAGTGTGGAATAGGTGAAAACATTATTGTTGTCTATCAACAATGACAAGCCAGCGAGGTCTGACAACTTGGATAGAAAATTACTGAGGATAATAGCGGACGATATTGCCACTCTTATTTGCCAGATGTTCAATGTAAGCCTACTAGAAAGTGTGTGCCCCCAGGCTTGGAGAGAAGCAAAAGTCATTCTGCTACCTAAGAATAGTAAAAAAAACTTTACATGCTCAAATAGCCAACCAGTCAGCCTGTTCCCCTTCATAAACTTTAAAAGAAATTGTTTTTGAATCTTTACTAATGACATGCCAATGGCTTTGAGTAAAGCCAATGTGTCTATGTATAGTCAACACTATACATGTCAGCTACTGAAATGACTGCAAAACTTAACAAAGAGCTGCAGTTAGTTTCAGAGTGGGTGGCAAGGAATAAGTTAGTCCTAAACATTTCTAAATCTAAAAGCATTGTATTTGGGACAAATCATTAACTAAACCCTCAACCTCCACTAGATCTTGTAATAAATAATGTGGAAATTGAGCAAGTTGAGGTGACTAAACTGCTTGGAGTAACCCTGGATTGTAAACTGTCATGGTCAAAACATATTGATACAGCAGTAACTAAGATGGGGAGAAGTCTGTCACACACAGAGAGGGAATATTAATAATATGCATGTCAATCTCTCCTGGCTCAAAGTGGAGGAGAGCGTGACTTCATCACTACTTGTATTTAAGAGAGGTATTGACATGTTGAAAGCACCAAGCTCTGTTTGAAGTGGTGGTGCACAGCTCGGACACCGATGCAAACCCCCCAGGACATGCCACAAGAGGTCTCTTCACAGACCCCAGAACAGACTATGTGAGGTGCACTACATAGAGCCATGACTACATGGAACTCTATTCCACATCAAGTAACTGATGCAAGCAGTAAAATTAGATTTAAAAAACAGATAAAATACACCTTATGGAACAGCGGGGACTGTTAAACAACACAAACATTGGCACAGACACATGCACACACACACACACGATAACATGGATTTTGTATCGTAGATATGTGGTAGTGGTGGAGTAGGGGCCTGAGGGAGCTAATGGGAATCCATAATAAATACAGAGTTCACCAATTTTAGCTGATTAGTTACAAAGCTGGGACAGTTTCCAAATGAATTGCATCGGTTGAAACAGGACGAAACAAGCAACTTGTAAGCTGACTGTGTAAACAAATGTCCAACTCATCCTATGAGCTCCACTGAGCCGGCATCTACTACCCTAACAAGACAGCTAAAATATGTATTTTATTTAACCTTTATTTAACCAGGTAGGCCAGTTGAGAACAAGTTCTCATTTACAACTGCGACCTGGCCAAGATAAAGCAAAGCAGTGCGACACAAACAACACAGAGTTACACATGGGATAAACAAACGTACAGTCAATAACACAATAGAAACATCTATATACAGTGTATGCAAATGTAGTAAGATTAGGGAGGTAAGGCAATAAATAGGCCATAGTGGCGAAATAATTACAATTTAGCATTAACACTGGAGTGATAGATGTGCAGAAGATGAATGTGCATGTAGAGATACTGGGATGCAAAGGAGCAAAAAAAGAAATAACAATATGGGGATGAGGTAGTTGGGTGGGCTGTTTACAGATGGGGTGTGTACAGGTACAATGATCGGTAAGCTGCTCTGATGCTTAAATTTAGTGAGGGAGATATAAGACTCCAGCTTCAGGGATTTTTGCAATTCGTTCCAGTAATTGGCAGCAGAGAACTAGAAGGAAAGGCGGCCAAATAGGAGTTGGCTTTGGGGATGACGAGTGAAATATACCTGCTGGAGCGTATGCTACGGGTGGGTGCTGCTATGGTGACCAGTGAGCTGAGATAAGGCGGGGCTTTACCTAGCAAAGACTTAGATGAAATGGGCCAGTAGGTTTAGCGACGAATATGAAGCGAGGGCCAGCCAACGAGAGCGTACAGGTCGCAGTGGTGGGTAGTATATGGGGCTTTGGTGACAAAACCGATGGCACTGTGATAGACTACATCTAATTTGCTGAGTAGAGTGTTGGAGGCTATTTTGTAAATGACATCGCCAAAGTCAAGGATCGGTAGGATAGTCAGTTTTATGAGGGTATGTTTGGCAGCATGAGAAGGATGCTTTGTTGCGAAATAGGAAGCCGATTCTAGATTTCATTTTGGATTAGAGATGCTTAATGTGAGTCTGGAAGGAGAGTTTACAGTCTAACCAGACATCTAGGTATTTGTAGATGTCGTGTGGTGGCATATTTCTGCTTTACCAAATGATGAGAGTTACAAACTACACACCAGTCAGAGTTATACTTAAACTACATCTTTAATAAGTTTTGCAATAGCCTTTGACTTTCAATGATGCACTATCTCTAATGAACCATTGAAAGTGCTACCAGAAAACTACAAAGATCTTTTATAGCCAAGGTACACCCCTCTCAACTTACATGACGAATCACAGATCTTAGGAACAGTTCACAAAGGTTAAGATTTGTATGAAAGATATCTATAAAACATAGCAGAGAGTTACTGCTGTGTCAACAGTTCTCATTGTAAAGACCAGTGTCTGGCCCCCTCCTACGCCAAACTGGAACCCGTCTCACCCTGGTACGGTATAGCACGATAACATTAGCTCATGTTATCTGGAATGCTCTTTAGGCTTTATTACCCAAAGACATCGTAAATCTCCTCTGTCAGTGCTATCTCATAGAGGCCCATCCTCAGTGGAACACACACACAATACTCTATTCTGTCGAATGTAACAACTATTATAATGTAATACAAGCATTATAACAATCTTAGAAACATTAAAACATAATCTTGCAATTTTCCACGACAGTCGACATATTCTAAGATAGAACCGTCCAAAGTAGTGATGCTAGACGGGTGGGCGGGTGCGGGCAGCGATCGGTTGAAGAGCATGCATTTAGTTTTACTTGCATTTAAGAGCAGTTGGAGGCCACTGAAGGAGTGTTGTATGGCATTGAAGCACGTCTGGAGGTTTGTTAACCTCTCTGGGATATGTTGGACATTAGCGTCCCAGCTGGCCAACATCCAGTGAAAATGCAGAGCGCCAAATTCAAATGAATTACTATAAAAATTAAACTTTGATGAAATCAAACATTCAATATACCAAATTAAAGCTACACTTGTTGTGAATCCAGCCAACGTGTCAGATTTCAGAAATGCTTTACGGTGAAAGCAAACGATGCTATTATATGAGCATAGCATCCAAGCAAACAAACACAGACTATCATATTTCAACCCTCCAGGCGCGACACAAAACGCAGAAATAAAGATATAATTCATGCCTTACCTTTGACGAGCTTCTTCTGTTGGCACTCCAATATGTCCCATAAACATCACAAATGGTCCTTTTGTTCGATTAATTCCGTCGATATATATCCAAAATGTCCATTTATTTGGCGAGTTTGATCCAGAAAAACACCGGTTCCAACTTGCGCAACGTGACTACAAAATATCTCAACAGTTACCTGTAAGCTTTGTCCAAACATTTCAAACTACTTTTGTAATACAACTTTAGGTCTTTTTTTACGTAAATAATCGATAAAATTGAAGACGGGATGATCTGTGTTCAATACCGGAGGAAAACAACGAGCCTCTGTGTAACGAGCCTCTGTGTAACGCTCCTCTAACAAAGAGTAAACTTCCCTCGAGCCTCATTCTGAACAGTGTTACTTCTTCATTTCTGAAATGAAAAACCTCAACCAATTTCTAAACTTTTGACATCCAGTGGAAGCGATAGGAACTGCAAGAAGGTCCCTTAGAAATCTGGATTCCCAATGAAAACCCATTGAAAAGAGAGTGACCTCAAAAAAAAAAAATTCTGAATGGTTTGTCCTCGGGGTTTCGCCTGCCAAATTAGTTCTGTTATAGTCACAGACATGATTCAAACAGTTTTAGAAACTTCTTATGCATATCTTAGTTTCTGGGCATGAGTAGCAGGCAGTTTAATTTGGGCACGCTTTTCATCCAAAATGCAGAATGCTGCCCCCTATCCTAGAGAAGTTAACACAGTGTCCAAAGAAGGGCCAGAAGTATACAGAATGGTGTCGTCTGCGTATAGATGGATTAGAGAATCACCAGCAGTAAGAGCGACATCATTGATGTATACAGAGAAAAGAGTCGGCCCAAGAATTGAACCCTGTGGCACCCCCATAGAGACTGCCAGAGGTCCGGACAACAGGCCATCCGATTTGACACACTGAACTCTATCTGAGAAGTAGTTGGTGAACCAGACGAGGCAATCATTTGAGAAGCCAAGGCTGTTGAGTCTGCTGATAAGAATGTGGTGATTGACAGAGTCGAAAGCCTTGGCCAGGTTGATGAAGACGGCTGCACAGTATTGTCCTTTATCGATGGCTGTTATGATATCGTTTAGGACCTTGGGCGTGGCTGAAGGCTTTCAAATAATAGGAAAACAAGGCAATGTATAGCATATTAGTATCTGCACCTTGCAAAATTGACAAACCATAACCTAAGCCCAACAGATAAACACTAATTATTCTAGCCTTCATTTCGGTGGCTATTTGTCTGTTTGGCTAGCTAGTGAAAGTGACAGCTGAGGTTGACACTTCGTGAGTGCAGCCCATATTTACTGCTACACACAACTTTTCTTGCCTGACAGACTAACTAATTAGCTAGCTAGCTTGCTACACCAAGCAGCTTGGGCCATTTCCATATAATTTACATTGGTAGAAACAAGAATAAACAACCAACTAGTTAGCTGACTATATTCAGCTAAACACTTCAACAATTTCCATGCTCCACCGCTGATGTGCTCGCCTGTACCAACCTAGTTATCATGACAATCTATTCCCCAATCTATTCCCCAAGTTTCACTGCATCGACAACACCAAAAGAAGTCATATGACAGCATACCCTGTTTCCGGTTTCTGATTGATGACAACAGCCACGCGAATACAACAACAGGTTGTTTGCAAGTTCATTTTGCGATATTGACACATATATTATTTTAAGAAAAACAAGGTCATTCTCGGGCACTATAGTAATTTATAGAAATTCAGTTGACGGCCGCTATGGGTTCTAAAAACTGCTGACTGTCACCATGCATATAGAGAATGGCACTCAACTTGTATTGTACTGATTCAGATGACAGATGATTGGTTAACCCTTTTGATGCATACAATCACATATTTGTGATCATTGTTGAATGGTCCTTGCAGCGTACCATCGCAAATATGTGGTTGGAACAGTAGCAACAGAACGTATGATGCAACGAACATGTTCAAACAGCATTGTTGTCTGAAAAGCATCTAAACAATGTTTTGTACTGATGGGAAATAAAGGTCTTTACAACTTTATCTCTCAATTTCACCTTTAACTTCTACTTGCACACAATCCCGGATCCGGGAGCACCCCCATCAGTAAAAAAGCTGACTAGCATAGCCTAGCATAGCGTCACAAGTAAATACTAGCATCTAAATATCATTAAATCACAAGTCCAAGACACCAGATGAAAGATACACATCTTGTGAATCCAGCCATCATTTCTGATTTTTAAAATGTTTTACAGGGAAGACACAATATGTAAATCTATTAGCTAACCACGATAGCAAAAGACAACTTTTTTCCTGCATAGGTAGCGATCACAATTTCGACCAAATAAAGATATAAATAGCCACTAACCAAGAAACAACTTCATCAGATGACAGTCTGATAACATATTTATTGTATAGCATATGTTTTGTTAGAAAAATGTGCATATTTCAGGTATAAATCATAGTTTACCATTGCAGCCACCATCACAACTCTCACCAAAGCAACTAGAATAACTACAGAGACCAATGTGAATTACCTAAATACTCATCATAAAACATTTATGAAAAATACACAGCGTACAGCAAATGAAAGACAAAGATCTTGTGAATCCAGCCAATATTTCAGATTTTTTAAGTGTTTTACAGCGAAAACACAATATAGCATTATATTAGCTTACTACAATAGCCAACCACACAACAGCATTGATTCAGGCCAACAATAGCGATAACGAATAAACCAGCAAAAGATATTCATTTTTTCACTAACCTTCTCAAACTTCTTCAGATGACAGTCCTATAACATCATATTACACAATACATACAGAGTTTGTTCGAAAATGTACATATTTAGCGGCACAAATCGTGGTTATACAATGAGAATAGTAGCCAAGCTGCCAACAATATGTCGGGAGAAATCTTGGGAGAGGCACCTAATCTAATCAGTAACTAATCCTAAACTTGACTAAAAAATACAGGTTGGACAGCAAATGAAAGATACATTAGTTCTTAATGCAATCGCTGTGTTAGATTTTGAAAATTAACGTTACTACGACATACAGCGTGCGTTAAAGCGAGACCGCACCGAAATTAATGGCGGAATATGAGTTTTACATTTTTCAACAGAACAACGAATTAACATCATAAATAGTTCTTACTTTTTGATGAGCTCCCATCAGAATCTTGGGCAAGTTGTCCTTTTTCCAAAAGAATCGTTGCTCGGTTGTAGATTGTCGCCTTCAACGTTGGAATTAGCAGTAAACATTAGCCATGTGGGCCAGACGTGCCCAAGTCCCTAGAACGCAGCACAAATAAATACCCGAAAATCACAATATACTGATATAAACTGATATAACTCGGTTTAGAATAACAACATTATGATGTCTTTAACACCTATATCGAATAAAAACAGAGCCGGATATATCTAAGGGCTATAACGGGAGCTTTCTAGAACGACATCCTGAGGTCCTTTTTGCGTCATGGCGAAGAGAAGAAAGGGGGAACCCCACGTTGCCAGCCCATTTATAAGCCCTCAGTTCTGCCTAGCAACTCCATTTCAATTCTCACTATTCGCTGACATCCAGGGGAAGGCGTATGCAGTGCATCTTAACCAATAGAAGACAGGCAAATTAATAAACCGACCTCAGAACAGCCTGCAGAATTCAGCATTCTCACATCCTCATAGGAAAATTGCTCCAACTCGAGTTCTGTTTTACTCACAGATATAATTCAAACGGTTTTAGAAACTAGAGAGTGTTTTCTATCCAATAGTAATAATAATATGCATATTGTACGAGCAAGAATTGAGTACGAGGCAGTTTAATTTGGGAACAAAATTATTACAAAGTGCAAACAGCACCCCCTAGTGAGAAAAGGTTAAATTGTAAAAGATCAACTCAAACTTTATCATCCAAGCATCACACGGAACACATGGGCCAAACTCATTCCATAAACCAGTCTAAATAACAGGTTTCGCTGACAAAAAAACTAAACATACGTTAGCGACCTAATAGCTAGACTTGTTTACAATGTACCACATCTCTGGCTAGCAAAATTGAGAAATGTAATATTGTTTAGAAAAGAGAGGCTTGTCAGCTAAGCTAAATTCTTTATGATGGCAGCCATGTTTGTTTGACAAGTGAAAACTCCCTAATCCCAGATTGCCAATCACTATAATACGCAAATAAACAAAGTCAACAAGTTTGGCCACTTTTCAGCTATTACAAATCTTCAATGTAATTGTTACAGTATATACAATAACCGAAGCATATGACTTGACAAATTGTTTACAGTTTTGGACAAATCACAAAGCAAATAAAATGTTATCACCCCACAGATTATCATCCCAAATACAAGCCTACTGCCTAGCCTAACTGTAGCGCAAAAGCTAAACAGGGTTGCCAGATATGGGTGATACCATTTTAGGGGGGAACATTTCATTTGTGGGAGATTTGAAGTCCATAGGGGGTAGAAATGGGGAAGGTATCGTGGGGTTATTTTGTTATGGCTGCAATCCCGTTAACGGGATAAGAGTCATCAACAACCGTTGAATAGCATAGCGCTACATTCAATAAATATTACAAAAAAATATTTATATTCATGAAATCACAAGTGCAATATAGGAAAACACAGTTTAGCCTTTTGTTAATCCACCTGTCGTGTCAGATTTTGAAATTATGCTTTACAGCGAAAGCAATCCAAGCGTTTGTGTAAGTTTATCGATCGCTCGACAAAACATTAAGTACACTTAGCATCAAGTAGCAGGGGAATCAAATTAATCGTTTACCTTTGATGATCTTCGGATGTTTTCACTCACGAGACTCCCAGTTAGACAACAAATGTTCCTTTTGTTCCATAAAGATTATTTTTATATCCAAAATACCTCCGTTTGTTTGGCGCGTTATGATCAGAAATCCACAGGAAAGAGCGGTCACGACAACGCAGACAAATTCCAAATAGTTTCCATAATGTCCACAGAAACATGTAGAACGTTTTTTATAATCAATCCTCAGGTTGTTTAAAAAATATATAATCGATAATATATCAACTACAAATGTCTTTCACAGTAGGAGAGGGAAAAACAATGGCTGTCCAAACTCTGTTGCGCGAGCAAAACTCATGTGACCACTTCGTTCTGGCTCATTTTTCAAAATAAAAGCCTGAAACTATGTCTGAAGACTGTTGACACCTTGAGGAAGTGATAGGAAAAGGAATCTGGTTCATATCCCTTTAAATCCAGCAAAGGGAGGCTATGGAACATGGAGTTTTCAAAATAGAAGCCACTTCCTGTTTGTATTTTCCTCAGGGTTTCGCCTGCAATCACAGACAATATTTTGACAGTTTTGGAAACTTTAGAGTGTTTTCTATCCAATACTAATAATAATATGCATATATTAGCAACTGAGACTGAGGAGCTGGCCGTTTACAATGGGCACCTTTTCATCCAAGCTACTCAATACTGCCCCTGCAGCCATGGTGACGCAGGAAATATTACTATGATGGGGGATTCATCAATAAATGGTGGGGCAAACACAGGAGGAGTCTATATACTAAATAAAAATAAACCCCCTGGAAACGAGGGTCTGAGCTGGCAACCCTGAGCAACAATAATTACAATCAAAGTCAGTCAAGTGAACCATCCCTTCACCTCGTTTTGTTATAACATCTTTGGTTTGACAGATGTTTACGCGAAAATCAGAATGCATTGTATGATGTCAACAAACATGGCGCCACACATAGCTGGCATTTAGTTTAGGATTAGCTCATCATAATCAGTACAACCTTCCAAAAAGTAATTTACACACATCAAATCTGTCCATTACAATCTATGAAGAATCAGAATGCAGGATTTGTCACCAGCACTTCAAAACGTGAATAAAACAGTAAACGCATTATGCTCCATACATACCTATGGTGTGGTGTGCTACAGTAGAAATGACAACACGATATACAAAAACTATAATGATAATATAATAAGGCACTTACTTTGAGAGGAACGCACAGATATCCAAAGTTATTAGTAAGGAAAACAACAAAGGCAATGCGGGCACCAGCCATTAAATGTGTCAGGGGGGAGCAGTTTGTGCAGGTTCTGTTCTGACTGGAGATGCGCAAATGTCTGCATACTTGATCTGGGGAAACACTGGGGCTCTCGTAGAAGAGAGAAGTTTGTCCGGCTCAGTAAAGCCTCAAACATGAATTGCCTGCAAAACGCCCTCTCACTGTCACCTGCGTTTATTTTTAGCAAACTTAACATGTGTAAATATTTGTATGAACATAACAAGATTCAACAACTGAGACATAAACTAAACAAGTTCCACAGACATGTGGTCAGGAAATCACGCACAGAATGAGCAGTATGGCTGGTGGCATTGTCATGCTGGAGGGTCATGTCAGGATGAGCCTGCAGGAAGGGTATCAAATGAGGGAGGAGGATGTCTTCCTCAACTCTGGAGCTTTGTCAGAGTGACCATCGGGTTCTTGGTCACCTCCCTGACCAAGGCGCTTCTCCACCGATTACTCCTTTTGGCTGGATGGCCAGCTGTAGGAGGAGTCTTGGTGGTTCCAAACGTCTTCCATTTAAGAATGATGGAGGCCACTGTGTTCTTGGGGACCTTCAATGCCGCAGACATTTTTTGGTACCCTTCCCCAGATCTATGCCTCGACGTAATCCTTTCTCGGAGTTCTACGGACAATTCCTTCAACCTCATGGCTTGGTTTTTGCTCTGACACTCACTTTCAACTCTGGGACCTTATATAGACAGGTGTGTGCCTTACCAAATCATGTCCAACCCATTGAATTTACCACAGGTGGACTCCAATCAAGTTGTAGAAACATATCAAGGATGATCAATGGAAACAGGATGCACCTGTGCTCAATTTCGAGTCTCATAGCTAAAGGTCTGAATAGAGACTACTCAGGATCGAGGGAAAGATGAACGGAGCAAATTACAGAGAGATCCTTGATGAAAACCTGCTTCAGAGTGCTCAGGACATTGGTCTTTTACCAAATAGGGCTATCTTCTGTATACCACCCCTACCAACTGATTGGCTCAAACGCATTAAGAAGGAAAGAAATTCTACAAATTAACTTTTAACATTTCAAGTAACACCTGTTGGTTGAAATGCATTCCAGGTGACTACCTCATGAAGCTGGTTGAGAGGTTGCCAAGAGTGTGCAAAGCTGTCATCAAGGCAAAGATTTGCCACTTCGAAGAATCTACAATATATTTTGATTTGTTTTACACTTTTTTGGTTACTACATGATTCAATATGTGTTCTTTTATAGTTTTGATGTGTTCACTATTATTCTATAATGTAGAAAATAGTAAACATAAAGAAAAACCCTGGAATGAGTTGGTGTATCCAAACTTTTGACTGGTACTGTATATATTTTTTAAATCCCCTTGATCAGAGCTAGTGACAGATTATAGCGCTGGTCCAGAGCATTAGAGGCACCCATACCAACTGAGACACATGTTTTGTTTTACCTTTATTTAACTAGGCAAGTCAGTTAAGAACAAATTCTTATTTTCAATGACGGCCTAGTAACTGTGCCTTGTTCAGGGGCAGAACGACAGATTTTTACCTTGTCAGCTCGGGGATTTGATCTTGCAACCTTCTGGTTACTAGTCCAACGCTTTAACCACTAGGCTACCTGCCACCCAGGGTTAAGGTTTGCGCTTTGACGTTCGCAGACCATGTGCCCTAAGCGTGCATAATCTGCAGCTGGATGCTTCCCTGTTGTTAATGGTTGTTTGGGGTATCTATTTGGGGTTGTTTGTGGTTGTTTTGCATTGTTTGTAGTTGTTTGTGATTGTTTGTGTTACCTGTTTGTGATTGTTTGGGTACCTGTTTGTGGTTGTTTGGGGTACCTGTTTATGGTGGTTTGTGGTTGTTTGGGGTGATTAGTAGGACCCCATATTTCTGATTTGGGGTTGTTTGGGGGTTATTTGGGTTACTTGTTTGGGGTTGGCATATGCATAGAATTAATAGAATGGGCTGGCAATTTGACTGGTAAACTCATGGATACACTCAAAATGGCTGCCTGGTATTGTGATGCAATCTTTTCCATGGTCATGTAGAACGTTCATTCAAATTATGTTAACTGTTGTGAATCAACAAATCACATCACGTATTGATGGGTACACTTCCTGCTTTTACTTCTTGCTTTGCTCCTATGGGTATACTCGCAATGGCCGCCAGTCCACCCATTATGCCATCATTGAATAGGACGCCAGTTCTATTCATTCTATTTCTATGGTTTGTGTGTGTTTGTTTGGGGTGTTTGGGGTTGTTTGGAGTACCTATTTGTGGTTGTTTGGGGTATATGTTTGTGGTTGTTTGGGGTAACTGTTTGGGGTATCTGTTTGTGGTGATTAGGAGGACCGGGGAAGTCCTGACAGTACTGAGAGTGTAACACATTGTATGTTGTCTCCTGTATGTTCTATTTCAGATGGGAATCACGTCCAGGGATAACTCCACCCCTGTGTTCCTGTCTCAAAACATCAGCCACCACCTGACTGGCACTGCACGCACCATAGGAGCTGCACTGGTTGGACACTTTGGTAAACAACCAACAGCGCATTCATTCAAATTAATTTGGTGGACTTAACTGTTGTGGAAGACGTGTGAAATTGTATTTATATAAAGGGAAACTTTAGTATTCGGATCATATTCTTTTCTAAGACTAACAAAATACACAGTGAACTCCTGTTTAACCCTTTACACTCGTGGGAATTGGCCTATATGGATAGGGCTAAATTGAAATGTTTCTTACAGAATAAATATGAAAGGCATAACCATGGTAGCATTTGAGAGGGAACAGTTTGGAGATAAGGTGAGTACACAACAGGTCACCTGAGACAAGACTGAATCCAAACATGGCACTGTTGATTTTATGTCCATTTTACATTTACAGAAAATACTCTGGATGCATTCAGTAGCATTTCCTGGACAACAAAATGACAAGGGTTTGAGTGAGAGGACTAACTGGTGTCTCCAAGTGGCAACACACCTCTCCAAAGTGTGCACAGTCCCTAACCAATTTCAATGCACTTTTTATGCCTTAAAGAAGAGTCTAACTATAAAGTACTTTTTTGAGCTTTCCTGGCTGTGCCGTTAAGGAACTAGAGCAAGCACACTTGTAGTTGTTTTGTGAGGAACACAACTCTGCTACCCCTCCATCACACAATTACTGTTATTGTTTACACAATCCCAAAATTGTCTATTCTAAATCGCAATATGGGTCAGGTGGGCATGATTTGAAAGCCTGTTCTAATGCCAACATGACTAGCTAAGTTATAAAATATGATCTTATGGTGTTAGGCTTTCACAAGGCAATTCAGAGAAACACATCGTAATTTTGGTGCGCATAGAAAGAAGTCATGAGTGCATTCAGGGGCGTGTGAATTGTCTTCACAATAAATAAACAAATAAGTCAATTATGTTCAGAACAACCCAGGGTATTACACAGTGGCTGTCAGTGCCGTTAAAGATGTGGAAGGACATTTTTTTTTTCATGAGCATGGCCTTATTTGTATTAGAGCATATTGAATGACTCTCATTCATATTCCATTCGCCCAGTTCAATGTAACAGCAATAGGTTTAGGCTACTACATGATGCTCAAATTTTCCCTATACCCATCATGAAGTTGCTACAACCTTGCCTATGAATGAAAGTTTACAACATTGGTGCACACAGGTCGAGAGACAAATTTGAGGTGACAGACAGTGACTTTCAATATCGCCTTGCAAACTCTTGACTCAACTAGCCTACCTGGTTAAATAAAGGTGAAATAAAAGTTGTCAGTTGATGCTGCAAGAGCTCTGATTGGCTGGAGGATGTCCTCCAGAAGTTCTCATAATTAGTGTGTAAGTCTATGGAAGGGGGTGAGAACCATGAACCTCCTAGGTTTTGTATTGAAGTCAATGTACCCAGAGGAGGACAGAAGCTAGCTTTCCTCCGGCAACACCATGGTGCTACCCTACGGAGTGCTGTTGAGGCTACTGTAGAACTTCTTTGTAAAATAGTGTGTTTTAATCAATTATTTGATGACGTGATTATATTTAGGTTAGTTTTATCTAAAAAGGATAACTTTTTTTATGTTTTACAATTTACATTTTTATGAAATTCACTGAGGATGGTACTCCCCTTCCTCCTCTGAGGAGCCTCCACTGGTATGACGGCATGTCATATTGTAACTCTACATCATCTTGTAACTCTACATCTTGTAACTCTACAAAAACGTTGACACTGTATATGATATGAGTTTTATGATTTGGAGATGTGAAGTATACATTTGGACTCACAGGTGTTTGGCTTGCTTGTTTTACATCAAAGTGGTATTTATTATAATCCTCAACATCTCATCTTTCAAAATACATTGAGTCATCGTAATTTACAGCATTTTCCTCACTCAGACAACAAAACATTAGCAAAAGTTGCCCAATTACCGGGAGGGACGGGGGCAACGTCTGAGTGAGGGAAATGCTGAAAATTAAGATGACTCGATGCAGTGTCAAGTTTAGAATGGTTATCCGTTAAAACACATACAGTGCTGTGAAGCGCAGAGCCAGAGCTCTGATGTTATTGTTCAGCCACTACGTTCAAATTTTGTCACTTATTAGTACCCAAATCTGACATTTCCAACCCGTATACGGGTACGAGTGTAAAGAGTTAAGAAATGTAAGCGTGCTTTCATCAGAGGTCAATCTGTATGATACTATTTATTAACTGTTCACAGTATACAGTTTTAACGTGTGTTGTGGTGTCGGTCAGGAGTGCGGACGTTCGCTCCCAGCAGCGCAGGGGATAGCTTTCTGTACCTTGGTGGGCCGGCGGTGATCCTAAGCATGGTTGCTATGGCGGCAGACGACGGAGCGCTGTACGCAGCAGTGAAAGTTCTGCTGTCTGTGTTGGAGACAAGCCCTGCCATGGAGCGGGAGATGACACGCGTCAACGGTTACAAGGTAGGTACAACCCAAACACCTGTCATTAAAGTCGTGTTCATTAGGCACCAAATGGAATAAAATGGACTGAAACGGAGTGATTAACTGGACTTCTCTTGCAAAATGTTTTGAAATGTTTTCCACTGCATCCCCTAATGAACACAACCCAGTCAGGTCTTTACGAAACGGAATGGATAGAATTATGGCGCCTCATGACATACATAACTTCTGGATGCCCCCAAACGTAGATGACAATAATTACATTAAAAAGTGGTTGCCTTGGGATGATGACTCTGTTCCCCATCTCCTCCTCCCTGTCTCTAGCTCTTAGCATTCCTGCTGAAGATTAAGAGCGGTGTGTTGAGTAGTAGAACCTTTCAGCTGGTGCTGTCTCTGTCTGGTTCAGTGGACCACCTGGGATCTGGAGCCGCTTGTCTACACAACAGACCCGCCTTCAATGCCCTGCTCTGTGACCTGGAGGTACCGTACTCCCACCAGCCCCACACCAACCCTACATTCCCAAATCAACTCCTAGAGCTGATACCTAGACACCTCCTCTTAGATATAGACTGGGTGTTCAAAATATTAGGAACACCTGCTCTTTCCATGACATAGACTGACCAGGTGAATCCAGGTGAAAGCTATGATCCCTTATTGCTGTCACTTGTTAAATCCACTTCAATTAGTGTATATGAAGGGAAGAAGATGGGTTAAATATTTTTTCTTATGCATTGTGATAATTGACACATGGATTGTGTATGTGTGTTATACAAAGGGTGAATGGGCAAGGTAAAATATTTAAGTGCTTTTGAACGGGGTATGGAAGTAGGTGCCAGGTGCACCCATTTGAGTGTGTCAAGAACTGCAACGCTGCTCGGTTTTTCATGCTCAACAGTTTCCCGTGTGTATCAAGAATGGTCTACCACCCAATGGACATCCTGCCACTTTGACACAACTGTGGGAAGCATTGGAGTCAACATGGGCCAGCATCCCTGTGGAATGGTTTTGACACCTTGTAGAGTCCATTCCCCGACGAATTGAGGCTGTTCTAAGGAGGGTTGGGGGTGCAACTCAATATTAGGAAGGTGTTCTAACATTTGCTCCTTCCCTTGAAGGTGTGGAAGAACACTGCGGAAAGTCTGGACCTGTCAGTTCTCAATCACTTTGCTGAAATCCTGAAATCGTCAAGGTAGAGTATCTTCATGAGCCATCAAAACGAAATGTTGTGCTACCCTTGTTAAAATTACAATTACACACTTACTTTTCTTCAACCACAAGTAAATTGAACAAGGAACTTCTGCACCTCCCCCTTCCTTTCCCCTAGTGGTGATCATGGTAATGCAAAGGTCATGCATAACCTAGGTCTGGTGCCTAAACTGCTCTTCCTATTGGCTGACCCCATGGTGACCCCCAGGAAAGTAAAGGTTGCCACCAGTATCATCACTCGCCTGCTTAGAGGACACTTCACCTCCACCGACATACGCAGGTACACACACACACACACACACACACACACCTTTGTGTCACAGGCATATGCAGTACACACACAGGAAGCTACTCATCTGTGTTTCATTTTAGCGTTGTCTTTTATGGGACAGCCATTCATTCTTCTTATTGTGCGGTGTGTATGTCACTAGTGAACGAACACCAAGTGTGTGTTTTCTGTTTGTTCCAGACTTGGCCTCTTCCTGGTGTACACCGTGCCTCCCCCAAGTGTGAGTGAAAGCTCTGGACTCTCTGACTCTCTTGATGAGGAAACCAAAGGTACAGCCCCACAAGTAGCCAATAGCTCTATTCCAGTCCAGCTTAATCTCGCGTGGACAGATGCACGTAACATAACTGGTGTCATAGTGTTTGTCAACAGACCGTGGGATGCGACGACGAACAAGGAACTTGGTTCCAGCACACATATTTCTTTCCCGATAAATTCAGATTTTGAAGGTGTTTGCGTCTTTCTAATTTCGGTAGGAAAGGGGACATTTGGCCCATAGACTTGTCTGTAACTTGCAGTAAAGAGAGAGGTTGGAGCTACCGCCCTGCTTCCACTCCTCGTTCTAGTATTGTCTAACACGTCTCACCCAGAACTTAATCGAGCATCTGACGGCACATTTTAGTTCTGGTTTTCCAAGATTAAGTCCAGCATAACCCTAATCACATCCTTAACGCCCCTGCAGAAATCTATGCTTTACTCTACGACCCCCACAAGAGTCACGGGACTCGTCTGAAGTCGGTACCGCCGATATGTCTCAGATATCCACTCAATGTCCAGGTTATTAGGTACACCACCCCATTCACAAAAATGGTTAAATCCTACAGACAGGGAGTCATGTGGCTGTGGCTTGCTATATAAAGCAGGCTGACAGTCAACAAGGCATTCAGTTACTGTTCGATTGAATGTTAGAATGGGCAAAACAAATTACCTAAGTGACTTTGACCGTGGTATGATCGTTGGTGCCAGGCGCGCCGTATGCAATTTCTCAGAAATGGCAGGCCTCTTGGACTTTTCACACATGACAGTGTCTAGGGTTTAACGGGAATGGTGCGACAAACAAAAAACATCCAGTCAGTGGCAGCTCTGTGGGAGAAAACAGCTCATTGATGAGCAGTCAAAGGAGCTCAATCGTGCAAGTTAACAGGTGGGCCACAAAGAGACAAATAACAGCGCAGTACAACAGTGGTGTGCAGAATGGCATCTCGGAATGCAGAACACGTCGGTCCTTGTCACGGATGGGCTATTGCAGCACCATCCTGCCTGGCCCCATCCTGGCTGGTGTCAACTGGTGGTGGTGATGTAATGGTGTGGGGAATGTTTCCTGACACATGTTTGGTCCCTTGATACCGATTGAGCAGCGTTTCCATTCCCTGAAGAATTCAGGCTGTTCTGGCGGCAAAGGGAGGTCCGACCTGGTTCTAGATGGTTGAACCTAATACACTAACCACTGAGTGGAGGACAGACACAAAACTTACTTCCTTTTGATAAATGTTTTGACTGTGTTTTGCCATGTATGAATATGTTATTCAATGCATTTCTATGGGCTAATAGCAGTAAGACCAAATTCAACAATTTTTTTGTATATCTTTTTTTGTACTTACAGGGGACCTACAATTCAAAATTAAATAGCTAAATGATCCATGGTATGGCCATCTTAAAACAATGCCATATATTAGCTTAGTAGAAACCCATCCCCGGGCCAACCATTACTCCAACCACTGTCAGTGGTTAGTAATTCTCTCCTCTCTCTCCTGTAGCTCATAGTTTCAGTCCAGCCAGACTAGTGTGGGTCCGTAATCAACTGCTGTCTTCTCTCTGTGACCTCATCAGCTCAGACAGTCTTCTCACTGCAGAGTGAGTACCTGCAGGGTCAAACCGCTCACCATAGGGTTAACGTGGGTTTCAATGGAACTACTGCATTTTTAACATGTTTGATCTACTGTGTGTGTGTGTCCACCTGCAGTGAGCAGAAAGAACTGATCCAGACGTTGGGCAGTGATTGGTTCCTGCTGTTCCTGCAGCCCCACCTCCACTCTTCCACCCTGTGCCTAGGGCTCCGCCTACTCACACTCCTCCTGGCCAATCAGAGCGAGCGGAACAGCTTCAGAGAGGGCGTGTTCCCAGGCACCCTAGTAGAGAGCCTGGATGAACCCTCTGTTGCCATAGGTACGATACTTTTGTTTAGATACTGTATGTTTTATAGTTCATTAACATGATTTGTATTACATTTCATAAACATAAACATGTTGTTAATTATTTTGACCCAGTCTTTCATTCTATTCATTCCACGTTGCAATGTTAAAGAAATCATTGGCATGTAGCTAGCTAAGCAGAGGTTCAATAATGACAAGAGACAAGAACTTCAATAAATAGGCCTAATGATTTAATAAATCATTTATACTGAACAAAAATATAAACGCAACATGTAAAGTGTTGGTCCCATGTTTCATGAGCTGAAATAAAAGATCCCTAAGTTTTTCCATACGGACAAAACGCTTATTTCTCTCAAAAAATGTTTTTCAAATTTGTTTACATCCCTGTTAGTGATTTTTTCCCCCCTTTGCCAAGATAATCCATCCACCTGACAGGTGTGGCATATCAAGAAGCTGATTAAACAGCATGATCATTACACAGGTGCAACTTGTGTTGGGGACAGTAAAAGGCCACTCTAAAATGTGATTTTCTTCCCCTACACAACACAATGCCACAGATGTCTGAAGTTTTGAGGGAGTGTGCAATTGGCATGATGACTGCAGGAATGTCCACCAGAGATGTTGCGAGAGAATTGAATGTACATTTCTCTACCATAAGCTGCCTCCAACTTCGTTTTAGAGTATTTGTCAGTATGTCCAACCGGCCTCACAACCGCAGACCTCATGTAACCACGCCAGCCCAGACCTTCACATCTGGCTTCTTCACCTGCAGGATCATCTGAGACCACCCAGACACTTGATGAACTGAGGTGTATTTCTGTCTGTAATAAAGCCCTTTGGTGCGGAAAAACTCATTCTAATTGGCAGGGCCTGGCTCCCCAGTGGGTGGGGTGGGCCTGGCTCCCAAGTAGGTGGACCCACCCATGGCTGCGCTCCTGCCCAGTCATGTGAAATCCATAGACTAGGGACTAATGAATTTAATTAAGTTGACTGTTTTCTTATATGAACACTGACTGTTTTCTTATATGAACTGTTACTTAGTAAAATCGTTGAAATGGTTGAATGTTGCATTTATATTTTTGTTCAGTATATAACTAGGCAACAAGAACTCAATGATTTGATGAATAATGTATAAATAGGCAGCAACCAGCTGATTGTCAAGTCAATAATATAGTTATGGAGGATAGCTAGGCTAAAGGCAAGCTAACACACAATAACATCAAGCAGCTGAAATGACAGCAAACTATGTGCACTTTTGTTTCTTTTACCTTAATTTCTTTATCGCCATTTATTTGGTTTATATCCTTTATAATGACCCTGATAACTGAATTTGCGTTGCTCAGAGACACTGTCAATCACGCCTGTGGGAGAGTGGATGTTAACAGGCATTACCTGTGGAATGCGGAAATTGTGGTGCTATAACTCCCTGCTATCAACCAATCAGCATCCAGGATCCAAACAACCCGTTTTCTAATTGTTTATATTACATGAGTAGATATGCAAAGAAGTTTATACTCTCATCGTGTCGACTGTGTAGACTTACTCTCTAATCAATGGCTTGTTGTTTTGTGTACTTCCCTCTAACCGAAAGTATTGTAAACACCTTAAATACCCACTGTAGTCTGGCACCGGTGGTGTATTCTTTCCGTTAATGTATTGTATGGTATTTGTCTTTGTGTGTCTCTTAGACAACCTGAGAGCTTATGAGTGGTCCTATAAGTGTCAGAGTGTCACCTGCGCAGGCTTCGACGTGCTGCAAAGGCTTCTGGTCTGCCAGGCTCACATGCCTCAGGTGTACGGAGCGCTGGCCACTCTACTGCTGGGGAAGAGAGGAGGAGAAACACCTGACGGACAGGTAACATGACACTAACCTGGATATAAAGTAGTTAAAGTACATTGAAGTGACATGGCAAGATATTAGGAGCATTTTAATAGGGCTCCTACCACTCCTGTTATTTTGCACAATTCAATTCTCATGATTAACTGTAAAGTAAATCAAACAAAGCTAAATCTATTTTGGCATCCATGAGATGATTCCTGTGTTGGACTTTAAAAGTGTATGTCCTCTGTGGTCTCCTCTGTAGCTGGATCTGGATGAAGTTCTGCAGGCAGTGATTGACAGCACAGAGTACACAAACTCTGCTCCCCTACAGCTGTGTTCCAAGTCTGCAGCCATGCTACTGGAGCTGGTCAAGGCCATCATCACACAGGTGAGACAACTGGGTTCAAAACATAACACAGAAATTATTTTACATTCTCACTCTGAGACAATTGCGCTAATGTAGTCTCAAAGCACTTAACATTGTAAATGGTTACTATTAATGGCATCAGGTTGAACTTACTATACACCCTTCCTCAATCTAAATACTGTCCTGTTTGTTGTCGCTCTCTATGTATAGCGGTCATCTGCCGCTGATGCATCTTGGGAGTTGCAGTTTCCCGGCAGTGTAATGCAGTTCCTCTGTCTGGTACACAATCACCGCCCCCGAGACCCACTATGGACGTCTCCAGAGTTTCTACACACACTCGCCAGCACTGTGTTTCCCCCTGAGGTGTGTGTGTCTTTCTCCTCCTCTACTTCATCTTCCTTTTGTAGTGGCATCAGACATGGGGGTTTTGATAAAAAGTGATATTCTTGCTCTCGTCTCCTCAGAGTGAAGAGGAGGTGTGTCAGCCAAAAAGGAAGCAGGTGTGTGACTTCATCCGTATCCTCTTAATGGACAGCCTGCTCAACGTGCCTGCCAAAGAACACACACACCCCCTACTGCTGCTACTGGAGGTATATATATACACACACACACACACACACACACACACACACACACACACACACACACACACACACACACACACACACACACACACACACACACACACACACACACACACACACACACACACACTGGTGAAGTTAATAAACGACTCTATTCCCCTGTGTTATCCAGGATGTGCCGCTTTTGGCCCAGTTATAAGACAAAGAGGGAGAGTATTCATTGAGTACCTTAGCATGCACACTAATAATTCAATATTAAACAGATTATGGCAGCAGTCATGTAAACACTTTACTCTGCTTATCTTAATCAGCATAAGGTCAAAATCAAAGTAAGCATACACTGATTAAAACATCTGGTTTTCTTAGCAACCTTTCTAATTATTAGGACGTAAGCAGCTTAACTTCTTATGGGCAGGACGGTAGCGTCCCACCTGGCCAACATCCGGTGAAATTGCAGAGCGCGAAATTCAAACTACAGTATTATAAATATTTAACTTTCATAAAATCACAAGTGTAATACATCAAAAATAAAGCTTAACTTCTTGTTAATCCAGCCGCTGTGTCAGATTTCAAAAAGGCTTTATGGCAAAAGCACACCATGCGATTATCTGCGGACAGTGCCCCGCATACAAACACATGAAAAACATATTTTAACCAGGCAGGTGCGACACGAAAGTCAGAAATAGCGATAGAAAAAATGCCTTACCTTTGATGATCTTCTTCTGTTGGCACTCCAAAAGGTCCCAGTTACATCACAAATGGTCCTTTTGTTCGATAATGTCCTTCTTTATATCCATAAAAACTCAGTTTAGCTGGCGCGCTTCAGTCAATAATCCACCCAGTTTCCCTCCATCAGAATGCATACAAAATACAAACCTTAGGTACCTTAATTCGCAAATAAACTATAAAATTTAAGACGGAGATTCGTTATTGTCTTTACCGGAGAAAAATACCAAAGAACGCGCTCTCTTCCACGCGCTTGGAAACACTACAGCCAAAATGGGAGCCACCTAGAAAAACTACAATTTCCGGCAAATTTTTCCAAAAACCAGTCTGAAACTCTTTCTAAAGACTGTTGACATCTAGTGGAAGCCCTAGGAACTGCAATCTGGGAGTACTTGGCCTTATAATAAAAGTGAGAGCTATTGAAAATAGTGGTAGGCTGATTTTTGGGGGGGGGGGGTGGTTTGTCCTCGGGGTTTCGCCTGCCATATCAGTTCTGTTATACCCACAGACATAATTTTAACAGTTTTAGAGTGTTTTCTATCCAATCTACCAATTTTATGCATATCCTAGCTTCTGGGCCAGAGTAACAGGCAGTTTACTTTGGGCACGCTTTTCATCCAGATGTCAAAATACTGCCCACTAGCCAAGAGAGGTTAATTGGCATTCCAGCTGTGTGTTTGATCAGTGCATGTGCCCGCGCCGGTAGCTCAAGCCTCCCTCTTATACACGAGTGAAGTGAGTTCGGAAAAAACGTCTTAGAAATAGTTTTCACATACAAACTTTATAAGTCCGAACTCAATCAAATAGGCTTTGCAAAATAACATGGTAGAATTTTTTTTTTGATTGGCGAAATGCGTTTTCTGCTTTTATTTAATGAAGTCCCATCAGGTAGCCTGATTTTAGATGTGTCCATGTAAACAGGATTATTAGGGAAATTGTTAAATCGTTCTTCTTGCAGAGCATGTAAACGTTTTAAACTAATTATTTTAACTATTTTAGCTATTATAATTATTACAACTATTGTCATGATGTGACTATCATTAATCTGATGACTGTTATTTATCGAAATAAACAAACTATGTTTAATTGGGGTGGCAGGTAGCCTAGTGGTTAGAGCGTTGGTGCCAGTAACCGAAAGGTTGCTGGTACGAATCCCTGAGCTGACAAGGTCAAAATCTGTCGTTCTGCCCCTGAACAAGGCAGTTAACCCACTGTTCCCCGGTAGGGCATCATTGTAAATAAGAATTTGTTCTTAACTTAGCCTAGTAAATTACTTAAAAATAATAATAATGTTACTCGATTGAATTAATCATGTAACAATTAACTCGTTAGGAATTTGGGGCACCACAGGAAAAGTTGTTTAACGAGTTACAATCTCCCGACTTAAACTCTAAAGATATATAGATATCGCTTACATCAATAACAGTCAATTATTAATTATTACCTCATCAAGTCTCATTCTGAACGTCGCAAGAATCCTAGCCCTTCTGAATATTCAGTACTACACAAATGTATTGAATAATTTATTTACTAACTAACTAAATAATAACACAGAATACACATACACACTTACATAAGGTAAAAGTCCCGAGTGGACTGACACGATATGATGGCTTGTTACACAATGGAATGGGGGTGGGGAAAGATAAAGTGAGTGAGAGACAAAGAGAGTCAACTTATCTTACATACATTTGGAAACTACGCTCACAGTAACCAGAATATCTAGCACCCTAACCACTGCTCATTTGAATTAGAAATGCAATATATATTTACGCGTAGCTGTCTTTCTCTGTCATCTCTCTGTTGAAACCAATTGATCCGTCTATGGGTAGTGGCTCAATGTAAGGCTCTGGTTGTCCACCAGAGGTCACAATGTCCTTCTTCTTTGGTAGTGGAGTGGTTGTTAGAATAGATGCTTCAGATGTACCAAGAGGGATCTGTTCTTTCCCCTCGTGTCTTTGGTCAAATTCTAGGACCAATTTTACTTGCACAGCTGCAGACTGTGAATGTTTCTGGTCTCCTAGGGGAGGCTATCTTCTCTTGTAGAGTTTGAGAGCTTCAGAGTTTCTAACCATTTCAAAGTGTGGACCACGTTCTCACGTATTGTGGTCTCATAGTGGTCTCAATGATTGATTTACATGCCAGCTGCTGGCGTGTAAAGTTGTCGGGAGCTGAACCCTGAATAATCAATCATTGAGACCACTACGAGACCAAAAGACATGTTTTGGTCTTGTAGTTTTAACCATTCGTGACATCTGGTTTACACCGTCCGTGTGCTTAGTCTGTAGAGTTTAAACAACACAATGTAACTCCAAGTCAATCACACTTCTGTGAAATCAAACTGTCCACTTAGGAAGCAACACTGATTGACAATAAATTTCACATGCTGTTGTGCAAATGGAATAGACAAAAGGTGGAAATTATAGGCAATTAGCAAGACACCCCCAATAAAGGAGTGGTTCTGCAGGTGGTGACCACAGACCACTTCTCAGTTCCTATGCTTCCTGGCTGATGTTTTGGTCACTTTTGAATGCTGGCGGTGCTTTCACTCTAGTGGTAGCATGAGACGGAGTCTACAACCCACACAAGTGGCTCAGGTAGTGCAGCTCATCCAGGATGGCACGTCAATGCGAGCTTTGGCAAGAAGGTTTGCTGTGTCTGTCAGCGTAGTGTCCAGAGCATGGAGGCGCTACCAGGAGACAGGCCAGTACATCAGGAGACGTGGAGGAGGCCGTAGGAGGGCAACAACCCAGCAGCAGGACCGCTACCTCCGCCTTTGTGCAAGGAGGAGCAGGAGGAGCACTGCCAGAGCCCTGAAAAATGACCTCCAGCAGGCCACAAATGTGCATGTGTCTGCTCAAACGGTCAGAAACAGACTCCATGAGGGTGGTATGAGGGCCCGACGTCCAGAGGTGGGGGTTGTGCTTACAGCCCAACACCGTGCAGGACGTTTGGCATTTGCCAGAGAACAACAAGATTGGCAAATTCGCCACTGGCGCCCTGTGCTCTTCACAGATGAAAGCAGGTTCACACGCACATGTGACAGACGTGACAGAGTCTGGAGACGCCGTGGAGAACGTTCTGTTGGATCAGCCTGTAGTGTGGTTTTCCACTTTAATTTTGAGTGTGACTCCAAATCCAGACCTCCATGGGTTGATACATTTGATTTCCATTGAGAATTTTTGTGTGATTTTGTTGTCAGCACATTCAACTATGTAAAGAAAAAAGTATTTAATAAGAATATTTCATTCATTCAGATCTAGGATGTGTTATTTTAGTGTTCCCTTTATTTTTTTGAGCAGTGTCTGATGGCACACCAGTATCACCAGTAGTACATTTACCGTTAATTCCCATAATTTCTAATCTACAATGTTTGTTTGGTTGAATGCATTAACAGAAATAACCTTAACCAAACAAACATTGTAGATTAGAAATTATGGGAATTAACGGTAAATGTACTACTGGTGATACTGGTGTGCCATCCCCGCAGCCTCCGCAATGGATTAGTCCACTGGGACAGGCGTGAATCAGACAGGTGTCTCGTCTGCCATAGGAAAATATATATACTGTAACTAGTCAAAAGTTTGGACACACCGACTCATTCCAGGGTTTTTCTTTATTTGTACTATTTTTTACATTGTAGAATAATGGTGAAGACATCAAAACTATGAAATAACACATATGGAATCATATAGTAACCCAAAAAAGTGTTAAAACAATCTAAATATATTTATTCAAAGTAGCCACTCTTTACCTTGATGACAGCTTTGCACACTCTTGGCATTTTCTCAACCAGCTTCATGAGGTAGTCACCTGGAATGTATTTCAATTAAAAGGTGTGCCTTGTTAAAAGTTATTGTGGAGTTTTTTTCCTTCTTAATGCATTTGAGCCAATCAGTTGTGTTGTGACAAGGTAGGGTTGGTATACAGAAGATAGCTCTATTTGGTAAAAGAGTCCATATGATGGCAAGAGCAGCTCAAATAAGCAAACAGAAACAACAGTCCATCATTACTTTTAGACATGAAGGTGAGTCAATACGGAAAATGTCAAGAACTTTGAATATTTCTTCAAGTGCAGTCGCAAAAACCATCAAGCGCTATGATGCAACTCTCATGAGGACCGCCACAGGAAAGGAAGACCCAGAGTTACCTCTGCTGCAGAGGATAAGTTCCTTAGTGTTACCAGGCTCAGAAATAAATGCTTCACAGGGTTCAAGTAACAGACACATCTCAACATATACTGTTCAGAGGAGACTGCGTGAATTAGGCCTTCATGGTCGAATTGCAGCAGAGAAACTACGAAAGGACACCAATAAGAAGAAGAGACTTGCTTGGGCCAAGAAATACAAGCAATGGACATTAGAGCGGTGGAAATTTGTCCTTTGGTCTGATGAGTCGAAATTTTGGATTTTTGGTTCCAACTGCCGTTAGTTTGTGAGACGCAGAGTAGGTGAACGGATGATCTCTGCATGTGTGGTTCCCACCGTGAAGCATTGCGGAGGTGGTGTGATGGTGTGGGGATGCTTTGCTGCTGACACTGTCACTGATTTATTTAGAATTCAAGGCACACTTAACCAGCATGGCTACCACAGCATTTTGCAGTGATTCGGCATCCCATCTGGTTTGCGCTTAGTTGGACTGTCATTTGTTTTTCAACAGGACAATGACCCAACACACCTCCAGACTATGTAAGGGCTATTTGACCAAGGAGAGTGATGAGTTCTGCATCAGATGACCTGGCCTCCACAATCACCCGACCTCAACCCAATTGAGATGGTTTGGGATGAGTTGGACTTCAGCGTGATGGAAAAGCAGCCAACAAGTGCTCAGCATATGTGGAAACTCTTTCAAGATTGTTGGAAAAGCATTCCAGGTGAAGCTGGCTGAGAGAATACCAAGAGTGTGCAAAGCTGTCATCAAGGCAAAGGGTGGCTACTTTGAAGAATCTAAAATATAAAATGTATTTTGATATTTGTATCACTTTTTTGGTTGCTATGTGATTCCATATATGTCTTATCATAGTTTTGATGTCATCACTATTATTCTACAATGTAGAAAATAGTAAAATAAAGAAAGATCCTTGAATGAGTAGGTGTGTCCAAACTTTTGACTGGTACTGTATATTTGCGACTGCTCGACTAAAAACATATTTGTCGACCAACAGCCTATCGACCAGTCGTTTAAATGGGGTCAGCCCAACCTAGATTGTACAATATTTTCACATTATTCTTTCTTCAATTCTTCAAGCTCTGTCAAGTTGGTTGTTGATCTTTGCTAGATAGACATTTTCAAGTCTGCCATAGATTTTCACTTTAAGTTAAAACTGTAACTAGGCCACTCAGGAACATTCAATGTCATTTTGGTAAGCAATTCCAATGTATTTCTGGCCTTGTGTTTTAGGTTATTGGCCTTCTCAAAGGTGAATTTGTCTCCCAGTGTCTGTTGGAAAGCAGACTGAATCAGGTTTCACTCTAGGAAATTACATTTAAAAAACTCCCTAGTTCTTGCCAATGACAAGCATACCCATAACATGATGTAGCCACCACCATGGTTGAAAATTTGAAGAGTGGTACTCAGTGATGTGTTGTGTTGGATTTGCCCCAAACATAGTGCTTTGTATTCAGGACATAATGTTTCTATCTTTGCCACATGTTTTGCAGTTTTACTTTAGTGCCTTATTGTAAACAGGATGCATATTCAGTATAGTCTTCCTTCTTTTCGATCTGTCATTTAGGTTAGTATTGTGGAGTAACGACAATGTTGTTGACCCATCCACAGTTCTTCTATCAGAGCCATTAAACTCTGTAACTGTTTTATAGTCACCGTTGGCCTTAGCTTTCCGGCATCTGAGTTAGGAAGGACGCCTGTATCTTTGTAGTGACGGTGTATTGATACACCATCCAAAGTGTTATTAATAATTTCACCATGCTCAATAGGATATGTCAGCTTTTTTTTAACCGTCTTCCAATAGATGCCCTTCTTTGCGGGCATTGGAAAACTTCCCTGGTCTTTGTGGTTGAACCTGTGTTTGAAATTCACTGCTCGACTGAGGCACCTTACAGATAATTGTATGTGTGGGGTACAGAGATGAGGTAGTCATAAAAAAAATATGTTGAGTCCATACAACTTATTATATGACTTGTTAAGCTTTATTTTTACTCCTGAACTTATTTAGGCTTGCCATAAAAAAGGGGTTGAATAGTTATTGAATCAAGATATTTCAGCTTTTCATTTTTTATATTAATTTGTAAAAATTGACATATGGGGTATTGTGTGTAGGCCAGTCAAAACAAAATCTAAATGTAATCCATTTTAAATTGAGGCTGTAACACAAAATGTTTTGAAAAATTCAAGCGGTGTGAATACTTTCTGAAGGCAATGTATTTGCGTCAACTCAAAAACAGAATGCTTGTGGATCCCGAATAATAACGGGATATTGGTATGCATCTAAACGTGGTCCCTGTAGCTAAACACCAGGAGAGATGGAGAGAAGACAGGGATGGCTGCTATCTTAGGAGCACATGTTCAACCCTCTGTGTGTGTGTGTGTGTGTGTGTGTGTGTGTGTGTGTGTGTGTGTGTGTGTGTGTGTGTGTGTGTGTGTGTGTGTGTGTGTGTGTGTGTGTGTGTGTGTGTGTGTGTGTGTGTGTGTGTGTGTGTGTGTGTGTGTGTGTGTGTGTGTGTGTGTGTGTGCATGTGCGCGTGTGTTGCAGTATTCCCCAGAAGGAGCATCGTTGGAGCGGAGACAGGTCTTCCAGACTGAATTGCTAGAGTTCTTCATGGAAATCATCCACATGACCAGCCAGGAGAATGAACATAACACACACCTCACCACACAGGGTAGAGCACACACACACCTCACACATGCACTCACACATGTCCACAAAGCATAAACACACACACAGGCACACAGACACACCTCACACATGCGCACACACTCGCGCACGTACACAGACACACACGCACACAATCACAAAATAATTTTCCATGCAAATGGACAATAAAATATTGTATCATGTCACTCAACAGATCTTTCTCCCTCTCTGTCACCAGAGTCAAACTCCCAGAGACCTGAGGGGCAGATGGCCACACTGATGGAGAACATGGTGCTTTTCAGTCAGAAGTTTCTGGAGAAACTCTACAGCGGCATTTTTCTGGTTGAGCCAGAGAACCTGCTCACCTTCCTAGCTGACCAGATAGTGGTGGTGAGAAACACTCTGAAGGCTATGTGCTCCCATGGGTGAAAGTAATGTTAAAGAATGTTCAGATAAAAATGTAATGTGAAACACAAACATGATTGTTCTTCATTTATTGAGTAAGTCAAGATTTGTCAGCTCTATTCAGCTATATTCATAACATTTTTGGTAGCGTTCCAGGCTGACTACGTTGCAGTCGCCTGCCCTATCTCACAACGCATGGATAACAAATTAGCAGTCTGATGTTCGACTTCCAAGTCGGTGACATGGCATGCAACTGCAACTGCAACCACAATTCCACACAGCGCGACTACAATGTTACACAGGCTTTCTGTTTATCTGCAACCGTCTGAATGTTTTCACCTGCTGTTTCCTGTCAGGTGCTGGAGAAGGGCCTATCACAGAAAGAGAACAGAGTTTCCTCCCTCTACACCAGCACCAACCGAGCCCTGCTCTACTTCCTGTCCCGCCCACAACACACACAGGCCGAACAGGAAGCTGTCATCAGGACGCTGCGGGTGGTCATAGCGCGCTGGGACGTAGTCATGGCAACCTACAATGCCAACGTGAACTTCATTGCCTGCCTGCTGCACTGTCTACTGTTGATACGATCTGGCAGGTAGGTTACACACATACGTCCACACACACACGTGTGCACGCACACTCATACACACACAAACGTACACAGGGTGTTAAAAAGTCAGACCTATGATTGGCTTTATGATCATGGATTCTTTGTACAGTGGCGATTTTAGCATGTAAATCTTGGTGGGGCAAACTCTGGCATAAGGGAACGATGAGCGGATAACTCTTACTGACAGTTGTGGCTGCTTTGCGTGATGTATTGATGTCTCTATCTTTGTGAGTTTGTCTGTGCCTAATAATGTTTGTACCATGTTTTGTGCTGCTACCATGTTGTGTTGCTACCATGTTGTGTTGCTACCATGCTGTGTTGTCATGTGTTGCTGCCAGGCTATGTTGTTGTCTTAGGTTTCTCTTTATGTAATGTTGTGGTGTCTCTCTTGTCGTGATGTGTGTTTTGTCCTATATATATATTTTTTTTATTTCACCTTTATTTAACCAGGTAGGCAAGTTGAGAACAAGTTCTCATTTACAATTGCGACCTGGCCAAGATAAAGCAAAGCAGTTCGACACATACAACAACACAGAGTTACACATGGAGTAAAACAAACATACAGTCAATAATACAGTAGAAAAATAAGTCTATATACAATGTGAGCAAGTGAGGTGAGATAAGGGAGGTGAAGGCAAAAAAAAGGCCATGGTGGCGAAGTAAATACAATGTAGCAAGTAAAACACTGGAATGGTAGATTTGCAGTGGAAGAATGTGCAAAGTAGAGATAGAAATATTGGGGTGCAAAGGAGCAAAATAAATAAATAAATAAATACAGTAGGGAAAGAGGTAGTTGTTTGGGCTAAATTATAGATGGGCTATGTACAGGTGCAGTAATCTGTGAGCTGCTCTGACAGCTGGTGCTTAAAGCTAGTGAGGGAGATAAGTGTTTCCAGTTTCAGAGATTTTTGTAGTTCGTTCCAGTCATTGGCAGCAGAGAACTGGAAGGAGAGGCGGCCAAAGGAAGAATTGGTTTTGGGGGTGACCAGAGAGATATACCTGCTGGAGCGCGTGCTACAGGTGGGTGCTGCTATGGTCACCAGCGAGCTGAGATAAGGGGGGACTCTTGTAGATGACCTGGAGCCAGTGGGTTTGGCGACGAGTATGAAGCGAGGGCCAGCCAACGAGCGCGTACAAGTCGCAGTGGTGGGGAGTATATGGGGCTTTGGTGACAAAACGGATGGCACTGTGATAGACTGCATCCAATTTATTGAGAAGGGTATTGGAGGCTATTTTGTAAATGACATCGCTTAAGTCGAGGATTGGTAGGATGGTCAGTTTTACAAGGGTATGTTTGGCAGCATGAGTGAAGGATGCTTTGTTGCGGAATAGGAAGCCAATTCTAGATTTAACTTTGGATTGGAGATGCTTAATGTGAGTTTGGAAGGAGAGTTTACAGTCTAACCAGACACCTAGGTATTTGTAATTGTCCACATATTCTAAGAGGGAGCAGTTATGTTGGACAGGCGGGCAGGTGCAGGCAGCGATCGGTTGAAGAGCATACATTTAGTTTTACTTGTATTTAAGAGCAATTGGAGGCCACGGAAGGAGAGTTGTATTGCATTGAAGCTCGCCTGGAGGGTTGTTAACACAGTGTCCAAAGAAGGGCCAGAAGTATACAGAATGGTGTCGTCGGTGTAGAGGTGGATCAGAGACTCACCAGCAGCAAGAACGACATCATTGATGTATACAGAGAAGAGAGTCGGTCCAAGAATTGAACCCTGTGGCACCCCCATAGAGACTGCCAGAGGCCCGGACAACAGACCCTCCGATTTGACACACTGAACTCTATCAGAGAAGTAGTTGCTGAACCAGGCAAGGCAATCATTTGAGAAACCAAGGCTGTCGAGTCTGCCGATGAGGATGTGGTGATTGACAGAGTCGAAAGCCTAGGCTAGGTCAATGAATACGGCTGCACAGTATTGTGTCTTATCGATGGCGGTTAAGATATCGTTTAGGACCTTGAGCGTGGCTGAGGTGCACCCATGACCAGCTCTGAAACCAGATTGCATAGCGGAGAAGGTATGGTGGGATTCTAAATGGTCGGTAATCTGTTTGTTGACTTGGCTTTCGAAGACCTTAGAAAGGCAGGGTAGGATAGATATAGGTCTGTAGCAGTTTGGGTCAAGAGTGTCCCCCCCTTTGAAGAGGGGAATTTGGGAATCTCAGACGACACAAAAGAGAGGTTGAATATATATATATATATATATATTTTAAATCCCAAACCCTGTCCCCACAGGTACCAAATTATTAGGGTGAGGCACATGGGCTACTATCAGCTTACTACACAACATACACTTAGCATTACTTTCTTAGCTATAGTATATATATATCTCCCTGGCATATTACATAATTTATGCAACAGCATACAATGCATTTTTTGACTCACCTTGTTGTGCTGTGCTCATTTGAACATGAAGGTGGCACAGCGGTCCTTCTTGTGGGCAAATTTAGTCATCAAAGTTTGTCATTCTCTGGATTTATGGTGCTTTCAAGACAACTGGGAACTGAAAAAAATATGATTTAATCATGACATCAGTGATCTTCAGGTCGGACCTTTAGAAAGAGGCCTGAGTTCCCGACTTGGAATTCCGAGTTGGAATACCGTTCTAAACATATCTTCCCCGTCGGAGCAGTTGACCAGTTGTCTTGAACTCACTGAAGTCTGAGATTTCCCAGTTCCGAGTTTCCAGTTGTTTTGAATGCGACAGAAGTCATGCTGGATTGACAGCATGGCCAATGTATTCAACCTTTTCTGGCCCATGGTGTTGCATGAGAAAATGTATCCTTTTGAGCTTGGAAAAGAGACCCTTAACCTGTTTGGCGTGCAAGCCCGACGTCGGTACACTTATGACAACAGCCAGCTCAAAGTGCAGGGCGCGAAATTCAAAAGATATATTTTTTAAATATTTAACTTTCACACATTAACAAGTCCAATACAGCACATGAAAGGTACACATCTTGTGAATCAAGCCAACATGTCCGATTTTTAAAATGTTTTACAGGGAAGACACAATATGTAAATCTATTAGCTAACCACGTTAGCAAAAGACACCACTTTTCTTACTCCATCAGTTTTTTACTCCATCAGTAGCTATCACAAATTCGACCAAATAAAGATATAAATAGCCACTAACCAAGAAACAACTTCATCAGATGACAGTCTGATAACATATTTATTGTATAGCATATGTTTTGTTCGAAAAATTTGCATATTTCAGGTATAAATCATAGTTTACATTTCAGCTACAATCAGAAATTGCACCGAAAGCAGCCATAATATTTACAGACACCAACGTCAAATACCTAATTACTCATCATAAAACATTTCTGAAAAATACATAGTGTACAGCAATTGAAAGACAGGCATCTTGTGATTCCAGACAATATTTCCGATTTATTAAATGTTTTACAGCGAAAACAAAATGTAGCGTTATATTAGCGTAGCCACAATAGCCAGAAACACTTGGGCGCCGACGACCAGTTCACATGCACGACAGATATTAGAAATAGCATCATAAAATGTTTCTTACTTTTGGTGATCTTCCGTCAGAATGTTGGACAAGGTGTCCTTTGTCCAGAACAGTCGTTGTTTGGATCTGGAACGGCAAATTTCCCTCATCATTTAGCATGGGCACTTGCCAAGTGGCACGGATCTCTCCAACGTCAACAAAGTCAGAGAACGGAACACGGCAAAACTCCCGAAAAAATTTCAATAATCTGATTAAACTATATTGAAAAAACATACTTTACGATGATATGGTCACATGTATCAAATAAAATCTAAACCGGAGATGTTAGTCGTCCATAACGACAGCTAAACAGAAGGCAAATCCATGTCCCCTTTCGCGCGCTCCAGAAACAGGAAATGGACGGTCACGTCATACAAAGAGCTTTAATTCCACCTCAGACCAAGATAAACACGAAATTTCTTCTCTCACCGCCTCTTGACAACCAGGGGAAGGTGTATGAAGTGTACGTAGACTCTTACGTATCATGCCCATGTATAGGCAGGAAGTTGAACAGAGCATCGATTTCTGACATTCCACTTCCTGGTCAGGAAATGTGCTGCAGAATGAGTTCTGTTTCACTCAGAGAAATAATTCAAACGGTTTTAGAAACTAGAGAGTGTTTTCTATCCAATAGTAATAATAATATGCATATTGTACGAGCAAGAATTGAGTACGAGGCCGTTTGAAATGGGCACCATTTAACTGGCTACTCAATACTGCCCCTTGCAGCCATAAGAAGTTAAACCCAGACTTGGACCACAATCTCCACTGAATAGCAGGCTAGTGATTGCTTTGCAAAGCTTGCAGTTAGCCCCTGATTCCTTCCAAACCACTCATTGTTGAATTTGCGATTTCCTACTTGTTGTGTAATATTTATGTCCAATGCCTGATGAGCACTGATACGTTTTATCTATAATTTATTTTATCTATAATTGTAACGGTCGTCGAAGTCGTTCTCCTCCTCAGACGAGGAGGAGCATGGATCGGACCAACACGCAGCGAGGTATGATGACATACTGAATTTATTTAACAAGACGAAACACTATGAACACTTGAACAAACTACAAAACAATAAACGAAGTAGACAGACCTGAACTTACGAACTTACAATAATAACACGAAGAACGCACGAACAGGAACAGACTACAAACACGAACGAAAACGAAACAGTCCCGTGTGGTGCGACATACACAGACACGGAAGACAATCACCCACAAACAAACAGTGAGAACAGCCTACCTTAAATATGGTTCTCAATCAGAGGAAACGTCAAACACCTGCCTCTAATTGAGAACCATATCAGGCAACACATTAAACCCAACATAGAAACACAACACATAGAATGCCCACCCTAACTCACGCCCTGACCAACTAAACACATACAAAAACAACAGAAAACAGGTCAGGAACGTGACAATAATGGATTTGCCAGTAGATTGTCAACTTGATTCATGATGATGACTACTTGTCTAGCTTGCTAGCTAAGATTTTGAAAGTATGATGTTGACATGATCAGTCCAATCAAAGCTACGGTAAAGCCACGTGATTTGATGTAATTTTATCTGTGACCATTGACCCTCAGCCTTCTAGGATGTGCATTTCTAAGGTAAATTTATGGCAGCACTCAAGGGGCTTGAATTTTCAAACTCTCCCTGTAGATTTAGCGGTGACGTAGTGTCCCCATGAGTGACAGAACACTGAGCCAATCACAGTGCAACTAGAGAAAATTACCAACCACTATTTTCTGCTGGCTGCCCCACCACCACAGAAACCACTGAGCTAGGCTGAAACACCTGTATTTTGGAGCTGCCTTAATCAAGAAAGCAAAAAAGAGACCATGTTTGTAAAATTTGCAAACTGATTTGTGACATGTATTCATGCCAAAATAATGTGCAAAACAGACAACTAAAATTATGTGTATATATATATATATATTATATATATATATATATATATATATATATATATATATATATAAATGTATTGTTATTGTTATTATTATTATTATTATTTTATCTCAGCCACTGGCTTTGTATTAATTGTAGGTTTATGCTATGGGATATTGTTTGTGTGCCCTACAGCTACCCAGAAGGCTTTGGGTTTGAAAGGCACAAGAAACACCAGCGGAGAATCCTGTCTCATCTGTTCCCTCTCAAGACCAGCCACACTACCACACTCAGCCAAGTACCTGATTCTGACACAGGTAGGACTGTGTGTGCATGCGTGACAGTAGTGACAGCTGAGCTGATGTCCCTGGTCAAGGCCTGCATCCATAACCCATGAGATTGAGCTGAATGTGTGTGTGTGTTACAGAGCTGATGTCCCTAGTAGAGTTTGTGTGGTCAAAGATCCTGACTGAGAGACGCACCATTCTAGAAGACACCTATAAGATTGAGCTGTCAGCTAATCAGACACAGAGGATGGGACCTGTCAGCATGAGTGACATCAGCCCGCTGTGGGAGGAGACAGCACTCAAGGTGTGGCAGTTATACACAGGTGAGACCACACACAGGCATGGACATAGACAGACATCACTCGGGTATACACACAGGTGAAACCACACACATTAATTGACGTACATACACATCACTCAGGTATACACACAGGTGAGACGCAGGCCTGCACAGAATATCAGATCTTTATGCCTGAAAAAGTGAACCACATCAGTATGATCTGCTGATCTTGTAATATGCTCAGGCCTGCACTTGTATTTGTACTTGTATTTGCACTTGTATGTCTGACTGAAGGATTGATGGTTTTTGTCCCGTCAGGCAATGTGAAGAGGAAGCTGACTAGCACCATCCAGAGGAAAGATGGTGTAATCAGCTCTGCTATTCGCTCTGTCCACAAACGACTGGGGAGAGAAACTGGCACTGTGGAGGTAACACACGCACGCATGTACTCACGCACACACACACACACACACACACACACACACACACACACACACACACACACACACACACACACACACACACACCACACACACACACACACACACACACACACACACACACACACACACACACACACACACACACACACACACACACACACTCATCATGAATCATCATCATCACAGGAGAAGGTGCATGAGATGGAGCCAACGTTTCACCTATCAAAATGGGTATGATAATATGTGAGGTATGAAGGAAAGCCAAACTACACTGGACAAGTAGCGTAAGCATAGTGTGGGTATGTGTTTGTTGGTATTACTATACTTTTGAGGACCTTGAGTGTGTGTGTCCTTAGGGGAATGTCGGTTCATTAGCTACATGACCTCTTTGTCACACACATTCTCCTAAACACCATCACACATGCAGACACACACACACACACACACACACACACACACACACACACACACACACACACACACACACACACACACACACACACACACACACACACACACACACACACACACACACACTGTCTTGTATAGCTAACCTTGTGGGGACACACAATTCAGTCCCATTCAAAATCTTTTTTTTCCTTAACCCCAAAACCTAACCTAACCTTAACACTAACCCTAAACCTAACCCTATCTCCTAACCCTAAAACTAACCCTAGCTCCTAGCTCCTAACCCTAACGCTAAACCTAATTCTAATGCTAATTTTAACCTTAATCCACTAGAAATAGTATTTGACCTTGTGGGGACAAACAAAACGTCCCCAGTTGGTCAACTGTTTGTTTACTATTCTTCTGGGGACGTCTAGTCCCCACAAGTATAGTCAAACATGTCCACATGCACCTAAAGCACCACACACACACCAATGTTTTGATTGTGTTCAGTGTTTTGATTATTTCTGTAAATGGATCTAGATTGTCCCATCTGACCACCCCTCAGTGGGCCCAGTAATTGATATCTGTTAGTTGTATCTGTAGTAATACACAGACACACACACACACACGCTCATGCTGCTGTTGAAGGTTAAAGACGTGCTTTTTGTTGTTTTCCTCCCGAAACACGCTGCACACATCATTATTTCCTCCTGCAGATGAAGACGTTGCACCATCTGGATCAGGACGTGGAGACGTATTACTCATGCGCACAGGCATGAAATTACAGCGTCTGTCTGTCTTTCAGTCTTGCCCCACAAACTGTGTTTGTTTGTGTGTGTGTGTCTGTGCATGTCTCTCCCTTCCTGTGTGTGTGTGTATGTGTGTATGTGTGTATGTGTGTATGTGTCTCTCGAACCACCTAAACAGGGGTTGGTAATTTTAGCGGTACAAATCTGATGAAAACATGATTCATCTTGTGTTCTTCTTTATCATATCATCTGCTGACAGACCATTGACTGCTTGATGAATGGTCTCTACCTTCTGAAAGGCAGAGCAGTCAGGAAATAGGATTTAACAGAATATATTTTTCATCACATTGGCCCCGCAACGAGCGGTGTTCGTCAGACCATGAGACATCCAGAAAATCGGTCTTAATAGTCTGTAGCGCCTGAACGGTTTGACCTACAACACTATTATGACCACTTTATGGAACGGGGAGACTCACAAACACTATGTGTCAGGAGACTCGACTGAAGTGCACCTGCTCTAGAGCTCTCAGGATCTCAGACTGGGGGTGAAGGTTCACCTTCACTGACCCTAAACACACAGCCAAGACAATGCAGGAGTGGGTTTCGGACAAGTCTCCGAATGTGCCCAAGAACACTAAGGTAACACTAAGGTAACCTGCCTAAATGACTACCAACCCGTAGCACTCACGTCTGTAGCTATGAAGTGCTTTGAAAGGCTGGTCATGGCTCACGTCAACACCATTATACCAGAAACCCTAACTCCAATGTGCATACCGCCCCAACAGATCCACAGATGATGCAATGTCTATTGCACTCCACACTGACCTTTCCCACCTGGACAAAAGGAACACCTATGTGAGAATGCTATTCAGTGACTACAGCTCAGTGTTCAACACCATAGTGCCCTCAAAGCTCATTACCAAGCTAAGGACCATGAGACTGAACACCTCCCTCTGCAACTGGATCCTGGACGTCCTGACAGGTCTTCCCCAGGTGGTAAGGGTAGGTAACAACACATCCGCCACGCTGATCCTCAACAGGGGTGCCCCTCAGGGGTGCATGCTCAGTCCCCTCCTATACTCCCTGTTTACTCATGACTGCATGGCCAGGCACAACTCCAGTGGTAGGCCTGATCACAGACAACAATGAGACAGCCTATAGCGAGGAGGTCAGAGACCTGGCCGTGTGGTGCCAGGACAACTGTAGTGGAGCAGGTTGAGAGCTTCAAGTTCCTTGGTGTCCACATCACCAACAAACTGTCATGGTCCAAACACACTAAGACAGTCGTGAAGAGGGCACGACAAAGCCTATTCCCCCTCAGGAAACAGAAAAAAATGGCATGGGTCCTCATATCCTCAAAAGGTTCTACAGCTGCAACATCGAGAGCATCCTGACTGGTTGCATCACTGCCTGGTATGATAGCTGCTCAGCCTCTGACCGCAAGGTGCTACAGAGGGTAGTGTGTACAGCCCAGTACATCACTGGGGCCAAGCTTCCTGCCATCCAGGACCTCTATACCAGGCGGTGTCAGAGGAAGGCCCTAAAAATTGTCAAAGACTCCACCCTAGTCACAGACTGTTCTGTCTGCTACCGCATGGGAAGTGGTACCAGAGCACCAAGTCTTGGACCAAAAGACTTCTTAATAGCTTTTACCCCAAAGCCATAAGACCCCTGAACAGCTAATAAATTGTCTACCCTGACTATTTGCATTGTCCCCCCCTCCTCTTTTACTCTGCTGGTATTCTCTGTTTATTATCTATGCATAGCCACTTTAACTCTACCTACATGTACATATTACCTCAATTACTTTCTGAAGGCACTGTATATATTTCCAGAGTTTTTTTTATATCTCTTAGATTTAGGACAGACATTTCAAAACCTTTTTTCTTATGATTTATTTTAGCTTATTATGAATGTGTTATTTAATGCGTTTCTATGGGCTTTAGTAGTAAAGGACAACATCTATATGTTATCCAATTTTTTTATATATATATTTTTATATCCTAAAGGTCCTGAAATTCAAAATCAAATACAGTTGAAGTCGGAATTTTACATTCAGTTAGGTTGGAGTCATTAAAACTCATTTTTCAACCACTCCACAAATTTCTTGTTAACAAAGTATAGTTTTGGCATGTCGGTTAGGACATCTACTTTGTGCATGACACAATTTTTCCAACAATTGTTTAGAGACAGATAATTCACTGTATCACAATTTCAGTGGGTCACACGTTTACATACACTAAGTTGACTGTGCCTTTAAACAGCTTGGAAAATTCCAGAAAAGTATATAATGGCTTTAGAAGCTTCTGATAGGCTAATTGACATCATTTGAGTCAATTGGAGGTATACCTGTGGATGTATTTCAAGGCCTACCTTCAAACTCAGTGCCTCTTTGCTTGACATCATGGGAAAATCCCCCAAAAATCAGCCAAGACCTCAGAAGAAAAATGTGTAGACCTCCACAAGTCTGGTTCATCCTTGGGAGCAATTTCCAAATGCCTGAAGGTACCACGTTCATCTGTACAAACAATAGTATGCAAGTATAAACACCATGGGAGGACGCTGCCGTCATTCCGCTCAGGAAGGAGACGCGTCCTGTCTCCTAGAGATGAACGTACTTTGATGCGAAAAGTGCAAATCAATCCCAGAACAATAGCAAAGGACCTTGTGAAGATGCTGGAGGAAACAGGTACAAAAGTATCTATATCCACAGTAAAATTTGTCCTATATCGACGTAACCTGAAAGGCCGCTCAGCAAGGAAGATGCCACTGCTCCAAAACCCCCCCAAAAAAGCCGGACTACGGTTTGCAACTGCACATGGGGATAAATATCGTACTTTTTGGAGAAATGTCCTCTGGTCTGATGAAACAAAAATAGAACTGTTTGGCCATAATGGCCATCGTTATGTTTGGAGGAAAAAGGGGGAGGCTTGCAAGCCGAAGAAGAATCACAACCGTGAAGCACGGAGGTGGCAGCATCATGTTGTTGGGGTGCTTTGCTGCAGGAGGGACTGGTGCACTTCACAAAATAGATGGTGTCATGAGGAAGGAAAAGTATGTGGATATATTGAAGCAACATCTCAAGACATCAGTCAGGAAGTTAAAGCTTGGTCGCAAATGGGTCTTCCAAATGGACAATGACCCAAAGCATACTTCCAAAGTTGTGGCAAAATGGCTTAAGGACAACAAAGGTATTGGAGTGGCCATCACAAAGCCCTAACCTCAATCCCATAGAAAATTTGTGGGCAGAACTGAAAAAGTGTGTGCGAGCAAGGTGGCCTACAAACCTGACTCAGTTACACCAGCTCTGTCAGGAGGAATGGGCCAAAATTCACCCAAATTATTGTGGGAAGCTTGTGGAAGGCTACCCGAAGCGTTTGACCCAAGTTAAACAATTTAAAGGCAATGCTGCCAACTGCAAATTGAGTGTATGTAAACTTTTGACACACTGGGAATGCGATTAAATAAATAAAAGCTGAAATAAATAATTCTCTCTACTTTTATTCTGACATTTCACATTCTTAAAATAAAAATAAAGTGGTGATCCTAACTGACCTAAGACAGGGATTTTTTATCTAGGATTAAATGTCAGGAATTGTGAAAAACTAAATGAGCCATAGCATGACCATCTTAAAATATTCCCCCTCACCCCCCAACGTCTTAGATGCTAAATAATTTAGATAGTACTGTACAGTACCTCCCGGTTCCACTCTGTTTCGGGCCACTTTCTTCCTCTTTCTGTCCTAGTGTGTGAAGATAACTACAGGTGAGTGTAGGATTGTAAATGCTTATCATTGGTGCCTGAGACAAGGTGCCCATGGTAAATGGTTACAGATATCAGCAGCATACTGCATGAAGAGACTGACAGACAGACTGGGAGCAGTCAAATGCTTTCAGGGATTCAGCAGCGTTCTATAATTCTATCTGTGCCTTCACAATATAAAGATAATTAATAGGACTAATAATCACGTTAAGTTCCTTACCAGTCACTGCCAGCACACAGAGAACTTGACATTACACACACACATTACACCCCACACACACACAATCATCAGAGTTGGTGTGTTGTTGGGAAGTCATTAAAATGGAAATGAGAGTGTGTGATGTTGTGGTGTTAATTGCATAGGGGAAGAGATTAGTTATGTTATTTAATGCAGTGTTTAAAGAGCCAATGAGGTTGCTATCTGCTAATTAGGGTAATTAATGCTATATATTATGTTTGTCCAAATGAAGAAATGAAATTATAGATGGTGGTGATGGCAGCGACGGTGTGTTTATCTTTTAAAATGTGGCTTTATTTGATCAACTTTATGCGGCCCGTTTCTTCTCTCTCTTTAATATTTCTTCAATTTCGCTTCCAATTCTTTCTTCATTTGTTTTTGTCTTTTATACTGTATTGTCACATTTTTGCCAGCTTTTGGAATGCCATATAAAGTTACTAGGGTTTCAATCTGTATCAGGGATGAGAGTTCAAGCTCTTGGGGGTTGGGGGCGGGGGTGTACTAAGCTAACATATGGAATTGTTTTAATATGGTCATAGCATGGATCATTCAGCTGTTTGATTTTGAATTTTAGTACCCCTTTAGGTATAAAAATGATGTATAAAAAAATATATTTGATAAAATATTGAATTCGGCCTTTACTACTATAGTCCATAGAAACGCATTGAATAACACATTCATAAATGGCAAAAAAAGACAGTAAAAAAACTAATCATAAGGAATAATGTTTTGAAGTGTCTGTCCTATATCTAGAAAGCTCAGGTAATATTTCAGTTTTTTTTGGACACATATTTATCCTTTTATTTTTGTTGGCACAAAACTACCTCCATACTTCCACTCGTTTGTATGGGTTTCCTTCAGACTAGTCCCGTGACAGTTGTGGGGGTTGTAGAGCAAACCGGAGAAATAGTTTGTAGGCCAACCCGTTTGGACTCTTTAGACGTTTTCGTGAGATGACCGATTTTCAGAATGTCTCATGGTCAGTCAAACCCTGCTGTAGCTCGGCCATCTTTCACCCCAGATGCGGAAGGCCAACATAGTATACGTAGTATACTGGTATCTCTATCTTAAACTGACACATTTTGATGGGGATTTTGTGATTATGTTACTTAGATTGATGCACGAGGATTTTAAATTCTGTTTCTTTTTTTTACAAAAAAATAAGTATTTATTAAACTATGCATTTATTTCCCCAGGTGGAGGCAGTAGAGCAGAGAAATATGATTACCAATACCACAAAGAAATCGAGTTAGCCATGCACGACCATGACTGAAGCTCAAGTCTGCAGCATATGTTCTGTCTGTAACCGACTGAAATGTGCGTTCTTGGTCACACGTTATGGCAGGAGATGTGTTGTTTCACCCTCTCTGTGAGGCCTATGTTGTGATGATTGTCTTAATGATTCTGTGAGCCGTGCCAATGTGAGTCCTAAGTGTCACTAGCTAGCGCTAATGTAGTAGAAGGACATGCACACACACAAAGACACACACAAGGACGCACACAGACACACCCCTGCACCCTGCCCACTGCCGCAGCGTACCACTGAGATATTAATGTTTAAGCTAATTAGATCACAGACACCAAGGGTTTAGATCCATAGACAGTATTATTGGAAAGCTGTGTAGCCACTAGCTTATTTCACCCACTGAATGCAATTTATATGAGCTGTAATTATATGAGTGTATGGTAATTTCATGATGAAACAAACAATACTAATATGAATACGCAGTATGGGAAGTGGCTGTTTTAGGCTACAGAAAGGTCATAAGGAAAAGATGGGACATTGTTTTTCATACATAATTATTGAGGTGTGTTGTTTTTACACACACAGTACTGTAGAACTGGTCTAAATGATCACTGAACATTGATTATAATTTTCAGTTTTTTCAGTGATTTGTAAGATATTTGTTTTATGATGTAACACACTTTGAGGGATAGTCATAGTAGTGTTGCCTGATGACTCAAACTGAATCCTTTCGCTTCTTTATGTTCGCTACATACACTATATGACCAAAAGTATGTGGACACCTGCTCGTCGAACATCTCATTCCAAAATCATGGGCATTAATATGGAGTTGGTTTCTTCTTTGCTGCTTTAACACTCCTCTTTCCACTAGATTTAGGAACATTGCTGCTGGGACTTGCTTTCAGCTGGGACTTGCTTTCAGCCACAAGAGCATTATTGATGTTGGGCACTGATGTTGGGCAATTAGGCCTCGCTAGTGGTCGGCGGTTCAATTCATCCCAAAGGTGTTCGATGGGGTTGAAGTCAGGGCTCTTTGTAGGCCAGTCAAGTTCTTTAACACCGATCTCGACAAACCATTTCTGTATTGACCTCGCTTTCTGCACAGGGGCATGATGCTGAAACAGGAAAGGGCCTTCCCTAAACTGTTGTCATAAAGTTGGAAGCACAGAATTGAGTTAAGATTTCCCTTCACTGGAACTAAGGGGCCTAGCCCAACCATTCCTCCTCCACCAAACTTTACAGTTGGTACTAGGTAAACCCAGAGCTGCATTGGGACAGGTAAACCCAGATTTGTCCATCGGACTGCCAGATGGTGAAGTGTGATTCATCACTCCAGAGAACGCTTTTCCACTGCTCCAGAGTCTAATGACGGCGAGGTTTACACCACGCCAGCCGACGTTTGGCATTGCGCATGTTGATCTTAGGCTCGTGTGGCTCGTGTGCGGCTGCTCGGCCATGGAAACCAACAGTTCTTGTGCTGACGTTCTTCCAGAGGCAGTTTGGAACTTGTTAGTGAGTGTTGCAACCAAGGACAGGCGATTTTTTCCCCCGCGCTACTTCTCGGCTGAGCAGTTGTTGCTCCTAGACGTTTCCACTTCACAATAACATAACTTACAGTTGACCTGGGCAGCTCTAGCAGGGTAGAAAGGTGTCAGAAAGGTGTAGTTCAGTTTAGATTGCCATTGTTGAAGTCATTTGTGGTAACGTCAAAATGAGGTCTGTTGTACAAAAAAGTCATCCGCGATTGGATCATCTCTAACCAGAGTATCAAAGCCAATGACACATTGTCTTTTATTTGATTATAATTTTTTTAGCCCTATTTTGTGGTATCCAATTGGTAGTTACAGTCTTGTCCCAACGCTGCCGTGAGAGCCGTGCGTCATCCTAAACAACCCAGCCAAGCTGCACTGCTTCTTGACACAACGCCCGCCTAACCCGGAAGCCAGCTGCACCAATGTGCCTGTCCACCAGGCGACCATGTCAGCGTGCATTGTGCCCGGCCCGCCACAGGATTCACTAGTGAGCAATGGGACAAGAACATCCCTGCCGGCCAAACCCTTCCCTAACCCGGACAACGCTGGGCCAATTGTGTTCCGCCTCATGGGTCTCCCGGTCACGGCCGGCTGCGACAGAGCCTGGACTCGAACCAGGATCTTTAGTGGCACAGCTCGCACTGCGATGCAGTGCCTTAAACCACTGTGCCACTTGGGAGGCTAATGACACATTTTCTAAACGCCGCTTTAACCACGTGTGTTCTGGCTCTGGCCCAACCCTTCAGTTTCTGGGACCAATCAGAACAGTTAGAATGTGTTTGCGTTCTAGAAATTGTCGAGGCGATACTCAGATCCAGACTCATTACGGAGAAGAAACTACAAGTGGCATAGCGTTTGGCCGGAGCTCTGACATTGTTCATTTATATATTCCTAATTCCATTCCTTTACTTAGATGTGTGTGTATTGGGTATATGTTGTGAAATTGTTAGATATTACTTGTTAGATATTACTGCACTGTCGGAGCTAGAAACAATAATTACACCCGCAATAACATCGGCTAAACGTGTGTGACCAATACAATTTGATTTGATTTGTCTCTCTGTCTCTCTCCTCCTTTCTAGGAGTTCCTGTCTTGTATGGAGGCCCATTTGAAGAGAGGTCAGGAGATGTTTGAGAAGCTGAGGAAGAACCACACACAGGTACTGCGAGATCTTTTGTGCCCATGTAGAATGTGACTGAACAGTCTTTTGTAGAGCATTTTTACATTCCTACAGTATTCCTATTACGTTCCCCGAGCATAATTTTACATTCCTCTTATGGTTCCCCAACATAATTCTGACATGCCTCTAATGTTCCCCATATGTAATTTTCACGCTCTTCTTATCTCCCCCAACGTTCATTTTTACATTCCTTTCCCTCTCTCTCCTGCAGCTGTGTGTTTATGAGTGGGAGCGGTTGGGGACTATGTGGCTGTGTGTGGAGGAGGAGCTGCTAAGGGAGAGGGGTGTGTTCGGCCCGGGGCCGGGGGTGGTGCTGACACGAGGCTGGGTCCAGGATGCAGCTGAAGGCCCCAACCGCACCAGGCCTCGCATCCGCAGGAGAGCCCAGCGACGCTCCAAACGGGTACTGGCCATTACTGTATACCATAGCTGTCTCACACTCAACTGTATCTCTCTCTATTCCCTCTTTGTCAGCCTCTCTCTCTACGAGTCTATAGCTTTCTCTCTCTTTCTGTCTCTCTCCATGAGGTTTTACATCGTTACGTCATTAATGAACACAGTTACAATGATTAGTCTAAGACATTTCTACTTGAATTAGTACCAATATTTGATTATGTGAAGTCCTCCTGGCATGTGGACACTGGGGAACGTATTCATAAAGCAACATCTCAAAGTAGAATTTCTGATCTAGGATCAGTTTTGCCTTTGAAACCACCGGCACAAATCATCGGCTCAGCTAAATGAACTAGTGCCCAGTTGAAACCAGTTGTTTTATGAGTGTAATGGCTGTTCTTTGAGTAGTGTGTAACAAATCAAATAAAACTGTATTTGTCACATGCGCCGAATACAACAGGTGTAGACCATACAGTGAAATGCTTATTTACAAGCCCTTAAGCCCTTAAGCCCTTAACTAACAATACAGTTTTAAGAAAATATACAAAAAAAGTAAGAGATAATTAAAGAGCAGCAGTAAATAACAATAGCGGGGCTATATACAGGGGGTACTGGTACAGAGTCAATGTGCGGGGGCACCGGTGTCGAGGTAATTGAGGTAATATGTACATGTAGGTAGAGTTATTAAAGTGACTATGCATAGATAATAACAGAGAGTAGAAGCAGCGTACCGGGGGGGGTGGGGGGGGGCAGAGTCTATTTAGGAACCTCTTGGACCTTGACTTGGCGCTCCAGTACCGCTTGCTGTGCGGCAGCAGAGGCAACAGTCTATGACTAGGGTGACTGGAGTCTTTGACAATTTTTAGGGCATTCCTCTGACACCGCCTGGGATAGAGGTCCTGGATGGCAGGAAGCTTGACCACGGTGATCTACTGGGCCGTACTCAGTACCCTCTGTAGTGCCTTGCGGTCGGAGGCCAAGCAGTTGCCATACCAGGCAGTGATGCAACCCGTCAGGATGCTCTTGATGATGCAGCTGTAGAACTTTTTGAGGATCTGGAGTTGTGCCTGGCCGTGCAGTCATGAGTGAACAGGGAGTACAGGAGGGGGCTGACCACGCACCCCTGAGGGGCCCCCGTGTTGAGGATCAGCGTGGTGGATGTGTTGTTACCTACCATTACCAACTGGGGGAGGCCCGTCAGGAAGTCCAGAATCCAGTTGCAGAGGGAGGTGTTTAGTCCCAGGGTCCTTAGCTTATTGAATGAGCTTTGAGGGCACTATGGTGTTGAATGCTGAGCTGTAGTCAAATGAATGGCATTCTCACATAGGTGTTCCTTCGTCCAGGTGGGAAAGGGCAGTGTGGATTGCAATGGCGATTGCATCATCTGTGGATCTGTTGGGGAGGTATGCAAATTGGAGTGGGTCTAGGGTTTCTGGGATGATGGTGTTAATGTGAGCCATGACCAGCCTTTCAAGGCACTTCATGGCTACAGATGTGAGTGCTACGGGTCGGTAGTCGTTTAGGCAGGTTACCTTAGTGTTTTTGGGCACAAAGACTATGGTGGTGTGCTTAAAACATGTTGGTATTACAGACTCGGAAAGGGAGAGGTTGAAAATGTCAGTGAAGACACTTGCCAGTTGGTCAGTGCATGCTTTGAGGGCACTATGGTGTTGAACGCTGAGCTGTAGTCAATCAATAGCATTCTCACATATGTGTTCTTTTTGTCCAGGTATGAAAGGGCAGTGTGGAGTGCAATAGAGATTGCATCATCTGTGGATCTGTTGGTGCTGTATGTAAATTGCATGCTCGGAGTACACGTCCAGGTAATCCGTCTGGCCCTACGGCTTTGTGAATGTTGACCTTTTTGATATTCTTAATCACATCGGCTGCGGAGAGTGTGATCACACAGTCGTCCGGAACAGCTGATGCTCTCATGCATGTTTCAGTGTGACTTGCTTCAAAGTGAGCATATAAGTTATTTAGCTCATCTGGTTGGCTTGTGTCACTGGGAAGCTCTCGGCTGTGCTTCCCTTTGTAGTCTGTAATAGTTTGCAAGCCCTGCCACATCCGATGAGCGTCGGAGCCGGTGTAGTACGATTTGATCTTAGTCCTGTATTGATGCATTGCCTGTTTGATGGTTCATTGGAGGGCAGAGCGGGATTTCTTATAAGCTTCCGGGTTAGAGTCCCGCTCCTGGAAGCGGAAGCTCTACCCTTTAGCTCAGTGCGAATGTTACATGTAATCCTTGGGTTCTGGTTGGGGTATGCACTCCCGTTCCAAGATGGCGTAGCTGTCGGACATCTGTTTTGCTCGTCACGTCCCTTGTATATATCGTTTATTTCGCATATATTTCGTATATATTTTTTAAAATGTTTATTCTCAATTTCCATCTACGGACTGAACATACTGTCCTGCAACCCGCCTCACCCAATGTGGTACGGATCAGCAATTGTTTTATACTTTAGAACCCGGAACCCCCATCAGAAGTTAGCCAGCTACCTAGCTACTAGCTAGTAGTCAGTTAGCCACTGCTAGCGGTCATCACCGTTAACTCGGACATCAGCCAATCTCAGCCCGGTCAATTCCTGCCAGTCTGCACAGCGCAATATCAACCCAGAGCATATCGGACTGCTTTTTTTCTACCACATTTCCGGATTCCTACCGCAAGCTCTGAACCTTTACACCGGATCATTAGAGCTAGCTAGCTGCTATCCGAGTGGCTACTCCTGGCTAATGTCTCTGTCCCGAAGCAAGCACCAGTTAGCCAGGAGCTCGACTGGAGCTAGCCCATCTTCCGGCTAGCCGAAGAGATCCATCAGCCAATTCCTGGGCTACAATACCTCTTTTGCCAATTGGCCTGGACCCTTTACTGCCGACACAGAGCCCCGCCGATCCATCATGACTGGTCTGCCGATGTAACCGTCCAAGGGGGTTTCAACAGGCTCTTCTGTTGCGACGTCCCCCGGAGGTCTATCTGCTAGCCTGTTAGCCCTGGCCTGCTAGCTGTCTGAATTCGCCGTGTCTCCAGTTCGCCTAGCTACTCACTGGACCCTATGATCAAATCAAATCAAAGTGTATTTGTCACGTGCGCCGAATACAACCTTACAGTGAAATGCTTACTTACAGGCTCTAACCAATAGTGCGAAGAAAAAGGTATGTGTGTGTGTGTGTGTGTGTGTGTGTGTAGGTAAGTAAAGAAATACAGACACCGATTAGTCAGGCTTATTGAGGTAGTATGTACATGTAGGTATGGTTCAAGTGTCTATGCATATATGATGAACAGAGAGTAGCAGTAGCGTAAAAGGAGGGGTTTGCGGGAGGTGGGACACAATGCAGATAGCCCAGTTAGCCAATGTTCAGGAGCACTGGTTGGTCAGGCCAATTGAGGTAGTATGTACATGGATGTATGGTTAAAGTGACTATGCATATAAGATAAACAGAGAGTAGCAGCAGCGTAAAAGAGGGGTTGGGGGGGACACACAATGTAAATAGTCCGGGTAACCTGTTCAGAAGTCTTGTGGCTTGGGGGTAAAAGCTGTTGAGAAGCCTTTTTGTCCTAGACTTGGCACTCCGGTACCGCTTGCCATGCGGTAGTAGAGAGAACAGTCTATGACTGGGGTGGCTGGGGTCTTTGACAATTTTTAGGGCCTTCCTCTGACACCGTCTGGTGTAGAGGTCCTGGATGGCAGGCAGCTTTGCCCCAGTGATGTATTGGGCCGTACGCACTACCCTCTGAAGTGCCTTGCGGTCAGAGGCTGAGCAATTGCCGTACCAGGCAGTGATGCAACCGGTCAGGATGCTCTCGATGTTGCAGCTGTAGAACCTTTTGAGGATCTGAGGACCCATGCCAAATCTTTTTCGTTTCCTGAGGGGGAATAGGCTTTGTCGTGCCCTCGTCACGACTGTCTTGGTGTGTTTGGACCATTCTAGTTTGTTGTTGATGTGGACGCCAAGGAATTTGAAGCTCTCAACCTGCTCCACTACAGCCCCGTCGATGAGAATGGGGACGTGCTCGGTGATCCTTTTCATGTAGTCCACAATCATCTCATTAGTCTTGGTTACGTTGAGGGATAGGTTGTTACTCTGGCACCACCCGGCCAGGTCGGCTACACATGCCTCTCCCTAATGTCAATATGCCTTGTCTATTGCTGTTTTGGTTAGTGATTATTGTCTTATTTCACTGTAGAGCCTCCAGCCCTGCTTAATATGCCTTAGCTAGCCCTTTTGTTCCACCCCCCACACATGCGGTGACTTCACCTGGCTTAAATGGTGCCTCTGGAGACAAAACCTCTCTCATCGTCACTCAATGCCTAGGTTTACCTCCACTGTACTCACATCCAACCATTCCCTTGTCTGTACATTATGCCTTGAATCTATTCTTCCGCGCCGAGAAATATGCTCCTTTGACTCTTTGTTCCGAACACACTAGACGACCAGTTTTTATTGCCTTTAGCCGTACCCTTATCCTACTCCTCCTCTGTTCCTCTGGTGATGTAGAGGTTAACCCAAGCCCTGCCTCCCCCAGCATCACTCCTATTCCCCAGGCGCTCTCATTTGTTGACTTCTGTAACCGTAATAGCCTTGGATTCATGCATGTTAACATTAGAAGCCTCCTCCCTAAGTTTGTTTTATTCACTGCTTTAACACTCTCCGCCAACCCAGATGTCCTAGACGCATCTGATTCCTGGCTTAGGAAGGTCACTAAAATTCCTGAAATTTCCATCCCTAACTACAACATTTTTCGACAAGATAGAACTGCCAATGGGGGCGGAGCTGCAATCTACAGAAGAGATAGCCTGCAGAGTTCTGTCATACTATCCAGGTCTGTGCCCAAACAATTTTAGCTTCTACTTTTAAAAATCCACCTTTCCAGAAACAAGTCTCACCGTTGTCGATTGTTATCGACCCCCTTCAGCCCCCAGCTGTGCCTTGGACACCATATGTGAACTGATCACCCCCATCTATCTTCAGAGTTTGTACGCTTAGGTGACCTAAACTGGGAAATGCTTAACATCGCGGCCATCCTACAATCTAAACTAGATGCCCTCAATCTCACACATATTTTCAAGGAACCTACCAGGTACAACCCTAAATCCGTAACCATGGGCATCCTCTTAGATATCATCCTGACCAACTTGCCCTCTAAATACACCTCTGCTGTCTTCAACCAGGATCTCAGCGAACACTGCCTCATTGCCTGCATCCGTAATGGGTCCGCGGTCAAACGACCACTCCTCATCAAGGTCAAACGCTCCCTAAAACACTTCAGCGAGCAGGCCTTTCTAATCGACCTGGCCCGGGTATCCTGGAAGGATATTGACCTCATCCCGTCAGTAGAGGATGCCTGCTTGCTCTTCAAGAGTGCTTTTCTCACCATCTTAAATAAGCATGCCCCATTCAAAAAATGTAGAACTTAGAACAGATATAGCCCTTGGTTCACCCCAGACTTGACTGCCCTTGACTAGCATAAAAACATCCTGTGGCGTTCTGCAATTGCATCAAATAGCCCCCGCGATATGCAACTTTTCAGGGAAGTCAGGAACCAATATACTCAGTCAGTTAGGAAAGCTAAGGCTAGATTTTTCAAAGAAAAATTTGCATCCTGTAGAACTAATTCAAAAAGTTTTGGAACACTGTAAAGTCCATGGAGAATAAGAGCACCTCCTCCCAGCTGCCCACTGCACTAAGGATAGGAAACTCTGTCACCACCGATAAATCTACGATAATCAATCATTTCAATAAGCATTTTTCCATGGCTGGCCATGCTTTCCACCTGACTACCCCTACCCCGGCCAACAGCTCAGTACCCCCTGCAGCAACTTGCCCAAGCCCCCTCCCCCACCCCGCTTCTCCTTCACCCAAATACAGACAGCTGATGTTCTGAAAGAGCTGCAAAATCTGGATCTCTACAAATCAGCTGGGCTAGACAATCTGGACCCTCTCTTTCTAAGATTATCTGCCAAAATTGTTGCAACCCCTATTACTAGCCTATTGTACCTCTTTCGTATCGTCTGAGATCCCTAAAGATTGGAAAGCTGCCGTGGTCCCCCTCTTCAAGGGGGAGACAATCTAGAACCAAACTGTTATAGACCTATATCCATCCTGCCCTGCCTTTCTAAAATCTTTGAAAGCCAAGTTAACAAACAGATCACCGACCATTTCTAATCCCACCGTACCTTCTCCACTATGCAATCTGGTTTCCGAGCTGGTCATGGGTGCACCTTAGCCACGCTCAAGCTCCTAAACGATATCATAACCGCCATCAATAAAAGACAGTATTGTGCAGCCGTCTTCATCAACCTGGCCAAGGCTTACGTCAATCACCACATTCTTATTGGCAGACTCAATAGCCTTGGCTTCTCAAATGACTGCCTCGCCTGGTTCAGGCTAACTACTTCTCAGATAGAGTTCAGTGTATCAAATCGGAGTGTCTGTTGTCCGGACCTCTGGCAGTCTCTATGGGGGTGCCACAGGGTTCAATTATCGGGCCGACTCTTTTCTCTGTATATATCAATGATGTCGCTCTTGCTGCTGGTGATTCTCTGATCCACCTCTTCTGAACCTCAGAACGAGCTTCAACGCCATACAACACTCCTTCCGTGGCCTCCAACTGCTTTTAAATGCTAGTAAAACTAAGTGCATGCTCTTCAATTGATTGCTGCCCGCACCCTCCCGCCCGACTAGCATCACTACTCTGGACGGTTCTGACTTAGAATATGTGGACATCTACAAATACCTAGATGTCTGCTTAGACTGTAAACTCTCCTTCCAGACTCACATTAACCATCTCTAATCCAAAATGAAATCTAGAATCGGCTACCTATTTCGCAACAAAGCATCCTTCACATGCTGCCAAACATACCCTCGTAAAACTGACTATCCTACCGATCCTTGACTTTGGCGATGTCATTTACAAAATAGCCTCCAACACTCTACTCACCAAACTGGATGTGGTCTATCACAGTGCCATTCGTTTTGTCACCAAAGCCCCATATACTCCCCACCACTGCGACCCGTTTGCTCTTGTTGGCTGGCCCTCACTACATATTCATCGCCAGACCCACTGGCTCCAGGTCATCTATAAGTCTTTGCTAGGTAAAGCCCAGCTTTATCTCAGCTCACTGGTCACCATAGCAACACCCACCCCTAGCACTCGCGCCAACAGGTATATTTCACTGGTCATCCCCAAAGCCAACTCTTCCTTTGGCCGCCTTTCCTTCCAGTTCTCTGCTGCCAATGACTGGATTGAATTGCTAACATCACTGAAGCCTTATATCTCCCTCTCTAACTTTATGCATCTGCTGTCAGAGCAGCTTACCGATCACTGTACCTGTACACAGCCAATCTGTAAATAGCCCATCCAACTACCTCATCCCCATATTGTTACTTATCCTGTTGCTCATTTGCACCCCAGAGTCTCTACTTGCACATCATCATCTGCACATCTATCACTCCAGTGTTAATGTTAAATTGTAATTATTTTGCCTCTATGGCCTATTTATTGCCTTACCTCCATACTCTTCTACATTTGCACACAATGTACATTGATTTTTCTATTGTGTTATTGACTGTACGTTTGTTTATGTGTAACTCTGTGTTGTTGTTTTTGTCGCAATGCGTTGCTTTATCTTGGCCAGGTCGCAGTTGTAAATGAGAACTTGTTCTTAACTGGCCTACCTGGTTAAATAAAGGTGAAATATATATTTTTTAAATGTACGTACAGTCACTGTGGGGATGACGTCCTTGATGCACTTATTGATAAAGCCAGTGACGGATGTGGTGTACTCCTTAATGCCATCGGAAGAATCCCGGAACATATTCCAGTCTGTGCTAGCAAAGCAGTCCAGTAGTTTAGCATCTGCTTCATCTGACCACCTTTTTGTAGACCGAGTCACTGGTGCTTCCTGCTTTTATTTTTGCTTGTAAGCAGGAATCAGGAGGATAGAATTATGGTCAGATATGCCAAATGGAGGGCGAGGGAGAGCTTTGTACGCATCTCTGTGTGTGGAGTAAAGGTGGTCTAGAATGTTTGGTCCCTCTGGTTGCACTTTTAACATGCTGATAGTAATTAGGTAAAGGTGATTTAAATTTCCCTGCATTAAAGTTCCCACCACTAGGAGCGCCGCCTCTGGATGAGCGTTTTCCTATTTGCTAATGGCGGTTTATAGCTCATTGAACACAGTTTTAGTGCCAGCAGCGGACTGTGGTGGTATGTAGACAGTTACTTAAAAATACAGATGAAAACTCTCTAGGTAGATAGTTCGGTCTACAGCTTGTCATGAGATACTCTACCTCAGGCGAGCAAAACCTTGAGACTTTCTTAGATATCGTGCACCAGCTGTTGTTCACATATATGCATAGGCCCCCACCCCGTTTCTTACCAGATGCTGCTGTTCTGTCCTGCCGATGGAGTGTATAACCCGCCAGCTGTGTGTTCTTAATGTCATCGTTCAGCCACGACTCGTTGGTAGAATATACATGCTTTCAGCTCGTCCCCATTTATTTTCCAGCGATTGAACATTAGCTAGCAGGACGGAAGGCAAGGGCAGATTAGCCACTCGTCGCCTGATCCTCACAAGGCACCCAGATCTTTTTCCACAAAATCTGTTTCCTTATCCAGCGAATCACGGGGATCTGGGCCTGGTCAGGTGTCTGTAGTAGTATATCCCTCCCTTCCGACTCATTGAAGAATAACTCTTCATCCAGTTTGAGGTGAGCAATCGCAGTTCTGATGTCCAGAAGCTTTTTTCGGTCATAAGAGATGGTAGCAGCAACATTATGTACAAAACAAGTTACGAACAACGCGAAAAAATAAACAAAATAGCATGGTTGGTTGAGAGCCGATAAGACGGCAGCCCTCCCCTACGGCGCCATCGTGATTGCTTCATCTGTCCTCTCTGTGTTGCTGTGTAGTTGGCAGATATGTGTGTGAGAAATGGTCTGCCAGAGGAGAGCAAAGGAAGGACAGAGACTGACTCAGGTAAGACCACAGACACACACCTGACATAATATAATATGTCATTTAGCAGACAATTTTATCCAAAACAACTTAGTCATGCGTGCATCCATTTTTCGTATGGGTGGCTCTAGTGGAAATCGAACCAACAATCTTGACATTGCAAGCGCCGTGCTCTACCAACTTAGCACCTGTGCCCACACTCATGTGTCTGTGTGTGTGTTCCAGAGTCAAGGATCCTGTTTGAGCCAGGGACAGAGGAAGAGGAGGATGTTGGAGAGGACTGTAACCGCCTAACCTTTTTCCCTGTCCTGACTGAGACTACTGCACCTCTCACTGAGCCCTTCGCCCCAGCGTCCACCACCCCTGAGCCCTGCTCACATACACACACCTGCAGCCACACACACATCGTACTACAGGAGCTGGAGCCTGAGGAAGAGGTGAGTGTGTGTGTGTGTTTGTGTGTGTCTTGTTGTATACTGGTTAAATAATGTATTTTTAGCAACCAGAAAAATACATATTTATCATGTTTTAATCAGATCTGACCAGATATCAACCAAAATGTGACGTCGTTCCCATGAGGTCTTGATCTTGTCATAAAAAAGACGTCTTTAACATGTTGTAACAAAGACCAGTTGGTTGTAATCCAGTATGACGTCTTCTCAACCAGAAAGGTCCCACACTTTGAGAGAGATCTATATTTTTTATCATCCAGATAGTCTATGGGATTCCAATACCTCCCATCTGCTATCAGAATCTCATCTGTTATAGTTAGTTTATTGTGTGTGTGTTTGTGTTAGTCAGTGGTAACCCTGTGGTAACCCAGGGCCGTTTAAAGCTCAGACAACGAGCAGAGTGTTTTACTAATGTTTCTGACAGAAGAATTAACAAAAAAACAGTAGGAGGTTGTATCAACTGTCTCTCAGCTAGCTGGCTGATGTGGCTGTGTGTCCTGATGAGCTGTTGTCAGATACACAGGCGTTTACACGCTTATTAATCCAGGAGCACTATTCTTAGAGCCACCGCCCTCCCACACACACACACACACACACAATCTTTGGCATGATTAGACTGCCACTGCCGATAGTGTGATTATGATGGTAATGTTTCTTGGGAGAAATCAATGGTGTGACATTAGCATCTCAATCAATAAGAACCCTCCTATCCTCCACTTCACTCCTCCACTGCTCTCTCTCTCTCTCTCCTCCACTCATCCACCTCTCCTTCTCTTCCCTTCTATTTTCCACTCATCCTTTCCTCAGTTCACCTGATGTCCTCCTCTTTTCTTCCCTTTTTCCTCGTCTCCCTCCATTAGTTGAATCACATCAGCTTGATAATTCATTGTCACTTTAGTTAGGGTCTCTGTAGGTTGTAGGCATATTATTGTGGGGTGTTTTTCTGTTGGCAATAAATATAAGTTTTTTTCTACATCAATTACACTGTGTGAGCGTGTGTGTGGTGTGTGTGTGTGTGTGTGTGTGTGTGTGTGTGTGTGTGTGTGTGTGTGTGTGCGTGCGAGCACTCACTTGCTCGTGTTTGTTCAGTGTGTTCAGACGAGAGGCTCTGATCACTTAGCAGGTTTCCTATTGTGTGTGTGGCAGTGATTAATTTCCCTAATAATCACTAGGCCCCTCTTTCTCCCAGTGTGTGTGATTTGATTAGTATTCATTCTGAGAGGCCTGTGGGTGCGTTGTTGCCCCATATGGTTTTTGGGTGGTGGGTCCCTTGGGGCCGAGAGAGGGAGAGAGACAGGGAGGGGCAGGTGCACACACACATGCATGCACACACTCACGCACAGTGGTAAATGAGGGGAGACAATAGAATTAGTCACACATAATCACACTCGTAGCAGTGACTGTCTTCAGAGTCACACATAATACAAGCATCAGGGTCCATTCAGGCTCTGAGTCTAGCTGGAGCACCGCCATCTTGGTGAAAAGGGGGACAGTTTCTCTCTTATCTATCAATCAATGTTAATAATCTGAATAATGAAGTGGTGACTGTGTCGTTTTAATCACGATGAAGACGTGTGATTAAAATGATCAATCATGTGCAGCCTGGAGTGGTGATGATGTCTTTACATCCCATGGGAGCATAAGAGTAGACATGGGCTGGGTTTCATGGTTTACACATTACTTTTTGAAACTTTACAATGGAACATCTCTGGTTACTTAATGCATACACCTCTCCTCTAACTGACCTAAATAACTTGTAAACCTAAGTGTATGTACCAGTGGAGGCTGCTGATGGGATGATGGCTCATAATAATGGCTGAAACAGAGCAAATGGAATGGCATCAAACAATGTGTTGGATATAATTTATACCATTCCACTAATTCCACTCCAGTCATTAACATAAGCCCATTCTCCCCAATTAAGGTGCTACCAACCTCTTGTGATATGTACTGATATGTGTGTATGTTTGTGACTGGTGGATGCTGCTGGGTGTGAATGTGATATTGGGGAATTACAATGGAAATGTAAGACAAGTTGCTGAGGTGGAAACCATATTAACAGGTCATGTTAAAGCAAAGTCAACCAGCAGAGTGTTTTAATAATGTTATTAAATTAATAAAAAAAAAACAGTAGATAGTTGTATCAACTGTCTCCTAGCTAGTTGGCGTGTGTGTGTCCTGCTGAGCTGTTGTCAGATACACAGGCATTTACACGCTTATTAATCCAGGAGCACATCACCCCCCCCCCCCCACACACAATGTTTAGCATGATTAGACTTCCACCGCCGATAGTGTGATTATGATGGTAATGTTTCTGGGGAGAAATCAATGGTATGACATTAGCCTCTCAGTCAATAAACGATTAAGTTGAAACTCTAGTGGGAGTAAACTCCACACGATTCAAGGTATGAATCTTACCTAATGAAATCCATGGCGGGTGGTACTGTAAAAAGTCTATATTTTACCCCATGTTAACTATTAAGGCCGATAACTGTAGATGACCATGTAGCTTTATTGATCTCGGGGAAATGTAGCGAAACAAGGTAGCTTTATTCACGTCAGGGGAATTTAGCAAAACAGGGTTGCTTTATTTACGTCAGGAGAATTTAGAGAAACAAGGTTGCTACATTCGTCTATGAATCACATAATTATGCATAGTATTGACGTCAAATAGAACAAACAAGGACACGGATGGTTTGGGATGTTGTGAGATTCTCTCTGATGTTCACAGATCGACTGGTGCTATGCGATTTAGGATATCAGGACCTGCTTGGTCAAAGCAATTGTAACAGTAGAGCAAAGGATCGCAATAATGGAAAAATGAATGGCTGTAGTGTTGCCGTAATAATGAGTACCTGAGGCATGGAATGCTAAGGCGTAAATGTATGAAAGCGTGTATTCTTATTTAAAATTGATGTAGTTCTGTCCTTGTGCTGTGCTTGTCTATTAACCCCCTAAGGACGATGTCTGCGCCCCCATGGAAATCTAATTAGCATAACAAAAAAAATCCCCATCAAAATTTCAGTTTAAGCTAGAGATATCTATTTTGCATTGAATGCGTCTCAATCAACCACATCCTCCTAGGTCACACTTCCGCATCTGCGGTGAAAGGTGACAGAGCTAGAGCAATGTTTGTCAGACCATTAGACATCCCGAAAATCGGTCTTCTCACAAAATCATCTGTAGCATCCAAATGTTTTGACAAACTATTACCCCTCTATGGAAAGATGAGACTCTCACGAACACAATGGTGTTCTCCATTTTGCTCTATGAACCCCACAAGCGTCTTGGGACGTACATACAGTTTGGGCTATACACTAATACGACTCTCATGAACACATACGTCAGTTGTTTTGCTCTAGGACACCCACAGGCCTCACAAGACTTGTCTGAAGGTCCCCTGGTACCAGTTGAAAAAATGAATGGAAGTACTGTATATACATGTTTAGTGCCAAAAATAAAGGGTTAAATACATGTAAAAAAATATATAGAAGTTTCCTGATCTTTCTTGTATCTTTCAGATATAGGACAGACACTTCAGAACTATCATGATGTAACACTGATTGTGAATATAACCTTTATTTAACAATATAACCTTGACTTTTCATTTACAATTATGATCTGTTGTGTCCGCTCTCCCCCAAGGTTAAAGCGAAGGTGTGTGTGGTGGTGGTCAGTGGGCTGTCTGTAACAGAGGGGCTTCTGTTGTTTGGGACAGACAGCCTGTACATGTGTGAGGGCTTCACCCTAACCCCCGCAGGAGACGTCTGCTGCAGAAAACACCACCCCACTGGGTACTGTGTGTGCGTGGGTCCGTACGTGTGGCTGTGTTTGTGAGAGAGAGAGATGAGTTGGACAATGTCTGTGTGTACTTACATATAGGGAGGTTACATACTATACTATTGAATATGAATCATTATGAACTGTTGTTCACACCCCGTGTCTCTCTTTCCCCCAGTGTGCGTGACGCGTTCGTTTCCAGTATGTTGACTAAAGACATATCTTCATCCAGCCCCAGCTGCAAACGATGGCCCTACCAGGACATAAGAGATGTCCGCTTTATGCGTTTCCTTCTAGAGGTGAACTTACACGGCACCTAATTCCCTATATAGTCTAATTTTTGGAGTAAAATGTTAAAACGTATATATTTCTCCGTCTGCATGTTGGTGTGTTTCATGTGTCTATTAGAAAGTTGTTGCAATGTTGAAGAAACGTTTCCCGTTTTCTGACACCTCAGGAAAATGCGCTGGAGATCTTTATGCAGAACGGATACTCTACTTTCCTGGTTTTCTTCAACAAAGACCATGTGTCTGCTTTTAAAAGGTAAGAGATGGAGAGAGATATGAAAACATGGAGAGAGAGATGGAGAGTGTGGCTTTATGGGACAGGTTTGATTTACTTTTTCTTTCTCTCGATCTCTCTGTTTTCCATTCTTACTACTTTCTATAGGCTGTGTTCAGTGGTGCCAGCATTGATAGGTAGAGGGGTTGCTGAGGTCATAACTAATGCCAGGTGAGTGTGGACACGTACACAATAGGTACAGTTGAAATTGGAAGTTTACATACACCTTAGCCAAATACATTTAAACTCAGTTTTTCACAATTCCTGACATTTAATCCGAGTAAAAATTCCCCGTCTTGGGTCAGTTAGGATCACCACTTTATTTTAAGAATGTGACATGTCAGAATAATAGTAGAGAGAATGATTTATTTCAGCTTTTATTTCTTTCATCAAATTCATAGTGGGTCAGAAGTTTACATACTCTCAATTTGTATTTGGTAGCATTGCCTTTAAATTGTTTAATTTGGGTCAAACGTTTCGGGTAGCCTTCCACAAGCTTCCCACAATAAGTTGGGTGAATTTTGGCCCATTACTCCTGGCAGAGCTGGCGTAACTGAGTAAGGTTTGCAGGCTTCCTTGCTCGCACACACTTTTTCAGTTCTGCCCACAAATGTTCTATAGGATGGAGTTCAGGGCTTTGTGATGGCCACTCCAATACCTTGACTTTGTTGTCCTTAAGCCATTTTGCCACAACTTTGGAAGTATGCTTGGGGTCAGACCCATTTGCGACCAAGCTTTAACTTCCTGACTGATGTCTTGAGATGTTGCTTTCAATATATATACATACTTTTCCTTCCTCATGACACCATCTATTTTGTGAAGTACACCAGACCCTCCTGCAGCAAAGCACCCCCACAACATGATGCTGCCACCCCCGTGCTTCACGGTTGGGATGCTGTTCTTTGGCCTGCAAGCCTCCCCCTTTTTCCTCCAAACATAACAATGGTCTTTATGGCAAAACAGTTATATTTTTGTTTCATCAGACCAGAATGAAGGTAGGCCTTGAAATACATCCACAGGTACACCTCCAATTGACTCAAATGATATCAATTAGCCTATCAGAAGCTTCTAAAGCCATGACATCATTTTCTGGAATTTTCCAAGCTGTTTAAATGCACAGTCAACTTAGTGTATGTAAACTTCTGACCCACTGGAATTGTGATACGGTGCATTATAAGGGAAATAATCTGTCTGTAAACAATTGTTGGAAAAATGACTTGTGTCATGCACAAAGTAGATGTCCTAAACGACTTGCCAAAACTATAGTTTGTTTACAAGAAATTTGTGGAGTGGTTGAAAAACGAGTTTTAATGACTCCAACCTAACATGCTGACCAGACCGGACACGTCACGTGCGCGAGCATCGCAAAATAAATGTAGAAATCCATGTTATTCAATTATTGCACCCACACTGCTCGCGCGCGCCAACGAGTGTCTGCGTTGCCAAGGGCTAAAATAGAAATCATTCCTATTTCTGACGCAGATCGCGTTGAAAGTCCTGCCTCTCCCATCTCCTCATTGGTTTATGGAAGCAGGTACCCACGTGCCATTTCCTCATTGGTTATACCCACGTGGGTGATTGAAAGACTAACTGTTTTGCCGGTTGTCGTGGTAATACTATGAAAGTTTAGATGCGATCACCATATAAGTTCAAAGATGAAAAAGCCTGGAAGGAGGAGAGATGACTTGAAACGATTCGGTTGGCCGTTTTATGTGTGGATTAATTTGTCGGAGTAGAGGACCTTGTGCAGTTCAGGTAAAATAACAACTCACTGTTTATATCCCAGGACAAATTAGCTAGCAACAGCAAGCTAACTAGCTAAATTGCCATACATGCTTTTCGACCTGTCCCCAAATTAATATCATTGGTTCAGAGTTTGTTTTGATATTTTAACCTGCGTGTCGTGATCGCTTTTGGTGTAGGGGAACAAAATAAATGTATGCACGATGGCGCACTCGCGCAGCCGGTTTGGGTTCCGTGTTAGTGTATGTAAACTTCCGACTTCACCTGTAGATACACTACATGGCCAAAAGTAGGTGGACACCCCTTCAAATTAGTGGACTCTGCTATTTCAGCCACACCCGCTGCTGTCAGGTGTATAAAATCGAGCACACAGTCATGCAATCTCCATAGACAAACATTGGCAGTAGAATGGCCATACGGATGTGCTCAGTAACTTTCAACATGGCACCGTCATAGGATGCCACTTTTCCAACAAGTCAGTTCGTCAAATTTCTGCCCTGCTAGAATTTCCCCGGTCTATTATAAGTGTTGTACTGTTGAAGTCGAAACGTCTAGGAGCAACACTGGTTGCTAAGGATATTCCGCCAGCAGAGCGGGACCAGGTCACCCGGACGACCACAAAGGGAATAGATTTTACTTAATTGTGGCATACTCGATTGTTACATGTAGGCATGTGCTTGGTCCTTTTTTTTAAAAGGTAGACTCAGCAATATGGCAATCATACACAGCGGGGTGACAGACATCAACAACTGCGCCACCCGGCCTCCCCGGCCTCCCGGGTGGCGCAGTGGTCTAGGGCACTGCATCGCAGTGCTAGCTGCGCCACCAGAGTCTCTGGGTTCGCGCCCAGGCTGGGCTGGGTTCGCGCCCAGGCTCTGTCGCAGCCGGCCGCAACTGGGAGGTCCATGGGGCGACGCACAATCAGCATAGCGTCGTCCGGGTTAGGGAGGGTTTGGCCGGTAGGGATATCCTTGTCTCAGTATGTAAAATGTAATAAGATGTATGCACTCTACTGTAAGTCGCTCTGGATAAGAGCGTCTGCTAAATGACTAAAATGTAAATGTAAACAACAACAGAATCTAAATCTGCCAGGACTGGTACGATTGGCTCCTTCCAATCAAATACATGTTTTATTTGTCACATGCACCGAATACTGTAGGTAGACCTTACAGTGAAATGCTTACTTACAAGCCCTTAACCAACAATGCAGTTTTAAGAAAAATAAGTGTTAAGAAGGTATTTACTAAAATGAACTGAGGTAAAAAATGTATAAAGAAAAATACAGAAGAAAAATAACAAATAATTAAAGAGCAACAATAAAATAACTGTAGCGTGGCTATATACAGGGGGTACCGGTACAGAGTCAATGTGCGGAGGCACAGGTTTGTTGAGGTAATTGAGGTAATATGTACATCTGCAGGAGGGGGGAGGGCAACAATGCAAATAGTCTGGGTAGCCATCCATTTGATTAGCCGTTCAGGAGTCTTATGGCTTGAGAGTAGAAGCTGTTAAGAAGCTTTTTGGACCTAGACTCGGCGCTCCAGTACCGCTTGCCGTGCGGTAGCAGAGAGAACAGTCTATGACTAGGGTGGCTGGAGTCTTTGGCAATTTTTAGGGCCTTCCTTTGACATCACCTGGTATAGAGGTCCTGGATAGCAGGACGCTTGGCCCCAGTGATGTACTGGGCCATACTCAGTACCCTCTGTAGTGCCTTGCGGTCAGAGGCTGAGTAGTTGTCATACCAGGTGGTGATGCAACCAGTCAGGTTGCTCTCGATGATGCAGCTGTAGAACTTTTTGAGGATCTGAGGACCCATACCAAATATTTTCAGTCTCCTGAGGAAGAATATGCATTGTCATGCCCTCTGCACGACTATCTTGGTGTGTTTAGACCATGATAGTTTGTTGGTGATGTGGACACCAAGGAATTTGAAGCTCTCATCCTGCTCCACTACACCCCCGTCGATGAGAATGGGGCGTGATCGCGTGATCTGTCCTCCTTTTGCTGTAGTCCACAATCATCTCCTTTGTCTTGATCACGTTTAGGGAGAGGTTGTTATCTTGACACCACACTGCCAGGTCTCTGACCTCCTCCCTATAGGCTGTCTCATCATTGTCGGTGATCAGGCCAAGCACGACTCCAACACCATCATTAAGTTTGCCGACGACACAGAGTGGTAGTGTCTGTTGTGTCGTCGGCAAACTTAATGATGGTGTTGGAGTCATGCTTTGCCATGCAGTCATGGGTGAACAGGGAGTACAGTAGGGGACTGAGCATGCACCCCTCAGGAGCCCCCGTGTTGAGGATCAGCATGGCAGATGTGTTGTTACCTACCCTTACCACCTGGGGGCGGCCCGTCAGTAAGTCCAGGATCCAGTTGCAGAGGGAGGTGTTTAGTCCCAGGATCCTTAGCTTAGTGTTGAGCTTTGATGGCACTATGGTGTTGAACGATGCCTCAAGAATGCATCAATTATTTGCCGATTTTTGTAATTTTTAATTTTTATTTCACCTTTATTTGAATTCTTTCCCTCCACTGTGTATTATGATATTATTGTGCTAGTCTGATGTCAAGCGAACAAAATAAAGTAAATAAATGCAGATTAAGTCTGGTAGCTACTTGAGTTGGTTGTGGCTGAGGTACAGCTCTTCGAGGACTGGTAGTTTTGAGGAGACACTTGGGGAAGATGGCGATGCCCATATTACTGAGGTCCAGTCTACGGCAGCCTTCAGCGGTCACACGCACAGCGTTCTTGGCCATCTTCAGAGTCACTTTCTTCCTCTTAGCACCTCCTCCCTTTTTTACGACTTTACTATTGGTACTGCAGGGAGACACGGTAAAAACAATCAATCACATTTATCATTGATCATACAGCGGTCAACAGCATCCAAGACTGGGTAGCTTGTTTCAGTACCAAAGGTGCCCAGCTGGGGCGTGCGTGTGTCGTGTGAATCCTCCCCGCAAAGTAACTGAGTACCAAACCATATTGAGCTGTTTGTGTTTGTGTGCGTGCGTGTGTACGTGTGTGCGTGAGAGAGAAAGAGTGAGAGTAAAACGAGAGGGCTGATGTTATTTACACAGGAACACCAGGGGCTCATGTCTGGCCTGGGGGGGGGGGGGGGGGGGAGTGAGGGATCCATGCTCTCTGTAGAATGAGAGAAATGTAGACCTGTGTGTGTGTGTGTGTGTGTGTGTGTGTGTGTGTGTGTGTGTGTGTGTGTGTGTGTGTGTGTGTGTGTGTGTGTGTGTATGTATATATATATATATATATATATATATATATATATATATATATATATATATATGCCTCTTCACTCATTGCAGCCTGGGCATGCTTCTCTAATTAAGGCTAATGCAAGGGAAAAACAGAAGAGAGCTGGCAGAACAGACACAGAGTTATACATAAGATAATACTGGCAAACAAATGAGTGGTATTTATTTATTTTTACCCCTTTTTCTCCCCAATTGGTAGTTACAGTCCTGTCCCATCGCTGCAACTCCCGTACAGACTTGGGAGAGGTGAAGGTCGAGAGCCGCGCGTCCTCCAAAACACAACCCAGCCAAGCCGCACTGCTTCTTGACACAACGCCCGCTTAAAAACCTCTTAGGGCTAGGCGTCCCGCCAGCGGGACACCTGTCGACAACTTCCGGTGAAATTGGAGGGCGGGCAATTCAAATAAATAATCATAAAAATTATGGATATTAAACATTTAGGTACATACAAGTGTCTTATATCGGTTAAATGCTTAAAGGCTTGTTCATCTAACTGCATTGTCCAATTTACAATATGCTTTACAGCGAAAGCATGCCATGCGATTGTTTGAGGACGACGCCCCACATCAAAATATTTTTCAACCAACACAGGCTTCATAAAATCACAAATAGCGATGAAATATTCACTTACTTTTTGAAAATCTTCCTCTGATTTGCAATCCAAAGGGTCTCAACTACAACATGCATGATCGTTTTGTTAGATAAAATCTTTCTTTATATCCCAAAAAGTCAGTTTAGTTGGCGCCATCGATTCGAGTAATCCACTCGTTCAACATGCAGAGAAAGGAATCCAAAAAGCTACCGCTAAACTTTGTTAAAACAAGTCAAAATACATTTCTATTGAATCCTCAGGTACCCTAAAATGTAATTAAACTATAATATTTCATACGGAAAGAAGTATGTTCAATAGAAAAGCAAAATTAGCAAGTGCGCGTCCTCTTGGTAGCGCTCGCACAGACTGATTTCCAACTCTGACTCCCAGTACAAAAACTCAAATTCGTCCTTGTTTGGGAAGAAACAAGCCTGAAATCTTGAACAAAGACGGTTGACATCTACTGGAAGCCATATGAATTGTAATCTGGGAGCTGGATTTGGATATGACCCTATACGTTCCATTGGAAGAGCATAGGCTCTCAAAAAAGAACATTTTCCTGTTGTTTTCTTTTTGATTTTCTTCTACCATATCAATTGTGTTATAGTCTCATACATTATTTTAACATTTCTACAAAATTCAAAGTGTTTTCAATGGTACCAATTATATGCATATCCTGGCTTCTGGGCCTGAGTAACAGGCAGTTTAATTTGGGCACGTCAGTCAGACAGGAAGTGGAGAAAAATAGGCTCTAGCATGAAGAAGTTTTAACCCAGAAGTCAGCCGCACCAATGTGTCAGATGAAACACCGTACACCTGGCGACTGTGTCAGCATGCATTGTGCCTGGCCCGCCACAGGAGTCACTAGTGCGCAATGGGACAAGAACATCCCTGCCAGCCAAATCCTCCCCTACCCCGGACGACGCTGGGTCAATTGTGTGCCACCCCATGGGTCTCCCGGTCACGGCCAGCTGTGACAGAGACTGGACTCCAACCAGGATCTCTAGTGGCACAGCTAGCACCGTGATGCAGTGCCTTAGACCACTGCGCCACTCGGGAGGCCCACAAGATCCAGCTTGTTGAACTGGGAAGCCTCTCCCAGGTGGGGAGTGTGTGTGCTTGTATGAAAAGAGACTGAGTCAAATCAGGACTTTGAAAAATTACAGTTAGGGCTCTGCTCCTCTCACAGAGAGCAGTGTGTGTGTGTGTGTGTGTTTGTGTGCGTGTGCGTGTGCCTGTGCTCTCAGAGAGCAGAGTGTGTCTGTATTAAAGCCCTTAAGGCCCTCTATCACCTCATTAATCATATTGAGGATCACAGAGAACAGAGAAGTGATTCACCATCGCTTGTTTCCACTACAACCTCCTATAGGAAATTATTGCTTGCAATTACTACCTGCAATTATACTATATTGTACAGCGGGACAAATGCAATGATTGATTTAGGCTGCTTTCTACAAAAAAATGTGGTAAGGAGGTTTACTGGGGATAGAAATTGGATATACTTCAGATGGCTCTTGATTTGTGAAATCAAGTGTGTGATTTTGTATGAGTATCATATAACCCAGAGATATTTCTGTAAATTGGAACGAGAACATTTACTACAAGTCTGCTGTTTCGACTTTATTTCTGGGCCTTATGAGTGAGAAATAACTCAATATTACTGCTGTTTCTGAGCTTAGTTAAGCAACCTGTCTGGATTAAGCCCATGTCCATTATTAGATATCATTTGGGGGCTTTTCACACGACTGAGCTGAAGCAAGCTGAGTCAAAGCAAGCTGCACTGAGCCCGCCTGTTTACATACACATCAACCATAGTCGTGGAAACCAAGCCTGCATAGTTTGTACTGTTATGTACAAAACAGTTATGTACTGTAGTAATATATGACGATAAGTACTTACCGTTTTCTATTTACAGTAGAGTGAAGAGGTTCAACCAGTTGATATGGCCTGCAAAGTTAGGTAGCAGTGTAGTCTGTCAGCAGCTCCAGTTAACTGGCCATTCCATACCACCTGAGAGCTCTTCCATTGGTTCACACACACAAACACACAGTATTAACTACCCAGCAAACCGGCCTATCTGGGTGATGTTTTTTCTGCCTGAAAGATCTGAATCTAGGATTACAGGGACTCTCCGCAACTATATTCAATGTGCGGGACAACATTGAGGCTATGATTAAAAAGTTGGAGCCTTCTCTGTCTGCATTAACAAGGATAACACACAGGTCTTTCCGTCATTGTATGATTTTTTGTGTGCAAATGAACTCAAGCTTACGGACAATGTCAAATGTGATATAGCGAAGCACCTGAGTGAGTTGGGTTCCTGAAATGGATGACACATACAACGGGAATCGTTATCCTTTCATGCCCTGCCTCCAGTCCACTTACCAATATCTGAACAAGAGAGCCTCATCGAAGTTGCAACAAGCGGTTCTGTGAAAATTGTATTTAATCAGAAGCCACTGCCAGATTTCTGGATTGGGCTGCGCTCAGAGTATCCTGACTTGGCAAATCGTGCTGTTTAGACACTGATGCCCTTTGCAACCACGTACCTATGTGAGAGTCGATTCTCGGCCCTCACTAGCATGAAACCTAAATACAGGCACAGACTGTTTTTGGAAAATGTTTTAAGACTGAGACTCTCTCCAATACAACCCAACATTGCAGAGTTATGTGCATCCTTTCAAGCACACCCTTCTCATTAAACTTTGGTGAGTTTTTCACAATTTTCGATGAACAAATAAGGTTTTATATGTAAGATGGTTAAATAAAGAGCAAAATGATTGATTATTATTATTATTTATGCCCTGGTCCTAAAAGAGCTCTTTGTCACTTCCCACAAGCCGGGTTGTGACAAAAACTTACACTCATTCTTATGTTTAATAAATGTATCGTATAGTGTGTGTGTGTGTGACAGGCTTACAATGATATCAAAAAACAATATTTGAGAGTGCGCAGACCCTGGTGCTAAAGGGGGTACGTAGCTGGAGGTTGAATGTTTGAAGGGGTACGGGACTATAAAAAGTTTGGGAACCACTGGCATAGAGGATTAATGATCTGGCTGCAGATCTGCAGGTTCAATCCCACATGTTCTTTAACTTCTCACGAGTCACCATCCCGGATCCGGGAGCACCCTCATCAGTAAAAAAGCTGAGTAGCATAGCCTAGCATAGCGCCACAAGTAAATACGAGCATCTAAATATCATGAAATCACAAGTCCAAGACACCAAATGAAAGATACACATCTTGTGAATCCAGCCATCATTTCCGATTTTTAAAATGTTTTACAGCGAAAACACAATATGTATTTCTATTAGCTAACCACGATAGCAAAAGACTCAACCGCATATTTTCACAATTTTTTTACCGCATAGGTAGCTATCACAAATTCGACCAAATAAAGATATAATTAGTCACTAACCAAGAAACAACTTCATCAGATGACAGTCTTATAACAGATTTATTGTATAGCATATGTTTTGTTCGAAAAATGTGCATATTTCAGGTATAAATCATAGTTTTACATTGCAGCTACAATCACAAATATCACCAAAGCAGCTAGAATAACTACAGAGAGCAACGTGAAATACCTAAATACTCATCATAAAACATTTTATGAAAAATACATGGTGTACAGCAAATGAAAGACAAACATCTTGTGAATCCAGCCAATATTTCAGATTTTTTAAGTGTTTTACAGCGAAAACACAATATAGCATTATATTAGCTTACTACAATAGCCAACCACACAACCGCATTCATTCACCGCAAAGGTAGCGATAGCGAAAAAACCAGCAAAAAATATTAATTTATTCACTAACCTTGACAAACTTCATCAGATGACAGTCCTATATCATCATATTACACAATACACATATGTTTTGTTCGAAAATGTGCATATTTAGCGGTACAAATCGTGGTTTTACAATGTGAATACGTAGTCAAAATGCAAAAAAATGTCCGGAGAAATCTTGGAGAGTCACCTAATCAAATAACTCATCATAAACTTTACTAAAAAATACATGTTGCACAGCAAATGAAAGATACACTAGTTCTTAATGCAACCGCTGTGTTAGATTTTTAAAAATAACTTTAGTACGACATACAGCTTACGTTATAGCGAGACAGCGCCCAAAATCAGGGCGGAAAATATGGCTAAACATTTTCGACAGAAATACGAAATAACATCATAAATGTTTCCTACTTTTGATGAGCTTCCATCAGAATGTTGTACAAGTTGTCCTTTGTCCAGAATAATCGTTGTTTGGTTGTAGAATGTCCTCTTCGCCTGTCGAATTAGCAATCAAAGCTAGCCATGTGGCGCAAACGTGCCCAACATCACATAACGCAAAGAAAAGAAAATGCCGAAAATCGTAATAAACTGATATAACTCGGTTTAAAATAACTACTTTATGATGTTTTTAACACATATATCAAATAAAATCAGAGCCGGAGATATCTAACGTCTATACCGAAAGCTTTTCAGAACGCAATCTGGGGTCCCTTCTCGCGCCTTCCAAGACAATGAAAATTCTGGTCACGTCATTCCAAAAGCTCTTGTTCGGCCTCAGATCAAGCTAGACACCCCATTCCACCTCTCACTGCCTATTGACATCTAGTGGAAGGCGTATGCAGTGCATGTAGATCCATAGATTTTAGGCAAATTAATAGGAAGGCCCTGGAACAGAGCCTCGATTTCAGATTTTTCACTTCCTGACAGGAAGTTTGCTGCAAAATTAGTTCTGTTTATAATATATATAAGATATAATTCAAACGGTTTTAGAAACTAGAGAGTGTTTTCTATCCAATAGTAATAATAATATGCATATTGTATGAGCAAGAATTGAGTACGAGGCAGTTTAATTTGGGAACGATTTTTTACAAAGTGAAAATAGCGCATTGACAAAAGGTTAAACGTGTTTCTTTTGATAAAAAAAGGAAAATTGAGGCTCAGGTATACTCTACTAGAAGAGAGTAAATCTTTATTTAGTCTAAATGTATAAATCCAGTCAAATGCAGAATTTAGACTAACTGAAAAATATAAAATAAACATTGTGTAAAAATGGACTGTTCAACTTTAAAAAACGCACCCGATATGATTCCGAAATATGTTCTGGGAAGGTTCTTGCAACATCAGGTGAATGTTTTTTGCATACTAAAAGAAACATTGTAGATCATCCACAGTTTTTGTATTTTGGGAACATATCTTTGATGTCCCCACATTGTTCTCACCAGACTGTTCCCACAACCTAATGAAACATTCTGGGAACCTTTATAGAACAGATTAAATGTGTTCTAGGAACGTTCTTGCAACATCAGGCAAATGTTTTATACAAACATTCTATGAGAACATTTGCCGTGTTCGAACAAATGTTCTGGGAACTTGCACAGAACCAATTATTTTTTTGCTGGGTACACATTACACACACTCATCTCCACTAGGGCTGTTGTGGTGACCGTTGGTCACGAGTCATTTAAAAAAAAAATACCTTTATTTAACTAGGCAAGTCAGTTAAGAACAAATTCTTATTTACAATGACGGCCTAGGAACAGTGGGTTAACTGCTTGTTCAGGGGCAGAACAACAGATTATTACCTTGTCAGCTTGGGGATTTCATCTAGCAACCGTTTAGTCACGGTATTTAGGCTACTCCAAGCTCTGATACTGCTGATGGTCATTAGTAGCCTACCAAACGTGCTAACTGCCTGGTACTCAGCTCTCTATTGTCCCTCTAATCACTCTGACATTAATGCAAATGTCAACGAAAATCTAATCATGTTGTGCAACATTTCTATAGGCTGTGCAATTGCATGAGAAAACAGAGTGATGGCCTCTATTTAAAAAAGTAGGATCCTATCAGCTTTCTATAAGCTAGGCCAACTATATTTACAGTACTTCTCAACTTTCCTAATATTAAGCACATTGCTTGTCTTTACAACAGGAGTATAGCCTACCTGGCTGGCATGAACCATAGGAAAAGTGTCCTCAATTTGCTATTTAAGTGCATAGATAACATTTATTTTTTCCCCTTCCTGTAACGGTCGTCTTGTGGTGAATGAGCGGACCAAGGCGCAGCGGGTGATGAATACATAATGAATTTATTAAATGAAAGACGAAACACGAAGTACACTTGAATCGATTACAAAATAACAAACGACGTAGACTGACCTGAACATAAGAACTTACATATAGATGAAGAACGCATGAAACAGGAACAGACTACCTAAAACGAACGAACAAACGAAACAGTCCCGTGTGGTATACACAGACACAGGAACAATCACCCACAAACAAACAGTGAGAACAGCCTACCTTAATATGGTTCTCAATCAGAGGAAACGTCAAACACCTGCCTCTAATTGAGAACCATATCAGGCAACACCTTAACCCAACATAGAAAACACATAACATAGACTACCCACCCCAACTCACGCCCTGACCAACTAAACACATACAAAAACAACAGAAAACAGGTCAGGAACGTGACAGAACCCCCCCCCTCAAGGTGCGAACTCCGGGCGCACCCCTAAAACTCAAGGGGAGGGTCTGGGTGGGCATCTGTCCGCGGTGGCAGCTCCGGCGCAGGACGAGGACACCACTCCACCATTGTCTTTGTCCCCCTCCTTAGCGTCCCTTGAGTGGCGACCCTCGCCCCCGACCATGGTCCAGGAACCTTCACCAAGGCCCCTCCTAAATAGAGGAGACAACTCAGGACAGAGAGGTAGCTCAGGACAGAGAGGTAGCTCAGGACAGAGAGGTAGCTCAGGACAGAGAGGTAGCTCAGGACAGAGAGGTAGCTCAGGACAGAGAGGTAGCTCAGGACAGAGAGATCGCTCCGGACAGAGAGATCGCTCCGGACAGAGAGGTAGCTTAGGAGAGAGGGACAACTCTGGACTACTGGCAGCTCCGGACTGAGTGGCAGCTCCGGACTGAGTGGCAGCTCCGGACTGTAGGGCAGCTCCGGACTGTAGGGCAGCTCCGGACTGTAGGGCAGCTCATGACTGTAGGGCAGCTCATGACTGGAGGGCAGCTCATGACTGGAGGGCAGCTCCTGACTGGAGGGCAGCTCCTGACTGGAGGGCAGCTCCTGACTGGAGGGCAGCTCCTGACTGGAGGGCAGCTCATGACTGGCTGGCGGCTCTGGCAGCTCCTGACTGGCTGGCGGCTCTGGCAGCTCCTGACTGGCTGGCGGCTCTGGCAGCTCCTGACTGGCTGGCGGCTCTGGCAGCTCCTGACTGGCTGGCGGCTCTGGCGGCTCCTGACTGACGGACGGCTCTAGCAGCTCCTGACTGACGGACGGCTCTAATGGCTCGGGACAGACGGGCGGCTCTAATGGCTCGTGGCAGACGGATGGCTCAGACGGCGCTGGGCAGACAGATGGCTCAGACGGCGCTGGGCAGACGGATGGCTCAGACGGCGCTGGGCAGACGGATGGCTCAGACGGCGCTGGGCAGACGGATGGCTCAGACGGCGCTGGGCAGACGGATGGCTCAGACGGTGCTGGGCAGACGGATGGCTCAGACGGCGCTGGGTAGACGGATGGCTCAGACGGCGCTGGGCAGACGGATGGCTCAGATGGCGCTGGGCAGACAGATGGCTCAGACGGCGCTGGGCAGACGAGCAGTGCAGGCGGCGTTGGGCAGACGAGCAGTGCAGGCGGCGTTGGGCAGACGAGCAGTGCAGGCGGCGTTGGGCAGACGGCCGACTCTGACCTGCTGAGGCGCACAGTAGGCCTGGTGCGTGGTGCCGGAACTAGTGGTACCGGACTGGAGACACGCACCTCAAGGCTAGTGCGGGGAACAGGAACAGGGCACACTGGACTCTCGAGGCGCACTATAGGCCTGGTGCGTGGTACCGGAACTGGAGGTACCGGGCTGAGGGCACGCACCTCAGGGCGAGTGCGGGGAGAAGGAACAGTGCGTACAGGGCTCTGGAGACGCACAGGAGGCTTGGTGCGTGGTGCCGGAACTGGAGGTACTGGGCTGGAGACACTCACCATAGGGAGAGTGCGTGGAGGAGGAACAGGGCTCTGGAGACGCACTAGAAGCCTGGTGCATGGTGTAGGCACTGGTGGTACTGGGCTGGGGCGGGAAGGTGGCGCCGGATATACCGGACCGTGCAGGCGTACTGGCTCCCTTGAGCACTGAGCCTGCTCAACCTTACCTGGTTGAATGGTCCCCGTAGCCCTGCCAGTGCTGCGAGGTGGAATAGCCCGCACTGGGCTATGCTGGCGAACCGGGGACACCATTTGTAAGGCTGGTGCCATGTACACCGGCCCGAGGAGACGTACTGGAGGCCAGATATGTTGAGCCGGCTTCATGGCATTTGGCTCAATGCTCACTCTAGCCCGGCTAGTACGGGGAGGTGGAATAACCCGCACCGGGCTAAGCACACGTACAGGAGACTCCGTGCGCTCTTCCGCACAACACGGTGTCTGCCCGTACTCTCGCTCTCCACGGTAAGCCCGGGAAGTTGGCGCAGGTCTCCTACCTCCTACCACACTCCCCTTTAGCCCCCCCCCCCCCCAAGAAATTTTTGGGTGAGCCTCTCGGGCTTCCAGCCGCTCTGCCTTGCTAGCGCCTCATAATGCCGCCTCTCCGCTTTTGATGCCTCCAGCTCCGCTTTGGGGCGGCGACACTCCTCTGGCTCTGTCCAGGGTCCTTCTCCGTCTAGAATCTCCTCCCATGTCCATTCCTCCTTGTACCACTGCTGCTGTCGCTGCTGCCCGTTAACCCGCTGCTTGATCCTTCGTTGGTGGGTGATTCTGTAACGGTCGTCTTGTGGTGAATGAGCGGACCAAGGCGCAGCGGGTGATGAATACATAATGAATTTATTAAATGAAAGACGAAACACGAAGTACACTTGAATTGATTACAAAATAACAAACGACGTAGACTGACCTGAACATAAGAACTTACATATAGACGAAGAACGCATGAAACAGGAACAGACTACCTAAAACGAACGAACAAACGAAACAGTCCCGTGTGGTATACACAGACACAGGAACAATCACCCACAAACAAACAGTGAGAACAGCCTACCTTAATATGGTTCTCAATCAGAGGAAACGTCAAACACCTGCCTCTAATTGAGAACCATATCAGGCAACACCTTAACCCAACATAGAAAACACATAACATAGACTACCCATCCCAACTCACGCCCTGACCAACTAAACACATACAAAAACAACAGAAAACAGGTCAGGAACGTGACACTTCCCCTGTTTCGAGACAGGTGCATGCACGATAATGGTCCATTCTAAATCAAAACAAATTTCACACATATATTTTATTTGTATATGTAAAGACAAGATTAAGATCAGGAATAGTCTGATGGGTGACAATATTAGCCTATCACTTGTAAAATAAATGTTATCACTTGTGTATGATGCCCAGCATAAGGCAAGAAACAAAGCCTTTTTTGCAACTTTTTCTAATTCTGGTCGCACACCTCATGTAGCCTATAAAGTAGCCAAATAACTTCTTAAAATTAAGCACCTTAATCTGCTTTACAAGGGGTGTAGAGCCTAGTAGGAATACATAAGCAGCACCTGAGTTTTTGGGAAGATAATTTTCACCATAATAATACACCTTAATAATTAAAGATTACATGCACAATTGCATTTGCGGTCACTTTTGATAATGGTGTTTTCCAGCTAATGGAACATTCACGCTTATAGCCTACTGCTGTGTGCGCATTGCTGCGCTTATAATGTTAAGACATAGTCTAATATTTTATCAACATGTTAAGCTAAACATTCTGATCTGTTGTGTCAGCCTCATTGCGTAAAAATTGTTTTTTATTTTTTTATTTCACCTTTATTTAACCAGGTAGGCTAGTTGAGAACAAGTTCTCATTTACAACTGCGACCTGGCCAAGATAAAGCAAAGCAGTGCGACACAAACAACAACACAGAGTTACATATGGAATAAACAAGCGTACAGTCAATAACACAATAGAAAAAAAGAAAGTCTATATACAGTGTGTAGTAGCCATAGTAGCAGAGTAATTACAATTTAGCAAATTAACACTGGAGTGATAGATGAGCAGTTGATGATGTGCAAGTAGAAATACTGGTGTGCAAAAGAGCAGAGAAGTAAATAAAAACAATATGGGTATGAGGTAGGTAGATTGGGTGGGCTATGTACAGCTGCAGCGATTGGTTAGCTGCTCAGATAGCTGATGTTTAAATTTAGTAAGGGAAATATAAGTATCCAGCTTCAGCGATGTTTGCAATTCATTCCAGTCATTGGCAGCAGAGAACTGGAAGGAAAGGCGGCCAAAGGAAGGTGTTGGCTTTGGGGATGACCAGTGAGATATACCTGCTGGAGCGCGTGCTACGGGTGGGTGTTGTTGTCGTGACCAGTGAGCTGAGATAAGGCAGAGCTTTACCTAGCATAGACTTATAGATGACATGGAGCCAGTGGGTCTGGCGACGAATTTGTAGCGAGGGCCAGCCGACGAGAGCATACAGGTCGCAGTGGTAGGTGGTATAAGGGGCTTTGGTGACAAACGGATGGCACTGTGATAGACTGCATCCAGTTTGCTGAGTAGAGTATTGGAAGCTATTTTGTAAATGACATCGCCGAAGTTGAGGATCGGTAGGGTGGTCAGTTTTATGAGGGTATGTTTGGTGGCGTGAGTGAAGGAGGCTTTGTTGCGAAATAGGAAGCCGATTCTATATTTCATTTTGGATTGGAGATGTTTAGTATGAGTCTGGAAGGAGAGTTTACAGTCTAGCCAGACACCTAGGTATTTGTAGTTGTCCACATATTCTAAGTCAGAACCGTCCAGAATAGTGGTGCTAGTCGGGCGGGCGGGTGTAGGCAGCGAACGGTTGAATAGCATGCATTTGGTTTTACTAGCGTTTAAGAGCAGTTGGAGGCCACGGAAGGAGAGTTGTATGGCATTGAAGGTCATTTGGAGGTTAGTTAACACAGTGTCCAAACAAGGGCCAGATGTATACAGAATGGTGTCTTCTGCGTAGAGGTGGATCAGGGAATCCCCAGCAGCAAGAGCGACATCTTTGATATATACAGAGAAAAGAGTCGGCCCGAGAATTGAACCCTGTGGTACCCCATAGAGACTGCCAGAGGTCCAGACAACAGGCCCTCCGATTTGACACACTGCTCTGTCTGAGAAGTAGTTGGTGAACCAGGTGAGGCATTCATTTGAGAAACCAAGTCTGTTGAGTCTGCCGATACGAATACGGTGATTGACAGAGTCGAAAGCCTTGGCCAGGTCGATGAAGACGGCTGCACAATACTGTCTTTTATCGATGCCGGTTATGATATCGTTTAGTACTTTGAGCGTGGCTGAGGTGCACCCGTGACCAGCTCGGAAACCGGATTGCACAGTGGAGAAGGTACAGTGAGATTGGAAATGGTCAGTGATCTGTTTATTAACTTGGCTTTCGAAGACTTTAGAAAGGCAGGGCAGGATGGATATAGGTCTATAACAGTTTGGGTCTAGAGTGTCACCCCCTTTGAAGAGGGGGATGACATCGGCAGCTTTCCAATCTTTAGGGATCTCGGACGATACGAGAGGTTGAACAGACTGGTAATAGGGGTTGCAACAACGGCAGTGGATCATTTTAGAAAGAGAGGGTCCAGATTGTCTAGTCCAGCTGATTTGTACGGGTCCAGGTTTTGCAGCTCTTTCAGAACATCTGCTATCTGGATTTGGGTGAAGGAGAAGCTGGGGAGGCTTGGGCAAGTAGCTGCGGCGGGTGCGGAGCTGTTGGCCGGGTTTGGGGTAGCCAGGAGGAAGGCATGGCCAGCCGTAGAGAAATGCTTATTGAAATTCTCAATTATAGTGGATTTATTGGTGGTGACAGTGTTACCTAGCCCCAGTGCAGTGGGCAGCTGGGAGGAGGTGCTCTTATTCTCCATGGACTTTACAGTGTCCCAAAACGTTTTGGAGTTAGTGCTACAGGATGCAAATTTTTGTTTGAAAAAGCTAGTCTTTGCTTTCCTGCGGGGACTATTCGATGCTAGTGCGTCCACCACAGGATGTTTTTGTGCTGGTTGAGGGCAGTCAGGTCTGGAGTGAACCAAGGACTATATCTGTTCTTAGTTCTACATTTTTTGAAAGGGGCATGCGTATTTAAGATGGTGAGGAAATTACATTTAAAGAACGACCAGGCATCCTCGTCTTACGGGATGAAGTCAATATCCTTCCAGGATACTTGGGCCAGGTCGATTAGAAAGGCCTGCTCGCATAAAGTGTTTTAGGAAGCGTTTGACAGTGATGAAGGGTGGTCGTTTGATCGCGGACCCAAAGCGGATGCAGGCAATGAGGCAGTGATCGCTGAGATCCTGATTGAAAACAGCAGAGGTGTATTTGGAGGGCAAGTTGGTCAGGATGATATCTATGAGGGTGCCCATGTTTACGGATTTAGGGTTGTACATGGTGGGTTCCTTGATAATTTGTGTGAAATTGAGGTAATCTAGCTTAGATTGTAGGACTGTCGGGGTGTTAACCTTTCTCGCCCCGGGGTTCCGCTAGCGGAACACCCACAACATTCCGCTGCCTTCGCAGAGCGCGAAATTCAAAAAATATTTTTTGAAATATTTAACTTCCACACATTAACAAGTCCAATATACAGCAAATGAAAGATAAACATCTTGTGAATCCAGCCAACATGTCCAATTTTTAAAATGTTTTACAGCGAAAACACAATATATATTTATGTTAGCTCACCACAATAGCCAAACACACAACGCTATTTATCCACCGCATAGGTAGCTTTCAAAAAACCGACAAAATAGAGATATAATTAGTCACTAACCAAGAAACAACTTCATCAGATGACAGTCTTATAACATGTTACACAATACATTTATGTTTTGTTTGAAAAATGTGCATATTTGAGGTATAAATCATAGATTTACAATGCAGCTACACTCACAAATAGCACCGAAGCAGCCAGAATAATTACAGAGAGCAACATGAAATACCTAAATACTCATCATAAAACATTTATGAAAAATACATGGTGTACAGCAAATGAAAGATAAACATCTTGTGAATCCAGCCAATATTTCTGATTTTTTTAAAGTGTTTTACAGCGAAAACACAATATAGAAATATATTAGCTTACCACAATAGCCAAACACACAACCGCATTTATTCACCGCAAAGATAGCTTTAGCAAAAACCAGCAATAAATATAAAATAAATCACTAACCTTTGGACAACTTCATCAGATGACAGTCTTATAACATCATGTTTCACAAAACATTTATGTTTTGTTCGAAAATGTGCATATTTAGAGCTGAAAACCGTGGTTATACATTGTGAAAATGTAGCAACTTTTTCCCAGAATGTCCGGATATATATATATATTTCTGACACTCACCTAATCTGACCAAATAACTCATCATAAACTTTACATAAAAATACTTGTTGTATGGCAAATGAAAGATACACTGGTTCTTAATGCAACCGCTGTGTTAGATTTTTAAAAATAACTTTAGTACGACATATAGCTTGCGTTATTGCAAGACAGCGCCCGCTAAAAGGGCGGAGAATAGGACTAAACATCATAAATTGTTCTTACTTTTGTTGAGCTTCCATCAGAATCTTGTACAAGGAGTCCTTGGTCTAGAATAAATCGTTGTTTGGTTTTAGAATGTCCTTTTCTCCTGTCGAATTAGCAACCTTAGCTAGCCAAGTGGCGCGAACATGTCCATCTTCTCTCGACGCAAACAACGGAAAACTCCAAAAGTCCCGATAAACGTTGAATAATCTGATAAAACTCGGTTGAAAAAACATACTTTACGATGATATTATCACATGTATCAAATAAAATCAGAGCCGGAGATATTAGCCGTGTATACCGAATGCTTTTCAGAAGGCAATCTGGGGTTCCTTCTCGCGCCTTCGAAGACAATGACATTTCCAGACCTGTCACTCCAAAAGCTCTTGTTCGACCTCAGATCAAGCTAGACACCCCATTTCACCTCCCACTGCCTGTTGACATCTAGTGGAAGGCGTATGAAGTGCATGTATATTGATAGATATAAGCCAGTTGAATAGGCAGGCCCTGGAACAGAGCCTCAATTTCAGATTTTTCACTTCCTGTCTGGAAGTTTGCTGCAAAATGAGTTCTGTTTTACTCACAGATATAATTCAAACAGTTTTAGAAACTTGAGAGTGTTTTCTATCCAATAGTAATAATAATATGCATATTGTACGATCTAGAATAGAGTACAAGGCCGTTTCATTTGGGCACGATTTTTTCCCAAAATGAAAATAGCGCCCCCTACACACTAACAGGTTAAGCATATCCCAGTTTAGGTCACCTAACAGAACGAACTGTGAAGATAGATGGGGGGCAATCAATTCACATATGGTGTCCAGGGCACAGCTGGGAGCTGAGGGGGGTCTATAACAGGCGCCAACAGAGAGAGACTTATTTCTGGAGAGATTCATTTTTAAAAGTAGAAGCTCAAACTGTTTGGGCATAGACCTGGAAAGTATGACAGAACTTTGCAGGCTATCTCTGCAGTAGATTGCAACTCCTCCCCCTTTGGCAGTTCTCTCTTGACGGAAAATGTTGTAGTTGGGTATGGAAATCTCAGAATTTTTGGTGGCCTTCTTAAGCCAGGATTCAGACACGGCAAGGACATTAGGTTTGGCGGATTGTGCTAAATCAGTGAGTAAAACTAACTTAGGGAGTAGGCTTCTGATGTTAACATGCATGGAACCAAGGCTTTTTCGGTTACAGAAGTCAACAAATGAGAGTGCCTGGGGACATGCAGGGCCTGGGTTAACCTCCACATCACCCGAGGAACAGAGGAGGAGTAGGTTGAGGGTACGGCTAAAGGCTATCAAAACTGGTCGTCTAGTGCGTTGGGGACAGAGAATAAAAGGAGCAGATTTCTGGACGTGGTGGAATAGATTCAGGGCATAATGTACAGACAGGGTTATGGTGGGGTGCGGGTACAGTGGAGGTAAACCCAGGCACCGAGTGATGATAAGAGAGGTTGCATCTCTGGACACGCTAGTTATGCTGGGTGAGGACACCGCATGTGTGGGATGTGGGGCAAAGGAGGTATCTGAGGCATGTTGAGTGGGACTAGGGGCACCGCAGTAAACTAAAACAATGATAACTATCCTAAACAACAGTATACAAGGCATATTGACATTTGAGAGAGACATAAAGCGAGGCATAAAGCAATCACAGGTGTTGATTGGGAGAGCTAGCTAAGACAACAACGGGTAAGACAACAACAGCAAATCAGCTGACAACAACAGGTAAAATGGTGATGAATGGGCAGAGAGGGTCGGTTAACTATACACAGGGCCTGAGTTCGAGGCTGGGGCCAACAGATAAACAAAAAAATAGACAACATGGAGTACGGTGATTAATGAACAGTCCAGCAGGCATCAGCTACGTAGCCAAGTGATCAGAGGGTCCAGTGAACAGCAATAGATGGAACAGTAGTCGTTACTACACTAGCACACGGGAGACACAGCGTTTAAAGTTAGCAGGCCGGGGCTAGGAGAAGCATCTGCTCCGACGTCCGGCAAAGGCCGGTTGAGGGCACAGTGGATGGAGTTCCGTCGGCAGACCAGTCGTGGTGGTACGGCAGGGCGCCGTGTCGACAAAGGGTCCAGGCCAGATGGCGAAAGAGGTATTGTAGTTGTAGTAATTTTGTTTGCTAGCCGGGAGATGTGCCTGTCTCGCGGCTAACTGGTGCTAGCTTCGGGGCAGGGGCATTAGCCACTATAGCCACTCGGTAGCAGCTAGCTAGCAGCGATGATCCGATGTAAAGGTCCAGAGCGTATGGCAAGGATCTGGTGGAGTAGTGGATTCTAGCCATGTTGGGGTAGAGTCCGGGAGGCAACAGCTGTGTAGCTGAGTAATCACTGAGTAGGCCGGGAGGTGGGCCTGGCTCAGAGCTAGCTTCGGGGCTGGGTCACTCGGTGGCAGCTAGCTAGCTGTGATGATCAGGAGTAATGGTCCAGGGCTTACGGCAGGAATCCGGCGTTGTAGTGGAGAAAACAGTCCGATACTGGCAGGCTGGCAAGTATTATCCAGGCTAAAAAACGGCTGGTGTCTGTGTCGAAGGTAAAGGTAAAGGCCGCTAGCAGTGGCTGACAATGACTAAATAGCTAGTAGCTAATTAGCTGGTTAGCTTCTGATGGCGGTTCTGGCTATAAGGTCTAAAAAAAATAGAGGATCCGTATCACGCTGGGTGAGGCGGGTTACCGGAAGATATATTTAATTTAAAAATGGAAAAGAGATTGAAAATAAATTGAAATATATACAAAAAAGACGAAAAATACAAAAAAGTACACGAGAGAACGACAAACCTCGTCTGCACTGCTACGCCATCTTGGAACATTGATGCGAGTGGTTGTATTAATTTGGGATCTATTGCACCCCACAACTGTCCCACTGTCCCATATTTATTTCTCGCACAGAATAGAATAGGTCAACTTTTGTAATACGGGGGATAGTAGATTGGCATAGGCTAGTGTTCGTTAAGCCTACTCATCTTGTTGGCTGACGAAAAGCAAATGTGGACAGTTCTTCCAAAATCGTCAATATGCACCTCGGAATACGATGCGCGCAGTTGCGTCCCGGATGTGTCTGTATTCACTTGTAGCTTATGAGAGAGACCTGATCAGGTGATGGAGTGCAATGTGAGTGAGAGGTACTTCGGATTACGCAGCACTCAGGGAGAGGCATGGATTTTTTTAGGGTGCATTACGGGCACACACAGGGGATTCTGCCGGGAAATGTGAGGCATTATCAAGTGCTTGTCAAATTGTGAATGATAGACTGATGAAGTGTGTAAAGCCTGTTTATGCCTTTCAAGCTACTTTTTTCAAATCATCATTAGAGTCGCATCAGGCAGCGACTTACAATGTATTAAAAATCTAAACATGTAGCCCAACATTTGTAGAACAACTAAAGTTACATTAATAACTCTAAATTAAGCATATAGGAGTACCTAATTCTTTGTTAACCGCTCAACACAGAATAGCCGCATGTCCACACTCTCTCAAATCGTTTGGAGAAAATATACTTTCTATTTTTTTCAGATTTGTTCAGTTGTATTCTTCATACTATAAAATAATACTGTATAAAATAATGCCAAGGAATTCTAAGCAAATCTTGTCTGCTAAATTAACTAGCGTTGCCCACAGCTTTATGGCACATAAGGACAACTCAGAGTCCTGAAATAGACTACATTTTCATCATATCATTTTTCTTTAAACCTGTCTAAAATAAGTAATGAATTTATTGTGAAGGTGTAGGCTATATTACATGGATTCATCAGTGGCTTGTAGGCTATGTGTGGAAGCCAGGAGATGCTAAATGTGTTTATGTTAATTAATGGTCAATTACCAGTTATTTGCTTGACAATCACAGGCTGACAAAATTTTGTGACTGCCACAGCCTTAATCTCCACCTTTTAAAACATTCCCCTTTCTGTTCCTAACAATCCTAGAAAATGCATCTTGCACTGCATCTTGCAATTGCAAATCACTGTAGGCCTACTGTTGTTATGCTTTGTGTCCTACATCAGAGTATAGTTTATAGTAGTATCAAACCTGAAAACACCTTTTGTATGCGGATAAATAGATTTAGAGTAGAGTCAAGTCCTGAAATATGCACACTGTCTCTCTCAACGCCCCAGTCGCACCCTCCCTCTACAGAGGAGGGCAGGAAAAGGTTTCTCTTGTTTAATGATGTTACTAAGCAACTGACTTTATAGCCATGTTACTGCCCCAGAGACAGAGACAGAGACAGAGACAGAGACAGAGACAGAGACAGAGACAGAGACAGAGACAGAGACAGAGACAGAGACAGAGAGGTGTGTTACAGCAGGGAAATTTCAGCAACAGTTCAAATGTAATGTTCTCCCAAATCAGATTGCCATAGACACAGTGTAGCTTAATCACAATGATTATATTTCAGGCTTTCGTTGTTAAAATTAGATATTTAGTGTGAGTAGTGCTCAGTAGTTGACAGGTTTCCCCCCCTCTTTTAAACCCTGGCTTAATGATCATGATATTACAGTTGAATTAGAAAACAGTGGGAGAGGAAACTTCTATGATCTGATCATATTCTATGTAAGATTTGTGTATTCTTGGGGTACAAAAATAACGAATTCCCTGTAAACCCATAGATGGCACAATACACTACTCCACTACACTACACCATTCTGTCACACCCTAATCTGTTTCACATGTCTTTGCGCTTGTCTCCACCCCCCTCCGGGTGTTGCCCATCTTCCCCATTATCCACTGTGTGTTTATACCTGTCTTCTCTGTTTGTCTGTCGCCAGTTTGTTTTCTTCGTGAAACCTACCAGCGTTTATTCCCCTGCTCCTGTCTGTTTCTTGGTCCTGTTTTGACCTTTCTGCCTGCCTGCCGTGACCCTGAGCCTGCCTGCCGTTCTATACCTTGTCCCACCTCACTAGATTATTGACCCCTGGCTGCCCTGACCCTGAGACCGCCTGGCGTTCTGGACCCTTTGCACCCTCTCTGGATTACTGACCCCCGCTTGTCTTTGACCTGTCGTTTGCCTGCCCCGCATTAGAAATAAACTTTTGTTTCTTCGACACGGTCTGCATCTGGATCATACCTGATACATACACTACTCTGAGAACTCACCTAACACACCCTAAAAGATGCTTACAGCTGGGTCTCCTTTTTTTTTTTTTTTAAACACACAGTAACACACATTCTCTTACACACACTATCTCTCACACACAAACTCTCCTCTCCCCACTCACCACTGCTCAGCTCTGAAGTTTGAAGTTTAACTCTCAGGGTGGGTTGCACCAACATGGATTAACTCTTAAACTGGTTTAAATCAAGTTTTATCTATAAATATTGTTGCACCAAACTTTAAACATAGTTTTAAATTAATCCTAGTTAAATTCCTCTAAGATTAGTTTAATTCTTACTTTAAATGTGTTTGGGCCAATCAGTTGTGTTGTGACAAGGTAGGGGTGGTAAACAGAAGATAGCCCTATTTGGTATAAGACCAAGTCCAACGACAGTCCATCATTAATTTAAGACATGATGGTCAGTCAATCCTGAAAATTTCAAGAACTTTGAAAGTTTCTTCAAGTGCAGTCGCAAAAACCATCAAGCGGTATGATGAAACTGGCTCTCATGAGGACCGCCACAGGAATGGAAGACCCAGAGTTACCTCTGCTGCAGAGGATAGGTTCATTAGAGTTAACATCCTCAGAAATTGCAGCCCAAATAAATTCTTCACAGAGTTAAAGTAACAGATACGTCTCAACATGAACTGTTCAGAGGAGACTTCGTGAATCCGGCCTTCGTGGTCGAATTGCTGCAAAGAAACCACTACGAAAGGACACCAATAATAAGAAGAGACTTGCTTGGGCCAAGAAACACAAGCAATGGACATTAGACCGGTGGAAATCTGTCCTTTGGTCTGATGAGTCCAAATTTGAGATTTTTGGTTCCAACTGCCGTGTCTTTGTGAGACGCAGAGTAGGTGAACTTATGATTTCCACATGTGGTTCCCACCGTGAAGCATGGCGGAGGTGTGGAGGTGCTTTGCTGGTGACACTGTCTGTGATTTATTTAGAATTCAAGGCACATTTAACCAGCATAGCTACCACAGCATTCTGCAGCGATACTCCATTCCATCTGCTTTGCAAGGGCTATGTAAGGGCTATTTGAATGAGAATGATGGAGTGCTGCACCAGATTACTTGGCCTCCACAATCACAAGACCTCAACCCTATTGAGATGGTTTGGGATGAGTTGGACTGCAGAATGAAGGAAAAGCAGTCAACAAGTGCACAGAATATGTGGGAACTCCTTCAAGACTGTTGGAAAAGCATTCCAGGTGAAGCTGGTTTAGAGAATGCCAAGAGTGTGCAAAGCTGTCATCAAGGGAAGGGTGGCTACTTTGAAGAATCTCTAATATAAAATATTTGTTGATTTGTTTAACATTTTGTTGGTTACTACATGATACCATATGTGTTATTTCATAGTTGTGATGTCTTCACTATTATTCTACAATGTAGAAAATAATACAAATAAAGAAAGACCTTGGAATGAGTAGGTGTGTTCAAACTTTTGAATGGTACTGTAGGTCATGACTAACATGAGCATGTCGAGTAGCCTATGTAAACTGGTGGATGTGGCTTAATGCAGTTGACAGTTGATATTCTGATGTTCTGTTGTTGTTGTGTTGTTCAGGAAGACTCCAGTGATGGAGAAGACTACTCAGGTGAAATGGCAGGTACTGTACTGTTTGACATCATTGATAGTGATCTACTGAGAACTTCAGTTGTTTTTCTATGACTGACAGAACTTTTGTATTTATTGTGAACATTGTGGCAAACACATCATATTTTGATATTCTTAATATCTTCTAGTATTATCAACATGATATATCATGCATGTGTGTGTTCTCTCTGACAGCGCAGTATTATCTAAATACAGATTGTGTTTGTCTGTGTTCTTTTACTCTGACAGCGTGGGGACATTAGTAATTTTGAGTACCTGATGCATTTGAACACTCTGGCTGGTAGAACCTATAGTGACCTCATGCAGTACCCCGTCTTCCCCTGGGTCCTAGCTGACTACAAGTCGGAGGTGAGGAGTTATACTGCCTGTCTGTCTGTCTTTCTCTCTGTGTCCATCTCTGTCTCTGTATGTCTCATATCTGTAATAATACTGGCTGTGTAACTACTTATTTAACCTAATTTTGTCATAAAGAGCACATGTTCAACTTAATAACAAGCATGATTTCCAATCTCAAGAACTTAAATTAAGAAAAAGGACTATATGGAAGCTTGTGCGCATCAGGGAGGGGCAATTGAATGCAAGTTTAACCAAAAATGTGAACTTGTTAAAACATTCCTAGCCTATCTATCTATATGTAATAGTGTTATGCTCCGACGCACTCAGTTTTCCAACATAAAACAGCAGAAAATGGCCAAATAGTGTACAAAATTCAAGTTTTACCAAATTGAAACAAGAGTTCAGTTCACTTTACAGGGATGACCTTAAACCTGAGGGGCAAATGTAAATTAATCACTATTCACATTAAAGCTGCAATATCTAACTTTTTGGGCGACCCAACCAAATTCACATAGAAATTTTTGTTATAAATCTATCACTCTCATTGAAAGAAAGTCTAAGAAGTGGTAGAACTGTTCTATTTGTGCTATTTCTATGCTTCCCATTCTTAAGTTTTGTTTGTGCAACTTTTACTTTCAGTTTTGTACACCAGCTTCAAACAGCTGAAAATATAATATTTTGGGTTATGGAAAATATATTTCCCAGCGGTTTAAATGGTACAATGATTCTCTGCATTATACTTGCTTGTTTTGTCACAAACTGAAATTAGGCTAAATATTCAAATTTTAGCAACCAGGAAATGGCAGAGCGATTTCTATATAGTGTATCTTTAAATAAGTAAATAACTAGGGCTTTACAATGATGGTGAAAACGTAGGGAAAATCTTGGGGTTAACGGATTTAAAATCTTTCTAGAAGTTGGACAAACAGGATGTGGGACATGCTAATAATGGGATTTTTTTAATGAAAACACACTGCTATTGGAATTTCTAACATGGTTTAGTTAGAGCATAGATGTATGTGATCCAAGTGTTTTATCAGTATTTACACAAATAATGTTTGAAGGACATGATAGGCTCTCTATTCGTGGAATGACCCGGCTCTTTATGGTAGTTATGCTGTCGACATCAGGAGGATACGATTTGAGAGCACTAGTTGGCTCCAAAAGTGGTAAGTAGCTTTGACTGCATGGTCAGCTGACCGTGCATTCAGAGCCATCCAGTGGCTCACCGCCCTACAAACTTTATTTTACCAGGTTCATGTGAAGCAATTATAATGACAGTCCACCACAACATGCTCGAGAGGCTCCTGATTAGCAAGGGGTAGTCTGTTTAATTTCATTGTGTATTAAAAACATAGTTTACTATCATTGTGAGGGGTTTTCTCCAGTGGTTTGAAACGGCTATTGGGCTTCCTGGGAAAACTTTGATCGAGGTTGCAGCAGTAACCAAGGGGACAGGGCTTAGCGAAGGGTGAATTGTTATATTATTGATTGCATATTTACATGTCATGTACTATTTATTGATAGACCCTGGATCTGACCAAACCGGCGACATTTCGTGACCTCTCGAAACCAATGGGAGCCCAGACAGAGAAGAGGAGAGACATGTTTATTCAGAGATTTAATGAAGTGGAAAATAGTGACGGTAGTGTACCATACCATGTGCTGATGTTGTACTAATACATACCCCTACTGCAACAACTCAACACTTTAATTTCACATTACACTGCCCACAGTTCTAACATCACTGATATTTAACATGTGAGGCCTACAATCTGAAGCAATACAGTGTCAAATCACATGATTTTCTCATAGTTCATTACAGGATGCATTTTATGTTGTATTGGTAATTCATGGCTGAGTATTTTGGCTATTCTAGGTGACCTGGCAGTGAGGTGTCACTACTGTACCCACTATTCTTCGGCCATCATCGTGTCGTCCTTCCTCGTTCGGATGGAACCCTTCTCACACACCTTTCTGACCCTACAGGTGAGAGGTCAAGGGTCAGCTGCTCTGATTGGCTCATTACATCTTGGCATGTGCCCCCATTGGCCAGTGTTTTTCAACCAAGGTCCTGGAGAGCTACAGGGTGTGCAGGCTTTTTTTCCAGACCAACCCTAACACACCTGATTCAGCCAGTTGGTCAGTTGAAGTTGTATTCGTGCTAGGCTGGAACAGAGGCCTGTACATACTGTAGCTCTTTTTTCCATAGTACTGTTTTATTGGTGTATGCTGAGCTAAAGAGCAAGCACAGTACATTAAATACAACAAATATTTTACCAGAAAATGTCGAAATAGTATTTCTGGCTTTTCTGTAGATGTCATAAAATGAATAATCCTTCTAAAAAAGATTCTCCGGTACTTTTGTATACTTTTTAGCCAGTAGTTCTGAAAGTATCGCTCACAAGCAAAAAGTGGTTCCTGAAAATTGCGTACTACGTCACATATGTGCACCACGTCATTGCTCTCTCTCTCTTTCGCTCTGCTGTATGTACATCTTGTTAGCTGTCACTCAAATGGCAAGGCGCTGAAGCTCAATGGCTAGAACTGGAATTGCAAGGGGGCTGGCCCATGTTGGGGAAAATGTAGGGAAAATGGTGCAGCACAGCTTCCAGAAAAACAGTCGCTTTTAAACTAGAGATTTTGTGGCTAATTGAGGTAAAACAATAATTCTGCTCATAGATTATGCATGTATGAACTACCAAAGTTGCGGAGCATGTCTTTAATGACTGCCTCCTTATTTTGGACTCGCTGGATTCCATATCAACTTTTTAATTTAGAAACAAATTAATTTAAATGAGATTTCAATAAATACTGAGCAAAAATATGCAACAATTTCAACGATTTTACTGAGTTACAGTTCGTATAAGGAAATCAGTCCATTGAAATAAATAAATCAGACCCATTAAACCCGATGGATTTCACATGACTGGGAATACAGATATGCATCTGTTGGTCAGTATCTGGTGTGACCACCACACTTTGCATAGAGTTGATCAGGCTGTTGATTGTGGAATGTTCTCCCACTCCTTTTCAATGGCTGTGCGAAGTTGCTGGATATTGGCCGGAACTGTCACACACTGTCGTACACGTAAATCCAGAGCATCCCAAACGTGCTCAATGGGTGACATGTCTGGTGAGTATGTAGGTCATGGAAGAACTGGGACATTTTCAGCTTTCAGGATTTGTGTACAGATCCTTGCGACATGGGGCCGTGCATTATCATGCTTAAACATGAGGTGATGACAGCGGATGAATGGCACAACAACGGGCCACAGGAAATTGCCATTGATAAAATGCAATTGTGTTCATTGTCCATAGCTTATGCCTGCCCAACCATAACCCAACCTCCACCATGGGGCACTCTATTCACAATGTTGACATCAGCAAACTGCTCGCACACACGACGCCGGTTGGACGTACTGCCAAATTCTCTAAAGCGACTTTGGAGTCGGCTTATGGTAGAGAAATTAACATTAAATTATCTGTCAAAAGCTCTGGTTAAAATTCCTGCAGTCAGCATGCCCTCAAAACTTGAGACATCTGTGGCATTGTGTGGTGTGACAAAACGGCACATTTCAGAGTGGCCTTTTATTGTCCCCAGCACAAGGTGCTGTTTAATCAGCTTCTTGATATGCCTTGATTTGTTTAATCAGCTTCTTGATATGCCACACCTGTCAGGTGGATGGATTATCTTGGCAAAGGAGAAATGCTCACTAACAGGGATGCAAACAAATTTGTGGACAAAATGTGAGATAAATAATATTTTTGTGCCTATGGAACTTTTCTGGGATCTTTTTTTTCAGCTCATTAAATATGGGACCAACACTTTATATGTTGTGTTTATATATTTGTTCAGTGTATATTAAGCAAATAAATGTGGTAACATTACAAAACAAAAGAAGAATCCCATTTGGTTGTAAAAGCTGCGGATTTCCAGTCTAGGAATCCAATTGATGCTAATGAGAAGGTCTGCATATTTGATAGTCATCATCACACAATAAAACAATCAAGATATTAGCTTGTTGAAAACACAGTGCTCACTTTTTCCTTCCAACCCCAGACTAGTATGTGCAGTTGCAGTAATATCTATAACTTGATTTATGTCCCTAACAGAGTTTAGCCAGTATGGGTGTTATTCTCATTGAATGAAGGTAATTGTTTTGCAGTAAATTACATTCCTCCTCATGGCATCTCTATCAGGAGGTTAGAGGATTTTATGGAAAAATTAAAAGCTTCAGTCAGCGTCTGGCAGATATTTCCTCTCTCCAAAGTAATAAAATGAAACGTGTTTAATATGGTTTAGGTTACTTTATTAAATGTTTCTATTCCAAAGTTTGGTTTGCAATGAAAAACGCTGCATCTTCTGCCATTACGCACACATGTGCACGCATGTGTGCACGCAAGAGCACGCGGACATACTGTACATTCTTACCCACTTCTTATGTCAATCCAGCCATACAAAGGTACAGGTAGCTTAAGTAACAATGACATGCCTGTGTGAGTGACTGAGTAGACAGCTAAAGTTGATGTCTTTCTCTCTCTCTGTGTCTCTCTCCCTGTCTCTCTTTCTCTCAGGGAGGGTATGACATAGCAGAGAGGATGTTCCATAGCGTGAAGAAGGACTGGGACTCTGCCTCCAGAGACAACATGAGTGATGTCAGAGAGCTGATCCCAGAGTTCTACTACCTACCTGACTTCTTGGTTAACACAAACCACTTCAAACTAGGTGTGTAGTGTGTGTGTGTGTGTGTGTGTGTATTTTGACTGTGAATATGTATTCTGAAGATGGTTGTGTGTGTGTCTCCAGGCTGTATGCAGGACGGTACCACTCTAGGGGACGTTGTCCTCCCTCCCTGGGCTAAGGGAGACCCCCGGGAGTTCATCAGAGTTCACCGAGAGGTCAGTTGGCTTTCACGCATGCTGTTAGTTGTACACCAAACATATCTGATAGTCTGCCGACCATGTAAAGTTGCCATGAATACAAGAAGTACAGTAAGATGAAACATTTACTGTTACATTTATATTTTTTGTATTTTTCACCTGAGAAACATTCCCACAAACACCCACAGTGCATCACCCCTGGAGAAGTTTAGGGGTTAAGTCCCTTTCTTGAGAGCACAATGGCTGGAGATAGCACAGGGATGGGGGATGTCGGTTCTTGTCATTCTAATTCTATATTTTTAGGACTGACTGCTCTCAGTGTGCTAGTGTTTTAGCTGTTATCCATCTCAGTGGAGACATCCCTTATTCTTTAGGCCCAGTCACTTCTTAACAATGTTAAAGAAAGGGGTAAACATTCATGCTGTCCCCTTAAGTTGGGCCCGGGGTTGAACCAGAAAGAGTGGAATTATTTTCTGCACTTAAATAGATAATCAGCTCTTGTTGTGCTCATCAAGAAATGCCTATTATAAATAGGTTAAAGGCTTGTTTTACTGTGTTTAAAACCACTGGCATTACAGGATAACAGGCTTTTCAGAGCCATTAAGAACACACACAATACACTCTCTCATAACTCTGTTACTACTGCCTGACACTCGGGATGAATGCCTGCTCTCTCTCTCTCTCTCTCTCATTCTCTCTCTCTATTTTTCTCTCTCTTTTTCTCTCGCTATATTTCCTCCCCCTCCCCTCCGCTCCAGGCCTGTATGGTCTTTATCAGTCTGTAATTTCATAAAATCTCATATTGCCTCCAATTCCCTCCAAATTAGCTGTTTTAGCTGCATGTTTTTTCCTTCCTGATATGCAAATGAACTCCATATGGAACAATATGAACAATAGAAAGCAGTTATGAGACTGAGATCTGTTGTTATTAAGGTCTCCTTAACGGAGACTTCTGGTCATAATGTCCACTATTTCTAATGTTCAAAACATGTCTCTAATTCAAGCTAATTCAAGGCAAATGATTCTGTAATTCTGTGATTCGGTCGTGATGAGAGTATTAGCTTACAACATTCTCCTGCTCCTCACTTTAAATGGATTTATGTAGGAAATCACACCTGAGTAATCTGATAGATACTGGGCTTTCTAACGAGTTTCTGTTTCCTTTTTCACACTTTGAGTTATAATTCAGAGGTTGTAAAAGGCTTAGATTTGTTTGTGTCTCATACTGTTGCAGATTAATGATGGTTTCAGGGTTAACTCTCCTATCTGAGTTGCTCCTGGTTTGTATGTGGCTAGAAGGTCCTCCTCGTACATTTTCATATATTCAACTATACTGTAAATTCCAGTCAACAAAGAATTGGATGTTTCTTGAGTGCATTTATATTACTGTGTGTGTGTGTGCGCTTGTGTGTGCGTGTGTCTGTCCGTCCGTCCATCCATCCGTATGTTCATACAGTGGTTGCTTAACTAAAACTTTTGAGATTATGCTGCGGGACATAGAGGTAATTTGTGGTTTAGTACAGTACCCTGCGTCACTGCTTCAATGCTCCAGACCACCGCAAGGGGGAGTTAGAGCACTGATTATGCTTTTGGGTCCCAAGGCTGAGAACCATATAGATTGCAAAATAATTGGGAAGAGATTTTCATTGGCACGTTTTATGAATTGACACAATTTTCCGTTCCCCCTGAACAATAGTGTAAGAATTGCTTGTCCTCTGTCTTGCACCCAAAAAAAGACACCTAGTTTTTCCCCCCTACTTGATCAGAACAAGCTGTTACTGGATTGTAGCGTATTACTTACTAAAACTGTTGTAACACTAAGGTTTTAATTCTAAGAGAAATGAAAATGACCTGGACCTGGATGCCATGTACAGTATTATAGTCTCTAAAAGGAAAAATATTACCACCATCTCTTGCGCATGTCATTTTCCTTTTTATAATGCATCCTTATTTACAAATCGATTATTATTATTAGATATTCTCACAGTGCACATTTGTAAACCCCAAACTCTAAAAGTAATTGGAAAGGTAGATGCAAATTCTTTGTGACATTGTGGTTACAATAAAGAATGTAAACAAGATGCTGTGTTTTTATTTACAGTAGTGATGGACAGCTGGAGGCATTTTGAAAACAGGTTTCCGAACGCCTGTTTTTCACATGTACTGTAGTACTGTAGCAAGTGTAGCCCGTCATGCAAACAATGTTTCCTATTAGCAGGACAATAGACTCTTCATAGCCCGGCTACTGTAGGTGTGAAAATCCCCCAATTTGCAATGTATTCGATGCTTAAGTACTCTAAAGTGTTACATTTCTAACTCAAGACCTCATGCAACCGCAAAATATCGGAGAACCATATAGATTGCAAAATAGATGGGAAGAGATTCCAACTCACATGGTTTATGAATTGACACACAACTCTTCATAGCCCAGCTGCTGTAGGTACGAAAATCCCCCAACAGTTCTTCATCAACATCTTTATGCTTTCATTAATAAAATAAAGAGAAAAAATACATTCAAAAAGCAGATGTTTATTCAAACTACATTTTAGTTGCACTTCCCCCCAGCTCCACGACCACAGGTCAAACCTTGCTGAGATGATCAATGTATTTGTTGCATTGTTGTATCGGCAATTTCTCAAGCCAAAACATCTTGATGGTCTTCACCAGTTGGGGCGGCAGGTACCCTAGTGGTTAGAGCGTTGGGCCAGTAACCAAAAAGTTGCTAGATCAAATCCCCAAGCTGACAAGGTAAAAATCTGTCATTCTGCCCCTGAACAAGGCAGGTAACCCACTGTTCGTAGGCTGTCATTGTAAATACGGATTTGTTCTTAACTGACTTGCCTAGTTAAATAAATATAAAATAAAACCAGTTCATCTTTGCTTGTACTGTAGGCTTGGCAGAGTTACGGACTCATGTTTTCAGCTGATGCTGAATCAGCTGATGCTGATTTGATTTAAATCAGGAGACCTACACATGTAGAGATGAAATACATATTTTGAGATATACTGTAGGCCTACCGTAGGTGTTGTAGGTCTTTTATTTATTTATATTTTACAACATAAAGGTCTACTTACTCTGCTGGCGTCTTGAGCTAGGTTATGCCCTCATTTGCAATGCAAACCCGGGCGGCAGTGTGTTTTGGGTCATTGTCTGCATTTGGAGAAGAAAAAAATAAATTTAGCCTAACAGCCAACATTAGGTACAATAATAGAAATATAAATGTTTAGTTATGTTTAGGACTATTTAAATAGGCCTAAACATAACAAAATATTGCTATAAGTTGTCCCTCAGCTGCTTGATGAAATCTTCCATCACCTCTGTGACAATGCTGCGGCCTGGTCCCTCTGCCTGTCGTTTTTTCAGTGTGCTGAAGTGCAGTAGCCTTCCAGATGACGAGTCCAAATCGAACAACTCAAGCTTCTTAGTAAAGGCCTCAAATTTCTCCACCATGTCCACGACTGTTTCCCTCTTCCTTGTAGCTGCAGATTTAACCCGTTTAAGTTACAGAATATATCCGCAAAAAAAGCTGTGTGTGCAGCTTGCGGTTAACATTTCAATGTTTCCGCGTCGGGCCTCTATATGGGTTGGGAAGACCACTGAAAGTTCTATGCTTAGATTCATAATTCGTCTGAGATTGAATTATTTGCAAAAAGCAATATTTTCATTAGAAATAAGACACACTGGCTTGGCATTGGGAAAAGATGGAGAGATGAATGCGTACATTCTTCTCTGGAACTTAGATTTTCATTAGCCCCCTTTCTTCTTGATACTTTTTGAGAGCATCATTTTATCTTGCTATCAAGCAAATTGTTCTGAACAAATGTGGACGTTAAAAAAATTGTGTAGCCTACAGTAGTCTACGTAGACCTGTTTTTCCCCACCAATCAATGCACAGAGAAATAATAATAATTGAATAGAGACAGTGATTTTATGAGCGTAATCAGATCAAAATTATTAACTTATTGTCACTGAATTTATTATGCACTAATCATATGTGTTGAACATGTTACATTTGTAGGGTAGGCCAAATAATTGTGCTAATATTATATACTTATTATGTTCTGGCCCGCCATCATCCAATTGTTATAATAGGATTTGAAGCAATAGCCTACCGGGTAACTGTTTTAGCACCGTTTTACGCTGCTCTGAGACAAGCATGGGACTTTTACTTTTATTTTCACTGAATCGCTGTTTGGGTATTGGTTAGCCTACAATTACGGTGTGGAAACGGTCATGTTGTACAGTGCCAGGGTTTCGTTTTTAATTTTTCTTGGAATAGAAACACTATAATATTAATCAAACTTTTTAAGTTAAATTTCAAATCAATCCCATATACTACCGTATGTTCTTACAAAAAAGTTTTTAACTTCTTATGGCTGCAAGCCCGACGTCGGTACACCTATGACAACAGCCAGCTCAAGTGCAGGGCGCGAAATTCAAAATATATTTTTTTTAAATATTTAACTTTCACACATTAACAAGTCCAATACAGCATATGAAAGGTACACATCTTGTGAATCCAGCCAACATGTCCGATTTTTAAAATGTTTTACAGGGAAGACACAATATGTAAATCTATTAGCTAACCACGTTAGCAAAAGACACCACTTTTTTTACTCCACCAGTTTTTTACTCCATCAGTAGCTATCACAAATTCGACCAAATAAAGATATAAATAGCCACTAACCAAGAAACAACTTCATCAGATGACAGTCTGATAACATATTTATTGTATAGCATATGTTTTGTTAGAAAAATGTGCATATTTCAGGTATAAATCATAGTTTACATTGCAGCTACAATCAGAAATTGCACCGAAAGCAGCCATAAAACTTACAGACACCAACGTCAAATACCTAATTACTCATCATAAAACATTTCTGAAAAATACATAGTGTACAGCAAATGAAAGACAGGCATCTTGTGATTCCAGCCAATATTTCCGATTTATTAAGTGTTTTACAGCGAAAACAAAATGTAGCGTTATATTAGCTTAGCACAATAGCCAGAAACACTTGGGCGCCGACGACTAGTTCACATCTACGACAGATATATGAAATAGCATCATAAAATGTTTCTTACTTTTGCTGATCTTCCATCAGAATGTTGGACAAGGTGTCCTTTGTCCAGAACAGTCGTTGTTTGGATTTAGAACGGCAACTTTCCCTCTTCATTTAGCACGCGCACTAGCCAAGTGGCACGGATCTCTCCATCGTCAACAAAGTCAGAGAACGGAACACGGCAAAACTCCCGAAAAAATTTCAATAATCTGATTAAACTATATTGAAAAAACATACTTTACGATGATATGGTCACATGTATCAAATAAAATCAGAGCCGGAGATAGTAGTCGTCCATAACGGCAGCTAAACAGAAGGCAATCCCACTGTCCACCTCGCGCTCCCAAGAGTACCGGAAATGAGGGACACGTCATACAAAGAGCTTGTATTCCAATTCAGACCAAGATAAACACTAAATTTCTTCTCTCACAGCCTCTTGACATCCAGGGGAAGGTCTATGAAGTGCACGTAGACTCTTACGTATCATGCCCATGTATAGGCAGGAAGAAGAACAGAGCCTCGATTTCAGACTTTCCACTTCCTGGTCAGGAAGTTTGTGCCAAATGAGTTCTGTTTGACTCACAGATATAATTCAAACGGTTTTAGAAACTAGAGAGTGTTTTCTATCCAATAGTAATAATAATATGCATATTGTACGAGCAAGAATTGAGTACGAGGCCGTTTGAAATGGGCACCTTTAATCAGAGCTACTCAATACTGCCCCTGCAGCCATAAAAAGTTAAATTCTCTAGTACAGCCAATATTACAAAAAGTCATGCTTCTCAAAGATGCCCTCTCTTGGTCAAACTAGCACTAACTAGCATTAATGGCAACAATGGCTGACAATTAAATAACGTGCCATAGAATTCTGCTGCAGCCCGCAAGGTGTGTTGCAGTATGACACAAATTTTACAGGAAGAACCACTGTACGTGGGTGCATGTGCGTTTGTGTTGTATCTTACTATTCTGCTCTGTCCCCCAGGCTCTGGAGAGTGAATATGTTAGCTCCCACCTCCACCTGTGGATCGACCTGATCTTTGGGCACTGCCAGCAGGGACCAGCCGCTGTAGAGTCCCTCAACACATTCCACCCCTACTTCTACGCCCAGAGAGGGAAAAGGACAGGGGGGCAGGATGCACTCAGAGACCCCCTTATCAAGAGCACCATCCAGGGATACGTCAATAACTTTGGACAAGTTCCCAAACAGGTAGAAAGGAGAGAAACCTTGACAATCTACCATTACACATATCTAGGAGTTACTGGTTGTAGAAATTGGGTATATTTCAGTTGGCTCTTGATATGTGCCAGATTTAGCCAGTGATGGCCAAAGTGAGGGTTGTCTCTATGAATGACCTCTACCCTTTGACCCTCAGCTGTTCAACAAGCCCCACCCTCCTCGTGCCGGCTCCAAAAAGGAGGGATCAGCACCCGCCCAGCCAACCCCCTTTTTCTTCAGACTGGACAAGCTCAAACCCTCCATTCAACCATTCAAAGGTAAAGTTCCAACTATAACACTATCATAACATTACTCAAACCCTCTGTACCACTCTCAACACTGTCTAGTACTATTCAATCCCACACAAACTGTATCCAAGCACTTCCCTAACAATTCCCCAAAACAGTAGAATCAGGAGTGCTGTGCTTTACTTTTCTGACTTTATTGTCCCTGTGGGGAAAAATAGTTTGCAGTACTATGTGGAAATCACAGAAGGCTGCTGAGAGGAGGACGTCTCATAATAATGAATGGAATGGTATCAAACCCATGGAAACCATGTGCTTGATGAGTTCGATCACCATCCCAAAAATTCAGTTCCAGCCATTGCTATGAGCCCGTCCTCCCCAATTAAGGTGCCACCAATCTCCTGTTGTTAATATTTAAAAGGCGTTACAAAGAACTAAACTTGTATACAGAAGCGCGAGCGTAAGCAGTGTGTGTACGCAAGAAAGACTCCTGTATTTAATCATTTTTATTCACCTTATTATTTCAAAATAACGTTTTTGTACCTCAATTATTTTATCTAACAGCGTTCCTCAATTATTTTATATACTAGATGGGCCAGGTCCATAGGGAGCAATAGGAAGAGGCTGGCTAGACACTCTTCATAGGGTAATTTACCCAGACGGACTTAGAAACAGCACACACACACACACACAGATCTGCTACTAAGGACCTACAGTATGGAGATGGACCCACCAGCGAAGCCTTGCTTAATAATCGGAATAGCCATTCTGAAGGAGATGAGCTGAATGTGTGTGTATGTTGAGGCGATGCATACCTTCCTGCATATTACATCTCAGAGTGTTGTCTGATCAAGTAGCATGTAGAGATGAATAGAGAGAAGGTGATATTCAAGGATATTATTAATGGTAATGCTGAAACATTCTCCAGGCTCTTTCTGCTTCCAGGGGATTTGGAAGGTAAAGGTGGCGATAGGAAAATAAATATTTTTCCCATCCAGGTTGGAGCAGATCAATTAAAGGCACAATTACAGGAAGCCAGATACACAAACATCCTGATCCTTATGAAAGTGTATGTGTATCCCCTAGGGCAGGGTGGCAGTGTATGGTCTGCAATGCAATATGGGATATTAATTTAATTTAATGAAATTCAGCAGAAGTTGGGGAACTCTTTAATGTGATGGTTTTGAAGTAGGACTGTTATTATTATTTTCCCAGGTAATTTGATCCATGTACTTGGTGGTAGGTGGCAGAGAATAAGTGTAGCCGATACTACGCCACCTAAGTTTACGAAGGAAATCTTTCCATAAAAATATAGCACAGATACAAACAATCTGGTGGGAGCTTGCAACCTGGTTCACACAGACTGGAGGCTGAGACTGTAATAACTTGAGGAGATTCTATGGAGTTAAAAAAAAAATTACCTTTATTTATTAAGAACAAATTCTTATTTTCAATGACGGCTGCCTAGGAACAGTGGGTTAACTGCCTTGTTCAGGGGCAGAACGACATATTTTTAGTCCAACCTCTAACCAATAGGTTACCTGCCGCCTGAAACGAGTTTTAGGGGAGTCGTATAAAGGCCACCCATAACATCCACATAACTGCAAGACAAAGAAAACGGGTGACAGTATGATTGTCTGAATCACTGAATAACTCGGTCTATCAGTCTATATTGTATCGTCAGGAATAACAGCAATTCAACCGGCTCAAGGACTAAACCTACTCAAATCAAAATGGTGCCAAATACTAAAGAAAAAACAATTCAAATCAATAGCTAAATTTAAACTGTACTGTTAATTGCGTATCCCTGGTTCTGATAATATGTGTGAGATATCTCACTATGGGGATTTGCTTTAGTGGATTCTATAACTGAAGTACCAATCACAGTCTGTTGGAGACAGACAGGCTGATCATTCTCTATCATGCCTCTCTTCATTGCGCTCTAGCGAGCAAGGAAACACAGTGAAATATCTCACTCATATTATCATAGAACCATGGTTATGCAAGTAAAGCTAAATTCTATTTGAAATATATTGTTTCGATATCTCACTATGGGGATATAGACTACCCCCGTATCGAGACATGCTCTCCAAAGCCAGACTATTTCCAACACTATCACCCTTCAGAAGCTCTGACCCTAAGGAAGTATGCACCAACAAAAGTGCAGTGACATCCAGCAGGTAAAAACCTCATAAATGTATCAGGTGTGGTTCAAATAGCCATAGTGAAAATCTATTGTTGAAGGAGATGCTTTTGGACCAGCGTTGGCTGCTGAGGTGAGGACGGCTCATAATAATGGAACGGAATTAATGGAATGGCATCAACACATGGAAAGCATGTGTTTGTTGTATTTGATACCATTCCACTAATTCCGCTGCAGGCATTACCATGAGCCTGTCCTCCCCAATTAAGGTGCCACCAACCTCTAGGGTTTCGAATAGTGCCCAAGAAGTGGTCATACTTCTGATGGAATGAGCCCTTCTGGGCCGCAACCCATGCTGTCATTCTTTCCAACATAACATCCTCCTCTACCCAAAAGGAAAGTGAGAGAGAGGCCTCCCCTTGCAGGTAGGTGCCCAAGAAACAAAGATGTAGTTCTAGCTGTCCCTTTTAAACAGGAAGAGAGCCTTGTGGGAAACCACAAGCTCTTAAGGCGAAAAAAAGCATAGTTGTTGCTAACCTTGTGCATAAAAGGTGGGGTAGGGTAACAAGGTAACCTAGGAGAACCCGGGGCAACTCTAGGCACGAATTGTGGACTGATATGTCGTGCAGCTCACTCGCTTGCAGGCGGGCAGACGGTAAAGCGGCACAGAAGGAGAGGTGTTACCTCTCCGCACTTTCCAACGGCTGTCAGGAAGCCTCAAGCGCAATAGAAAAGTCCCAAGACTGGGCTAAAGGGCTGGAGACTAGGCGCAAGCGATGCGCATACTCTATCAACGACATGCGCAGACCAGCTGGCTGGAGTGTTTACAGACATATTCAATCTCTCCCTATCCCAGTCTTCTGTCCCCACATGATTCAAGATGTCCACCATTGTTCCTGTACCCATGAAAGCAAAGGTAACTGAACTAAATGACTATCGCCCTTTAGCACTCACTTCTGTCATCATAAAGTGCTTTGAGAGGCTAGTTAAGGATCATATCACCTCTACCTTACCTGATACCCTAGACCCACTTTAATTTGCATATAGCCCTAATATGGCCACAGACGATGCAATTGTCACCATACTGCACACTGCCCTATCCCATCTGGACAAGAGGAATACCTATGTAAGAATGCTGGTCATTGACTATAGCTCAGCCTTCAATACCATAGTACCCTCCAAGCTCATCATTAAGCTTGGGGCCCTGGGTCTGAACCCTGCCCTGTGCAACTGGGTCCTGGACTTCCTGACGGGCCAGCCCCAGGTGGTGAAGGAAGGAAACAACACCCCCACTTCGCTGATCCTCAACACAGGGACCCCACAAGGGTGCGTGCTCAGCCCACTCCTGTACTCCTTGCTCACCCATGACTGCGTGGCCACGCATGCCTCCATTTCAATCATTACGTTTGCAGACGACACAACAGTTGTAGGCCTGATTATCAACAATGATGGAGACTATAGGGAGAAGGTGAGGACCCTGGCGGAGTGGTGCCAGGAAAATAACCTCTCCCTCAACGTCAACAAAATGAAAGAGCTGATCGTGGACTTCAGGAAACAGCAGAGAGAGCAGTGGAGAAGGTGAAAGGCTTCAAGTTCCTCGGCACACAGACAGTGTGGTGAAGAAGGCGCAACAGCATCTCTTCAACCTCAGGAGGCTGAAGAAATTCGGCTTGGCCCCTAAGATCCTCACAAACTTTTACAGATGCACAATTGAGAGCATCCTGTCGAGTTGTATCGCCACCTGGTACGGCAACAACACTGCCCACAACCGCAGGGCTCTCCAGAGGTGGTGGTGCGGTGGTGGTGGTGGTGCGGTCTCCCCAACACATCACCGGGGGCGCACTGCCTGCCCTCCAGGACACCTACAGCACCCGATGTCACAGGACAACCAAAAAGATCATCAAGGACATCAATGACCTGAGTCACGGCCTGTTCACCCCCCTACCATTCAGAAGGCGAGGTCAGTATAGATGAATTAAAGCTGGGACCAAGAGACTAAAAAACAGCTTCTATCACAAGGCCATCAGACTGTTAAATAACCATCACTAGCCTGCACCTTAGAGGCTCCTGCCCTATATACATTGACATGGAATCACTGGTCACTTTATAAATGGAACACTAGCCACTTTAATAATGTTTACATACTGCTTTACTCATTTCAAATGTATATACTGTATTCTATTCTACTGTATTGCTCGTCCTAATATTTATATATTTCTTAACTCCGTTCTTTAACTTTAGACTTGTGTGTATTGTTGTGAATTGTTAGATATTACTGCACTATTGAAGCTAGGAACACAAGCATCTCACTACACCTGCAGTAACATCTGCTAAATATGTGTGTGACCAATACAATTTGATTTGATTTGATATAACCATACTATGTAACTATCAGAGCCTGCATGACAGGCCAAGATAGTGGTTTAAACAGACTTTGGCAGAAATGATCTGTTCAGGTCCTGTCACTTCTCAGAAGAGCATTACTAATTTCCACAGTGAGTGTAAAGAGTGGCGCTTTGATGATCTCAAGTGGCAGGTTTGTCGCATTCAGTCTTTACCTCTCATGGGCCACACTCAGAAGGTCATAGTGCTAGGTGAGGGTGGTACATTTTTCTGTGTGCATGGGGCCGACAATCCTTGCGTAATGGCAACCGCCAGGGATGGTTGTAAGCAAGAGAGTGATATCCACCAACCATCTCCATCACCGAGGGGGCTTGAAGATGAGGGATAAGCCTGTTACCTCACTCTGCTACCATGAAGGTGTTTGTTTACAACCCTCATAGAGTAGTCGGTTCTAACAGACTGTGGAGTCAATCTGTATAGATGGGTGGTTAGTTGCAACGTCACAAAAACGATGTGCAACAGAAGTGAGCATGTTATTGTGATTCTGGATGGCCAGATTGCTAGCAAGGATGACAAGAACCTACCATGTGGGGAATCGTAAGTGGCTCATTTCAGCTTGTTTCATCTTGTTATTGATATCATGTCTTGTTCTGAGTGATTTCATGTCAATGCTAATATGGCTAAAATTCGCTAGCTAGCTAACCAACAACTGTAACGATGTATTTGAGAGATAACAAGTGCTTATTGTGCAAATGTTTTTGTCAACACAGACTGGTGCGCGATGACCATCCTATTTACCAGGAGAGTTTTCATCTGTATTTTTCATAGCAGTATATTTACCACCACAAACCGATGCTGGTGCTAAGACCACACTCAACGAGCTGTATAAGGCCATAAGCAAACAAGAAAAAGCTCATCCAGAAGAGGCGCTCCTAGTGGCCGGGGACATTAATGTAGGCAAACTTAAATCTGTTTTAGCTCATTTCTACCAGCACGTCACATGTGCAACCAGAGGAAACAAAACTCTAGACCACCTTCACTCCACACACAGAGACGCATACAAAGCTCTCCCTCGCCCTCCATTTGGTAAATCTGACCATAATTCTATCCTCCTGATTCCTGCTTACAAGCAAAAACTAAAGCAGGAAGTACCAGTGACGCGCTCAATACGGAAGTGGTCATATGATGCGGATGCTACGCCACAGGACTGTTTTGCTAGCATAGACTGGAATATGTTCCGGGATTCATCCAATGGCATTGAGGAGTATGTCACCTCAGTCACTGGCTTCATCAATAACTGCATGGACGACGTCGTCCCCACAGTGTCTGTATGTACATATCCCAACCAGAAGCCATGGATTACAGGCAACATCTGTACTGAGCTAAAGGCTAGAGCTGCTACTTTCAAGGAGTGGGACACTAATCTGGGCGCTTATAAGAAATCCTGCTATGCCCTGAGACAGGCAAACAGCAAACAGGCAAAGCGTCAATACAGGACTGAGATTGAATCCTACTACACCGGCTCTGAAGCTCATCGGATGTTGCAGGGCTTGCAAACAATTACAGAATACAATGGGAACTGACGAGCACCAGCTGTTCCGGACGATTGTGTGTGATCACGCTCTCCGTAGCCAATGTGAGCAAGATCTTTAAACAGGTCAAATTTCACAAGGCCGTGGGGCCAGATGGATGGCAATACACAGTTTAGTGCGTATTGCCCAGTACATCACTGGTTCCAAGCTTCTTGCCATTCAGAACCTATATACTAGGCTGTGTCAGAGGAATGCCCAAAAAATTGTCAAAGACTCCAGTCACCCAAGTCATAGACTGTTCTCTCTGCTACCGCACGGCAAGTGGTACAAGAGCATCAAGTCTAGGTCCAAAAGGCTCCTTAACAGCTTCCACCCTAAAGCCATAAGATTGCTGAAAAATTAATCAAATGGCCACCCGGACTATTTACATTGACACCCCCCCCCCCCCCCCCCCCCTTTGATTTTACACTGCTGCTACTCAGTGTTTATTATCTATGCATAGTCACTTTACCGCTACCTACATGTACAAATTACATGAACTAACCTGTACACCCGCACATTGACTTGGTGCTTTATATAGCCTCATTATTGTTATTTTATTGTGTTACTTTTTATAAAATGTTTTACTTTAGTTTATTTTGTTAATATTTTCTTAACTCAATTTCTTGAACTACATTGTTGGTTAAGGACGAAGTAAGTCTTTCACAGTACTACACCTGAATTCGGTACATGTGACAAATACGTTTATTTTATTTGCTGGGGACAATAAAAGGCCACTCAAAATGTGCAATTTTGTCACACAACGTAACGTCACAGATGTCTCAAGTTTTGAAGGAGCTTGCAATTTGCATGCTGACTGCTGGAATATCCCCCAGAGCTGTTACCTGAGAATGTTAATTTCTCTACCATAAGATGCCTCCAAAGGTCTGGCTCCAACGTCTGGCTCTCAGCCAGTCTCACACAAGGGAGCCAATCAGAATACATTTCCCCCCACAAAAGGGCTTTATGACAGAGAGAAAGACTCAGTTTCATCAGCTATCCGGGTGGCTGGTCTCAGACTATCCCACTGTAGTAAACATGCCAATTGCACGCTCCCTCAAAACTTGAGAGATACAGTTGAAGTCGGAAGTTTACATACACCTTAGCCAAATACATTCAAACTCAGTTTTTCATAATTCCTGACATTTAATCCTAGTAACAATCCTGTCTTAGATCAGTTAGGGTCACCACTTTATTTTAAGAATGTGAAATGTCAGAATAATAGTAGAGAGAATGATTTACTTCAGCTTTTATTTCTTTCATCACGTTCCCAGTGGGTCAGAAGTTTACATACACTCAATTAGTATTTGGTAACCTTGCCTTTAAATTGTTTAACTTGGGGCAAACGTTTCGGGTAACTTCCACAAGCTTCCCACAATAAGTTGGGAGAATTTTGGCCCATTCCTCCTGACAGAGCTGGTGTAACTGAGTCAGGTTTGTAGGCCTCCTTGCTCGCACACTTTTTCAGTTCTGCCCACAATTTTTCTATAGGTTTGAGGTCAGGGCTTTGTGATGGCCAATACCTTGACTTTGTTGTCCTTAATCCATTTTGCCACAACTTTGGAAGTATGCTTGGCGTCATTGTCCATTCGGAAGACCCATTTGCGATCAAGCTTTAACTTCCTGACTGATGTCTTGAGATGTTGCTTCAATATACCCACATACTTTTCCTACCTCATGATGCCATCTATTTTGTGAAGTGCACCAGTCCCCCCTGCAGCAAAGCACATGCTGCCAACCCCATGCTTCATGGTTGGAATGGTGTTCTTCGGCTTGCAAGCCTCCCCCTTTTTTCTCCAAACATAACAATGGTCATTATGGTCAAACAGTTCTATTTTTGTTTCTTTAGACCAGAGGACATTTCTCCAAAAAGTACGATCTTTGTCCCCATGTGCAGTTGCAAACCGTAGTCTGGCTTTTTCATGGAGGTTTTGGAGCAGTGGCTTCTTCCTTGCTGAGCGGCCTTTCAGGTTATGTCGATATAGGACTCGTTTTACTGTGGACATAGATACTTCTGTACCTGTATCCTCCAGCATCTTCACAAGGTCCTTTGCTGTTGTTCTGGGATTGATTTGCACTTTTCACACCAAAGTACGTTCATCTCTAGGAGACAGTACGCGTCTACTTCCTGAGTGGTATGACGGCTGCGTGGTCCCATGGTGTTTATACTTGCGTACTATTGTTTGTAAAGATGAACCTGGTACCTGCAGGCATTTGGAAATTGCTCCCAAGGATAAACGAGACTTGTGGAGGTATACATTTTTTTTCTGAGGTCTTGGCTGATTTCTTTTGAGTTTCCTATGATGTTAAGCGAAGAGGCACTGAGTTTGAAGGTAGGCCTTGAAATACATCCACAGGTACACCTCCAATTGACTCAAATTATGTCAATTAGCCTATCAGAAGCTTCTAAAGCCATGACATCATTTTCTGGAATTTTCCAAGCTGTTTAAAGGCACAGTCAACTTAGTGTATGTAAACTTCTGACCCACTGGAATTGTGATACAGTGAATTATAAGTCAAATAATCTGTCTGTAAACAATTGTTGGTAAAATGTATTGTGTCATACACAAAGTAGATGTCCTAACCGACTTGCCAAAACTATAGTTTGTTAACAAGAAATTTGTGGAGTGGTTGAAAAACGAGTTTTAATGACTCCTACCTAAGTGTATGTAAACTTCCGACTGTATGTGGCATTGTGTTGTGTGACAAAACTGCACATTTTAGAGTGGCCTTTTAATGTCCAGGTGCACCTGTGTAATGATCATGTTGTTTAATTAGCTTCTTAATATGCCACACCTGTCAGGTGGATGGATTTTCTCGCCAAAGGAGAAATACTCACTAACAGGGATATAAACATATTTGTGCACAAAATGTGAGAGAAATAATGGACATTTCTGGGATCTTTTATTTCAGCTCATGAAACATGGGACCAACCCTTTACATGTACCGTTTATATTTTGTTCAGTATATTTAGCAGTCTTATGGCTTGGTGAAAAAATCTGTTCAGAAGCCTTTTGGTCCCAGACTTAGCGCTCCGGTACCGTTTACTATACGGTAGCAAAAAGAACAGTCTAGGACATGGGTGGCTGAAGTCTTTGAAAATGTTTAGGGCCTTCCTCTGACACCACCTGGTATAGAGGTCCTGGACGGCAGGGAGTTCGGCCCCAGTGATGTACTGGGCCGTGCGCACTGCCCTTTGTAGCGCCTTGCGGTCGGATGACAAGCAGCTGCCATACCAAGTGGTGATGAAGCCAGTCAAGATGCTCTCAATGGTGCAGCTGTATAACTTTTTGAGGATCTAAAGGGCCCATGCCACTTTTTCAGGGAGAGGGAGAAGAGGCATAGGTGTGCCCACTTCATGACTGTGTTGGTGTGATTGGACCATGATAGGTCCTTAGGTATGCAGGAGGTAGATCAGTTATAATTTTGCAGATAGATTGTGACTTCTATCAATGTAATTGTCTGCATCATTTCCAATCCCCCATATATATTATTTTGGAAATATATATATATATTATTTTAAATATATATTTCCTTTGTTATTTTCACCTAACCCTACCCTAATTGGAGTAAACTAATGTACAACAATACTTAAGCTTCTATTTCTAGCTTATTCATACTATATACATTTTACGGACACAGTATATTTTACATTAGATACCTTTTGTTTGTTTTTAGTCCAAGCGTTCAGCTTGGTGCTAACCCTACACATTTCTAATTTTGACAGAAAGTGGTTTCATTTCAAGCTAAAGTGTAGTGTTAGCTAGCTAACTAATGTTAGCTGGGTGGCTCCCTAGCTGACGTTATTATCTGTTTCCCAGAGCTGTTTGTTTTTCTAGTTACATGCTGACCAGACCGGCCACGTCGCGTGCGCGAGCGTCTCAAAATAAATTTTGAAATCCATGTTATTCAATTATTGCACCCACACTGCTCGCACGCGCCAATGAGCGTCTGCGATGCCAAGGGCTAAAATAGAACTCCTTTCTATTTCTGACGCAGATCGCGCTGCAAGTCCTGCCTCCCCCATCTCCTCATTGGTTTATAGAAGCAGGTACCCACGTGCCATCTCCTCATTGGTTATACCCACGTGGGTGATTGAAAGACGAACTTTGTTGCCGGTTGTCGTGGTAATACTATGAAAGTTTAGATGCGATCACCATATAAGTTCAAAGATGAAAAAGCCTGGAAGGAGGAGAGATGACTAGAAACGATTCGGTTGGCCGTTTTATGTGTGGATTAATTGTCGGAGTAGAGGTCCTTGTGCATTTCAGGTAAAATAACAACTCAATGTTTATATCCCAGGACAAATTAGCTAGCAAAAGCAAGCTAGCTAAATAGGACAAATTAACGTTAGCTAGATAACAATGGGTCTGGTTGGTTAGCTCCCAGCACTGTGGCATTGTTGGCACATTGTTCATTGTTGTTTGGCTCGTTAGCTGGCTCGTTGGCTAACGTTACATGACGTGTGTGATCTTAAACGTTGTTTACCTGTTTGGTTTTATTTCTTTTTTTAACAATATGTTTATTGATTTTTCTTCTTTAACTTCTACTTCCTCAGAAACCCGGGTCCGGGAGCACCCCCCACCACCCCCATCAGTAAAAAAGCTGACTAGCATAGCTAGCATAGCGTCACAAGTAAATAGTAGCATCTAAATATCATTAAATCACAAGTCCAAGACACCAGATGAAAGATACACATCTTGGTAATCAAGCCATCATTTCTGATTTTTTTAAATGTTTTACAGGGAAGACACAATATGTAAATCTATTAGCTAACCACGTTAGCAAAAGAGACTTTTTTTTTTACTCCACCAGTTTTTGACTCCATCACTAGCTATCACAAATTCGACCAAATAAAGATATAAATAGCCACTAACCAAGAAACAACCTCATCAGACGACAGTCTGATAACATATTTATTGTATAGCATAGGTTTTGTTAGAAAAATGTGCATATTTCAGGTATAAATCATAGTTTACCATTGCAGCCACCATCACAACTCGACTAGAATAACTACAGAGAGCAACGTGTATTACCTAATTACTCATCATAAAACATTTCTTAAAAATACACAGCGTACAGCAATAGAAAAACACAGATCTTGCGAATCCAGACAATATTTCAGATTTTCTAAGTGTTTTACAGCGAAAACACAATAAATCGTTATATTAGCATACCACAAGTGCAATCATTACCCCAGCATTGATTCAAGGCAAAAAGAGCGATAACGTTATCACCACCAAAATATATTAATTTTTTCACTAACCTTCTCAGAACTCTTCAGATGACAGTCCTGTAACATCATATTACACAATCCATATAGAGTTTGATCAAAAATGTGCATATTTAGCGTCACAAATCGTGCTTATACAATGGAAATACTGTCCAACTACTCAAGCAATCTGCCTGGCGCCATCTTGGAAAGACACTTATTTTTATCGAAAACTATTCATAAACTTGACTAAAAAAATACAAGTTGGACAGCAATTGAAAGACAAATTAGTTCTTAATGCAATCGCTGAATTACATTTTTAAAATTATCCTTACTGCGCAATACAGGGTGCGCTAAAGCGAAGCTACCCAAAATTTAATGGCGGCTTATGCGTTTAACATTTTTCAACAGAACAACGATTTATCAGCATAAATAGTTCTTACTATTAGCTGATCTTCCATCAGAATCTTGGGCAAGGTGTCCTTTCCCCGGTCTAATCGTCTTTTGGTCGAAAGATGTCCTCTTGTCCTGTCGAAATGGCCACTAACGTTCGGCATGGACCGGAAAAGTGTCCAACTCTTGAAAGTGCGTCACAAAGAAATGCCAGAAAATCGCAATAAACGGATATAAATTGCTATAAATCGGTTTAAATTAACTACCTTATGATGTCTTTAACACCTATAACGAATAAAAACATGACCGGGGATATAGAAGTGGCTAAACCAAAGCTTGGAAGGAGGCCAGTCCGACGTCCACTCTGCGTCGAGCGCACGGCTGAAAAGAAAGGCACTTCCACCCCAGGCTCTAATATAAGGTCCCAGATTGCGCAATCGACTCCATTCAAATTGTCACCACTTACTGACATCTAGAGGAAGGCGTAGGCAGTGTTTGTAGCCCCACAGCGTTCACAGGGACTTATAAACTGACCTGGGAACAGAGGCCGAGATTTCTGAAATCTCACTCCCTGGCAGGAAAAGTGCTGGAGAATGAGTTGTGTTTCACTCAGAGACATAATTCAAACGGTTTTAGAAACTAGAGAGTGTTTTCTATCCAATAATAATAATAATATGCATATTGTACGAGGCAGTTTAATTTGGAAATGTCAAGAAAAAAATAGTGCTAACAGCTCCCCCTATTGACAAAAGGTTAACAAGACACATATAAGCAGAAATATTACATTTAAAAAATAACAGCAAAAACCACATCAAAAGTTAACAGCAACAACAAAAGAAAAAAATTAAATGATGAAACATCTAAGACAAATCAAACGTGTTACAGAAGCATAAAACCACCAAAAGTAAATTTTAAAGTGGTCTGATCCAATAGGATAGAACATATTTGGGACAAATTTCAGTTGAAGCACAGCGCCACAAGCCAATCGAATATCTCACCACCACCCCATATCCACACAAAGCATAGTACACTACCCAGAGTTCCCTTCATTAGCCAATATTTTACCCACCAAATCACTCTGCTCAACAAAATCCAAAAATTGTCCCCAAACCTTTTCAAAAGTGTTTAGTTTACCCTTAACCGTAAATGTTATATTTTCCATTGTTAGGCAAGACGACATTAGCCATTGGGCAATACTAGGCCTGTTCACATTTTTCCAGGCAAGAGCTATCAAGCGTTTTGCTTGCAACAAGCACATATCTATAAATGTTTGTACTTGGTTCTTTAGATGAGGATTGATTGGGTACAACCCCAGGATAAACACTTTGGGATGGAGAGGCAATTTTACTGATAGTATTTGGGATATAATATGTGATACCTCCTTCCAAAAATCTAGAATTTTCTCACAGTCCCACAGACAATGATACAGAGTTGCTTTAGAGTGATTGCACTTGTAGCATATATCTGGAACTGTACTATTAAACTTATTTAACTTAGCAGGACTTACATATGTTCGATTCAACCAATTGTATTGCAATAGTTTTAGCCGAGTATTCACAGTCTGTGTCTGAGCCTGAGTACATATATACTACTCCATTCATCCAAGACTATGTCCTCACAAATATCTTCCTTCCAAGAGTTCCGCTTTTGCGCAGATGATTCGGTTGACTGGCTCAAACTTTAAATACCTGTTTAGACAAAACCGAAAGCAACAGTTTGAAAAATTTTCAAAAAATTGGTAAAAGTTTAACTTTACATTGCTATTACCACTTCTTCAGCGTTGCTCCGCTTCCACCAACCTGCCTAGCTTCTCAAGAAACTTCTCCGCCTCGGCTGGTGTTTCAAAAATGTAGGAACGATCGCCGTGGGAGACCCCTAGGCGCGCTGGAAAGATGATTCCATACCGGATAGCCTTAGCCCGTTAGCCACTGCCTGACACTGTCGAAGCATTTCAGCTGCTTGTGGAATGACTTCCATGGAGAGATCTGGGAAGAACATAACTTGCCGATTCTTGTAGAGTACTCTCCCTTTCGCCCTGGCTGCATTCACCACGCGCATCGTATCTTTATAGTTTAAGAACTTCATTATCAGAGCCCTTGGGGTCGTATCGTGGGCCAGAATTCCGATGAGCTCTCTCAATGATAAAAGTAGAGCGGAGTGGCTCCATCTCCAGAGCCTCGGGAAGCCACCGCTCTAGGAATGAGCAAGCATCGCTCCCCTCAGCGCCTTCAGGGAGATGTACGAGTCTCAAGTTCGATCTCCTGCTGCGGCCCTCCAAATCAACTAGTTTAGAGGTAAGCGATTCAACCTTTTCCACAAGAGCGGTGGTCGTTGCCTGCAGGACTATAACGTTGTCTTCGGTTCCAGAGATGCGCATCTTAGCATGAGAGATTTGCCCAGCACATTCTTTGACTTCAATGTTAACGTTGTCCACTGCAGACAGTACATTTTCAAATTTGATATAGAATTATACATTCATATCTTTGATGGCCTTGAGGATTTCGGAGCTAACTGCACATGTTTATCGCCTCAGTCCTGCTTCCACCACTAGCACATGAAGCTAGCACGGTGTCTTCGTCCTCAGACCCACTAAACTTTCACTCGTTAAGTCTGGCTTTTAGGTGTGACTTTTCCTTGTCGGCATTGTGGGTTTTGGAAGCTAATAATCTATTACTGCCTTTCCTGGTACATTAAGCTTAAACCTCCTGTTGTGTTCCTTTCATGTTATTTTATAATCACCTATAATGGGGCGGTCATTTTGGACCGGGAACACTGTGTTCCCGGTCCAAAATGACCGCCCCATTATAGGTGATTATAAATCCACAATAATAAATATATTATCGCCTAATGTTGTGTTAGATCTTTTTATCAACTTAAGTTCTTGTGAACATTACACGTTTTGAATTTCTATTTGCTATTCATGGCTGGTAAGCCTCATTGACCGGAGCTCATACAACTCGTTTTTGAGTAAAAATAGCATAATGTATGGATTATTTTGACTATAACAAATACTCAGATGAAACCTATTGTGCTATTTATCACAGACTACTTTGTGTCAAAGTTTAACAAGGTCTTTCTCCTCCTCACCAGTGTCATGATCAAAGATATGAACAAGAGCCTCACATACAGTATATCGTTTGGTCATTGTGAGCAAGGCCTCAAAAAAGCTTTATATACCAGAGCTGCAAGAAAAGTTATATATATTATTGAAACAATGTTGCGATTGTTTGTGAGAATGCCAACAGGTGTGGTTCCCATGGGGCAAATATTCTATTGGGGAAAGGTTTCCGTGGAGGTTGCCATGGAAGCCAAAAAGGGGATTTAAAAAAATTAATGTATTTCACCTTTATTTAACCAGGTAAGCCAGTTGAGAACAAGTTCTCATTTACAACTGCGACCTGGACAAGATAAAGTAAAGCAGTGCGACACAAACAACACAGAGTTACACATGGGATAAACAAACGTACAGTCAATAACACAATATAAAAATCAATATACAGTGTGTGCAAATGTAGTAAGATTAGGGAGGTAAGGCCATAAATAGGCCATAGTGGCGAAATAATTACAATTTAGCAATTAAACACTGAAGTGATAGATGTGCAGAAGATGAATGTGCAAGTAGAGATACTGGGGTGCAAAGGAGCAAAAAAATAGATAACAATATGGGGATGAGGTAGTTGGGTGGGCTATTTACACATGGGCTGTGTACATGTGCAGGTTTGTGTACAGGAGTGAGGTGTGTGTGTGTGCTCAAAAACACATGCATGTGGGGGTCTGGGAGAGGAAGAGTGTCCATCTGATGAATGGGCATGTACCTGAACAATTTAAAAAAAAAACGAATTGTAGTCTCACCCATTCACCCAATGACCGGTCATTTTTGACCAGGAACACCACAGGTGTACAAAAGTTACATAACTTCTAGTTCCTCCCAAACCCGGATCCGGGAGCACCCCCATCAGTAAAAAAGCTGACTAGCATAGCCTAGCATAGCGTCACAAGTAAATACTAGCATCTAAATATCATTAAATCACAAGTCCAAGACACCAGATGAAAGATACACATCTTGTGAATCCAGCCATCATTTCTGATTTTTAAAATGTTTTACAGGGAAGACACAATATGTAAATCTATTAGCTAACCACGTTAGCAAAAGACACCACTTTCTTACTCCACCATTTTTTTACTCCATCAGTAGCTATCACAAATTCGACCAAATAAAGATATAAATAGCCACTAACCAAGAAACAACTTCATCAGATGACAGTCTGATAACATATTAATTGTATAGCATATGTTTTGTTAGAAAAATGTGCATATTTCAGGTATAAATCATAGTTTACCATTGCAGCCACCATCACAACTCTCACCAAAGCGACTAGAATAACTACAGAGAGCAACGTGTATTACCTAATTACTCATCATAAAACATTTCTTAAAAATACACAGCGTACAGCAATTGAAAGACACAGATCTTGTGAATCCAGACAATATTTCAGATTTTCTAAGTGTTTTACAGCGAAAACACAATATAGCGTTATATTAGCTTACCACAATAGCAAACATCACAACAGCATTGATTCAAGGCAAAAATAGCGATAACGTATAAACCACCAAAATATATTAATTTTTTCACTAACCTTCTCAGAATTCTTCAGATGACAGTCCTATAACATCATATTACACAATGCATATAGAGTTTGTTCGAAAATGTGCATATTTAGCAGCACAAATCGTGGTTATACAATGTGATTAGTGGCCAAAAATTCAAGCAATCTGTCCGGCGCCATCTTGGAGAGGCACCTATTCTAATCGAAAACTATTCATAAACTTGACAAAAAAATACAAGTTGGACAGCAAATGAAAGATAAATTAGTTCTTAATGCAATCGCTGTGTTAGATTTTTAAAATTAACGTTACTGCGCAATACAGCGTGCGCCAAAGCGAGACCGCACCATAATTCATGGCGGAATTATTATTTGACATTTGTCAACATAAGTACGAATTAACAGCATAAAGACTGCTTACTATTAGCTGAGCTTCCATCAGAATCTTGTGCAAGGTGTCCTTTCTCCAGAACAATCGTCTTTGGGTTGAAAGATGTCCTCTTCTCCTGTCGAAATAGCAGCTAACGATAGCCACCCACTGGAGACGTGTCCAACTCGTGAAAGCGCATGACAAAGAAATCCCAGAAAATCGCAATAAACTGCTATAAACTGCTATAAGTCGGTTTAAATTAACTACCTTATGATGTCTTTAACACCTATAACGAATAAAAACATGACCGGAGATATAGAACTACTAAAACGAAAGCGTTTGCAGGACGCCATTGTGATGTCTTCTTGCGCCAGGTGCACCGTTGAAAAGGACGGTACTTCCGTTCCACGGTCTTATATAGGGTCCCAGATTGCGCAATCCACTCCATTCAAATTCTCCCCGCTTACTGACATCTAGAGGAAGACGTATGCAGTGCATGTAGCGCGATGGCTTACATGGGGACTTATAAACTGACCTAAGAACAGGGACCTCGATTTCTGAAATCTCACTCCCTGACAGGAAATGTGCTGCAGAAGGAGTTCTGTTTCACTCAGAGAAATAATTCAAACGGTTTTAGAAACTAGAGAGTGTTTTCTATCCAATAGTAATAATAATATGCATATTGTACGTTCAAGAATTGAGTACGAGGCAGTTTAATTTGGGAACTCATTTTTACAAAGTCGAAATGGCGCCCCCATAGGCTCAAGAGGATAAAACACCCAACATTTTCTGAAAATCATCAAAATGTATTTTGTGTGTTCAGATGCCCTGTGTGAACAAAGTCATGGAACCTTATGACAATCAGATTAAATTAACTACATTTTTCAGAGAGAAAACTTGTAAATCGGTCCAATTCGACCGGAACACAGCAGGAGGGTTAAGGGTAAACTTATTTCAGGATTTATTTCAAATTTGTAGCGGAGCTAAAAAGGATGCGACTGATCAGCTCTGCGCCGTACCGGAAGCCTCTGTTTGCTTTTCTAGTTAGAGCCTAATGTTAGGCATTGTTGGCACTTTGTTCATTGTTGTTTAACTAGCTAACGTTAGCTGGCTGGCTCCCTAGCGGACGTTATTATTAGTTTCCCAGAGTCTACTTCTCATCTGTGCTTGCTTCGTCGCTGGTTCTGTTGGATTGGTAGCTAACTTGCAGTGGCGATTAGTGGCTACAGGTGTATCCACTCAGGTTGCCTCTGGTGATTTCCTAACTATGAGATCAGGGTATGAACCAGGTGTGAAAAGGTGCGGGTCAAACAGCACAAGAGACACATTGTAACTCGTACACACAGAACATCATACCCCCCCCTTTTAATCCATATGACATAGGCTTACTGGCAGACAAAGTTTATTTGTATCCATCTCATCATCATAGTCTCAGTTTAGATGGTAGATGCTTTTGTACTCTCTCTACTTTTTGTTTTCCTACATACCAGAGTTGCTTTCTAAAATAAAATCTATATACATTTTAAGGAATTTTCAGATTTTTTGTTGAACAAATAGAGAGAGGATGACAGTGGGGGAAAGATAGAGAGAAGTTGTGTCAAAGGCCGGATTTGACCTATGCCGAAACCATAAATATGTGTGCCCAGTCTGCGGCATTACCGCTAGTCCAGGCAAGCTACCAGAGTTGCTTTCTGATTTCTCCCTTTTCTGTTGCCTGACACAGTAGGCCAGATAGTTTTTGTGGACAGAGAGGTTCTTATCTTAGAGAACAACAAACTTCTCCTATGTCCCTCTATTCTCTCCATCTTTTCCTCTCCTCACCCTTTCCCTCTCGTCTCTTCCTCCCCAGAGCACCTGCATTAGGCCAGGTGGTTTGTGTGGATAAAGAGGCTCTGGACTTCTTTTACCTCCTTCTATTCATATCTCGATCTCTTCTTCTCCTCACCCTTTCCCTCTCTTCTCTTCCTCCCCTTCAGAGCTCCTTCGTGGTCCAGTAGGCCAGGTGGTTTGTGTGGACAAAGAGGTTTTGGTCGTAGAGAAGAACAGACTACTGATCCCTCCTCTGTGGAATGTCTACTTCTCCTGGGGCTTCCCTGATAACTCCTGCTCCTTCGGACACTACACCACTGAGAAAGTATGTACACTATGGAGGCCTTTTATTCACTTACTCACACTAACAAAGGTTCAATTAGATTGCCATCCATCCATCATGAGGTAGCAACATGACATGAAGCTTTAAAAGTTGGCCAAACCATTTCCAACATAGACAATGGCTAACATTTGTGTGTGTATTTCTATTTCCCTTTCCTAGACCTTTGCTGTATGCGAGAGTGTGTGTGACTGGGGGGAGATGCTGTGTGCAGCGTGTCCCAACCAAGCTACCATAGTCACTGCTGGGACCAGCTCAGTGGTGTGTGTTTGGGATGTTTCCATCAGCAAGGACAAACTCACTCACATGAAACTCAGACAGGTGTGTGTGATGTGGTGTGAGAGTGATGTGGTGTGAGTATGTATCTAGCCCAATACACAGTAAAATGTGTGTGTGTTTGATAAAGTGAATCTCATATTGGTCTCCCAGGCGCTGTATGGTCATACCGATGCAGTAACGTGTCTGGCGGTGTCTGAGGTTCATGGAGTGATAGTCAGCGGTTCTCGTGACCTCACCTGTATACTGTGGGACCTTGAGGAACTCAACTACATCACTCAGCTACCTGGACACAAGGCTAGCATCACAGCACTTGCTATCAATGACCTCACGGTGAGTCTACACTCTCTTTTACCTCTTTCACATCATTATCTCTCTCTCTCTCTCTCTTTTTTCCGCTTTTTCTCCCCCCACAAGGCCAGAATCCATGTGCTAACTATCAACAACATCTGAGAGTTGACCTCTTTCTATACAATCAAGTTTATTTTATATAGCCCTTCGTACATCAGCTAATATCTCGAAGTGCTGTACAGAAACCCAGCCTAAAACCCCAAACAGCAAGCAATGCAGGTGTAGAAGCACATACCTCCTTTTGTATCCGTCTATCGCTTTTCTTTCCACTTTCTATTTCTCTCTTAGTGGGATCCTGTTGGATCCTGCCTGCTGACTGATAAACATGTAAAAAAAAAAGTACAACACAAGTACATAGGGACCATCGTCGTTTAGCTAGTCTATTGCACGAGCATTCCTGGAACTCAGAATGAGGAAGGGAGGATTCCCTTTTCTGGCTGCACACACATCCTCTACTATGCTCGCTGCTCATAGGCCTACCATGTGTGTGGTCACTGATAGAGACACGTTTCCGTTCATTCCCTCAATTGTTTGTATTTGTATTTATTATGGATTCCCGTTAGCTGCTGCCAAAGCCATGTGTATGTAGAGTGCGTATGTCATCGTGTGTGTGTGCATGTGTCTGTGCCAATGTTTGTGTTGCTCCACAGTCCCGCTGTTCCATAAGGTGTTTTTTTCATCTGTTTTTTATATCTAATTTTACTGCTTGCGACAGTTAGTTGATGTGGAATAGAGTCCCATGTAGTCATGGCTCTATGTAGTACGGTGTGCCTCCCATAGTCTGTTCTGCACTTGGGGATTTGTTGCGCGGCCAACCCCTTTTACCTGTGTATGTGTGTATGTTAACCCTCTCCTCTCTCCTTCAGGGTGAGATAGCATCGTGTGCAGGGCCGGTCCTGTACCTGTGGAGTATGAAGGGTCAGTTACTCACCTGGCTCGACACATCCTGTGGCTCTGATGTCACTTCCTGCAGCTCAGATGGGGACATCCTGTCTGTCTGCTTCACTCAGAGACACGAGTGGGATCCACGAAACGTTATAGTAACTGGCTGTGCTGACGGGATAGTGAGGGTAAGGGAGTGAGAGTGTGTGTTTGCTAGTTCTTATTCGACAGCTGTGTATGTGTGTCTTGCCTACTACTTACTAAAACTACCTAATGTGTACCAATCATACTAAATACTATTTAGAACTTACTGTTTAGTAGAAATGTATGCAGTAAGCATCAAATATCAACATACTAGGCTAACCCATAATGAGAATGGGTCATATAATGCAAAATTGCATTGTTTCCTACCATTCGTTCATTTTGTACAATGCGTCCCCTTATATGATTATCAGTTAATTATCAGCTTTTGTCAAACACACGTGGGTTTGAAAATACTTTTTTTCTCTCACTAGTGTGCAGCGGAATCTACTAAATGAAAGGCAGAGATGAGTTTGACATCCTGGCATTTAAATCATATCGAATTTTGAGATTTCATATAATATAAAACCTTATATTATCGCACAGCTAATCAGCCTACTACTTAGAACACAAGTACGAGTATTCGGACACAGCCTGATTATTTGTGTGTGTGCATGTGCATCAGGGTGTTGTGGGAGGTTTGTGTGTGTATGCACGTGCCTATGTGCATGTGTGTCTGTGCTTAATGCGTTCAGTTATGTTGAATTGTTTGTGTGTAACAGATCTGGAGGACGGAGTACACTAGAACATCACCTGATCCTCCACAGCAGCCCACGTCCCCAGGACAGGATCAGCCTGCAATGACCATAGACGGTAATGCTAATGCTAATTTCATGCTAATAACAAAAAGACATAAATATTCCTCAAATGAGAAGAATAAGATTTTTTTTAACACTTCTGGTTCATAATCAAATAAGTGCTTTTATACTCCCCCACATATTCATTTGGACAGTGAAGCTAAAACTTTTAATTTGGCTCTATACTTCAGAATTTTGGATTTGAGATCAAATGTTTCATATGAGGCGACAGAACAGAATGTCACATTTTATTTGAGGGTATTTTTATACATATTTGTTTTAGCGTTTTTAAATTAAAGCACTTTATGTACAGTGGGGAGAACAAGTATTTGATACACTGCCGATTTTGCAGGTTTTCCTACTTCTTAAAGAAAAACTAACAGGTCTGTGAGAGCCGGAATTTTTACTGGTTGGTAGGTGATCAAATACTTATGTCATGCAATAAAATGCTAATTAATTACTTAAAAATCATACAATGTGATTTTCGGGATTTTTGTTTTAGATTCCGTCTCTCACAGTTGAAGTGTACCTATGATAAAAATTACAGACCTCTACATGCTTTGTAAGTAGGAAAAACTGCAAAATCGGCAGTGTATCAAATACTTGTTCTCCCCACTGTATCTAGTACCCCCATTTGAAGGTGTCATAAGAATTTGGACAACTCACTTAAAGGGCTCTATTTTTGGGTGGTACTAGTGTCAAACACACGTTAGTTTGCATTTCGTCATGTAGAAACTGGCGCACTGCCATTTTTCAGCCCTAACGCTATGTTCGGCAATATACCTGTCTAACACAGCTCGCTTGCGCTGAGGTGGGAGGGGTGGCACTATTTGAAGTGTGTCCTTTAAAACAAGTGCAAAAGTGACAATTTCATGTAGTGCTAATGGGAAGTTTTAAGACACACAAAAAGCAGGTCTTAACGGTATCGCAGTTTATAATGGCATGGATTTTGAGAGCGGAAGTGCAGCCTATCCAGCCATGATGCACAGTGCTCATGGAAGGAGAGATGTGCCCTTTGTGCCAGTGAATCTCGTGAATCTCTTGGTTTCCCCCATTTTGTTTAATTTGAGTAAAAACAAAGCATAGGCTAATCAAGGCTGGTTTAGCAGCATTGCATAGGTGCGTCTATTTTATCCTTGCCATAAACCAAAAGTAGACTAAGAATAAAGAGGTTTTAAATGGTCTACTGAGGGTGCTTTTTAAATGGTCTACTGAGAGGTTTTTGCCCTCATGCTTTTTCATTATTTACAACTCACATACCTGTATTTCGCTTGTTCACGTAGGCTATTCATCCACATTTTCAAAGAGCGCCCCTCGTCCGATTACCATTCCAAACTATTCAGTCCTCCTATGATGCCATTTTTTTGAGAATCTGCCTTGCACATCAGCAACGATGCAATTGACAGGAGCCTAGTATTTTGTAAAGACGTTTGAATTTTATGCATAAAGGCATTTAGGCCTACGTGTGCACACAGTGCCATGGAACAAGGGAAGTGATTTATGATATCATGCTTCTTGAACCCCTTCCTATTTAGAAAATATTGTTGTTTAATAAAAAAAAAGATGGATTGTTTTTTGTTTAATTTAATTAAAAACCAAACTTATCAGAAAGATTCACCATCCATGGGTTTATGGTGAGAACGTACATGGCTTGAATGCAATGTCTGGTATTTCTGGAGAAGTGCAAATATGATCTGTAAGATGGTTCCGTGATGTTTATAAAACATTACATTTGCGATGAGTGGACATTCCCATTTTCTCTTTATATTGGATCTTTATCCAGCTACTGTGTAACGTTTGGACGTGCGTAAAACCCTCCATAGGCTAAATTGCCTTGTCTGTATTATATGCCCACGGGGAGCAATTATGGTGCCTGTAACTGTATTTAGACATACCTATTTCAAAGAAGTTGTTGTTTCATTTTTATCCAAATTTTATTTGAATTATACATGTCTTTTTAGGCCTTATCGATAGCCTAGTGAATTTAATCTTGCTTATTGACTATGTTTGCCTCGTCCTATGTTCAGACTGCAATGTACAGTCGGCCTAGCCCCTATATCAGTATGAACGCTATAGCCTATGTTTAACAATGGATTTCCATATTGAAGCAATTACAACAATGTGGACTGCAAATAGTCTGGATAGCAATTTGACTAGATGTTCAGGAGTCTTGTGGCTTGGAGGTAGAAGCTGTTTAGAAGCCTCTTGGACCTAGACTTGGCGCTCCCTCCGGTACCGCTTGCCGTGCAATAGCAGAGAGAACAGTCTATGACTAGGGTGGCTAGAGTCTTTGACACCGCCTGGTATAGAGGTCCTGGATGGCAGGAAGCTTGGCCCCAATTATGTACTGGGCCGGTCTAACTAACCTCTGAAGTGCCTTGCGGTTGGAGAAAGAGCAGTTGCCATACCAGGTTGTGATGCAACCAGTCAGGATGCTCTCAATGGTGCAGCTGTAGAATATTTTGAGGATCTGAGGACCCATGCCAAATCTTTTCAGTCTCCTGAGGGGGAATAGGTGTTGTCGTGCCCTCTTCACGACTGACTTGGTGTGCTTGTACCATGTTAGTTTGTTGTTGATGTGGACACCAAGAAACTTGAAGCTCTCAACCTGCTCCACTGCAGCCCCGTTGATGAGAATGGGGAAGTGCTCAGTCCTCTTTTTCCTGTAGTCCACAATCATCTACTTTGTGTTGATCAAGTTGAGGGAGAGGTTGTTATCCTGGCACCACACGGCCAGGTCTTTGACCTCCTCCCTATAGGCTGTCTCGTCGTTGTCGGTGATCAGGCCTGCCACTGTTGTGTCATCGGCAAATTTAATGATGGGTTGGAGTCGTGCCTGGCAGTGCAGTCATGAGGTAACAGGGAGTACAGGAGGGGACTGAGCATGCACCCCTGGGGGGCTCCTGTGTTAAGGATCAGCGTGGTGGATGTGTTGTTACCTACCCTTACCACCTGGGGGAGGCCCGTCAGGAAGTCCAGAATCCAGTTGCAGAGGGAGGTGTTTAGTCCCAGGGTCCTTAGCTTATTGATGAGCTTTGAGGACACTATGGTGTTGAACGCTGAGCTGTAGTCAATGAATGGCATTCTCACATAGGTGTTTCTTCATCCAGGTGGGAAAGGGCAGTGTGGAGTGCAATGGTGATAGCATAATCTGTGGATCTGTTGGGGGGGGGGGGGGTAGGCATATTGGAGTGGGTCTAGGTTTTCTGGGATGATGGTGTTAATGTGAGTCATGACCAGCCTTTCAAGGCACTTCATGGCTACAGATGTGAGTGCTACGGGTCGGTAGTCATTTAGGCAGGTTACCTTAGTGTTTTTGGGCACAAGGACTATGGTGGTCTGCTTAAAACATGTTGGTATTACAGACTCGGAAAGGGAGAGGTTGAAAATGTCAGTGAAGACACTTGCCAGTTGGTCAGTGCAAGCTCGCAGTACACGTCCTGGTAATCCGTCTGGCCCTGCGGCCTTGTGAATGTTGACCTGTTTAGAGGTCTTACTCGGCTGTGGAGAGCGTGATCACACAGTCTTCCGGAACAGCTGGTGCTCTCATGTACTGTATGTTTCAGTGTTATTTGCCTCGATGCGAGCATCAAAGTAGTTTAGCTCATCTGGTAGGCTTGTGTCTGCGGGAAGCTCTCAGCTGTGCTTCCCTTTGTAATCTGTAATGGTTTGCAAGCCCTGCCACATCCGACGAGCGTCAGAGCCAGTGTTGTACGATTCGATCTCAGTCCTGTATTGAAGCTTTGCCTGTTGGAGGGGATTGCTGGATTTCTTATAAGCTTTCGGGTTAGAATCCCGCTCCTTGAAAGCGGTAGCTCTAGCCTTTAGCTCAGTGCGGATGCTGCCTATAATCCATGGCTTCTGGTTGGGGTATGTACGTGCGGTCACTGTGGGGATGACATCATTGATGCACTTATTGATGAAGCCAATGACTGATGTGGTGTACTCCTCAATGCCATCAGAGGAATCGCGGAACATATTCCAGTCTGTGCTAGCAAAAAAACGTCCTGTAGCTTAGCATCTGCTTCATCTGACCACTTTTTTATTGATCTAGTCACTGGTGCTTCCTACTTGAATTTCTGCTTGTAAGCAGGAATCAGGAGGATAGAATTATGGTCAGATTTGCCAAATGTAGGGCGAGGGAGAGCTTTGTATGCATCTCTGTGTGTGGAGTATAGGTGGTCCAGAGTTATTTTCCCTCTGGTTGCACATTTAACATGCTGATAGAAATTTGGTAAAACAGATTTACGTTTCCCAGCATTTAAGTCCCAGGCTACTAGAAGCGACGACTCTGGGTGAACGTTTTCTTGTTTGCTTATGGCGGAATACAGCTCATTCAGTGCTGTCTAAGTGCCAGCCTCTGACTGTGGTGGTATGTAAACAGCTACAAAGAATACAGATGAAAACCCTCTCGGGAGGTAGTGTGGTCTACAGCTTATCATGAGAAACTCTACCTCAGGCGAGCAATAGCTCGAGACTTCCTTAGATATCGTGCACCAGCTGTTGTTTACAAAAATACATAGACCGCCGCCCCTTGTCTTACCAGACGCCGCTGTTCTATCCTGCCGGTACATTGTTTAGCCAGCCAGCTAGCTGTATGTTGATGTTGTCGTTGTTCAGCCATGACTCCTTGAAGCATAAGATGTTACAGTTTTTAATGTCCCGTTGGTAGTTTAATCTTCCACATAACTCATCGATTTTATTGTCCAAAGATTGCAAGTTGGCTAGCAGAATGGAGGGACGTGTGGGTTTATTCGGCTGCCTGCGAATTCTCAGAAGGCAGCCGGACCTTCGTCCCCTCTTTCCCCGCCTCTTTACTCAGATCACAGGGATCAGGGCCTGTTCCCGAGGAAGCAGTGTATCCTTTGCGTCGGGCTCGTCAGAGTCGTGAAAGGAAAAAGAGGATTCTGCTAGTCCGAGGTGAGTAATCGCAGTCCTGATGTCTAGAAGTTATGTTCGGTCATCGAAGATGGTAGTGGCAACATTATGTACAAAATAAGTAACAAAAACAACGCAAATAAGCAAAGAAAAAACACAATCGGCTGGGGGCACGTAAAACGTCTGCCATCTTCTCCGGCGCCATCTTACAAAGTCAAAAGTTTGGACACACCTACTCATTCCAAGGTTTTTCTTTATTTTTGCCTTTTGCTACATTGTAGAATAATAGTGAGGACATCAAACCTATGAAATAACATATATGGAATCATGTAGTAACCCAAAAAAGTTGAAAAAAATCTAAATAGATTTATGATGAGTATTTCTGTTGAAACGATGTGGCTATGCATTATCACTGGATGTTTTTGGAACTAGTGAATGTAACGCGCCAATGTAAACTCATATTTTTTTTACATAAATATGAACTTTATCAAACAAAACATGCATGTATTGTGTAACATGAAGTCCTATGAGTGTCATCTGATGAAGATCATCAAAGGTTAGTGATTATTGTTAGCTATATATTTCTGCTTTTTGTGACTGCTATCTTTCGCTGGAAAAATGGCTGTGCTTATTGTGGTTTGGTGTGACCTAACATAATCGTTTGTAGTGCTTTCGCTGAAAAGCATATTTGAAATCGGACACTTTGGTGGGATTAACAACAAGGTTACCTTTAAAATGGTATAAGAAACATGTATGTCTGAGTAATTTTAATTATGAGATTTCTGTTGTTTTGAATTTGGCGCCCTGCACTTTCACTGGCTGTTGTCATATCATTCCGTTACCGGGATTGCAGCCATAAGAAGTTAAGAAGGAAATAATTTCCACAAATACATTTTTAACAAGGCGCACCTGATAATTGAAATGCATTCCAGGTAACTACCTCATGAAGCTGTTTGAGAGAATACCAAGAGTGTGCAAAGGTGTCATCAAGGCAAAGGGTGGCTACTTTGAAGAATCTCAAATATATAATATATCTTGATTTGTTTAATACATTTTTGGTTATTACATAATTCTGTTACTTGTACATAAAGTGCTTTCATTTTAAAACGGTAAATCAGATATGTTTAAATATACCCTCAAATACAATGTGACATTCTGTACTGTTGCCTCATATGAAACATTTAATCTCCAAAATGCTGGAGTATATAGCCAAATTAAAACTTTTAGCTTCACTGTCTAAATAAATACGCAGGGAAGTGATACTGTGATAGAAGTGATCTATGAGGGAGACTCAAATAACAACATATTTTTCAGAGAAATCTTTCATAGATATCTGTTTGTATATGGTGTTAGTAAGTGTGAGCAGATCATTCTGAGCCAACCATCTCTTAGTCTGACTGTGTAACGTTCGTCTTGTGGTGAATGAGTGGACCAAGGCGCAGCGGGTGATGAATACATGATGATTTATTTTAAGACGAAGACGAACACGAAAAACACTTTGAAAATTACAAAACAACAAAACGACGTAGACAGACCTGACATGTGAACTTACATAAACACGAAGAACGCATGAACAGGAACAGACTACCTAAAACGAACGAACAAACGAAACAGTCCCGTGTGGTATACACAGACACAGGAACAATCACCCACAAACAAACAGTGAGAACAGCCTACCTTAATATGGTTCTCAATCAGAGGAAACGTCAAACACCTGCCTCTAATTGAGAACCATATCAGGCAACACCTAAACCCAACATAGAAAACACATAACATAGACTACCCACCCCAACTCACGCCCTGACCAACTAAACACATACAAAACAACAGAAAACAGGTCAGGAACGTGACAGAACCCCCCCCTCAAGGTGCGAACTCCGGGCGCACCCCTAAAACTAAAGGGGAGGGTCTGGGTGGGCATCTGTCCGCGGTGGCGGCTCCGGCGCAGGACGAGGACACCACTCCACCATTGTCTTTGTCCCCCTCCTTAGCGTCCCTTGAGTGGCGACCCTCGCCCCCGACCATGGTCCAGGAACCTTCACCAAGGCCCCTCCTAAATAGAGGAGACAACTCAGGACAGAGAGGTAGCTCAGGACAAAGAGGTAGCTCAGGACAAAGGGGTAGCTCAGGACAGAGAGGTAGCTCAGGACAGAGAGGTAGCTCAGGACAGAGAGGTAGCTCAGGACAGAGAGATCGCTCCGGACAGAGAGGTAGCTTAGGACAGAGGGACAACTCTGGACTACTGGCAGCTCCGGACTGAGTGGCAGCTCCGGACTGAGTGGCAGCTCCGGACTGAGTGGCAGCTCCGGACTGTAGGGCAGCTCCGGACTGTAGGGCAGCTCCGGACTGTAGGGCAGCTCCGGACTGTAGGGCAGCTCATGACTGTAGGGCAGCGCATGACTGGAGGGCAGCTCATGACTGGAGGGCAGCTCATGACTGGAAGGCAGCTCATGACTGGAGGGCAGCTCATGACTGGAGGGCAGCTCATGACTGTAGGGCAGCTCATGACTGGAGGGCAGCTCATGACTGGCTAGCGGCTCTGGCAGCTCCTGACTGGCTGGCGGCTCTGGCAGCTCCTGACTGGCTGGCGGCTCTGGCAGCTCCTGACTGGCTGGCGGCACTGGCAGCTCCTGACTGGCTGGCGGCTCTGGCAGCTCCTGACTGACGGACGGCTCTAGCGGCTCCTGACTGACGGACGGCTCTAGCGGCTCCTGACTGACGGACGGCTCTAATGGCTCGTGGCAGACGGGCGGCTCTAATGGCTCGTGGCAGACGGATGGCTCAGATGGCGCTGGGCAGACGGATGGCTCAGACGGCACTGGGCAGACGGATGGCTCAGACGGCACTGGGCAGACGGATGGCTCAGACGGCGCTGGGCAGACGGATGGCTCAGACGGCGCTGGGCAGACAGATGGCTCAGACGGCGCTGGGCAGACAGATGGCTCAGACGGCGCTGGGCAGACAGATGGCTCAGACGGCGCTGGGCAGACAGATGGCTCAGACAGCGCTGGGCAGACGAGCAGTGCAGGCGGCGTTGAGCAGACGAGCAGTGCAGGCAGTTCAGACGGCGCTGGGCAGGCAGGCAGCTCAGACGGCGCTGGACAGACGAGCAGTGCAGGCGGCGTTGGGCAGACGGCCGACTCTGACCTGCTGAGGCGCACAGTAGGCCTGGTGCGTGGTGCCGGAACTGGTGGTACCGGACTGGAGACACGCACCTCAAGGCTAGTGCAGGGAGCAGGAACAGGGCACACTGGACTCTCGAAGCGCACTATAGGCCTGGTGCGTGGTACCGGAACTGGAGGTACCGGGCTGAGGGCACGCACCTCAGGGCGAGTGCGGGGAGAAAGAACAGTGCGTACAGGGCTCTGGAGACGCACAGGAGGCTTGGTGCGTGGTGCCGGAACTGGAGGTACTGGGCTGGAGACACGCACCATAGGGAGAGTGCGTGGAGGAGGAACTGGGCTCTGAAGACGCACCGGAGGCTTGGTGCGTGGTGCCGGAACTGGAGGTACTGGGCTGGAAACACGCACCATAGGGAGAGTGCGTGGAGGAGGAACAGTGCTCTGGAGACGCACAGGAGGCTTGATGCGTGGTGCCGGAACTGGAGGTACTGGGCTGGAGACACGCACCACAGGGAGAGTGCGTGGTGCCGGAACTGGAGGTACTGGGCTGGGGCGCATCTCAGGGCTAGTGCGGGGAGCAGTAACAGGACGCACAGGACTCTGGAGACGCACAGGAGGCTTGGTGCGTGGTGTAGGCACTGTCTTAACTTCTCTGGGATAGTTGGGACGCTAGCGTCCCAACTGACAAGCACCCCCAACCCCCCCCTCACTGATTAGCATCGCGTCACAATTAAATAGTAGCATCGACATATGTAAATATCATTAAATCACAAGTCCAAGACACCAAATGAAAGATACAGATCTTGTGAATAAAGCCACCATTTCAGATTTTTAAAATGTTTTACAGGGAAGACAAAATATGTAAATCTATTAGCTAACCACGTTAGCAAAAGACACCATTTTTCTTTGTCCACCATTTTTTCTCTCCACCAGTAGCTATCACCAATTCGGCCAAATAAAGATATTGATAGCCACTAACCAAGAAAAAACCTCATCAGATGACAGTCTGATAACATATTTATTGTATAGGATAGGTTTTGTTAGAAAAATGTGCATATTTCAGGTAGAAATCATAGTTTACAATTGCACCCACCATCACAACTCGACTAGAATAAATACAGAGAGCAACGTGTATTACCTAATTACTAATCATAAAACATTTCTTAAAAATACACAGCTCACAGCAATGGAAAGACACAGATCTTGTGAATTCAGACAATATTTCAGATGTTCTAAGTGTTTTACAGCGAAAACACAATAAATCGTTATATTAGCATACCACATGTGCAAACGTTACCCGAGCATTGATTCAAGCCAAAGAGAGCGATATCGTTATCATCGCCAAAATATATTAATTTTTTCACTAACCTTCTCAGAATTCTTCCGATGACACTCCTGTAACATCATATTACAACATACATATAGAGTTTGTTCGAAAATGTGCATATTTAGCCACAAAAAACAGTGGTTATACAATGAGAATAGCAGCTAACCTGGGCCGAAAATTTCGGGCGCCATTTTGGACAGTGATCTGGCGTAATGAATAACTAATCGTAAACTTTACTAAAAAATATAGGGTGGACAGCAATCGAAAGACAAATTAGTTCTTAATGCAATCGCTGAATTACATTTCTAAAATTATCCTTACTGTGCAATACAGGGTTCGCCAAGCGAAGCTACACAAAACAAAATGGCGGCTTATGCGTTTGACATTTTTCAACAGAATAACGATTTATCATCAAAAATAGTTCTTACTATGAGCTGATCTTCAATCAGAATCTTGGGCAATGTATCCTTTCTCCGGTCTAATCGTCTTTTGGTCGAAAGATGTCCTCGTCCTGTCGAAATGGCCACTAACGTTCGGCATGTACTGGAAACGTGACCGGCTCTTCAAAGTACGTCACAAAGAAATGCCTCAAAATCGCACTAAACGGATATAAATTGCTATAAAACGGTTTAAATTAACTACCTTATGATGTCTTTAACACCTATAACGAATAAAAACATGACCGGCGATATATAAGTGGCTAAACCAAAGCTTGGAAGGAGGCCAGTCCGACGACCACTCTGCGTCGAGCGCACTGTTGAAAAGGACGTTCTTTCCGCTCCAGGGTCTATTTATAGAGCCCGGATTGCGCAATCCACTCCATTCAAAATCTCCCCGCTTACTGACATCTAGAGGAAGGCGTAGGCAGTGTTTGTAGCATCATAGCATTCACAGGGACTTATGAACTGACCTGGGAGCAGGGGCCAAGATTTCTGAAATCTCACTCCCTGGCAGGAAAAGTGCTGTAGAATGAGTTCTGTTTCACTCAGAGACATAATTCCAACGGTTATAGAAACTAGAGAGTGTTTTCTATCCAATAATAACAATAATATGCATATTGTAAGAGCAAGAATTGAGTACTAGGCAGTTTAATTTGGAGATCAATTTTCGCAAAGTCGAAACAGCACCCCCTATATCCCAGAGAGGTTAACCAGACGGCTAGCACGCACCTCAGCACGAGTATGGAGAGCTGTTCCCGGTGACATCAACTCCCCGACACGTTCAGTCGGGCGGATGTCGTGCCTTATGCACCAAACCAGTACATCCCTCATAACTCTCTCCTCCAATTTCCCCATTAACTCCTTCACTGTCTCTGCGTCGCTCACCTCCAATACCGCCCTGACCGGCTCCTTACGGTAAGCAAGGGGAGTTGGCTCAAGTCTACAACTTGACCCAGCTACACTCCCTTTTAGCCCCCCCCCCAAGAAATTTTTGGGTGAGCCTCTCGGGCTTCCAGCCGCTCTGCCTTGCTAGCGCCTCATAATGCCGCCTCTCCGCTTTCGCTGCCTCCAGCTCCGCTTTGGGGCGGCGACACTCCTCTGGCTCTGCCCAGGGTCCTTCGCCATCTAGAATTTCCTCCCATGTCCATTCCTCCTTGTACCACTGCTGCTGTCGCTGCTGCCCGTTAACCCGCTGCTTGATCCGGGTTTGGTGGGTGATTCTGTAACGTTCGTCTTGTGGTGAATGAGTGGACCAAGGCGCAGCGGGTGATGAATACATGATGATTTATTTTAAGACGAAGACGAACACGAAAAACACTTTGAAAATTACAAAACAACAAAACGACGTAGACAGACCTGACATGTGAACTTACATAAACACGAAGAACGCATGAACAGGAACAGACTACCTAAAACGAACGAACAAACGAAACAGTCCCGTGTGGTATACACAGACACAGGAACAATCACCCACAAACAAACAGTGAGAACAGCCTACCTTAATATGGTTCTCAATCAGAGGAAACGTCAAACACCTGCCTCTAATTGAGAACCATATCAGGCAACACCTAAACCCAACATAGAAAACACATAACATAGACTACCCACCCCAACTCACGCCCTGACCAACTAAACACATACAAAACAACAGAAAACAGGTCAGGAACGTGACAGACTGTTAGCTTCCAGAATCAAGTTTATAATAAAATGCTCCTTCCAAGATAACATCTAGCCTGGAATTATGGAGTTTTACAATTATTAAAGATACCGACAGTTAACACTGATGAGCAATTCTGCTGATGTGTGTGTTCGGGCGCGCATGTGAGCGTGTGTAATTTAGAAAGCAATAATACCCAGTTGTTATTTGTTTATTGTCAGCGGAGTCAATCACCACCTTCCGGAGACACCTGAAACCCCACCTCTTTAAGGAATACCTAGGATAGGATAAAGTAATCCTTCTAACCCCCCCCCCCTTAAAAGATTTAGATGCACTATTGTAAAGTGGCTGTTCCACTGGATATCATAAGGTGAATGCACCAATTTGTAAGTCGCTCTGGATAAGAGCGTCTGCTAAATGACTTAAATGTAAAAATGTAAATGTAAATTGTCAGCTCATGGCAGTATTACCCTGGTACATTACACCAGAACAGTCCTGGTGTAACTGTGAGGTTTATTTAAGAGGGATTCTTCTCACTAACAGCCTGCTGACCATGTAATATACACTACTGTAAATACAGCCTCTGGTGATGCCTCTGAAGGTTTTTTGTTCCTTTAAAGTTTGTCAGGGTCAGAGGTTGAAAAAGACCCTGATTGACTACTTTAAAAAGATATCCTTCCCTCCTCGAATAACTCTGACATGATTAGATGGGTGAAAGCGTGGAGACCCTGCTGTCTGTGTTGTTATGTTATATTTTTGTTGTATCCTGTACTATAGGTCTAGCAGGTCAGGTCTGAGAGAGACCTCTTGTGTTGTTGTTATACAGTATAACAGGAGATGCCTTGTACTGTAGGTCTATTAGTGCAGGACTGATTTTATACTGTTGTAATATTGTTAATTGCTGTGTAGGAATGTCGGTTCCGAGTCAGAGCTGGGAGAGACACCTGGTGTTGTGTCGGCCGCTAAACAGGAGTGAAGCAGTGTCCAGACGGCGCTACAAAAACAACCCTGCAGTCACTGCTCTAGCCATGTCCAGGTACTGCATGCACACACGCACGCACGCACGTCCGGCACGTGTACAGATAGGGCTCTACCTGTGCAAAGCACATTCCCCTTTCAGTCTATCCTTTTCGGTGGTGGCATAATTTCCAGACAAATTATACTTAAAAAAAATAATGTTTTTGTTCTGAACCCACTGCCCGCAAGTCGTCTATTCTCATGGTTCAGAACGCATCTTGATTGTTGAGCATTGACCAATCATCAGCATTGGAGAGCAAAGGCGGGCGCGCATATCCAGTTTAGTGACCAAATAACTGCCTGGCAAAAACAGATGAGGCCTATGTTTATATCATCCATATAAAATACAATATACTACTGACTCATCTTTGCCAAATTGATAATTTTCCTATTTCAGATAAGCCTAGTTTGGGTGGTTGATGGCTATATGTCTAATTATAAGCAGCTGTAACATTGCACTGCCTTCAATATTATGGGATGAAGATGTAACATATTTTGGTGAATTTATTACTATATTTGTGAGGAAGAACAGGGCTACCCGGCTGGCAACGAACACTCGTCAGGCAGGCTGCCCTCCAAACTGATGGCGCGGTGCAGAAAGAACATGCTTTCCATCCGATCCTGCTACCTCCGTTACAAGTAGTCCAAATTCTTGCTCTGGACCAGAGAAGTGACATGATATATCCCCAGTTGATATTGGCTGCTAACATTAACGATTTTCAGCTCCAAATACAGGTGTAAAACACAGTTTATTTTTGTAGCCTATCTTGCGTTTTGAAAATTCATCACCCTTTCTGGATGTAATGACAGGTTATATTTGTGCAGCGATTGTGCGAGTAAGTTTGGTGTGCATACAGTGCCTTGCAAAAGTATTCATCCCCTTGGCGTTTTTCCTATTTTTTTGCATTACAACCTGTAATTTGAAAGAAAAAAAAAATGGATTTCATGACAAAATAGTCCAAATTGGTGAAGTGAAATGAAAATAATAACTTGTTTAAAAGAATTCAAAAAAATGTAAAACGGAAAAGTGGTGCATTCATATGTATTCACCCCCTTTGCTATGAAGCCCCTAAATAAGATCTGGTGCAACCAATTACCTTTGGAAGTCACATAATGAGTTAAATAAAGTCCACCTGTGTGCAATCTGAGTGTCATATGATCTCAGTATATATACCTGTTCTGAAAGGCCCCAGAGTCTGCAACACCATTAAGCAAGGGGCACCATTAAGGGGAAACATTTAAATGTCTTGGAATGACCTAGTCAAAGCCCAGACCTCAATCCAATTGAGAATTGCTGTACACCAGCAGAACCTGTCCAACTTGAAGGAGATGGAGCAGTTTTCCCTTGAAGAATGGGCAAAACTCCCAGTGACTAGATGTGCCAAGTTTATAGAGACATACCCCAAGAGACTTGCAGCTGTAATTGGTGCAAAAGGTAGCTCTACAAAGTATTGACTTTGGGGGGGTGAATAGTTATGCACGCTCAAGTTCTGTTTTTTTTGTCTTATTTCTTGTTAGTTTCACAATAAAAAATATTTTGCATCTTCAAAGTGGTAGGCATGTTGTGTAAATCCAATGATACAAACCCCCCAAAAATCAATTCTAATTCCAGGTTGTAAGGCAATAAAATTGGAAAAATGCCAAGGGGGGTGAATACTTTCGCAAGCCACTGTATGTTCATGTGCGTGCGTTTTGTACCACTCCTTTTTGGGGGTCACAGGTCAAAAGGTTTGAAAACCACTGGGATAAAGGATAGTGGCAACAAATGGAGTTGGATTGAATATAGTAATGGTAGCCTACAGCATTTCTTATAATCTTATTTTTTGATTGGAATTGTGTTGGTCATTGTAAATAAATGCAGCATTTATTCCAGCTCAAAATAGTTTTGGAACTCTGAACTCCTCAGATTGTGCTGCTGTCCCCTATTCTTGTAATAATTGCTCAACGACTCTGTGAACCCAGTTGCGGGATTGTTTTTGGGGGGGTGCCCCTTTTTTAGTTTGAGCATATGCCCTCCAAAAGGTCTGTGCATGGCCTTGATGCACGCACAGCTATGATAAACCATTCAATGTATGCCTCTGTGTTTACAGGACCCATGCTACTCTGCTGGTTGGAGATGGCTGGGGTAGAGTCTTCACCTGGACCTGTGAGTGATGGGGAAGGAGCAGTTGAGTGTGTCTGTTTGTGTGTGCGTGCGTGCATGCGTGGGTGTGGTGTGTGTGCATGTGCGTGCATGGGTGGGGGGGTGCGTGCGTGGTGTGCGTGAGTTCCATACAACCAACAATACACCAAAACCCAGCCTGCACTTCAGGAACCTCTTATTGCACTGCACATGTGCACTCTTTCACCAGCCCCTGCCTCACCTCCAGACCGACCACCACACTCCAATCGTAGAGAGATGTTCTCTCTCTCAGTCTCCAGGCACAGGGGAAAAATGGAGAGAGGGAGGATCAGGATTTTCTTTTTGAGTGTTTACAAACTATTTACACTGGACATTATTACAAGATTAACACATGACATGGAAGGAACAGATCAATGAATCATGTGGTTTCAACCTATATACAGATCGTACATTTCAATGTACTTTATAGTATTAACATTTAGGTCTTTTGTTGATGAAGCCCGATTATTTAATTGGGAATGTATCTGTTTACAATGCATTCGGAAAGTATACCGACCCCTTCACTTATTCTAAAATGGATTAAATAACAAAGTCTCATGAACCTGCACACAATACCCCATAAGGACAAAGCGAAAACAGGTTTTTAGAAATGTATGCAAATGTATTATTTATGTATTTACATAAGCATTCAGACCCTTTGCTATGACACTCAAAATTGAGCTCAGGTTCGTCCTGTTACCATTGATCATCCTTGAGATGTTTCTACAACTTGATTGGGTCCACCTGTGGTAAATTCATGCATGTCAGAGCAAAAACCAAGCCATGAGGTCAAAGGAATTGTCCATAGAGCTCCGAGACAGGATTGTCTCGAGGCACAGATCTGGGGAAGTGTACCAAAAAATGCCTGCAGCTTTAAAGGTCCCCAAGAACACTGTGGCCTCCATCATTCTTAAATGGAAGAAGTTTGGAACCACCAAGATTCTTCCTAGAGCTGGCTTCCCGTCCAGAGAGCAATTGGGGGTCAGGGAGGTGACCAAGAACCCGATGGTCACTCTGACAGAGCTCCAGAGTTCCTCTGTGGGAGATGGGAGAACCTTCCAGAAGGACAACCATCTCTGCAGCACTCCACCGATCAGGCCTTTATGGTGGAGTGGCCAGACGGAAGCCAGTCCTCAGTAAAATGCACATGACAGCCCGCTTGGAGTTTGCCAAAAGGCACCTAAAAGACTCTGACCATGAGAAACATGGTCTGGTCTGATAAGACCAAGATGGAAATATTTGGCCTGAATGCCAAATGTCATGTCTGGAGGAAACCTGGCACCATCCCTACAGTGATGCATGGTGGTGACAGCATCATGCTGTGGGGATGTTTTTCAGTGGTATGGACTGGGAAACTGGTCAGAAGAGACTGTTCAGGATCGAGGGAAAGATGAACGGAGCACAGTACAGAGAGATCCTTGATGAAAACCTGCTCCAAAGCACTCAGGATCTCATACTGGGGAGAAGGTTCACCTTCCAACAGAACAACAACCCTAAGCAGACAGCAAAGACAATGCAGGAGTGGCTTCGGGACTAATCTTTGATTGTCCTTGAGTGGCCCAGCTAGAGCCCGGACTTGAACCCGATTGAACGTCTCTGGAGAGACCAGAGGAAATAGCTGTGCAACAAAGCTCCCCATCCAACCTGACAGAGCTTGAGAGGATCTGCAGAGAAGAATGGGGAGAAACTCCCCAAATACAGGTGTGCCAAGCTTGTAGCATCATACCCAAGAAGACTCAATGCTGTAATCGCTGCTAAAGTGCTTCGACAAAGTACTGAGTAAAGGGTCTGAATACCTATGTAAATGTGATAGTTCCATTTTTTATGTTTAATACATTTGCAAAAAAATCGAAAAAACTGTTTGCTTTGTCATTATGGGGTATTGTGTGTAGATTGAGGAGGGGGGGGGGGGGGGGGAAACGATGTAATCCATTTTAGAATAAGGCTGTAATGTAACAAAACGTGGAAAAAGTGAAGGGGTCTGAATACTTTCCGAATAACTCTGTTTGCTGTTATTGTGGTGTCCTGGATCCTTTATTTGGAGTTGCTTTGGACACACAAACACACACACACTGAGCGTCAAAACAGGAAGTTCAATGTCGATACGACATTGTTTATTTCAGCCAATTACATAGAAAGTGGAACCAATAAACAAAACAGAATTACATTTAGAAAAAACTGTGGTCGTACGATCTCAGACTGTTGTTTACATGTGGAAGTATGCAGAGAACCAAAAAGCTGAGCTTGGATTTTTTTCCCACTAAACATGCACTGACAACATTTCCTGTTGAGTGGCCTGTTTATAATCAGTATGGTATGCTTCAGACCCAGATTTCTAACCCAGCATTCTCTAGACAGAGAGGGGGAGAGATGCATGTTAAGAGGGAAAATCCCAAACACAGCTCTCTCTCCGTATTTTCCCCTCTCCCCATCTCTCCCTCCATCACTATGCTCCATGGCCGCCCATAGAGGAGGGCTCCCAGCAAACTGGGAACATTCCCAGAACATTACCTAACATTCCCATTAAGTTCTAGTTAGGATTTTATCTAACATGATGATGATACAGTAACATCCCAAAAACATTCAATAGAATGTTTTTCATAACAAAATGTTTTTTTCTCCTAATGTTCACTAAAATGTTGTGCACAACATTTGTAACCACAGAACATTCCCCAAACGTTCTCATTAGGTTTCCAGGTACTGTAATGTAATAACACAATGTACCAGTAAAATTTTTACAACATACTGCTGCAACAAAATGTGAATGCAATAGAAATGGTTCTGAGAAAACATTACTGGAACATTCTGCTAATGTTGATGGAGATTAAAAACACCCATAACAAGAAGCAGGGAATATCCCCACAATGCTCTCATGAAGTTATAGTGTGACGTCATGACATGATTGTTCCAATAATGTTCCCTCAACATTCTTCAGAAATCATGTCTGGATTCCATTAAATTAGTTCTGACATTACTGGAACATCCCGCTAACATTAATGGAGATGACATACGAGTTACCTACTGTATAACATTGCGGCAATGTTCTGCTAATATTGATGTGTAATGTAACATTATTAAATGAAGTTTCCAAACTTTTAAACATGGCATTTCAGTCTTCTTACATCATTATATGTTATTAGAGTATTGTCCAAACATAGCTATATCTTTTTTAAAGACAGATTTGAACCTTCGATATGCAGGCTACTTAGTCGGCTTTGCCACCAGGATCCTAATGTTTCTAGTGGATTTCCCTTTGTACTGAAATCCTTAAATCATAATCCAAACTATGGCTATATGTCTTAGTACATATGCACATCTATGTAAACCTCACCACAAACTGCCAGGCAATAATTTGACATGATTTCTGAAATCAAGTGTGTAGGAGAAATATAATCCAAAACATCCAACTTTACAGTATATAAAGAAGATTAGTAGAGTAGGAAATAATAGACAATACTTATTTTTCTACATTTAGTCATCTTCACTTTTGCAAAGACAAAGACCACAACCTGGAAGTCAGAGTAAAGATGTAAACAGCTTTATATTTGTGTTAGTCCCAGTGGCTCAGTCGATTGATTCCAGGGATAACACTCCAATGCTCCTGGGGTCGGTCAACAAAATATGGTAAAACTATGTTTGTACAATAACATTTCAGATAAATTGTCATGTGATTCCAAATAATTGCCATTCGTGTGTGTGCATAGATTGTTGTACAACTAACTTCCTCAACAGTAAGATAACATATGAACATGAACACATGGACTGGGGACAACTAGATTTGTATCATTCTGGGAACATTCTATAAACATTGAGGGAATGTTTTGTGCACCCTGATACGAACATTGTAAGAATGTCATCACAACTGGACAGATTTTGGGAACCTATGTCATGTACCCACTGTTCCCACATCCTAATTAAATATTCTGGGAAACCTTGAAGTACTCAGAACGGCTGTTCTGTTAACATACTTGCAACCTCAAAGGAATGTTTTGTGCACCGTGAAACAAATATCTGAATGTCAACACAACTGGACAGTTTTAGTGTTATAGGAACAAATATCTTGGCATATGCCCACAATGTTCCCAAAACCTAAATAAATGTTTTAGGAAATTTGAAAGAACATAAAAAATGTGTTCTGGGAAAGTTCTTGCAACATCAGGCAAATGTTTTTTCAATGTAATAACAGCATTGTAATCATCAGCACAACTGGGCAGTGTTTGTGTTTTGGCAACATATCTCTTGTCATGCCCCCACAATGTTTCCACAACCAAAATAAATGTTAGGAACTATTAAAGACCATAAAAATAATATTCTGGGAGCGTTCTTGTAACATCAGGTGAATGTTTTTTTCGCCCTAAAAGAAACATTGTATAATTATCCACACAACTGGACAGTTTTGGTGTTTTGGCGAAAATATATTTTGTGATGTCACCACAATGTTCCCACCAGACTGTTCCCACAACCTAATGAAACATTCTGGGAACCTTTTAAAGAACAGACTAAATTGTGTAATGGGAAAGTTCTTACAACGTCAGGTGAATGTTTTATACAAACACTACTGTTATGAGAACATTTGCCTCAACCTAGCGAACGTTCTGTGAACTTTTACAGAACTCATTTTGGTTTGCTGGGCTCTGTCTTTAACCTTTGAGCGTGATGCTAATTGTGCTAAGTGGAGTGGCTTAATAGACTGGAAAATAGTCCCATAACTCTCCCATAGAGCCAGCTATGACCTTCTCAGAGACAACAGTCCACGGCCGTTCTCTCTCCTCCACTGGCTTTATGATATTAAATGCCACACCGTTGGGTTCCTCAGAATAATTAAATCAAATAAATTATAGCACCTAGGCAGAACCATCTTGTAGTTTAACCCAATTATAGTGCACTGTAAAGCTAATTATTAAGCGTGATTACAATTCGTTTAATTTGAATAAATGTTCCCATTAGAGGGTTCATCCCAGTCACTGACTCCACCTCCTCCTCCTTCATATCTCTCTTCTCGCTCTCTGCCCCCGCTTTCTCTCTCTCATTCTCTCCATCCATCCCATCACTCCATCCATCCTTCACAATCTGACCTTCACAAAATGGCCTCCTCCTTCACCCCTGGTGGGCAGTAGAGCATGGAACCTCCTACCTCTGGGATGAATCACATGTGTTTATGTCTGTGGTGTTTATGACTGGGGTGTGTTGTTGAAAATCTAGAACATAGACTGACAATGAGGAGTGCTGCTGTGCTTAAGTAAGATGTCTGTCTTTCTGTCCCGTGAGATCTCTGTGTCTATAAGCTATTTCTAGTGTTGAGCCTTAGATTTTCTGCCATATATTTTCCTGATTACCCTGATGTAGATGTGGGTCTATATGCTCAAGAGAGTCTAAAGGTCATGGACAGTTGTTTACGAACTCAAACAGTTTATTGAAACGGGAAACAAATATGAAAAGAAGGACCATATCATATGTATTTCAGGTTAAATTCAGTTCTAAAATGATGTATACAGCAATTTATATATGAAACATCTCCACAATCGTTAGATACATTAGTAGCCTATTTACACATTTCAACATTAAACAGAGTTCCAATGCTTTCTGCCTGAGCCAACTTGTTGTTTTGCCAATATGTTTGCAAGGTAATGATATACAGTAGCTAGCATGTAGCTAGCATTGTTGAATGCAGAAACAATTATTTTACACACATCTCTAACACAGAAAATCTGGCACCTAGACAAAACCACCAGCGATGCACACAAACAACACACAAAACCACATAGATATTTCATCAATAGAGTGAAAGTGTGAAGCAGGTTTTTCTCGTTTATCTCATTGAGTCCTTTGAAATAATAATGGGTTTGTTTAATGGATGTGGTTCAGTGAACTATGCTCTGTCTGAAACCTCGAAGGTTCGTAGCTTGTGCCAAAACTTTGGCTCAGCAGGCTAACACAGTCTATTGGCGCACATCAATGGCCAAAAGGCAGTGCCAAAGATCCGATGAGTCTATGTACTTTATCTTGCCAGGTCGCCTACACAAAAATATGTTTTCAAACTCAAAGTTCTTTCCTGGTTAAATAAGACATCTACAGCGGTTTCTCCCGGAATAGGATCTGGGCGTAGACAGTGTCAGAGCTGGAAGGGCTGGAGGCTAGAGGCTCAGGGATGGAGAGAGAAGACGGAGAGGTGGAGGAGGGGGTTTCAGGCCTGGGTCGTACTAGCTCCAACTCTGCATACGTCAGGCTGTCCTCCTCATAGACGCTCGACTGGAAGAGAGGAGAGGAGTGGAAAAGGAGAGTTAAAGGTTGACATAGTTTTAACCTCTCTCCCTATCATTTGCAGTCATTTATAACAGGATAACATTTAGTATAACAGGAGAACATTGTGTAGTGGAAGAACTGGACAGGGATCTAAGGAGGGGGAATTTTGTGTAGTGGTAGATCATTCGGTATAAAAGGACCTCTATCCCATGTCCTCAGATCCCTTTCTAGTCACACTAATCCAATCAGCAATCTGCGGCGAGCGACTCATTCAGGTCCTTCCTGGCCAATCAAATTCAGACCAGGTGAATTACAACCAATTAGAGCAACCCTTTGCTACCGACAGATTGAAAAATGATTGGTGATTCTCTGATTTTTTTGTTGTGGTCAATATTTTTATGACTGAATAAATAATTGTGTTGGGGAAGCAATAAAATTTACTAGAATTAGCAGGCTCATAACAGGAGAACAGAACACAGTAGTATAACAGTAGAGAACACACACAACAGCCCTCTGAGACCAGCTCCCTTCTTAGCTTCTATGCCCAATAACTCAATTGAAAAATATAGGAAAATGTGCTTTTAAATGTAAACCTTATACAATTTGTAACAAAAAGATTAAACTCAGAAAATTATTAATAAAGGATATGACTCAGAAGGCAGAAATTCTGTAATGTAATAATATAACATTATTAATGTGTTGTAATGGGCTGAGGGTGTGGGTGAACAATAAGAGGAGCTCTTACCCTAACCGGCCTCCTGGGCTGGCTCTTTAAGCGTAGAGGCTTCCTGGGACTCTGTCTCTCTGCAGCTACAGGCACTGGAACAGAATAACATGATTGATTTCTACTAGGTCGAAACTGTAATAGGTATTCTAAGTTCGTGTTTATCTAGGATTATCTATATATTCTCATAGAAATACTAGAATGGACATTCCCATTCTGGTCAACGTTCTGTGCTGGTTGCGGACCGGCGGCCAATTTGGACATAGCCATGAATGTATTGTCAAATTGCCATGGTCTAAAGGGGTTTCCCCGTTCTAGTCATTATATTTGAATGCTACTGTTTTGAGGTCATTCTTGAGTACATAGATGTATTGTACGTGGTCCCGTGTGGCTCAGTTGGTAGAGCATGGCGCTTGCAACGCCAGGGTTGTGGGTTCATTCCCCACGGGGGGACCAGGATGAATATGTATGAACTTTCCAATTTGTAAGTCGCTCTGGATAAGAGCGTCTGCTAAATGACTTAAATGTAAATGTACCTTTCTCTGGTATGTGTGTCTCCTCTGGTTCTCTGGGTGTGTCTCTCCTGCATGCTTTGTGTCTCTTCTCCTTCCTGTGGTTTCCAGGAGACAGGCTGGAGGAGCTCATTGAACTGGTCACCGTCTCTCCAGAGCTGGGGTTACACAGGACCAGCAGGGGTTAACATTAATGGGTGTTTAAGCAGCAACGACCGTCAATCACCCTTATAAGATATAAGTTATTTTAGAAAGACGTAACTTTGGAAGTTGTCTAAATTGTATTAATCTATGATCTTCCAAGTTGTGTACAGTATTAATGTGAGCTTTAGCTATTGATCATGGAGATTATGAATTAATGGTAAAGACTTACCAGCTCTCTGGACACTTGACCAGGTAATAACTGGCTGTAGAGAAAAGAAGTCAGAGTTAGGGGCTATCAGGGGGCGGCAGGTAGCCTAGTGGTTAGAGCGTTGGACCAGTAACCGAAAGGTTGATAGATTGAATCCCCGAGCTGACAAGGTAAAAATATGTCGTTCTGCCCCTGAACAAGGCGCTGTTCCTAAACCACTGTTCCTAGGCCGCCATTGAAAAAAATGTTTGTTCTTAAATGACTTGCCTAGTTAAATAAAGGTTAAAAAAAAACAATGATGGTACAGAATTACAGTGAAACACTATTTCTTTCTGTAAGCCAGGCACACAAGGCTACGAAACACAAGTGACGGGGAAGATAAATTGTAACCTTTGAGTGTATGTGTACCTTTTTTGAGTGTATGACGTGTGTGCAGGTACTGGCAGGTGAGGACCAGCGTGAACAGGAAGATGGAGAGCAGTCCCAAGGAGCAGAGGAGCACCGCACACAAGTAGACATCTGGAACACACATACATGTTTTACTATCAAAGTGGGGACACATCTATAACACATCTGGAAGAGTAAGACAGGCACAGGAATGTCATGTTTTGATTCCAGGTTGGGTTTGTTTCTGATTAGAAAGAAGTGTAACACTAGCGCTAATGTTGTCAGTACAGGACAATGATGGGCTGAGTAAAGACATATGAGAAAACTCTACCTCCAAATAGACGCCACACTCCCTCATCGCTCCTGTCCTGTGGGATGTATACTGACATAAAAAGAGAACATTGGATACAGTAAGTGAAAAATCAAATATAAATGTCAAGTGCTTCATTTTACTCACCTGTGTGCAGGGTGGGCAGAGTTAGCACTTTTTTTTAGACTTTTCAATTGGTTTCAATCGACATCAAGTGCACCTCAAGTGCTAAATCAAGTGCACCTCAAGTGCTAAATCAAGTGCACCTCAAGTATTTGTCATACTATTTTGTGTACTGTATGTATTTGACCCAGGTCTGAACATTAGCATTTCATCTAATGTAGTCTAAGAAACTCAATGAAAACAGTAGAGTAGAGTGTTTGCTGAAGACAGAGGAAGACTGAAATATGTATGTTAGTGAAATGGTACATTCTTTGTGTGCATTCACCCATGGCAGCAGACAGACTCCCTCAGTGGTTTACAGAAATACACTGAAATACACCCAGGCCCAGACCGCCATCAGACTGAGGCAGAGAGAGATGACTGCAGGGCATGCCAAACCCACACAACCCCACAGACAGGGCTGGCTGGAGAGTGAGGGGGTTCCCCCATCTACAAGTCTACTGAGCTTGTGCGGGCGTGCACATATGAGTGTGCATGATTATGAATGAGTGTGTGCATGAATATGAACGTTTGTGGATTTGAGTATGAATGTGTGTGGAAATGAGTGTGCCAGATAAGGCTTTCAGTATGAACCAAGGGCATTTAGGAGAACAGAGGAGAGGAGTGAGATTGAGGAGAGATGGAGGATAGACAAAGGAGAGGAGAGATGAGAGGTGTTCTACATACTTAGCCTCTGAACCTGTAAATGGGATTTTAATATGCCTCTTTAAAAGAGGGAGTGATACAACATTAATACTGACTCACTTCAGTTAACCTGAGATGGCTTTCTATTCTTACCACCCATATAGCATATCTGCTCCAGGTACATTGAGATAATGCTGTCATGTTTACATTTTTACCTAAATATTGACATGTACAGTATCTCTGTAATAGTTAGTGATATACTGCAGAGATAGAGCGCATACAGCTGTATTTGTCTGAACAGAGGCTAACCTTGCTGATAACTGAAGTGATGCGGAGGGCTGGCGTTCTAAGAAAGATGAGGCTTGATAGTGAGGGGCTCACACAGTACTAAATATTTATGTTTGAACATCTTGAAGAACGATCTGGCCTTAATGGCCATGTACTCTTATAATTTCCACCCAGCATAGCCAGAAGAGGACTGACCACCCATCAGAGCCAGGTTCCTCTCTAGGTTTCTTCCTAGGTTCCTACCTTTCTAGGGAGTTTTTCCTAGCCACCGTGCCTCTACATCTGCATTGCTTGCTCTTTGGGGTTTTAGGCTGGGTTTCTGTAAAAGCACTTTGTGACATCTGCTGATGTTAAAAGAGCTTTATAAATACATTTATTGATTGATTGACATGGGCCGTGTCCGAAATCTGTCTCACCTACTACATACTAAAACTCCTTACTGTGTACTTATCATACTACACACTATTTATAACGTACTGTTTAGTAAAGCTGTATGTAGTAAGGAACAAATATCAAAATACTAGGCTCACGTATACTGAGGATGCATTATCTAATATGCAAATGCATTGTTTACCGCCATTTGTACATTTTGGTACTGTGCATACCCTCATCTGATTATCAGCTGATAATCAGCGGTTGTCAAACACACATGGATCTGAAAAGACGATTCTCTTCATCAATAGCGTGCAGCGAATTCTACAAGATGAAACGCCGAAATGAGTATGACATCCTGGCATTTAAATCATACTCAATTTTCGAAATATCACATGGGCTACCATAAAAACGTTCTATTTTAGCATATCCAATCAGTGTACTATTTAGAACACAAGTACGGATATTTGGACATGGTTTCATCTGTTTCTACTAGTCCTATAGCTTCTACATCAGACAGATGTGCATTGAGAATATAAAAGCATTTCTGAGGCCAGATGTTCAACCTTTTATACTGTTTGCTCTAGTCAAAAGGCAGTTGAGCGAGTGTATGTAAAAGCACCAATGATGTCATATAAACATACTGAATTAAAGATTATGTTCATGTCTATGAACAGCACTGACTGTTCTCCGCAACGTAGTTAAAACGAGCAGAAGTCAGCATTTGGCTGCAGACAGTGGTCTGGGGTGAGTGTGTGGGCGAGAGTTGGCCATCTCTCTGCTTGCTACAGCATCTCCACTCTGACTGGTCTGGGTTAGGGTTAAGTGTGTGGGCAAGAGTTGGCTATCTGTTATAGCATATTTGTTCTGAGGTGAGTGAGTGGGCTGTCTCAGCAGGGTGTAGTCTTTGTTTTCTGACTGAAAGGGACTGAGTTGAACAGTCAACTACACTTCATCTCTCTCTCTTTCTCTCTCTCTCTCTCTCGATCTTCCTTCAAACTGTTTTGCGTCTGTTTTTCTGCAGTAAGTACATTTCTGAGATGCCAAAGGTTTACACAAAGTTGCCAATGTATTTGCAATTGATGTAAACAAGCGACATAAAAATATGCTTAAAATGAAAACAGAAATGACCGCATTAAAAAAGTAGACTATTTTAATCAATTTAGTTATATTTCGCTATTTGTAGGCTACTGTCTGTATTTGCCTCCATATATTTTATGATGTGTAACCTAACATGTGCGCAACGATGTTCCAAATCTGTGATTTTGTGCATTTTCATAGGGTAAGCATTATAATAAGCAGCCTCAATATTTGCAGCCGTAGGTAGTAATATCTCCGTAGGAGCTGTACCGTTGTCAGTATTGTGAAATAATTATAATGTTAAGGAAAGATTTGAATGGAGAAAGCTTTCAATCCTACTCTATCATTATTGTTCCATCACTATCGGGAAACTGGGCCCGGGGCATTTTTTCATGCCACGACCCACTCATCCTGCTGTGTTGAGAATCCGGGGTCGTATTCATTGGGCATGAAAGCAGAGAAAGCAGAGAAAAAGCTGAGAAAAACAACTAACAACAACAACTACTCTCTAAGCAGAGAAAAACAACCTTATTGAAACAGGGAGGGACTACCTGAAGTGTTCCTCCAATAAGAATCATTTTCCATTGCAAAATAGTTTTATTAGTCGTACAGGATGCACATGGTATACACGGTCCAGCTAAATGCTTACTTGCAGGTTCCTACTCGACAATGCAACAGCAATTAGAAATAATAAAATATAGGAATAAGAACATAAAGTAAATGGCTCAGTAAAATAGAATAAACATTTTAGCATAAGTATAATACAGGAAGGCAGAAGTTATAGTCCAATATTTACACATGTTTTGGGGACGGGGGATTAGGGGACAAGTTTTTAAATTATGCAGTATTTAGCAATAATAATAATAATAATAATAAGGTTTGCCGTAATGAATATAACCCCAGTCTAAATGAGGTTGCCTGGGGATCCTGGACCCAAGTACAAAAACAAGCTAGTTAGCTGACGTCAGGTAGAATTTATTTGCTAAAGACAAGTGAAAGCTAAATTATAGACTTTTTGAATTTGATGGAAACCCAGGAATTCCCAAGGAAACACTGAATGGATGGAAGAAATTAGTGTGTCTCTCTGTGAGTCTAGCTAACCCCAGTATGCTTCCATGTCAAAACAATAAGTTCACACAGTGTGTGTGTGTGTGTGTGTGTGTGTGTGTGTGTGTGTGTGTGTGTGTGTGTGTGTGTGTGTGTGTGTGTGTGTGTGTGTGTGTGTGTGTGTGTGTGTGTGTGTGTGTGTGTGTGTGTGTGTGTGGCGTCGGTATGGAGATTTATATATATACTGTATATAGAAAACAATATACACGTAGTGAGTCAGAAAGAAAAGATGTGTTGTGCAAATATAAAATGCAACTTTTACATAAAAATCACAGTCTGTAAATATTCCCATATAGTTTAAAAAAAATATGTCATGATCAAAAAGCAAATAAGTCAACAAATGATGATTCGCAAATAAATGCAAGACATTTTTTTCTGAATAACACGGAACACTTTACAAACATACTATGTTTGTTATTTTGCGAACACAACAGTTGTCAAATATGTTTTCGCGAATGTGACAACATTTGTGACTCAACAGATTACTTTTGTGATTTGCATTTTATGTATTTGTGTATATATTTATGTATTTTATGTATTTGCATTACATTTGTGACTGCCCTCCCATATTTACGATTTGGCTCACATATTTCTGAGTTGCTGTGCAGATCAAAAACATGGCATGCATATTAGGACTTCCTCAGTTCTCATCATTCCTTTAAGGCATTTTTTTTTTTTTATGAACATATGGAATATTTAGTTTTAGGTATAAGTATAATATGTGTTGATGCATTTTACATTGTCCATGATTTGTACTTAATAACTATTCACACAGGGTCTTTCTCAAAATGTATACTACCGTGCTCCGAGCACAAAAAGTGGAGCATGGGAGGGTCAGAGTATGAGTCCAAATCAAAGTATGCAAAACGGAGCACGGAGGGCACTTCTCGAATGTGTACTTATTTTTGAAGCATGCAGCGATGCAAGCTTCAACGGAAAGTATGGAAAGAAATATGACGCAACCACCAGAAGAGGCACGACTTGATGTACTGCAGTTCTCCACCTGGAAGAAGTCATTTTCAGTCAGCCCATCTTTGGACACTCCCGGTAAGTAAAACACTACAATGTCACACACGCTATGAGATCCTCTTGAGTGCAGTAGTGTAGTGGGCGATATACGCAGGTCCCACTTATGCGTATCAAAGTAGTGTAGCGGAGGTATATGCCGTATCAATTATGTAGTACAATAGAAAATCATGCACAAAGTAGTCTAAACAATTGCAAAGTATGTGAAATAATCTCAGCAAAAAAAGAAACAACCCTTTTTCAGGACCCTGTCTTTCAAAGATAATTTGTAAAAATCCAAATAACTTTACAGATCTTCATTGTAAAGGGATGAAACACTGTTTCCTTTGCTTGTTCAATGAACCATAAACAATTAATGAACATGCACCTGTGGAACGGTCGTTAAGACACTAACAGCTTACAGACGGTAGGCAATTAAGGTCAAAGTTATGAAAACGTAGGACACTAAAGAGGCCTTTCTACTAACTGAAAAACACCAAAAGAAAGATGCCCAGGGTCCCTGCTCATCTGTGTGAATGTGCCTTAGGCATGCTGCAAGGAGGCATGAGGACTGCAGATGTGGCCAGGGCAATAAATTGCAATGTCCGTACTGTGAGACGCCTAAGACATCCCTAAGACAGGGAAACAGGACAGACAGCTGATTGTCCTCGCAGTGGCAGACCACGTGTATCAACACCTGCACAGGATCGGTATATCCGAACATCACACCTGCGCGACAGGTACAGAATGGCAACAACTGCCCGAGTTACACCAGGAACGCACAATCCCTCCATCAGTGCTCAGACTGTCCGCAATAGGCTGAGAGAGGATGGACTGAGGGCTTCTATGCCTGTTGTAAGGCAGGTCCTCACCAGACATCATCTGCAACAACGTCGTCTATGGGCACAAACCCACCATCGCTGGACCAGAGAGGACTGGCAAAAAGTGCTCTTCACTGACAAGTCGCGGTTTAGTCTCACCGGGGGTGATGGTCGGATTCGCGTTTATCGTTGAAGGAATGAGTGTTACACCGAGGCCTGTAATCTGGAGCGGGATCAATTTGGAGGTGAAGGGTCCTTCATGGTCTGGTGCGGTGTGTCACAGCATCAACGGACTGAGCTTGTTGTCATTGCAGGCAATCAACGCTGTGCGTTACAGGGAAGACATCCTCCTCCCTCATTTGTTACCCTTTCTGCAGGCTCATCCTGACATGACCCTCCGCATGACAATGCCACCAGCCATACTGCTCGTTCTGTGCGTGATTTCCTGCAAGACAGGAATGTCAGTGTTCTGTCATGGCCAGCAAAGAGCCCGGATCTCAATCCCATTGAGCACGTCTAGGACCTGTTGGATCGGAGGGTGAGGGCTAGGGCCATTCCCCCAGAAATGTACGGGAACTTGCAGGTGCCTTGGTGGAAGAGTGGGGTAACATCTCACAGCAAGAACTGGCAAATCTGGTGTAGTCCATGAGGAGGAGATGCACTGCAGTACTTAATGCAGCTGGTGGCCACACCAGATACTGACTGTTACTTTTGATTTTGATCCCCCTTTGTTCAGGGACACATTATTCCATTTCTGTTAGTCATATGTCTGTGGAACTTGTTCAGTTTATGTCTCAGTTGTTGAATCTTGTTATGTTCACACAAATATTTCCACATGTTAAGTTTGCTGAAAATAAACGCAGTTGACAGTGAGAGGACATTTCTTTTTTTGCTGAGTTGATATTCAAATGCGTGCCGCACACATAACCTAGTTTCAGCGGAATAACAACTGTCATGCAGCAAGAGTGCGCAGTTGCAGGTTGTTGCATAGAGCAACTCAAGAGAAAAACAACAGTAGCCGGTGGGGTAGGTGGGAAAGACGGTGGAACTTCTGATTTTGACAAACTAACTAACGCAACAATGGGTACGCAAACAGGTATTGACATTTTTTTTTTTAAAGAGGTAGATCAACTTTTATACTGCAGATAGATTGTAGCTTCCATCAATGTAATTGTCTGCATCATTTCCAATTCCTCATATATATATATATATTTAATGTACAAAGCTGTCATCGAGGCAAAGGGTGGCTATTTGAAGAATCTCAAATATAAAATATATTTTGATTTGTTTAACACTTTTTTGGTTACTACATGAATCCATTTGTGTTATTTCATAGTTTTGATGTCTTCACTATTATTCTACAATGTACACAATTGTAAAATAAAGAAAAACGCTTGAATGAGTAGGTGTTCTTAAAATTTTGACCGGTAGTGCATAAATATACAGTTGAAGTCGGAAGTTTACATACACCTTAGCCAAATACATTTAAACTCAGTTTTTCACAATTGCTGACTTTTAATCCTAGTAAAATTTCCCTGTCTTTGGTCAGTTAGGATTACCACTTTATTTTTAGAATGTGGAATGTCAGAATAATAGTAGAGAAACAGATTTATTTCATCTTTGATTTCTTTCATCACATTCCCAGTGGGTCAGAAGTTTACATACACTCAATTAGTATTTGGTAGCATTGCCTTTAAATTGTTTAACTTGGGTCAAACGTTTCAGGTAGCCTTCCAAAAGCTTCCCACAATAAATTGGGTGAATTTTGGCCCATTCCTCCTGACAGAGCTGGTGTAACTGAGTCAGGTTTGTAGGCCTCCTTGCTCGTACACGCTATTTCAGTTCTGCCCACAAATTTTCTATAGAATTGAGGTGATGGCTTTGTGATGGCCACTCCAATACCTTGACTTTGTTGTCCTTAAGCCATTTTGCCACAACTTTGGAAGTATGCTTGGGGTGATTGTACATTTGGAAGACCCATTTGCGACCAAGCTTTAACCTCTTGACTGATGTCTTGAAATGTTGCTTCAATATATCCACATAATTTTCCTACCTCATGATGCCATCAATTTTGTGAAATGCGCCAGACCCTCCTGCAGCAAGCACCCCCACAACATGATGCTGCCACCCCCGTGCGTCACGTTTGGGATGGTGTTCTTCGGCTTTCAAGCCTACGCATTTTCCTCCAAACATAACGATGGTCATTATGGCCAAACAGTTCTATTTTTGTTTAATTTTGTCCCATTTGCTAACTGATGGTAGGCTACACTGAGACACCAACGACACTAGTCTGTCATATGGCCTTACCCCCAATCCATCTCCTTAATGCTGAGTGCCAAGCAAAGAGGCATCAGGTCACATTTATTTAGTCTTTAGTATGACTCAACCAGAGATCGAAGCCCCACCCTTCCAATCTTAGGGTGGACACTCTACCACTTTGCCACTGATTTGCTGCTACTGTTAAAGTCACTGTAATAGTAGCAGTAGTAGTAGTATAGAATACCCAAAGTCACATTGCAATAGTAGTAGTCTTAGTTGTAGGACTGTAGAAGTTGTGTAGAAGGAGGAACTGAGGAAGTTTGGTTTGAGAACTGAGGATGTCCTAGTATGGATGCCGTACCATTAATCTGCGCAAACTGATCTGTAAAACGCAACTCACAAATAAGTGAGCCTACTTACATACTTGTACACAGTATAATTTCTGATTGGCTTGAAGGCCATTCTAGAGTGTGCATTATTTCCCTATAATGCACGGTATCGTTCAATGGCTATGAAGTTCATTCTTACAGTATATTTAAGCTGCTTTTCAAAGCATAATTGAAGACATTATTGGCATTGTTGAATTCTCTTTTCATAATAGCAACAAGGACTAATAGTTTGGTTAGTTAAGCTTACCAAGGCAACTACTGTAGCTATCACACAACTTGCTAGCTACTTCAGTGGATGTTGAACACATTTCTACCAGCAAATTAACCTCTTTGGGCTGCAGGGGCAGTATTGAGTAGCCTGGATAAAAGGTGCCCATTTCAAACGGCCTCGTACTCAATTCTTGCTCGTACAATATGCATATTATTATTATTATTGGATAGAAAACACTCTCTAGTTTCTATAACCGTTGGAATTATGTCTCTGAGTGAAACAGAACTCATTCTACAGCACTTTTCCTGACAGGGAGTGAGATTTCAGAAATCTTGGCCCCTGTTCCCAGGTCAGTTTTAAGGTCCCTGTGAATGCTATGGGGATACAAACACTGCCTACGCCTTCCTCTAGATGTCAGTAAGTGGTGACAATTTGAATGGAGTCGATTGCGCAATCTGGGACTGTATAAAAGACCACAAGGCGGAAGTAGCTTTCTTTTCTTCCCTGCGCCTGACGCACGATGGACGTCGGACTGGCCTCCTTCCAAGCTTTGGTTTAGCCACTTCTATATCGCCGGTCATGTTTTTACTCGTTATAGGTGTTAAAAACATCATAAGGTAGTTAATTTAAACCGTTTTATAGCAATTTATATCCGTTTAGTGCGATTTTCTGGTATTTCTTTGTGACGCACTTCCAAGAGCTGGGCACGTTTCCAGTACATGCCGAACGTTAGTGGCCATTTCGACAGGACAAGAGGACATCTTTCGACCAAAAGACGATTAGACCGGAGAAAGGATACATTGCCCAAGATTCTGATGGAAGATCAGCTCATAGTAAGAACTATTTATGATGATAAATCGTTGTTCTGTTGAAAAATGTTAAACGCATATATCGCCATTTTTTTTTGTGTAGCTTCGCTTTGGCGAACCCTGTATTGCACAGTAAGGATAATTTTAGAAATGTAATTCAGCGATTGCATTAAGAACTAATTTGTCTTTCGATTGCTGTCCACCCTGTATTTTTTAGTCAAGTTTATGATTAGTTATTCATTAGACTAGATCACTGTCCAAGATGGCGCCCGACATTTTCGGGCCAGTTTGGCTACTATTCTCATTGTATAACCACGTTTTTTTGTGGCTAAATATGCACATTTTCGAACAAACTCTATATGTATGTTGTAATATGATGTTACAGGAGTGTCATCGGAAGAATTCTGAGAAGGTTAGTGAAAAAATTAATATATTTTGGCGATGATAACGTTATCGCTCTCTTTGCCTTGAATCAATGCTCGGGTAACGTTTGCACATGTGGTATGCTAATATAACGATTTATTGTGTTTTCGCTGTAAAACACTTAGAAAATCTGAAATATTGTCTGAATTCACAAGATCTGTGTCTTTCCATTGCTATGCGCTGTGTATTTTTAAGAAATGTTTTATGATGAGTAAATTGGTAATACACGTTGCTCTCTGTAGTAATTCTAGTCGCTTTGGTGAGATTTGTGATGGTGGCTGCAATGGCAAACTATGATTTATACCTGAAATATGCACATTTTTCTAACAAAACATATGCTATACAATAAATATGTTATCAGACTGTCATCTGATGAAGTTTTTTCTTGGTTAGTGGCTATTTATATCTTTATTTGGTCGAATTTGTGATAGCACCTGATGGAGTAAGAAACTGATGGAGTTAGAAAAGTGGTGTCTTTTGCTAACGTGGTTAGCTAATAGATTTACATATTTTGTCTTCCCTGTAAAACATTTTAAAAATCGGACATGTTGGCTTGATTCACAAGATGTGTACCTTTCATCTGGTGTCTTGGACTTGTTAATGTGTGAAAGTTAAATATTTAAAAAATATATATTTTGAATTTCGCGCCCTGCACTTTGAGCTGGCTGTTGTCATAAGTGTACCGGTGTCGGGCTTGCACGCCAAACAGGTTAACACATTTCTAGAGGGGCTCTATACGTTCTGGGAAAAATAATGCAACTCCGTGGAAGGTGAGTTCCACTCCGTTGACACGCCATGGAAAACATTCCACGTCATTCATTATTTTCCATATAAGGCATAGCCCCTCATTGATTATCCCTTACTAATATACCAATAAAAAAGAGGTTTCCAAACCTCTCTGCCAATAACAGTTAGTTTTCAGTTTTCCCCCTTCCCACTCCCCGATACTCCTAGCAAAATTCATGCTTGAGATATTGCTATTTGCTAAGAATACCTTTTTGTTTCTTTTTGACCATTTTTATTTATAACAATCACAGTAAGGTACTTAATTGTTATCCAGAAATGATATGATATTGAGGTAAAAATGGCTGCATTGGACCTTTAAAAGTGCGTAAAGTTTATTCGTTCCTCTTAAGACTTAGCCGCACCCCACCCACACATGTAAACACATGAGTCAGCATGGCATTGTCTTCCAGAAAGTGTTATCTGGCAGCAATTAAAGCTGTGTGTCACGCCCTGGCCTTAGTTATCTTTGTTTTCTTTATTATTTTGGTTAGGTCAGGGTGTGACATGGGGAATTTATGTATTTTGCCTAGTCTAGGGGTTTTGTATGTTTATGGGGTGTGTTCTTGTCTAGGTGTTTGTATGTCTATGGTTGCCTAGATTGGTTCTCAATTAGAGGCAGCTGTTTATCATTGTCCCTGATTGGGAACCATATTTAGGCAGCCATATTCTTTAGGGATTTTGTGGGTTATTGTCTATGTAAATTGCCTGTGTCTGCACTTGTTTAATATATAGCTTCACGTTCATTTGTTGTTTTGCATAGTTTGTTTAAGTGTTCTTCGTTTTGTTAAATAAATAGAAGAATGTATTCTTATCATGCTGCGCCTTGGTCCTCCTCTCTTTCTCCCGAAGACGATCGGGACACTGAGTCTTTCTGAGTCTCTAAGAGCTTTCCACACCTGGATTATGCAACATTTGCCATTATTCTTTTCAAAATTTGTCAAACTCCGTCATATTGGTGGTTGATCATTGCTAGTCAACCATTTTCAGGTCTTGCTATAGAATTTCAAGCCTTTTTTTCAAGCAGATAAAAAAAAAAAAACTATAACTCGGACACTCAGGAACATTCACGGTCTTCAGTGTATATTTGGCCTTTGGTTTTAGGTACTTTTTCTGCTGAAAGGTGAAATCAACTCCCAGTGTTTGATGGAAAGCAGACTGAACCAGGTTTTCCTCTAGGAAGTCCATTCTGTTAATTTTTTATCCTGAAAAACTGCCCAGTCCTTAACTCTATTACATTTATTTTTTATCCTGAAAAACTACCCAGTCATAAATGATTACAAGCATACCCATAACATGATGCAGCTATCACCATGCTTGAAAATATGGAGTGGTACTCAGTGTGTTGTATTGGATCTGACCCAAACATAATTATTTGTATTCAGACATTGGTATTGTAGTGCCTTGTTGCAATTTTAAAATTCTGTACAGGCTTCCTTCTTTTCATTCTGTCAATTAGGTTAGTATTGTGGAGTAATTACAATGTTGTTGATCCATCCTCAGTTTTCTCCTATCACAGCCTTTATACTCTTTAACTGTTTTAAAGTCACCATTGGGCTCATGGTGAAACCACTGAGCGGTTTCCTTCTTTACCGGCAACTGAGTTAGGAAGGACGCCTGTATCTTTGTAGTGACATGGATGTATTGATACATCATTCAAAGTGTAATTAATAACTTCACCATGCTCAAAGGGATATTCAATGTCTGCTTTTTAAATGTTTACCCATCTACCAACAGGTGCCCTTCTTTGTGAGGCATTGGAAAACCTCCCTGGTCTTTGTGGTTGAATCTGTGTTTGAAATGCACTGCTTGACTTAGGGACCTTACAGATAATTCTATGTGTGGGGTACAGAAATGAGATAGTCATTCAAAACTCATGCTAAACACTATTATTCCACACAAAGTGAGTCCATGAAACTTATAATGTGACTTGTTAAGCAAATCTTTACTCCTGAACTTATTTAGGCTTGCCATAACAAAGGGGTTAAATACTTATTGACTCAAGACATTTCACCATTTCACTTTTAATTAATTTGTAAAAATAAATAAAAAATCCCAAAACATAATTTAACTTTGACATTATGGGGTATTTACTGTCTATAGGCCAGTGACAATTTAATCAATTTTAAATTCAGTCTGTAAACCAACAAAATGTGGAGAAAGTCAACAGAAAGTCAATACTTTCTGCAGGCACTGTATATACTGACTAAGGAAGCCTGTGACATGACAGACCAATCAGCACTCATATCTCGGCATGTCCAACCACTCCCACTATTTCAGCCAGGAAGGATCCTTTCTTTCTCGCTGTATAGCACAGTGCTTTCTACTGAGCTAAATTAGGCTCATAATTTAACATTTGTATACATATTTTCGTATCCTATTCAAGTTTGTAAGTAAGCGACATGAAAGTTCAAGAAGGCATTTTTCTGCAAAACAGCCCTACTGTGAAGTAGGAACTGGCGTCAAACACCTCAGATCCTGTAACCTGTCACAAATGTTTTCATATTCACATTGTGTTTGCAAGGTAAGAAATATACTACAGTAGTAATGTGCTGTGTTAATCAGAAAAAAATCTGTCTTGCATTTTTTAGGTAATCAGCATTTGTTTTTGACCAATTTTGCTTTTGGATCATGGCATATCTTTGTGAAACTATATGGGTATATTTAAAGACTCAGATTTTTATTTAAAATGTCATTCTTAATTTGCACAAGACATCTTTTGTTTGTGACTCACTACTCATATATTTTTTACATTTTGATATAAATCTATCTCCATACATTGGTCCCAGGTCTCCCCATGCTTCATATTGTTAGCCTCCAGGCCTGTTAACTGTACGTTGGCAGGATAATCTTGTAGGGTGGAAATGATTGTGTGTGTATACACAAGGAGATCGTTTTACTGGCAGTCAGTTATCTGTGGCATAACAACCAGGGCCAGGAAAACTCTATTCTGAGAGCTGTGACTGACTAGAGGTAACCTCGCTTTGATTTTGAGCTGAAGGAAACAGCTGTGTAACTGACCTTGAGATCATCCTTCTTTACATAGCCATAGAGCAGTCCTGGGCAGTAACACACACACACACAAGCACATGAACACACCCATAGGTACACATAAAAAAACACACACACACAACTCACATTCTCTTACCAGTGAGCTGGGCTGCAGAGGTGCCATTAGACGAAGCCTTCCAGCTGTTTCTGTGTCTGCGTATCTCCTGGACCCTGCAGGTGTAGAACCCTCGGTCCCTTCGAGTCACATTCAGAACCAGCAGTCCATACACCTCTCCCTCCTCTGTCCTTCCCTCTCTCCCCTCTCTCTCCTCATACAGATGGAACTTGGGCTGGGAGAACCGGAAACTGTAGTTCCCATAGATCTGTATCTTCTTCATGGTCAACTTCACAATCAGCTGTTCAGGAAGAGGAGGAGAGGGGGATGGAGGGAGAGGAGCGAAAGAGGGAGGAGGAGGAGAGAAGAGCCATCGGAGGACGAGGAAGCTGTTGCTCCTCTTCTTCTGGGAGACGAGGCAGGACAGGGTCAGGTTCTCACCCTCCCTAACCATGACAACTGGCCCAGGGGTCACGGTCACGTTCAGGGCCTCACACACACCTGTGGGGACAAACACACACACACACACACACACACACACACACACACACACACACACACACACACACACACACACACACACACACACACACACACACACACACACACACACACACACACACACACACACACACACACACACATGCACGCACGCATACACGCCCACACACACACCTACTCAGAGATTGTACTGACACTATTGCTCAAATCTACTCTATCTGCGATTCTAAATACATTATCACCTCTTGAATAACAACTGTAACATTCATACTGGATCATCAGTACATTTATAGATAAATAGACGTCCAGACAGGGTCTGGAGAGGTTTAAGAGAGGTCCATAGAGTTTGACTTGTTTACAGACTGTACACTTTCTAAAGGGGGGTTGTGTGTTGATGCCCAGTGCTACCAGCTGGGTCAGGTTTGTTCAGGGGAGTCAGTCTGTCTGGAAACAATATGGACAATTTGCCAGAGGAGACAGAACAGCAACAGGTGGAACACATGTATCTACTGTACACTGAGAGAAAGGGGGAAGAGAGAGAAATACAACAGGATAACAAGGACCATCTGTGTTCCGTAAATAGTGTGTGTGTGTGTGAGAGAGAGAGAGAGAGAGAGAGAGAGAGAGAGAGAGAGAGAGAGAGAGAGAGAGAGAGAGAGAGAGAGAGAGAGAGAGAGAGAGAGAGAGAGAGAGAGAGAGAGAGAGAGAGAGAGAGAGAGAGAGAGAGAGAGAGAGTGTTTACTATAGAGCTTTAGTCTTGTTAATATTTCCTACCCCTAGTAACCCTACAGTCTATCCATGGCCTGAGAGTTCATATGTTACACATTTCAGACAGGAAATGCCACGTACTAAATTAACCATTTATAAGAAAGATTACAATACATGCAATATGTTAGTCTTGGCGGTAGGCTCTGCTAATTCAGGGTAGCTCACTGCCAGAGCATGCATATTGTTAAGATAATAATAATTACAGGCATAGAGCATGCTATACCATTGCAGGAAGGAAACACAGAACCAAAAAGGTGGAGGCTGGGTTGAGTGGTGGGAAAGCAAGTAACAGACATGCATGCGAGTGACGCATGTTCCTGCAATAGCATGTCACCGAGAACACCAGTGCATAGTTTGCGCATGGCAGCCATCAGAGAAGTGTGTGCAGAACCTGGTGGACTAAATAGACTGCCATATTAACGAGGAGTGATGAATCTAATTGGTGCAATTGATGCTATCAGCTGATGCCAAAACTCTGGTTTCCTGTATGAACTAGCGCTGCGCATCATGCACATATGTTTACGTCATAACCACTAAAGGCTATATGATGTATGTTCACTGTAAATATGAATTGGTCCATTCATCTGATAAGTTACATCTGTAAAAAAAAAAAAAACTTTTAGTTTCAACTAATTATCATTAAGTAACTGGTTCCACAGGCTTTTTTTTTGTTTACTCAACAGTTCGGTGTTATCTGCAAAAAAAAAGTAGATTAAAAATTATATGTTTGTTTAACTTGTCTATTCATTCAAGTATGAATTATTATTTGAGCATCATACCTAAAAATTGCTGTGGAATTAGTTACACACACAGTGCTTTTAACATACAATGTTTTCAATTTACATATTTGACACACAGTACATTACTATATTGCACATGCTCATTTAACCAGTAATTAATATTCAAAATGTTTTCACCTGGGAGTTGAACTCACAACCTCTTGATTCACAGCATTCCAATCTTCCTGCTACACAACCATGTCTGTGTCAATGACTGACTTCACCTGTGTTGCTACACTTAGCAGTTCAAAGTAAATCTCAGCTCTGTTAAAAGTACACTCAAGAAAAATGATTTTATTGATCATAGTGATTAAGGAGTAACATTAAACTGAATAATGTGCCCCACCAACATTAGACAACTATTCAGAAAAAAATGTAATTGCTGAAATAAGTCAATGATGAGAGAATAGTAAGATTAACAGAAAATGAACACAGACATAGTGGTGTAGCAGCAATATGAGAATGCCTTGAGCCAAGAGATTGTGAGTTCAAGTCCAAGGTGCGGAAATGTTGAATAGTAATTACTGTATAAATTGTAGGATGACCTGAAATATTCTGCTTTTACAAAATGTGATGCTGTTTTCAAATGAAACACAATACCTTGCTCTTGTTAAAGCTATAGAATTGATATTTTTTTTTTTCATGTAAGTTGAAAGCTTTGTATGTTAAAAGCACTGTGTGTGTAACTAGTTACATTAGCCTTTTTTAGTTAAGATGCTCAGATAATAATTTATAATTGAATGAACAGACAAATTGAGTAAACATATCATTTAAAATGTACTGCATTTTTGTCTAAGTTTTCTCAAGTTGGAGCTAAGTCTTGGCAAACTAATGTTTTTTTTAGTTCAGGTAACACTTGGACCGAAAAGTTGAATTAACAACAAAATGGCTGTGGAACCAGTTACTTAAGAATAATTAGTTGAAACAACTAGATTTATTTTGCAGTGTATGTACGGAATATCTTTATGTCATAACCATGTTCATATGTTGTCCATAACCACGCCATAGAGACAAAAGCCCACAGGTCATCATACATGGGCTCTGGTCAAAGTAGTGCACTATTCAGGAATAGGGTGCAATTTGGGACAAAGACAGAGTGACACAGTGAAGTCAGAACAAGGGCTGAATTCAACCAAACCACAGCTATGTCTGCGCTGTTTCTTTGTTTACAAAACCAGTGCACGCACACACACACAAATAGACACGCACGCACATCTCTGTAGCTCAGTTGGTAGAGCATGGCGCTTGGAACGCCAGGATAGTGGGTTCCACCCATATGTAAAACATGTATGCACAAATGACTGTAAGTCACTTTGGATAAAAGCATCTGCTTAATGGAATATACTATATATATATATATATATATATATATATATATATATATATATATATACCTAGCTTATATACTTTCGATATGTGGTTGATTTTGAGATGCTTGCACTCTGAACTTCAAAACTCATATATGAGGAGTTAGTGACTGCTTATCTGCTGTTGCTGACAGATGGTAGATACAGTGCCTTGCAAAAGTATAACAAAGTGGGATTAAAATGAATTGAACTTTGATTTTTCTTCGTCAACAATCTACACAAAATACTCTGTAATGTCAAAGTGGAAGTTCATAACTAAAATAGAGTCATTGCATAAGTATTCAGACCCTTTGTTTAGGCAAGCCTAAATGAGTTCAGGAGTAACACGTGGCTTAACAAATGACATAATAAGTTACATGGAGTCACACTGTGTGAAATAATAGGGGTTGACAGGATTTTTGAATGACTAAACGTTCCTCTGTCCCCCATACATCCAACATCTGTAAGGTCAATCAGTCAACTATTGAATTTCAAGCACAGATTCAACTACAAAGACCAGGGAGCTTTTTGAAAGCCTCATAAAAAAGGCAGTGATTGGTAGATGGGTAACAATAACAAATCAGACATTTATTATTTCTTCATGCATGGTCAAGTTAATAATTATGCTGTGGATCATATATTAAACCACACAGACACATCAAAGATAGTCATCCTTCTGAACTGAGCTGCAGGACAGGAATTAAACTGCTCCAGGGATGTGATGGGAGAAAACTAGTGACTCCACAATAATGACCTAAATGACACGGTGAAAAGAAGAATAGAAATATACAAAATATGCCAAAACATGCATCTTGAATGCAACAAGTCACTAAAGTAATACTGCAAAAAAAAAAACATGGTAAAGGAATACACTTTTTGGCCTAATTGCAAAGCCTTGTGTTTGGGGTAAACACAACACATCACTGAGTAACTGCCTCCTTATACCCAAACCTCAGCTGCACTGTTCAATCTCTCACAATGGGATTAACATGGAGATTGGGATTGAGAAATGTCCAATGATTGAAATCATGTCTGTCTAGTGTCTATCTACTACAAATTCAAGTCTATTCTGTTGGTTCTAATAAGTCTATTCTGTTGGTTCTACTAAGTCTATTCTGTTGGTTCTACTAAGTCTATTCTGTTGGTATTACATCGGCAAATACTGGGCGGTTTTTAGGATTAAAAGAAACGGGATGGCGCTAAGCACAGTCTGCTTTAGTCTGCTTTACACCAGAAACTGAGAGAATAATTCACCTTTAAGCAGGACAATAACCTCCAACACAAGGCGAAATCTAAACTGGAGTTGCTTACCAAGAAGACAGTGAATGTTCCTGAGCGGGCAAGTTATAGTATTGACTTAAATCTGCTTGAAAGTCTATGGCAAGACTTGATCCCCAACATCTTGACAGAGCTTGAAGAATTTTGAAAAGAATAATGGGAAAATATTTCACAATCCAGGTGTGCAAAGCAAGTATAGACTTACCCAAGAAGACTCATAGCTGCAATCAATGCCATAGGTGATTCTAAAATGTATTTGATGCATGAAGCCATATTTTAGGTATTTAATTTCTATTAATAAAAATTTTTATTAAGAGGTTCTTCCACAATTCCAATTAAATACATTTTTATCCCCTTTGTAACACAATAAAATGTGAAGAAATCCAAGGCGTCTGTATAGGGTTCTGTTTTGTTAATGTCAGAATGTTTGTATGGGATAACATATAAAACAGTGGCCTGACAAAGTACTGTATAAGTTCACATGGTTGAGAGTTAAGAGCATCCTGACAATTCAAACTCAAGAATGTGCAAAAGTATTTATTTATGTATCCCTATTTATACAGAGATAAATTAACAGCAAGTAAGTACAGAGTAGTAGTATGTTAGTACAGAGGTAGTACAGTATGTGAATACAGTGGTAGTATGTAAGTAGAGCACCTTACCTGCTATGAGAGCTCTAGTCAAGAGAACATACATTACAGAGGAGAAGTTCATTTCCACAGTCAACCAATCCATAAACGCACACTGCACCTATACAATAAACGACGCAATACAACAAGATGTAGCTATACATCTAGACACAGCCACATAACAACTCTCCAGTAGTTACACCATCCTCCAGAGCCCAGGCCACCATCTAGCCTACTCTACTTTTCTCTCTTTTTGTCTCTTCTCTCTCATTTTCTTTCTCCGTTCCCAAAATGTGTGTGTAATAAGAAACAGTACATGCTCTGTTCTCACTTAGAAACTCCCCTCAGTTCTTTCTTTCTCATTCTCGCTCTCTCTCTCTCTCTCCTTCCCCTGTTAAATGTAGGGAAATGTCGTTTCCTGAGTGGTGTTTTGGAACAGCCGCAGATTTCCAGCCGAAGCTGCCTAAGAAGCATTAGGCAGGCCTAGCGGGCATCTGTTTGTGTGTGTGTGTGTGTGTGTGTGTGTGTGTGTGTGTGTGTGTGTGTGTGTGTGTGTGTTCGAGCGTGCGTGCGTGCGTGAGCGTGACCTGTGTCAGTGTCTGTGTCTGTCTCTCCAACAGAGTGGCAAGGTTAGTCTCAGGCTGTGGTCAGACTGGTCCAGTAGACTACAGGCCTGCTGGTTTAATGGCCAGGCTAAAGTGCTGAGCTAGTATTACTGCTGGCTCTAGGCCATGCCTAGCCCACTGGTGTTACACAACACATAACCCTTTATATACTATGTCTAACGGCCTTCAGGAATCACTCTTTCAAAATAGTTTTTATTTTCCAATTTCTGTTATATAGTGTTGTTTCCTTTTCATGCAAATTAATGTGAAATCACATGTAGTTTACACCTTTCCCTCCTTCCTCCCTTTATGCTCTAGCTGATGACTCCACAATTGGCAGCCAACTCAGAGCTGACTTGTGGAATTCAGGAATAGAACACTGAAAATAATGACATTTCCAGCCTTTTTATGGTTGCATGATGACAGATAAAGGTTATAACCATGTGTAAGTGCATTTTATAAAGTGTTAATAACTGCAGGTAAAATTTGGCTTACTATTTGGCAAGTACTGAACAGCTATCACACTATTTTGACCAATACGTTATAAAAGCTACCTTAATGTAAAGTGTTAGCACTTTGTCAAATGTGGCTGGTGTATCAGTCATGCAAACTTCACTTTTTCCAATGTTGTGCAGGATGACATTGAAAGCTCTTCCTACATTAACTCCTTTTGTAAAGATTAACTTACTGTACAGCAACAGAACAATGTCTTCCAACAGGTGGCGTCACGCCTACTCGACACTCATCCCTCAACTGACAATTGCAGATGGTTTGTCGCACTATCTGACGTAAGACAATGTTAACAGAATAGAATAGAATAGAATAGGGAAACCAAATGTGGACATTCTTGGCAATGGTCACATGATGCTTTAAGACACCTTAAAATACAGTAAATAATGTTGACAGGGTTTTAAAGTGAAATGTGGAGCTCTCTGTATTGTCTCCCCTCCCAGAGGAATCAATTGATTCTGATTAACATGTGATGGAGGATAACAAACAGTTGATGCAAACAAAATGTTAGTATAAAGCTACTTGTAATCCAGGAGTAGGCATCTGGCCCTTAACATAAAAGATAAGATTGATGCTTCTACCCATCTGCTACCACACACACACACACTTCTGTTTGTATTCCCTGTTGCTACCTATTATGCTCCTTTCTGCCCCCATGTGGTTAAAAGAGGCTACTTTTCACCTTGCTCACACATCTATACACCAGTACAACCATGAAATTAGATCTGGCTATTCAGATTATTCCAGAGAAAATGAAAAACCTGCGCTCACTGAAATATTATTTAAGTAAAAAAATGTAATGTCAGTAGAGGTCAAAGCAAACGTACGTGTTTTGGCGATAGCCTTCGTCAGCATTTGGATAACAATAGGCCCTCATGATATTTCAAATCAAATCAAATTGTATATGTCACATGCGCCGAATACAACCGGTGAATACCTTAACCAATAATGCATTTTTAAGAAAAATAAGTGTTAAGAAAGTATTTACTAAAATAAACTGAAGTAAAAAAAGTATATATAAAAAAATATATATAAATAAAGAAGAAAAATAACAAATAATAAAGGAGCAACAATAAAATAACAGTAGCATGGCTATATACAGGGGGTACTGGTACAGAGTCAATGTGCGGGGGCACAGGTTAGTTGAGATAATATGTACATGTAGGTAGAGGTAAAGTGACTATGCATGGATAATAAACAGAGAGTAGCAGCAGCGCAAAAATGGTGTGTGGGGCAATGCAAATAGTCCGGGTAGCCATTTGATTAGCTATTCAGGAATCTTCTGGCTTGGGGGTAGAAGCTGTTAAGAAGCCTTTTGGACCTAGACTTGGCTCTCTGATACCGCTTGCCGTGTGGTGGCAGAGAGAACAGTCTATAACTAGGGTGGCTGTAGATTTGGGGAATTTTTAGGGCCTTCCTCTGACACCGCCTGGTATAGAGGTCCTGGATGGCAGGAAGTTTGGCCCCAGTGATGTACTGGGCCGTACGCATTACCCTCTGTAGAGCCTTGCGGTCGGAGGCCGAGCAGTTGCCATACCAGGCGGTGATGCAACCAGTTAGGACGCTCTCGATGGTGCAGCTGTATAACTTTTTGTGGATATGAGGACCCATGCCAAATCTTTTCAGTCTCCTGAGGGGGAATAGGCTTTGTCGTGCCTTTTTCACAACTGTCTTGGTGTGTTTGGACCATGATAGTTTGTTGGTGATGTGGACACCAAGGAACTTGAAGCTCTCAACCTGCTCCACTACATCCCCGTCGATGAGAATGGGGGCGTGCTCGGGTCATCTTTTCCTGTAGTCCACAATCATCTCCTTTGTCTTGATCACGTTGAGGGAGAGGAACACAGATTCAACCACGAAGACCAGAGAGGTTTTCCAATGCCTCACAAAATAGGGCACCTATTGGTAGATGGGTCAAAACAAAACAAAAAACAGACACTGAATATCCCTTTGAGAATGTTGAAGTTATTAATTACACTTTGGATGGTGTATCAATACACCCAATCACTGCAAAAATCCATGTTTAACTGTACTTAAAAAATAAAAAAAACATTTTCTTGATCATCTTTTAATGAAAGTCTTAGCTTTTCATTTTTAAAAATCTTCCAAAATGAAGTAAAATCCAATATGGCAGGTCATTGAGGCAGATGTGTTCCATATGATGATAAACACTCAAAGGTACAATGGCTCTGCCATTTTCTGTTTGTTAAATCACTGTACAATCTAAACCGCTCTGAAATTTCAATAACCAAAAATATTGTATTTTCGGCTGTTTGAAGCTGATGTACAAAACCAACAGTAAAAATATGCAAAAGTGAAACATAACGACTGCAAAGAATAGAAATAGCACCCATAGCCAGACCTACCGCTTATCAGACTTGCCTCTGATGAGAATGACAGATCTACAACTCACATTACTGTATGAATTTGGTCGGGTCGCCCACAAAGTTGCCTAGTGAACCTGCCTACTGCACTTATTCGCAATGTCTCCATTCCAAGCACCCCCTGACGTACTGACCTCTGATGTCATAGTTCAGAGGTCAGACTGTGAAACAAATATGGACGAGGGTGTGTGTGTGTGTTTGTTTTGTTTGTTTGTTTGTTTGTTTGTTGTGAGGTTGTGGATCAGGGGAAATGAAAGGAAAGGCATTTTCATAGCAGTTGTAGCTTCCAGGCCTCTGGGGGCAGTTGGCGCTTGGGTCGTTTATACAGCAACGGAAAAGATACACACACAAACACACACGCACACTAACAATAAGAAAGAGTAGGAAAGAGAGAGGGTGATGTTGTTGATTCAATAGAAGAGAGAGAGAGGGAGAGAAAGAGACCTAGAGAGACAACAGTAGCAGCATAGAGTGTGATTACTTAAACCTCCCTAATGAACTGTGGTAATTATCTGTGATAAAGACAGAGTCCCATTTCTGCCTCTGACACATGGAGACAGTAGAGGAGGAGGAGGAGGAGGAGGAGGAGGAGGAGTAGCGAGTAGGTTCTCATTCCGTATCTTTTTCTTTGAGAAGGTTAAACGTCCTCATCACCATTAATGATTAGCATGAAGTGCTATGGTACCACAACCAGGACAGTTGTATTGTATCATGAACTGCATGTACAGTGAATTCAGAAAGTATGCATACCCCTTATCTTATTCCACATTATGTTATGTTACAGCCTGAATTCAAAATGGATTAAAAAAATAAAAATTCTCACCCATCTACACACAATACCCCATAATGACAAGTGAAAATATGTTTTAATACATTTTTGCAAATGTATAAAAATGAAGTGCAGAAATATCTAGTTTACACAAGTATTTACACCCCTGAGTCAATACTTTGTAGAAGCACCTTTCGCAGCGATTACAGGTGTGAGTCTATCTGGGTAAGTCTCTAAGAGCTTTCCACAACTTGATTGAGCAACATTTGTGTAACGGTCGTCCTCCTCCTCTTCGGAAGAAGAGGAGGAGTAGGGATTGGACCAAAGCGCAGCGTGTAATGTGGACATAATGAAGTTTATTAAAGCAAAGACGAAAACCGAAAACACTTCAACAAACTACAAAATAACAAACGAACGTAGACCGACCTGAACTATGAGCACTTACAAAATGACGAAGAACGCACGAACAGGAACAGACTACATACACGAACGACAAAGCGAAACAGTCCCGTGTGGTGCACATACACAGACACGGAAGACAACCACCCACAACAAACAGTGTGAACAGCCTACCTTTATATGGTTCTCAATCAGAGGAAACGTCAAACACCTGTCCCTGATTGAGAACCATATAAGGCTAATTACAAATGACCTAAACATAGAAACACAAAACATAGAATGCCCACCCCAACTCACGCCCTGACCAACTAAACACATACAAAAATAACAGAAAACAGGTCAGGAACGTGACAATTTGCCATTATCTTTTTCAAAATTCTTCAAGCTCTGTCAAATTGCTTGTTGATCCTTGCTAGATTTTCAAGTAGATGTAAGTCAAATATTCACTGTCTTCTTGGTAAGCAACTCCAGTGTAAATTTGGCCTTGTGTTTAAGGTTATTGTCCTTTCTGAAAGATGAATTCATCTCCCAGTGTCTGGTGGAAAACAGACTGAACCAGGTTTGCCTCTAGGATTTTGCCTGTGCTTAGCTCCATTCAGTTTTTTTTGTATCCTGAAAACTCCCCAAAACTATTCATGAAAATATGAAGTGTGGTACTTAGTAATGTGTTGTGTTGGATTTGCCCCAAGCATAACATTTTGTATTCAGGACAAAAAGTTAATTCTCTAGGCCTGCTTCTTTTCACTCTTTCAATTAGGTTAGTATTGTGGAGTAACTACAATGTTGTTGATCAATCCTCAATTTTCTTCTATCACAGCCATCAAACTCTGTACCTGTTTTTTAGTCATCATGGTGAAATCCCTGAGCGGTTTCCTTCCTCTCGGAAACTGAGTTATGAAGGACGCCTGCATTTTTGTAATGACTGCGTGTATTGATACACCATTCAAAGTGTAATTAATAACTTCACAATGCTCAAAGGGATATTCAATGCTTTTATAGTTTTACCCATCTACCAATAGGTGCCCTTCTTAGCGATGCATTGGAAAACCTCCCTGGTCTTTTTCACTTCTCAACTGAGGGACCTTACAGATAATTGTATGTGTTGGGTACAGAGATGAGGTAGTCATTCAAAAATCATGTTAGACATTATTAATGCACAGAGAGTGAGTGTGTATGACTTAATATTTACTCCTGAACTTATGTACACTTGCCTTAAAAAAGGGGTTTATTACTTATAGACTTTTCATTTTTAATTAATTTGTAAAAATGTCGAAAAACATAATTCCACTTTGACATTATGGGTTATTTCTGTGTAGGCTAGTGACAAAAAAAATACTACATTTAATACATTTTAAATTCAGACAGTAACACAACAAAATGTGGAAAAAGTCTAGGGGTGTGAATACTTTGTGAAGGCACTGTACATACTATTGATTAATGAATCTACCCTTTTAGGAAGGAAAGAATGACCGTGTCCGAATACCTGTACTTGCGTTCTAAATAGTATGATTTTTGGGTATGCAAAACTAGAAAGTTATATAGTATGTGACATTTCGGAAATGTAGTATGCTTTAAATGACAGGATGTCATACTAGTTTTGGCTTGTCATCTAGTAGAATTCGCTGCACACGATTGAGGAAGAGAATCATCTTTTTACACCCACGTGTATTTGACAACAGCTGATAATCAGATTAGGGGACATGCTCTACAAACATTTACGAATGCCGTGGAACAAGCTCGATTGTGCATTACATGACGCATTCTCAGTATGGATGAGAAATATGTTGATATTTGTTGGTTACTGCATATGTTTTTACTAAACAGTACGTTCTAAATAGTATATAGTTTTAGTAAGTAGTGGGTAAGACATATTTCGGACACGACGACTACACTCTTGGAAAAAAGAGAGAACCATTTTTTTATATCCAGGTAGAACCCTTTTTGGTTCCAGATAGAACACTTTTTGTTTTTGATTCCAGGTAGAACTCTTTTGGGTTCCAGGTAGAACCCTCTGTTGAAAGGGAACCAAAAAGGGTTCTTCAAAGGGTTCCCCTATTTGGACAGCCGAGGGAACCCTTTAAGGTTCTAGATAGAACCTTTTTTCTAAGAGTGTACTTATCTAATGTGCAATTACGTTGATTCCCGCCATTTGTTCATTTTGGTACAGCGCGTCCCCTCAGCTGATTATCAGCTTTTGTCAGTACACCTGTGTCTCGAAAGATGATAATTATCCTCAATAGTGAGCAGTGAATTCTACAAGATGAAACGCCGAAATGAGTATGACATCCTGGCATTTAAAGCATGCTACATTTTCGAAATTTCACATACAGTACTATAAAACTTTTTTCGCATACCGAAAATGCCTACTATTTAGAACACAAGTATGGGTTTTTGGACACGGACACTGTCGTATTTCTAGACACATAAATTAGATAATGGTTGTAGGTTGTGTAAAGGTATGCTGCAGATTAGAGAGATCAGCCAGATTCCACCAGCAGTCATAAGTATTCACCCCCCTTGGATCCCTTCACATTTTATTGTGTTACTAAGTGGGATTGAAATGTATTTCATTGGGATATTTTTGTCAACAATGTACGCCAAATACTTTGCAATGTCAAAGTGGGGAAAAAATTCTAACATTTAAAAAAATATATATGACAAAAATGAAACACAAATAAATCTTGATTGGCAGCTATTACAATGTTCTGTCTTTTGGGGTAAGGGCTCGATTCAATCCGTATAGCAGAAGTTCTGCGTTATAGTGCGACAGACATTTTCAAGTCTTGCCATATATTTTCAAGCAGATTAAAGTCAAACTATAACTAGGCCAACTCAGGAACATCCAATGTCTTCTTGGTAAGCAACGGCAGTAAATATTTGGCCTTGTGTTTTGGGTGATTGTGCTATTGGTGTAAGCAGACTGAAGCAGGTTTTCCTCTAGGGTTTGCCTGTGCTTAGCTCCATCCCGTTTCTTTTAATTCTGAATAACACGCCAGTCTTTGCTGAAGTCAAGCAAACCCATAACATGATGCAGTCACTACCATTGTTGAAAATATGGAGGCAGTTACTGATATGTTGTGATGGATTTGCCCCAAGCATAGCGCTTTACGTTTACACTATAGGCCAAAAGGTGTATTCCTTTGCCGTACTTTTGCAGTATAACTTTAGTACCTTCTTGCAAACAGGATGAATGGTTCGGAATATTTATATTCTGTATAGGCTTCTTTTTTTTCAGACTGTCATTTACTGCAGGTCATTATTGTAGACTAACTACAATGGTCTTCAACCATCCTCAGTTTTCTCCCATCACAGCAATAGCCACTATGGTAATTCCACGCCTCTTCTTATCAGCGAGTTGTTTCCGCTGCGTCGTCAGGCAATGCCAAGAGGGATCAAATTCATAAAAAATTTAACAAATGTGTTACAATGAATAACATTCACATAATTTGAAAGCTTCAGCAATGCGCTGGTGAATATTTATTTTTATTTATTTTTTACAAGTGTTTCCACATAGCATAACCATTACAAAGCTGATGCTAGCTAGCTAGCCTCTTCCATAGACTTGGCATGGCTGGTTAGCTATCTAACATCAGAGCCTTCTGGCTAATATCATAGTCTATATCTATTATCTAACATTGAGTAACAGGTCTATGTACTTGTCATGTTAGTTGAGGCTAACATTAGTTTACAAAATGATTTTTTGCTCGGGTGTGTATTTGGCTGGCTTTGCTATTTAGCTAAACTAAGATCTCATTGTTCAAGTTGGTAATGTTTTGAGGAGAACAGCATGGCTAGCCAGCTGTCCAGAATAGATAGCACATAACATGCAATATCTAATGTTATCCTAATGTAACATATCTGCACTGTTCTCTTGTCATAAATAGGTTGTACATGTATCTGCTTATTCCCTGACATTGTCCATGTTCTTCTATGGATGCCCTCCATTTATACAACCATAAAAGGATAGAAAGTGCTATTTTCACTCAGCAACTTTTTAAAAAGGGTAGTAAATATTTACAGATCACAGTCTAGCCCAAAACTAATGAGACTGTTTCAGCATGTACAAAGTAACAATACTAAACATACATTTAAAAAGGAAACATCAAATAATCCAAGAGACTTGTTACTGAATTTATATTTAATAAACATTTTAAAACAATAGATTAAATATAATATAGACCTGCTAAATTGCGCACATCTAGCATAAAAAACATTAGAAACAGAATGAAAAAAATCCATTATATATTTATTTTAAAAGATGCAACAAGTGTTCATGAAGTAAACATTGGATGACGACTTAGTGAAGGTGTGGTAGAGAAAAGCTGTCTGTTTTCCTCCACCTCCATTTGTGGTTCTCGTTCAACATAGCATTTGGAGAATCCTGTGAACATCAACCGTCATTAACATGTTATTGTGAACAGCACCATCTTCCTAATGGATAACTTTGACATATTGGCATAATATATGAAATTTGATGGGCAACAGCATCACCCCTTTAATCACCCCTTTAACCTCCATAAAGTCTATAGACATGTTTAAAGATTTTCAGTCAAGCATGTTGCTATGATGTGCATAAGCTGTATATTAATCATAAATACATAGACAAGTGTGTTGTTCCATGTACAATATGCTGATTAAGGAGGAGTGTTCATGAAAAAACGTTGAACAACAACATTGATGAATACGCTGATTCGGTGAGTGAGTTTATTAGCAAGTGCATCGGTGATGTTGTACACACAGCGTCTATTAAAGCATTCCCCAACCAGAAACCATGGATTGATGGCAGCATTCGCGAAAAACTGAAAGCGCGAACCATTGCTTTTAATCAGGGCAAGGTGACTGGAAACATGACCGAATACAAACAGTGTAGCTATTCCCTCCGCAAGGCAATCAAACAAGCTAAGCGTCAGTATAGAGACAAAGTAGAGTCGCAATTCAACGGCTCAGACACGAGACGTATGTTGCAGGGTCTACAGTCAATCACGGACTACAAAAAAGAAACCAGCCCCGTCGCGGACCACAATGTCTTGCTCACAGACAGACTAAACAACTTCATTGCTCACTTTGAGGACAATACAGTGCCACTGACATGGCCCGCTACCAAAACCTGTGGGCTTTCCTTCACTTCAGCCAACGTGAGTAAAACATTTAAACGTGTTAACCCTCGCAAGGCTGCAGGCCAAGACGGTATCCCCGGCCGCGTCCTCAGAGCATGCGCAGACCAGCTGGCTGGTGTGTTTACGGACATATTCAATCAACCCTTATCCCAGTCTGCTGTTCCCACATGCTTCAAGAGGGCCACGATTGTTCCTGTTCCCAAGAAAGCTAAGGTAACTGAGCTAAATGACCTCCGCCCCGTAGCACTCACTTCCGTCATCATGAAGTGCTTTGAGAGACTAGTCAAGGACCATTTCACCTCCACCCTACCTGACACCTTAGACCCACTTCAATTTGCTTACCGCCCCAATAGGTCCACAGACGACGCAATCGCAATCACACTGCATACTGCCCTAACCCATCTGGACAAGAGGAATACCTATGTAAGAATGCTGTTCATTGATTACAGCTCAGCATTTAACACCATAGTACCCTCCAAACTCGCCATTAAGCTCGAGACCCTGGGTCTCGACCCCGCCCTGTGCAACTGGGTCCTGGACTTCCTGATGGGCCGCCCCCAGGTGGTGAGGGTAGGTAACAACATCTCCACCCCGCGGATCCTCAACACTGGGGCCCCACAAGGGTGCGTTCTCAGCACTCTCCTGTACTCCATGTTCACCCATGACTGCGTGGCCATGCACTCCTCCAACTCAATCATCAAGTTTGCAGACGACACTACAGTGGTAGGCTTGATTACCAACAACGACGAGACGGCCTACAGGGAGGAGGTGAGGGCCCTCGGAGTGTGGTGTCAGGAAAATAACCTCACACTCAACATCAACAAAAGAAAGGAGATGATCGTGGACTTCAGGAAACAGCAGAGGGAGCAGCCCCGTATCCACATTGACGAGACAGTAGTGGAGAGGGTGGAAAGTTTTAAGTTCCTCGACGTACACATCACGGACAAACTGAAATGGTCCACCCACACAGACAGTGTGGTGAAGAAGGTGCAGGAGGCTGAAGAAATTCGGATTGTCACCAAAAACACTCACAAACTTTTACAGATGCACAATCGAGAGCATCCTGACGGGCTGTATCACCGCCTGGTACGGCAACTGCTCCGCCCATAACCGTAAGGCTCTCCAGAGGGTAGTGAGGTCTGCACAACGCATCACTGGGGGAAAACTACCTGCCCTCCAGGACACCTACACCACCCGATGTCACAGGAAGGCCAAAAAGATAATCAAGGACAACAACCACCCGAGCCACTGCCTGTTCACCCCGCTATCATCCAGAAGGCAAGGTCAGTACAGGTGCATCAAAGCGGGGACCGATAGAAGCTGTTTTTCAGTCTATCTCAAGGCCATCAGATTGTTAAACAGCCATCACTAACATTGAGTGGCTGCTGCCAACATACTGACTTAACTCTAGTCACTTTAATAATGGAAAAATTGATGTAATAAATGTATCACTAGCCACTTTAAACAATGTCACTTTATATAATGTTTACATACCCTACATTACTCATTTCATATGTGTATACTGTATTCTATACCATCTACTGCATCTTGCCATCTTGATATAATAAATGTATCACTAGCCACTTTAAACAATGGCACTTTATAAAATGTTTACATACCCTACATTACTCATCTCATATGTATATACTGTACTCTATACGATCTACTGCATCTTGCCTATGCCGTTCGGCCATCACTCATTCATATATTTTTATGTACATATTCTTATGCATTCCTTTACACTTGTGTGTATAAGGTAGTTGTTGTGAAATTGTTAGGTTAGATTACTTGTTAGATATTACTGCATGGTCGGAACTAGAAGCACAAGCATTTCGCTACACTCACATTAACATCTGCTAACCATGTGTATGTGACAAATATAATTTGATTTGATTTGATGTTAGTCATCCTAAAGACTTATTCAAATTCAAATGTAGTCCATATCAGCTAAACATTCACATTTGCTAAATAATGATATACAACAAACACAACACTCACTGTTCTTGTTACAAATGCATTACTTTTGTTATGGTTTCATGATGACACTTGAATAAACACATGGTGGTAGGTACTCACACTGATATGAGGGGCTGGCAAGATGATGGCAGTTTATAGAGGTCATTGTGCACAGAGAATGCTCCTGGGCCACCCACCAAGCTGCAACAACAAAGGGAAGTGGAACTAAAGCCTCTTGTCAATATAGGGGGTGCTGTTTCAACTTTGTAAAATATCGTTCTCAAATTAAACTGCCTCGTACTCAATTCTTGCTCGTACAATATGCATATTATTAGTACTATTGGATAGAAAACACTCTCTAGTTTCTAAAACCGTTTGAATTATTTCTCTGAGTGAAACAGAACTCATTCTGCAGCACATTTCCTGTCAGGGAGTGAGATTTCAGAAATCGAGGTCCCTGTTCTGAGGTCAGTTTATAAGTCCCCATGTAAGCCATCGGGCTACATGCACTGCATACGTCTTCCTCTAGATGTCAGTAAGCGGGGAGAATTTGAATGGAGTGGATTGCGCAATCTGGGACCTTATATAAGACCGTGGAACTGAAGTACCGTCCTTTTCAACGGTGCGCCTGGCGCAAGAAGACATCACAATGGCGTCCTGCAAACGCTTTCGTTTTAGTACTTCTCTATCTCCGGTCATGTTTTTATTCGTTATAGGTGTTAACCTGTTAAGGCTAGGGGGTGCTGTTGTCACTATTTATGGAAATCGTGTAATTTTTGAAACGGCTTCCTACAAACTTCTTGATCGTACAATATGCATATTATTATTATTATTGGATAGAAAACAGTCTATAGTTTCTATAGCCGTTGAAATTTTGTCTCTAAGTGGAACAGAACTCATTCTACAGCAATTTCCCTGACATGGAGTCAGATTTCACACATTTTGGCCCCTGTTCTGGAGTCAGTTTTAAGGCCACTGTTATTCCTATGAGTATACGGACACTGCTTACGTCTTCCCCTGGATGCCTTTACGTGATGACGCTTTGAATGGTATCGATTGCCCAATCACAGCCACTATAAATGAAAAAAATCCTGTAGGTAGGAACTCTTTTCTAGGTGCGTCATGCGCGCGGAGGATACCGACCTACTGTTTTTCCAAGCATTAGTGTAGCCAGTTATATTTCTCCGGTCATATTTTTACTCGTTATAGGAGTTAAAAACATCATAAGGTAGTTAATTTAAAGCGTTTTATAGCAATTTATATCCGTTTAGTGCGATTTTGGGACATTTATTTCTGAGCCACTGTGAATCTCTGGGCACCGTTCCAGTTCATGCCGAACGCAATGTGCATTTCTGCATGGCAAGAGGACAGCTTTCGACCAAAAGACGATTAGACCCAAGAAAGGATTCTTTGCCCAAGATTCTGATGGAAGAACAGCTCAAAGTAGGAACAATTTATTATGATAAATCGTGTTTCTGTCGAAAAATGTTAGTGGCTTAGGACGCCATCTTTTTTGACGTAGCTTCGCTTGGCGCAAACTGTATTGAAAAGTAAGGATAATTTAAAAAATGTAATTCCGCGATTGTATTAAGAATTAAATTGTCTATCAATCGCTGTCCACCCTATATTTTTTAGTCACGTTTATGAGTATTTATGTATACGACTAGATCACTGTCTAATATGGCGCACGACATTTTCTGACCAGCTGGGCTACTTTTCTCATTGTCTAACCATGATTTTGGTGGCTAAATATGCACATTTTCGAACAAACTGTATATGTATGTTGTAATGTGATGTTACAGGAGTGTCATCTGAAGAATTCTGAGAAGGTTAGTGAAAAAATTAATATATTTTGGCGATGTTTACGTTATCGCTCTCTTTGGCTAGAATCAATGCTGGGGTAATGTTTGCACATGTGCTATGCTAATATAACGATTTATTGTGTTTTCGCTTTAAGACACTTAGAAAATCTGAAATATTGTCTGTATTCACAGGATCTGTGTCTTTCGATTAGTGTATGCTGTGTATTTTTACGAAATGTTTGATGATTAGTAGTTAGGTAAACACGTTGCTCATTGTAATTATTCTAGTCCATTTGTGACGGTGGGTGCAATTGTAAACTATGACATCTACCTGAAATATGCACATTTTTCTAACAAAACCTATCCTATACCATAAATATGTTATCAGACTGTCATCTGAGGAGGTTTTTTTCTTGGTTAGTGGCTATCAATTTCTTAGTTTAGCCGAATTGGTGATAGCTACTGGTGTTGGTCGACAAAGAAAAGATGGTGGATTATGCTAATGTGTTTAGCTAATAGATTTACATCTTTACATATTGTGTCTTCCCTGTAAAACATTTTAAAAATCGGACATGTTGGCTGGATTCACAAGATCTGTGTCTTTCATTAGCTGTATTGGACTTTAATGTGTGAAAGTTAAATATTAAAAAAAAAAAAAAAAATTGAATTTCGCGGCTCTGCCTTTTCAGTGGGGGTGGGGGGGGGGCTAGCGGCACCCCAGTCCTAGACAGGTTAAAGACATCATAAGGTAGTTAATTTAAACCGACTTATAGCAGTTTATAGCAGTTTATTGCGATTTTCTGGGATTTCTTTGTCATGCGCTTTCACGAGTTGGACACCTCTCCAGTTGGTGGCTAACATTAGCGGCTATTTCGACTGGACAAGAAGACATCTTTCAACCCAAAGACGATTGTTCTGGAGAAAGGACACCTTGCCCAAGATTCTGATGGAAGCTCAGCTAATAGTAAGCAGTCTTTATGCTGTTAATTCGTACTTATGTTGACAAATGTTAAATAATAATTCCGCCATGAATTATGGGGCGGTCTCGCTTTAGCGCACGCTGTATTGCGCAGTAACGTTAATTTTAAAAATCGAACCCAGCGATTGCATTAAGAACTAATTTATCTTTCATTTGCTGTCCAACTTGTATTTTTTAGTCAAGTTTATGAATAGTTTTCGATTAGAATAGGTGCCTTTCCCAAGATTTCTCCTGACATTTTCTTTGCAGCTTGGCTACTTTTCTCATTGTATAACCACGATTTGTGCCGCTAAATATGCACATTTTCGAACAAACTCTATATGCATTGTGTAATATGATGTTATAGGACTGTCATCTGAAGAATTCTGAGAAGGTTAGTGAAAAAATTTATATCTTTTGGTGGTTTATACGTAATCGCTATGTTTGGCTTGAATCAATGCTGTTGTGATGTTTGCTATTGTGGTATGCTAATATAACGCTATATTGTGTTTTCGCTGTAAAACACTTAGAAAATCTGAAATATTGTCTGGATTCACAAGATCTGTGTCTTTCAATTGCTGTACGCTGTGTATTTTTAAGAAATGTTTTATGATGAGTAATTAGGTAATACACGTTGCTCTCTGTAGTTATTCTAGTCGCTTTGGTGAGAGTTGTGATGGTGGCTGCAATGGTAAACTATGATTTATACCTGAAATATGCACATTTTTCTAACAAAACATATGCTATACAATAAATATGTTATCAGACTGTCATCTGATGAAGTTGTTTCTTGGTTAGTGGCTATTTATATCTTTATTTGGTCGAATTTGTGATAGCTACTGATGGAGTAAAAAACTGGTGGAGTAAAAAAAGTGGTGTCTTTTGCTAACGTGGTTAGCTAATAGATTTACATATTGTGTCTTCCCTGTAAAACATTTAAAAAATCAGAAATGATGGCTGGATTCACAAGATGTGTATCTTTCATCTGGTGTCTTGGACTTGTGATTTAATGATATTTAGATGCTAGTATTTACTTGTGACGCTATGCTAGGCTATGCTAGTCAGCTTTTTTACTGATGGGGGTGCTCCCGGATCCGGGTTTGGGAGGAATTAGAAGTTAATCAGAACAGGTACACATGGCAAACATTGTGTGCATGTTTTGTGAAATCTTTTTAGCAAATGAGGGGTTTGATGATCAATCGATCAAATCTATTTTTATTAGTGCTTTACAGATACCCAGCCTAAAACCCCAAAGAGCAAGCAATGCAGAAGGCAGAAGCACAGAGGCAGAAGCACAGTGACTACCTGGCTGAGCGTGATCAGCAGGGGTCTGGGACAAGGTAACAAGCCTGGTGAAATCAGGCCAGGGGTCCACAGATGCAATCGGAACAGCAGCATGACCAGGGGCTCAGGTTCTCTGGGAGTACAGACACAGACAGAGAAAGAAGGGGGGATTAGTGGGAATATGCCTAACATCACACATGACACCAGGGCCCATATTCACAAAGCATGCAAAAGTAGGAGTGCTCATCTAGGGTCAGTTCCCCCCAGTTGATATAATTGGATTCATTATTATCTAAAGGCAACTCCTACTCTAAGACGATTTGTGAATATGGGTCCAGATAAGACAAGCTGACCCTAGCCCCCCAGCACATAAGCTATTGCAGCATAATTACTGGGGACTGAGACAGAGAGGTCGGGAGATACTCTGGCCCCATTCAATGTTACCCATGGACAGGACCAATCAGGAAGGAGCTTACCCAACAACTCCGAGGCAAAGTCGCCCAAGATCGTGTATGGATAAAAACAATACGCTATTGTGCAATAAATATTAAATTAGTTTAGCTGCAGCTGGTGGTAGAGCTGATGGCAGAGCTTGATGTCCCCATCCTCCTGCTTCAGGATGTCTTTCTTCCTCTGGTGCTTGTTCCGGAGCCCATCAATGGCTGCTTTTATGGACTCTATCCATCAGCTGTGGTCCAAGACGAAGATGCGACCTCCTTGTCTTGCTGGGCTATAGGAGAAGCTGTCAGAGGCAGCGGTGATGTGGCTAGCAGAGGTAGTCTCTTGAGCCAGACTCCTTACTTACACGGGACTAAGGCAGAGGTGTGCTTGACAAATCTGAAAGAGATGCACAATTGAACAGAATTCAGCCTTCTTCATGCCGATGATCTGTACAACATGAGACAGATAGCAATACAGAACAATAGATTAAAACATCATATGGAATGTAACACAGATACAGATGATGCGCATGTGGTGGTTTAAAATAATAATGTTACTAACGCTAGTTAGCTGTATCTCTGCTTTTCGTGAAAATGTATATCTGATATTATTGTTAGCTAGCTAGTTCTTGTTGTTCTAGCTATCTTACCCAAAGCAGGCTTTTCTCCTCGTTGCTGGTCTGCTGATGCATGACTACATAATCATGATGTTGTGGCTGTAACATTTCATGGTCATTGCACTATAACAACTAGCTAGCTACTGTATATATCAGATATACAGTACATTTTCAGGAAAAGCAGCTCATATAACAATCCAATAAAATGGCTATCATTGCATCTAGCTAAAATCTGAGAGATCTCACCTTTTTATCTCTGTAGCAGTTGGCTTATCTTGTCTGGGCGCTACAACAGCCAGATTGAAGCAGGTGCTCGCTCATCTAATCTACTTCTCCACGCCCTCTTGTCTTGATTGTACAGGGAGCTAGCCTGTTCTCCTTAAAATATTACTATTAAGATTTCTAACTTTAACCAACTTGTGCAGAGGTCTCAGCTTGCTAACTAGCAAAGCCAAACAGCTACAGTGGCTTGCAAAAGTATTCACCCCCCTTGGCATTTTTCCCATTTTGTTGCCTTACAACCTGGAAATATAATTTATTTTTTGGGGGGGTTTGTATCATTTGATTTATACTTTGAAGATGCAAAATATTTTTTATTGTGACAAAAAAACTGAAAACTTGAGTAGGCATAACTATTCACCCCCCCAAAGTCAATACTTTGTAGAGCCACTTTTTGCAGCAATTACAGCTACAAGTCTCTTGGGGTATCTCTATAAGCTTGTCACATCTAGCCCATGGAATTTTTGGCCATTCTTCAAGGCAAAACTGCTCCAGCTCCTTCAAGTTGGATGGGTTCTGCTGATGTACAGCAGTCTTAAGTCATACCACAGATTCTCAAATGGATTGAGGTCTGGGCATTGACTAGGCCATTCCAAGACATTTAAATGTTTCCCCTTCAACCACTCAAGTGTTGCTTTATGCAAGCAGTATGCTTAGGGTCATTGTCTTGCTGGAAGGTGAACCTCTGTCCCAGTCTCAAATCTCTGGAAGACTGAAACCGGTTTCCCTCATGAATTTTCCATCATTCCTTCAATTCTGACCAGTTTCCCAGTCCCTGCCAATAAAAAACATCATTGTTTTCCTTGATGGCCAAAAAGCTAAATTTTAGTCTCATCTGACCAGAGTACTTTCTTCCATATGTTTGGGGAGTCTCCCACATGCCTTTTGGCGAACACCAAACATGTTTGCTTATTTTTTCTTTAATCAATGGCTTTTTTATGGTCACTCTTCCATAAAGCCCAGCTCTGTGGAGTGTACGGCTTAAAGTACTCCTATGGACAGATACTCCAATCTCCGCTGAGGAGCTTTGCAGCTCCTTCAAGGTTATCTTTGGTCTCTTTTTTGCCTCTCTGGTTAATACCCTCCTTGCCTGGTCCGTGAATTTTGGTGGGTGGCCCTCTCTTGGCAGGTGCCATATTCTTTCAATTTTTTAATAATGGATTTAATGGTGCTCCGTGGTATGTTCAAAGTTTCAATATTTTTTTATAACCCAACCCAGATCTGTACTTCTCCACAACTTTATCCCTGACCTTTTTGGAGTGTTGCAGACTCTGGGGGCCTTTCAGAACAGGTGTATATATATTGAGATCATGTGACAGATCATTTGACACTTAGATTGCACACAGGTGGACTTTATTTAACTAATGATGTGACTTTTGAAGGTAATTGGTTGCACCAGATCTTATTTAGGGGCTTCATAGCAAAGGGGGTGAATACTTATGCTTGTGTCACGCCCTGACCTTAGTTCCTTTTTTATGTCTCTATTTTGGTTTGGTCAGGGCGTGAGTTGGGGTGGGCATTCTATGTGTTTTTTCTATGTTTTCTGTTTCTATGTGTTTGGCCTGGTATGGTTCCCAATCAGAGGCAGCTGTCTATCGTTGTCTCTGATTGAGAACCATACTTAGGTAGCCTTTTCCCACCTGGTGTTTGTGGGTAGTTGTTTTCTGTTGTGTGTCTACACCAGCCAGAACTGTTTCGGTCGTTTTTCTTTGTTATTTTTGTTATTTCAGTGTTCATTTAATAAATATGGACACGTACCACGCTGAACTTTGGTCCTCTCCTTCCAACAGCCGTTACAGCATGCAACACTTTTCCGTTTTGATATTTGATTTTTGTATTTTTTTTAAACAAGTTGTTATTTTCATTTCACTTCACCAATTTGGACTATTTTGTTTATGTCCATTACATGAAATTCAAATAAAAATCCATTGAAATTACAGGTTGTAATGCAACAAAATAGTAAAAACGCCAAGGGGATGAGTACTTTTGCAAGGCACTGTACACACCAAATATACACAGAGCAAACAATTATTTTCTAAACTAATGTTAGTCTCAACCAAATGACAAGTATATAGACCTATTGCTCTCTTACACAACGTAACAACCATTAGGTACAGGATCTGATGTTAGCTAGCTAACCAGCCATGTTATTTTAATTGAAAGAGGCTCGCTAGCTAGCATAAGCTTTGTAGCTGTTATGCTATGTAGAAACACTTATTTTAATTATTTCCTCATTCTTTGTCACCCATGCCTTGCTGTAGCTTTACAATTCTGTGAATGTCATTTAGTAATTTTAACAGATCCACATTTTCGACATCTCCTCCCTCCCAGTATATTGGTGAAGTATGGCGACGAGCAGGAAAGCTGTTTGCCAGAAGTCAAACAAGTGGAATGGAATATGGGAGAAGCTAAAATTCAGTAGAAGGCATTGAGCCTATTGAACACTGTAGCTATTTAAAATCACAATTGGCCTCATGGTGACATCCCTGGGCAGTTTCCTTCCTGTCCTACTGCTCGGTCTGAGTGGTTTGCTTACCTCTACCACTTCTCTCTCCCGGATCCGGGATCCTCCTCATCAAAAAAGCTGACTAGCATAGCCTAGCCTAACGGGACAGGGATATCATATAATATAATTTTCATGAAATCACAAGTCCAATACAGCAAATGAAAGATAAACATTTTGTGAATCCAGCCATCATTTCCGATTTCCACCGCATAGGTAGCTTTCACAAAACCGACAAAAACCAGCAAAAGATATAAAATTAATCACTAACCTTGAACAAATTCATCAGATGACAGTCTTATAACATCATGATATACAATACAATTATGTTTTGTTCGAAAATGTGCATATTTATAGCTACAAATCCTGGTTATACATTGTGAATACGTAGCATCGATTCACCAGAATCTCCGGAGATATTTTGGACACTCACCTAATCTGACCAAAGAACTCATCATAAACTTTACATAAAAATACTTGTTGTATGGCAAATGAAAGATACACTGGTTCTTAACTTCTTATGGCTGCAGCCCGACACCGGTACACTTATGACAACATCCAGCTCAAGTGCAGGGCGCGAAATTCAAAAGATATTTTTTTTAAATATTTAACTTTCACACATTAACAAGTCCAAGACACCAGATGAAAGGTACACATCTTGTGAATCAAGCCAACATGTCCGATTTTTAAAATGTTTTACAGGGAAGACACTATGTAAATCTATTAGCTAACCACGTTAGCAAAAGACACCACTATTCTTACTCCATCAGTTTTTACTCCATCAGTAGCTATCACAAATTCGACCAAATAAAGATATAAATAGCCACTAACCAAGAAACAACTTCATCAGATGACAGTCTGATAACATATTTATTGTATAGCATATGTTTTGTTCGAAAAATTTGCATATTTCAGGTATAAATCATAGTTTACATTTCAGCTACAATCAGAAATTGCACCGAAAGCAGCCATAATATTTACAGACACCAACGTCAAATACCTAATTACTCATCATAAAACATTTCTGAAAAATACATAGTGTACAGCAATTGAAAGACAGGCATCTTGTGATTCCAGACAATATTTCCGATTTATTAAATGTTTTACAGCGAAAACAAAATGTAGCGCTATATTAGCGTAGCCACAATAGCCAGAAACACTTGGGCGCCCACGACCAGTTCACATGCACGACAGATATTAGAAATAGCATCATAAAATGTTTCTTACTTTTGGTGATCTTCCGTCAGAATGTTGGACAAGGTGTCCTTTGTCCAGAACAGTCGTTGTTTTGATCTGGAACGGCAAATATCCCTCTTCATTTAGCATGGGCACTTGCCAAGTGGCACGGATCACTCCAACGTCAACAAAGTCAGAGAACGGAACACGGCAAAACTCCCGGAAAAATTTCAATAATCTGATTAAACTATATTGAAAAAACATACTTTACGATGATATGGTCACATGTATCAAATAAAATCCGAGCCGGAGATAGTTGTCGTCCATAACGGCAGCAAAACAGAAGGCAATCCCACTGTCCAAGTCGCGCGCTTCAGAGTACCGGAAATGACGGTCACGTCATACAAAGAGCTTGTATTCCAATTCAGATGAAGATAAACACAAAATTTCTTCTCTCACAGCCTCTTGACACCCAGAGGAAGGCGTATGAAGTGTACGTAGACTCTTACGTATCATGACCATGTATAGGCAGGAAGTTGAACAGAGCATATATTTCTGACATTCCACTTCCTGGTCAGGAAAAGTGCTGCAGAATGAGTTCTGTTTCACTCAGAGAAATAATTCAAACGGTTTTAGAAACTAGAGAGTGTTTTCTATCCAATAGTAATAATAATATGCATATTGTACGAGCAAGAATTGAGTACGAGGCCGTTTGAAATGGGCACTATTTAACTGGCTACTCAATACTGCCCCTTGCAGCCATAACAGGTTTTAATGCAACCGCTGTGTTAGATTTTTAAAAATAACTTTACCATAACATACAGCTTGCGTTATTGTGAGACAGCGCTCACCAAAACGGCGGAGAATAGGAGTCAACATTTTACACAGAAATACGAAATAACATCATAAATGTTTTCTTACCTTTGCTGAGCTTCCATCAGAATGTTGTACAAGGAGTCCTTGGTCCAGAATAAATCGTTGTTTGGTTTTAGAATGTCCATTTCTTCTGTCGAATTCGCGCCACAATGCTAGCCAAGGTTGCTAACATTCCCATCCTCTCTTGACGCAAAGAACGGAAAACTCCAAAAGTCCCAATAAACGTTGAATAAACTGATACAACTCGGTTGAAAAAACCTACTTTATGATGTTATTATCATATGTATCAAATAAAATCAGAGCCGGAGATATTCTCCGTGTAAACCGAACGCTTTTCAGAAGACAATGTCGAGCTCCGCCGCGCGCCTTCGAAGACAAAGAAAATTCCGGACCTGTCACTCCAAAAGCTCTTGTTCGGCCTCAGATCAAGCTAGACACCCCATTCCACCTTCCACTGCCTGTTGACATCTAGTGGAAGGCGTATGAAGTGCATGTATATCGATAAATAAAAGCCAGTTGAATAGGCAGGCCCTGAAACAGAGCCTCGTTTTCAGATTTTTCACTTTCTGTATGGAAGTTTGCTGCAAAATGAGTTATGTTTTACTCACAGGTATAATTCAAACAGTTTTAGAAACTTCTGAGTGTTTTCTATCCAATAGTAATAATAATATGCATATTGTATGATCTAGAAAAGAGTACGAGGCCGTTTCATTTGGGCACGATTTTTTCCAAAGTGAAAACAGCGCCCGCCTATTGACAAGAAGGTTTAACTTGTCCATGCTAAAAGGGAAATTCAATGTCTGATTTGAAATTTTTACCCATGTACCAATCACTGTCCTTCTTTATGTGGGATCGGAAAAGCTCTTTGTAGTTGAATCTGTGCTTGAAATTCAGTACTCGACTCAACTAATTTAGGCTTGCCACAATAAAGGAGGTGATAACTTATACAGACAATATATTTTAGTTATAGATTTTTTATTGATTTGTAAAAATTCATAGAATGTTCTTTTAAGTTTGACATCATGGAGTGTTTTGTGTAGATCAATGGCAACAATCTCATTACTGTCACGAATCCCGCCGAGGATGGTGCCTCTTCCTGTTCGGGCGGCGCTCGGCGGTCGTCGTCACCGGCCTACTAGCTGCCATCGATTATTTTCTTTTTGTTTCTGTTAGTTTGGGCTGATTGGGTGCACCTGTTTTGAGTTTAGTTTGGTGGGTAGGCTATTTAAGGGTAGGTAGCCTGCTGGCTGTTGTGCGGGCTTGTTTTTCTGTTATGTTGGTGTTGGATTGTGAAGTGGATGTTGTTATTTTCTCTGAACAGTTTAGTCCGGTGTTTTTGGACTCATCGTTTCATGCGCCCGTGTGTTTTAGGGCATGATCGTTTTCCCTGTGCATTGGAAAATAAATCCACGTTCCTTAAACCTGCTCTCTGCGCTTGACTCCATCCACCCAGTACTCCTAGTAGCTCTGACAGAAGCCCGCACCACCTTATGGAGTCAGCAGGAGCAGCGACCACCCCTCTCCCAACTATGGAGGAGCGTGTCCATCATCATACAGCTGTACTTCATCGTATCGGGTCAGCGATGGACCAGATGATGGAGAGGATGGAACGATGGGAGAGGAGTGGTCTCCCGACGCCCCCTACAGCTCCCCTGCAGACGACACAACCCACTCCCACAGGGTCATCGGCTGGGACCAGCTCATTGCGTCTCACCCCCCCGAGGGTGTACGATGGAGCAGCGGCTGGTTGCCAGGGATTTCTGCTCCAGCTTGAGCTTTACCTGGCTACCGTGCGTCCGACTCCCTCGGGGGAGGAGAGTGTAAGCGTCCTTGTCTCCTGTTTGTCGGGGAGGGCCCTGGACTGGGCCAACGCAGTCTGGAACAGCCCAGACTCGGCTCGGGACCATTACGCAGAGTTCACCCGCCGGTTTCGGGCTGTGTTCGACCACCCACCAGAGGGCCGAGCGGCGGGTGAGCGTCTGTTCCACCTTAGACAGGAGACGAGGAGCGCCCAGGAGTTCGCTTTAGAGTTCCGGACCTTGGCTGCTGGTGCGGGGTGGAATGACAGGGCCTTAATAGACCATTACCGTTGTAGCCTCCGGGAGGACGTCCGTCGGGAGCTAGCTTGTCGGGACACCACACTCTCTCTCGATGAACTGATCGACATGTCGATCCGATTAGATAACTTGCTAGCTGCCCGCGGGCGTTCAGAGGGGGTCCTGTCCATTCCACCTCCCAGCCCTCCCGCTCCAACTCCGATGGAGTTGGGAGGAGCTGCATCTAGGGGGACCGGAGGAGGTGGCTCTTCTTGCACCTACTGTGGCCGGAGAGGACACACTTCGGACCGGTGCTGGAGGAGTCCATCTGGGAGTCGGGATGGCAGGCGGAATACTCCTCGGCCACCCCAGGTGAGTAGGCACAAGACTCACCCAGAGCTCCCTGTTGGTCACATGTTTTTGGTTATTTTTTTCCCTGCGTTTCCCCCTCTCTTCAGCATAAGGCGCTAGTCGACTCAGGCGCAGCTGGGAGTTTTATGGATCGCGGACTCGCCCGTAGGTTGGGTATTCCGCTGGTGCAGATAGACCCACCTTTTCCCGTGCACTCCCTAGATAGCCGACCGTTAGGGTCAGGGCTGGTCAGGGAGGCCACGATTCCGCTGGACATGGTAACCCAGGGGGATCATAGGGAGCAGATCAGTTTTTTCCTTATTGATTCACCTGGGTTTCCAGTGGTGTTGGGGGTTCCCTGGCTAGCCATTCACAATCCCCTCATTTCCTGGCGACAGGGAGCTCTTCAGGGGTGGTCAGATGAGTGTTCAGGTAGGTGTGTGGGAGTTTCCATCGGTGCCACATCGGTGGAGAGTCCAGACCAGGTTTCCACTGTGCGCATTCCCCCAGAATATGCCGATTTGGCTATCGCTTTTAGTAAGAAAGAAGCGACTAAATTACCACCTCATCGACGGTGGGATTGCGTGATAAACCTCCAGGAGAACGCTGCACTTCCCAGGAGTCACGTGTACCCATTGTCACAGGAGGAGACGTTGGCTATGGAGACATATGTCACGGAAGCTCTGGGACAAGGGTTCATTCGGCCCTCCATGTCACCCGCCTCCTCGAGTTTCTTTTTTGTGAGAAAAAAGGAGGGAGGACTGCGTCCGTGCATTGATTATCGAGGTCTAAATTCAATCACAGTGGGATTTAGTTATCCACTACCTCTCATCGCTACGGCGATGGAATCATTCCACGGAGCGCGTTTTTTCACAAAACTGGACCTCAGGAGCGCGTATAATCTGGTGCGTATTCGGGAAGGAGACGAGTGGAAAACAGCGTTTAGTACCACATCAGGCCACTATGAGTACCTCGTCATGCCGTATGGGTTGAAGAATGCTCCAGCCGTCTTCCAATCCTTTGTAGATGAGATTCTCAGGGACTTGCAGGGGCAGGGTGTGGTAGTATATATTGATGACATCTTGATCTATTCTGCCACACGCGCCGCGCATGTCTCCCTGGTGCGCAGGGTGCTTAGGCGACTGCTGGAGCATGACCTGTACGTCAAGGCTGAGAAATGTGTGTTCTCCAAACCAGCCGTTTCCTTCCTGGGTTATCGCATTTCCACCTCGGGGGTGATGATGGAGTGTGACCGCGTTAACGCCGTGCGTAATTGGCCGACTCCAACCACGGTAAAGGAGGTGCAGCGGTTTTTAGGGTTTGCCAATTACTACCGGAGGTTTATCCAGGGTTTTGGCCAAGTGGCGGCACCCATTACCTCACTGCTGAAGGGGGGGCCGGTGCGTCTACGGTGGTCGGCCGAGGCAGATGGAGCCTTCAACCAGTTGAAGGCAAGGTTTACTGAGGCTCCCGTGTTGGCGCATCCGGAACCTTCGTTAGCGTTCATAGTGGAGGTGGATGCGTCCGAGGCTGGTGTTGGAGCCGTGCTATCACAGCGCTCGGGCACGCCACCGAAGCTCCGTCCCTGTGCTTTCTTTTCTAAGAAGCTGGAGCCGGCGGAGCGGAACTATGATGTGGGGGACCGGGAGTTACTAGCTATGGTAAAAGCCCTGAAGGTGTGGAGACACTGGCTTGAGGGGGCAAAATACCCTTTTCTCATCTGGACTGACCACCGCAATCTGGAGTATATCCGAGAGGCGAAGAGACTGAATCCGCGTCAAGCTAGGTGGGCCATGTTCTTTACTCGTTTTAGATTTACGATCTCTTACCGACCAGGTTCCCTCAACACTAAGGCCGACGCGCTGTCTCGTCTCTATGACACGGATGACCGGCCCATCGATCCGACTCCCATCCTTCCAGCCTCGTGTCTGGTGGCCCCGGTGGTATGGGAGGTGGACGCGGACATCGAGCGGGCGTTAAGGGTAGAACCTGTGCCATCCCAGTGTCCAACTGGCCTTAGGTACGTACCGCTTGGTGTTCGTGATCGTTTGATTCGGTGGGCTCATACACTACCTTCGGGTCATCCGGGGATTGAGAGGACAGTGCGGGGTCTTAGGAGGAAATACTGGTGGCCCACCTTGGCTAAGGACGTGAGACTCTATGTCTCTTCCTGCTCGGTATGCGCACAGAGTAAGGCTCCTAGGCACCTGTCGAGAGGAAAGTTACAACCCCTCCCGGTTCCACAACGGCCATGGTCTCATTTATCGGTAGATTTCCTGACTGATCTTCCCCCGTCTCAGGGGAACACTACCGTTTTGGTCGTTGTGGATCGGTTTTCTAAGTCCTGTCGTCTCCTTCCATTGCCTGGTCTCCCTACGGCCCTACAGACTGCGGAGGCTCTATTTACCCACGTCTTCCGGCATTACGGGGTGCCGGAGGACATCGTATCTGATCGAGGTCCCCAGTTCACGTCCCGGGTATGGAGGGCGTTTATGGAGCGTCTGGGGGTCTCGGTCAGCCTTACCTCTGGGTATCACCCCGAAAGTAATGGGCAGGTGGAAAGAGTGAACCAGGAAGTGGGTAGGTTTCTGAGGTCGTATTGCCAGGACCGGCCTGGAGAATGGGCAAGGTACGTCCCGTGGGCAGAGTTGGCCCAGAACTCACTCCGCCACTCCTCAACTAACATGTCGCCATTTTAATGCGTATTGGGGTACCAGCCGGTCCTGGCTCCGTGGCATCAGAGCCAGACCGAAGCTCCTGCGGTGGAGGAGTGGGTACAGCGCTCTAGAGAGACCTGGCGGGCAGTCCAGGCCTCTCTCAGGCAGGCCAGTGAGCGGCAGAAGAGGAGCGCTGACCGCCACCGCAGTGAGGCCCCTGTGTTCGCACCAGGGGACAGGGTCTGGCTCTCGACCCGAAACCTGCCCCTCCGCCTGCCCTGCCGGAAGCTGGGGCCGCAGTGTGTGGGGCCATTTAAAGTCCTGAGGAGGATAAACGAGGTGTGTTATAGATTACAACTCCCTTCTTACTATCGTATTAACCCCTCGTTTCATGTGTCTCTCCTCAGGCCGGTGGTAGCTGGTCCCCTTCAGGAAGGTGAGGTACCGGAGGTCCCTCCGCCCCCTCTGGAGATCGAGGGGTCCCCGGCGTACGCTGTACGAGCTATTCTGGACTCGAGACGCCGGGTGAGGGGCCTGCAGTACCTCGTTGACTGGGAGGGGTACGGTCCGGAGGAGAGGTGCTGGGTACCGGGGAGAGACATTTTAGATCCTTCCCTCTTGGCTGATTTCCACCGTCGCCACCCGGATTGTCCTGCGCCTCGCCCTCCGGGTCGTCCTCGAGGCCGGGGTCTGCGCGCTGTGGGAGCCGCGCGTCAGAGGGGGGGTACTGTCACGAATCCCGCCGAGGATGGTGCCTCTTCCTGTTCGGGCGGCGCTCGGCGGGCGTCGTCACCGGCCTACTAGCTGCCATCGATTCTTTTCTTTTTGTTTCTGTTAGTTTGGGCTGATTGGGTGCACCTGTTTTGAGTTTAGTTTGGTGGGTAGGCTATTTAAGGGTAGGTAGCCCGCTGGCTGTTGTGCGGGCTTGTTTTTCTGTTATGTTGGTGTTGGATTGTGAAGTGGATGTTGTTATTTTCTCGGAACAGTTTAGTCCGGTGTTTTTGGACTCATCGTTTCATGCGCCCGTGTGTTTTAGGGCATGATCATTTTCCCTGTGCATTGGAAAATAAATCCACGTTCCTTAAACCTGCTCTCTGCGCTTGACTCCATCCACCCAGTACTCCTAGTAGCTCTGACAATTACATCTATTTCAATCTCACTTTGTAACACAACGTTTTTCAATGTGTTTGACAAATGCTGATATTCAGATAAGGGGATGTACCAAAATTAACAAATGGTGGTGTCGTGTCTTTGGCTATGCCGGATTAAGTGATATGACATGCTATAAAATATAAATAAAATCCTATAATCCTATAAAATCCTTTCTCTGTAATTAATATTACCTGATTGAGCTAATCATGTAAATTAAATTAACTAGAAAGTCGGGGCACCACGAAATAATATTTATAGAGCAGTTATCTTCCGAATAAACTCTTAAAGACCTAATAATATTTTACATCAATAGCAGTCAATATTAATCGTCACCTTATTTCAGTCTCATCTGAAAGTTGTAAATTCTTGGTTATCTTCACGAACCCTGGCTAAGAAGTTGAATCAGCAATACAAAATTGGGTTTAATTATTTATTTACTAAATACCTAATTAATCACACAGAATTACATATACACAGAATGAATCATACCTTGATTACAAATTATGTCATAAAGGAAAACGTCCCTTGTGGACAGAACAGATATGACAGCTGGTTACACAAAGAAAACCGGGGTTGGGTTTGAGTGAAAGTGCGGGAAGACTGAAGAACAAAGGGAGAAGCGATGTCTCTATCGTAAATACAGGATCTTATGCATTCTAAATTACCGCCCATTTGGAAAAGGAAAATGCAATGAATATTTTCTCTGAACTGCGCTTCAATAGGTTGGTGGTAGATGGAAGGCCATGTTGCCCAACAGAGTCATTTGTCCTTTGAAAAGTGTCTCTGGTGGTGAACGGGAAACGTTGTAGTGTCGTCATTGTGTGGTAGACGGGATACTCTGTCTGTCCTCTCCTAGCCCAGTTTACAGCGGCCGCGGCTAACTCAACGGCTAGGAGGTATCACTTCTGTAGCGAATAAGAGTTCAAAGTTCATACCATTCGCAACCAAAGCTCACGCTGAGGTTGGCTTCGTTCTGTAGTTATTATCTGAACCCTTCTGACATCGGAACGTCATCCTAATGTACCCGGAAGAGCAAGTTATATTGTCGTCAAGGCTTTATATAGGAAGGGAGAGGGGGGCGTGTTTCATAGTTTTTAACCAATGTCTCTTCACGTGGGCGGGCCACTGAGTCGGGCCTAATTCACTCATGAAAACCCAATTCTCACATTTTAGAAGCTAAAATCACATTTCATCCCGTCACAAATAATTTAATATTCAAACATTTAAATTGCACAACAATTCCATGTGAATGTGATAACTATAATGTGTAGACTTTCCACTGTACTGTTTATGTTATCCTATCATTGATGAGAATGTCTCAGATGACAACCGAACTGATATCATATTCATTAACTTCACAAGGGTAGGAGGCAGCATTCGGAATTTTGGATGAAATGCATGCCCAAATTAAACTGCCTGCTTCTCGGGCCCAGAAGATATGCTATATATTAACTGGTAGAATGGCATAGAAAACACTCTAAAGTTTCCAAAACTGTTAAAATAGTGTCTGTGAGTATAACATAACTGATTTGGCAGGCGAAAACCTGAGAAAAATCCATTCAGGAAGTCATTTGTTTTTGTTTTTGTAGTTTTCTATTCAATGCCATTACAGTATCCATTGACTTAGGACTCAAATTTCAGTTTCTATGCCTTCCACTAGATGTCAACAGTCTTTAGAAATTGTTTCAGGCTTGTATTCTGAAAAATGAAGAAGTAAGAGCAGTCTGAATGAGTGGACCCTAAAGTGTCACAGAGCTTTTTCATGCGCACGATCGAGAGAGTGCGTTTCTTGTTTACCTTTTAAATTGACGACGTTATTGTCCGGTTGAAATATTATCGATTATTTAGGCTAAAAACAACCTGAGGTTTGAATATAAACATCGTTTGACATGTTTCTATGAACTTTACGGATACAATTTAGATTTTTTTTGTCTTCCTGTTTTGACTGCGTTTGAGCCTGTGGATTACTGAAGAAAACGCGCGAACAAAACGGAGGTTTTTGGATATAAAGAGACTTTATCGAACAAAAGGAACATTTATTGAGTAAATTAATGTCTGCTGAGTGCAACCATATGAAGATCATCAAAGGTAAGGGATTCATTTTATCTCTATTTCTGAGATGTGTAACTGTTCTACTTGGCTGGCTATTGTTTGTAATGTAATGATGTCTAGTGGGCTATGTTCTCAAATAATCGTAAGGTATGCTTTCGCCGTAAAGCATTTTTTAAATCTGACACCGTGGTTGGATTCACAAGAAGTTAATCTTTAAACCTATGTAAAATATGTTTTGTTTTCTGAATTTGTATAATGAGTATTTCTGTATTTGAATTTGGCGCCCAGCAGTTTCACTGGCTGTTGAAGAGGTGGGACACCACCGTCTCACGTGCCCAAGAGAGGTTAATGTGATGACATGCTATTAATTGAATAATTAACTATGTTTATTATTACGTGATTAACCTGTTTGGGCTGCAAGGGGCAGTATTAAGTAGCCAGATAAAAGATGCCCATTTCAAACGGCCTCGTACTCAATTCTTGCTCGTACAATATGCATATTATTATTACTATTGGATAGAAAACACTCTCTAGTTTCTAAAACCGTTTGAATTATTTCTCTGAGTGAAACAGAACTCATTCTGCAGCACATTTCCTGACCAGGAAGTGGAATGTCTGAAATCGATGCTCTGTTCAACTTCCTGCCTATACATGGGCATGATACGTAAGAGTCTACGTGCACTTCATAGACCTTCCTCTGGATGTCAAGAGGCTGTGAGAGAAGAAATTTCGTGTTTATCTTGATCTAAATTTGAATACAAGCTCTTTGTATGACGTGTCCCTCATTTCCGGTACTCTTGGCAGCGCCAGGTGGACAGTGGGATTGCCTTCTGTTTAGCTGCCGTTATGGATGACTACTATCTCCGGCTCTGATTTTATTTGATACATGTGACCATATCATCGTAAAGTATGTTTTTTCAATATAGTTTAATCAGATTATTGAATTTTTTTCGGGAGTTTTGCCGTGTTCCGTTCTCTGACTTTGTTGACGTTGGAGAGATCCGTGCCACTTGGCAAGTGCCCATGCTAAATGAAGAGGGAAATTTTCCGTTCCAGATCCAAACAACGACTGTTCTGGACAAAGGACACCTTGTCCAACATTCTGACGGAAGATCACCAAAAGTAAGAAACATTTTATGATGCTATTTCTAATATCTGTCGTGCATGTGAACTGGTCGTCGGCGCCCAAGTGTTTCTGGCTATTGTGGCTACGCTAATATAATGCTACATTTTGTTTTCGCTGTAAAACATTTAATAAATCGGAAATATTGTCTGGAATCACAAGATGCCTGTCTTTCAATTGCTGTACACTATGTATTTTTCAGAAAGGTTTTATGATGAGTAATTAGGTATTTGACGTTGGTGTCTGTAAATATTATGGCTGCTTTCGGTGCAATTTCTGATTGTAGCTGAAATGTAAACTATGATTTATACCTGAAATATGCAAATTTTTCGAACAAAACATATGCTATACAATAAATATGTTATCAGACTGTCATCTGATGAAGTTGTTTCTTGGTTAGTGGCTATTTATATCTTTATTTGGTCGAATTTGTGATAGCTACTGATGGAGTAAAAAACTGGTGGAGTAAAAAAGTGGTGTCTTTTGCTAACGTGGTTAGCTAATAGATTTACATATTGTGTCTTCCCTGTAAAACATTTTAAAAATCGGACATGTTGGCTGGATTCACAAGATGTGTACCTTTTATATGCTGTATTGGACTTGTTAATGTGTGAAAGTTAAATATTTAAAAAAAATATCTTTTGAATTTCGCGCCCTGCACTTGAGCTGGATGTTGTCATAAGTGTACCGACGTCGGGCTGCAGCCATAAGAAGTTAAATTAATCATGTAACAATTAACTCAGTAACCTGGGGCACCACGGGAAAAGTTTGTTTAACTTCTTGACGCTAGGGGCCAGATTATTAAAAAAAAATAATAATAACGTTCCCAAGTTAAACAGACTATTTCTCAGGCCCAGATCGTAGAATATGCATATAATTTACAGATTAGGATAGAAAACACTCCAACGTTTCCAAAACTGTCAAAATATTGTCTGTGAGTATAACAAAACTGATTCTGCAGGCGAAAACCTGAGGAAATCCAACCCGGAAGTGCATTATTTTTTTTTAATTGCTGTTCCGTTTGCTTGCCTATCTTCCATTTAAAGGGGTATCAACCAGATTCATTTTCCAATGGCTTCCTCAGGCTGTGACCAGGCTTTAGACATAGTTTCAGGCTTTTATTTTGAAAAATTTGCGAGATTTTTCAAAACGAGTCAGGTGTCCTTTGATTAGTTTCTGCGCGCGAGAGGGGTAGCTCGACATTTTCTTTCTCTCTTTTATTGAATAGGTTATCGTCCGGTTGAAATATTATCGATTATGTATGTTAATGTGTTACCGTTTCACGAATTAACTCAAAGAAAATATCAGGATTTCAATATCATAGCAGTCCACCATTTCCTCATATCAATCTCATTCTGAATGTTGCATAGTCCTTTAACTTCTTGCTGCACGGATCCCTTTAGCGGGATCATTTTCGTAAACAACCGCTGAATTGCAGAGCGCCAAATTCAAAAATAATACTAAAAATATTTATAATCATGATATCATGATTACCGTTATTTTTCCAAACATAACAATTCTGCCCCCTAGCTGAAAGAAGTTAAATCTGCACAAAGTCTCTCGAATCATTCCGTACCACACAAATTGAGTTGATTATTTATTTACTAACAAGCTAAATGGTAACATAAGATACACACACACAGTCTAGGTTATTGATTACAACTTAATACAATGACAACAGGTCCCTAGTGGACCAACACAATATGACACGTGTCACACAAGATGGAGATTTAAAGAGAGAGAGAAAGCGCAAGAGAGAAAAGCAACACTTGGATACATTTGTAAACTATGCTTAGTTCTAACACCTTGCCCCGAATTGCCGCTCTTACGGGTAAGAATTGTAATGCATGTATTTATGTGTTGAAGGTCTCCATTGGGTATCTCTTCGTGGGCCAAGTTCCGCTTAGTGGGAGAGGTTCGGCCGACGCCTTGTTCTTTCGATGGCCGTCTCCTTTGTTATCGGGTGTAAGTCTCCGATTGTCCACAGATGTCACAATGTCCTTTCTCTTAGTTGGCTGTTTCCTTGCACTCGTTCTGTGAGAGTGGGCTTCTGAGGAGGCTAATCAGCTGTGTCGATACTCCCAGCGTGGGTAGGAGGGCCATGTAGACAACTGGTGACTTGAAAAGAATAACCGGGTGGTCCTGCTTCAATTCACCTTCTTAGATCCAGTACTAAACCGTAGCATTGATTGTTAAGAGGTTGCTTTGTCCTCTTCAAACTTGTGTTGCGTTTCGGGGGGTCGTGACTAATCGTGGACCCTGGCTGCAGCGCGTGGTCCTCTAGACTAGTATGTTCATACTTAACTCCCATGGTTTATACCCTCTGGTCAAAAGGGGGCGTTTCCATCTTTATGGCACACTCTCTGGGTTCCCTGGGGCGAAGCTTGTTACGAGGCAAAGTATTAGAATTTGCTATGATCTCGTTTAGACAACTAAAGCCACAGTTCATCATCACAAAAACATTCTCTCTAATCTGGATATTTTTATAATGTTCTCATTTAACTTTTAATGACATCACAAAATCAACATTTATTTTCATATTCAATCTGTCATTGTTAACACCATTTTGGCTGATGAAGCATAATGTCCCAAGTCCATGTATTGCATGTTACAGGTCTGAGGTAGACTCTCTATAAGGCCCACACAGCCATTCCAATCCCCAACACTTAAGGAAAAAGCTGCCTGAGGTGTCATAAAATCCCCAATCACCCCACCCCCCATGTGGGAGAGAGAGAGCTCTGTAGAGTTGATATACGGTAACCTGATCCTCACAGGCCAGTGTCATGACTAAATTCCCAACCTGGCCACATTCCATCATGGCCACCTAAACATCCCGATCATTCCTAATTGGCATACAGTGTATTGGAAAGTATTCAGACAATTTGACTTTTTCCAAATTTTGTTAGGTTAGTCTTTTTCTAAAATCGTTAAAAACAAAAATATATCCCACATCAATCTGAACACAATAACCCATAATGACAAAGCGAAAATAGGTTTTTAGAAATAAAAAACAGAAATACCTTATTTACATAAGTGTTCAGACCCTTTGCTCTGAGACTCGAAATTGAGCTCAGGTGCATCCTGTTTGCATTGATCATCCTTGAGATGTTTCTACAACTTGATTGGAGTCCACGTGTGGTAAATTCAATTGATTGGACATTATTTGGAAAGGCACGCACCTGTCTATGTGAGGTCCCACAGTTTGTCAGAGCAAAAACCAAGTCATGAGGTCGAAGAAATTGTCCGTAGAGCTCCGAGATTGGATTTTGTCGAGGCACAGATCTGGGGTAGGGTAAAAAAAAAAACTGCAGCATTGATGGTCCCCAAGAACACAGTGGCCTCCATCATTCTTAAATGGAAGAAGTTTGGAACCACCAAGACTCTTCCTAGAGCAGCAATCGGGGGAGAAAGACTTTGGTCAGGGAGGTGACCAAGAACCGGATGGTCACTCTTACAGAGCTCCAGAGTTCCTCTGTGGAGATGGGAGAACCTTCCAGAAGGACAACCATCTCTGAAGCATTCCACCAATCAGACCTTTATGGTAGAGTGGCTCGACGGAAGCCACTACTGAGTAAAAGACACGAGAGCCTGCTTGGAGTTTGCTAAAAGGCACCTAAAGGACTCTCAGACCAAGATTCTCCGGTCTGATGAAACCAAGATTGAACTCTTTGGCCTGAATGCCAAGCGCCACGTCTGGAGGAAACCTGCCACCATCCCTACGGTGAAACGTGGTGGTGTCAGCATCATGCTGTGGTGTTGTTTTTCAGTGGCAGGGGCTGGGAGACTAGTCAGGATTGAGGGAAATATGAACGAAGCAAAGTACAGAGAAATACTTCATGAAAACCTGCTCCAGAGCACTCAGGACCTCAGACTGGGGGCAAAGGTTCACCTTCCAACAGGACAACGACCCTAAGCACACAGCCAAGACAAAGCAGCAGTTTCTTCGGGACAAGTCTCTGAATGTCCTTGAGTGGCCCAGCCAGAGCCTGGACTTAAACCCAATCCAACATCTCTGGAGAGACCTGAAAATAGCTGCGCAGCGACGCTCCCCATCCAACCTGGCAGAGCTTGAGAGTATCTGCAGAGAAGAATGAGAGAAACTCCCCAAATACAGGTCTGTCAAGCTTTTAGCGTCATACCCAAGAAGACTTGAGGCTGTAATCGCTGCCAAAGGTGCTTCAACAAAGTACTGAGTTAAGGGTCTGAGTATTTATGTAACTGTGTAATTTAATTTACAGTTGCAGTCGGAAGTTTACAAACACTTGGAGTCATTAAAACTCCTTTTTCAACCACTCCACAAATTTCTTGCTAACAAACTATAGTTTTGGCAAGTCGGTTAGGACATCTACTTTGTACATGACACAAGTAATTTTTCCAACAATTGTTACAGACAGATCATTTCACAATTCCAGTGGGTCAGAAGTTTACATACACTAAGTTGACTGTGCCTTTAAACAGCTTGGAAAATTCCAGAAAATCATGTCATGGCTTTAGAAGCTTCTGATAGGCTAATTGACATCATTTGAGTCAATTGGAGGTGTACCTGTGGATGTATTTCAAGGCCTACCTTCAAACTCAGTGCCTCTTTGCTTGACATCATGGGAAAATCAAAAGAAATCAGCCAAGACCTCAGAAAGAAAATTGTAGACCTCCGCAAGTCTGGTTCATCCTTGGGAGCAATTTCCAAACGCCTGAAGGTACCATGTTCATCTATACAAACAATAGTACGCAAGTAAAAATACCATGGGACCACGCAGCCATCATACCGCTAAGGAAGGAGACGCTTTCTGTCTCCTAGAGTTGAACATACATTGGTGCGAAAAGTGCAAATCAATCCCAGAACAACAGCAACGGACCTTGTGAAGATGTGGAAGAGAACAAATTTTCCAGAAATGAAGGATATGTAGATAAACAACAATATTGCCAGGATGTACAGTGGAATTCATCATACAAGAATGAGAACAGACAATACATAGACAAGCAGCTACAACACCACAATTGATAAAAGACCACAACCAGTATACAGACAGTACTGCTACAATACTGCAACAGACCAAAGATGAATTTAGTGCCACGAAGAGCCACCAATATCCCAGAAGTGAGGTGTTTACTACAAATGACCTCAATAAGATGCACACAACAGTGCTAGCTAAAGCAGAGCTAGCTAAAGCAGAGCTAGCTAAAGCAGAACAAGCTAAAGCAGAGTTAGCTAAAGCAGAACTAGCTAATGCAGAGTTAGTTAAAGCTCAAGCAGAACAAGCTAAAGCACAGTTAGCTAAATATCAAGCAGAACAAGCTACAGCAGAGAAAGTGAAAGCAGAGCTAGCAAAGGCAGAGTTGGCTAAAGCAGAGAAAGCTAAAGCAGAGTTAGCTAAAGTGGAACAAGCTAAAGCAGAATTAGTTAAAGCAATGTTAACTTAACTTTTTATGGCTGCAGGGGCAGTATTGAGTAGCCAGATAAAAGGTGCCCATTTCAAACGGCCTCGTACTCAATTCTTGCTCGTACAATATGCATATTATTATTACTATTGGATAGGAAACACTCTCTAGTTTCTAAAACCGTTTGAATTATATCTGTGAGTGAAACAGAACTCATTCTGCAGCAAACTTCCTGACAGGAAGTGGAAAGTCTGAAATTGAGGCTCTGTTCCAGGGGCTGCCTATTAAATCCCTTGTTATTTATTAGTTTAGATGCACTTCATACGTCTTCCACTAGATGTCGACAAGGAGTGAGAGAAGAAATGGACTGTGTAACTTGATCTGGACTCGAATTACAGCTCATGGAATGACGTGTCCTCCATTTCCTGTTTTCAGGAAGGCGCGAAGAGAGACATGGATTTGCCTTCTGTTTAGCTTCCATTATAGGCGACTAATATCTCCGGCTTTGATTGTATTTGATACATGTGACCATATCATCGTAAAGTATGTTTTTTCAATATAGTTTCATCAGATTATTGAAAATTTTTCGGGAGTTTTGCCGTGTTCCGTTCTCTTCCGTTTGTTGACATGGAGAGCGTCGTGCCACCTGGCTAGTGTGCTTGCTGAATCGAGAGGGATAATGGACGTTCTAAATCCAAACAACGATTGTTCTTGACAAAGGACACCTTGTACAACATTCTGATGGAAGATCAGCAAAAGTAAGAAACATTTTATGATGCTATTTCATATATCTGTCGTACATGTGAACTAGTCGCCGACGCCCAACGTTTGGGTACTCTAGCTATACCGAAGCTGCATATCGTAATGAAGTTATTTTTAGAATTCTAACACTGCGATTTCATTAAGAACTAATGGATCTATCATTTCCTATACAACATGTATTTTTTAGTTATGTTTATGAATAGCTATTTGGTCAGAATATGTGTGTCAGAAAAAGTGTCAGAAAAATATCCGGATGTTGTGGGAAAAAGTAGCTAAGTTAGCACAATGTGTAACCACTGATTTCAGCTCTAAATATGCACATTTTCGAACAAAACATAAGTGTATGTATAACCTGATGTTATAGGACTGTCATCTGATGAAGAATATCAAGGTTAGTCAAAAAATATATATATTTTACTGGTTTGTTACGATCGCTAACTTTTGCTACGCTAACTTTTCGCAAACGTTTGGCTTGTCTTTCTGGCTATTGTGGTAAGCTAATATAACGCTATATTGTGTTTTCGCTGTAAAACACTTAATAAATCAGAAATATTGGCTGGAATCACAAGATGCCTGTCTTTCATTTGCTGTACACTATGTATTTTTCAGAAATGTTTTATGATGAGTAATTAGGTATTTGACGTTGGTGTCTGTAATTATTCTGGCTGCTTTCGGTGCAATTTCTGATTGTAGCTGCAATGTAAACTATGATTTATACCTGAAATATGCACATTTTTCGAACAAAACATAGATTTATTGTATAATATGTTATAAGACTGTCATCTGATGAAGTTGTTTGTTGGTTAGTTTGGTTGGTTCTTGGTTAGTTAGGTTGGCTTTGTGCATGTTACCTGTGCTGTGAAAAATGTCTGACCTTTTTTTGTATTTGGTGGTGAGCTAACATAAATATACGTGCTGTTTTCGCTGTAAAACATTTTAAAAATCGGACATGTTGGCTGGATTCACAAGATGTGTACCTTTCATTTGCTGTATTGGACTTGTTAATGTGTGAAAGTTAAATATTTAAAAAATATATATTTTGAATTTCGCGCCCTGCACTTGAGCTGGCTGTTGTCATAAGTGTACCGACGTCGGGCTTGCAGCCAGAAGAAGCTAAAGCAGAATCAGCTAAAGCAGAGCAAGCTAAGGCAGAGCTTAAAAAGCAACAAAATGAACCTGCTAAGTACAGTTCATGGTCAGCCAATGAGGACAGATACGGTATACATTACATCCTCGCTACTAGAGACTATGAACAGGTGAAGTGAGAGTGACTGAGAGAGAAAAAGTACAGTGTCAACTAAGCAGTTCCAGCAACAGATGACAAACTCACCAATCACACTACATCTGCAAAGGCAGAGAACAAAACACTCCAACCGAAAAATGTATCTCCCATCAGCGGGTACGAAAGGGCAGACAGGGGGGAGATGACTACAACAATGAGAGAGAGAAATACAGGTTCAGTCATACAGTTTCAGCCAAGGAAAACAAACAGCCCTCTAAGGATGTAGCTACAACAAATGACAGTAAAAAGACTCAGAATGATGCACTTGCCACTAATAAACATGAAACGGCAATAAGAACTACCAGATATTCAAAGGATGAAAGTATCTACAACATCAGACACGACTTAACTAGAGCAGAACAAGAGCAGGGAGATGAGAGAGAAACATGAGCGAGGGAGTGAGGGTCAATGAGTCATCCAAACAATTCAAACTAGCCAGTCAGATTGAGAGTAAGACTAATCCAGCTGAACAGACTGTAGCAATGAGTAAAGACATCCATCTGTCCTCATTCAGAGCTCTGTCACTAAAAGAGAAAGGCCAGACCAAGAAAGAGATATTGACTTTAAAACTAAGAAGTTCTACAGAGGTGTCATGGAGTAGATTTCCCCTCCGAGACTGATCTCTCCCATGCAATGGAGGATCCTCCTGTGAATAATTATTGTTCCTCACAGGCTTTTCATACTTTTCAGGATCTTTCTTCGTGTTTTCAGGTGTACCTCTAGCTTGCTTTCTCTCAAAGTTTCCTTCTGGCAGCTGTGTTTGCTGTCTAAATGGACGCTCAGCAGAGGTCAAACCGGCTAAAAATAAATAGTTGGCTGAAACTCAACATCTCCCTCTCCTCTTTAAACATGGCATGACTGCAATAAATCCTAACAACTACTCAAATAACAACCCTCCTACTAATGAAACCATCTGCAAAGCTGACCTTGCATCAGTGGAAATGACAAAGAGCCGTGTCGTTCAAGGTGGCAATGAAGTAAGTGTTCAAGATGGCCAAGTGGAGAATTTACACATAGACAGTATTGCAATCCATGTTGTATCAGGAACAAGTGAGATTGACAGCCACAAACTACTGAAAGTCATTCCGTTACCAAACATGTTTCTTCAGGAGCAGAGAAACCCACTGGTGACAATAATGTTGACATCGATAGTACAGCTATGCATGTTGTGTCAGGGGTGAGTGAGAACAACAATGTGGAAACAACAGCAAAAGAGAGAGAGAATAACCCAGCAATTCCAACAAGAGAAAAAGTGTCTTCTAAACCAGAGGTGAAACCAAGAGAGAACATGCTGCTTTCTGTCCCTACTGCCATCACAGACTACCCCAGACTAAGGGTGATCTCTACAGAAGAAGATTCCCCTCCTAACATGGACAGTCCAAGCAGAAAGGATGGATATTTTCAGATAATACAGACTTGCCGCAATAGATGTATTACGACTGAATAGCAAGACCACCCAGTGACAGTGATGTCCGAGAAAGATCCAGTAGCTGTGAAAGAACCAGAGGTTCCCGCCAAACTAAACATGGAGGCTAAGATAGGAACAGAGAAAGACAGGGATGTTCAGACTGAGGGAAAAAGACAAACAGGCAATCTCATTCAACAAGGCCAAAACTACTGAGGGAATCACAGAGACAACAGATACGCCACTGTGCCACAACTAGAAAATGCAAACATTTCAGAAACCAGACTAGAATCCATGTCGACGTGTCTGGAAAAGACCGGTTCTCCCCTTTTAGTAGAGGCAACTCAATATATGGAGAAAACACATGCAACACAGGCCTCTCTGGGAGAGATATATAGCATGGAGAAGAGAGAGGATGATAGGAGAAGACACCAACTGTTCCTCCTAAGAGTGAGAAGGCCCTACTGAGAGCCAAGAGGCTCACAACCTGCAGGATAAAGAAAGAGTCCACGACTGAGACCGACAGCGCTGCTGACCCAGTGGAGAAACCGGTCTGTGTGGTTGCTAGCGTCCCCTGCTCACCGTCGGAACTACAATCCTCCAACTGTCACACTCGTGCCTCCCCCCTTTTTTCTGCCCCATCTCCCTGCCCCTCGCCCCAACTCAGGTCTCCAGTGTCCCCTCTTCTCCAACTGATTTACCATCTTCCCATCGCCCATTTTTCTACGCCTTCCTCCATGCCAAAGCCCTCGTCTCTTTTCCCCTCACCTCATCACATGCCTCACCCCCTGTCTCCTGCCCCAGAGTCCCAACGCAAGTGGCCAGTGTGCCCTCCTCCCCCACCCACCACCACCTTGCTCAACCCAGAGACCTTGTCTCACCCCTGGCCGTTCCCCTCACCTCCCCCTGAATGTGCCTCAGTGCCATGTAGACCCCAACTACCCTTCCCCCTCCTCCCTCAGCCTCCCCCAGCCATTCACCCAGAGTTTAACCCAGAAGAAGGTCCTACAGGACCCGGGGTCTGAACAGTACTTTGTGGTGGACATGCCTGTCCAGGTGAAGCCCAAGACCTTTCTTGACACGGAGACGGGGATGTCATCCAGCTGAATGTCCATCAGCCAGGGCAGGTAGGCTCCCTGTCTCAGACCCAGCCACAGAGTTATCCCCAGTCCCTTCCCGAAGCCTCATAGACCCAGCCCCAACCCCAAATGTATCCCCCATACACCCAGCCCCTAGCTACTCCGGCCTGCCGGCTCTATATGCTCTACCAGGGGCACCCCCAGAGCTACAGTACCATCTCATGCCCGTCTCCTCCCTGCCTCGGGGGCTCCTTCCCAGGATCCACAGCCCACAGAGAAAAGTCAGGGTTGGGCAGGGGAGGGAGAGAGGCAGGGAGAGGGCTATAGCAGCCAGGGTTATGGAGGATAGGAGGACAGAATGGAGAGAGAGACATAAGGACAGAGCATATGGACAGAGCTACACCCAAGCACAGACACCTTACATGGACATGGCTCATAACACACACACTGCCCATGATACACACTCAGTGTACGACACACACACTGCGTACGACACATAACAGCCAGCTAGACGAGGGTGCAGTGTACAGTGATGATACTAACTCCGCCCCCCACTGAGACATCATCACCATGAGCAAGCTGGAGGACTTTGCTTTGGATTTTGGTGGAGGGTGACGACACTGATTGACAGCTTTTTTTTAATGTAAGCAGTCTTGTCAGTGCCATGTTCATTAGACACCAAACAAAAGAAAATTGACTAAAATTGACTTTTTTCATTACATGCCCTAATAATGAACACAACCCTAATCTCTCTAGAGCAGAGTTCAAATATCAAAGACACTGATAAAAGTTGAATAACATTACATGAAATTAAATAAACTGCAGTGTTTTGAAGCGTTTGATAGCATTTAGATGCAAAAATAGAGATTTCACAGAAGCTCGATATATATTTTTAAAACATGAGCGATGCGGCTGTATATGTGACTTATTAAAGATCTTTGTCTGCTGTAATTGACTGTTTTGTTTTCATTAGAAAATGTTCCTCTTCTGAGATGTTTGTTTGATATTCCTGATGTTGATATTGTTGTAGTTTTGTAGTGCAAGTATGAATTAGACGAACAATATTTATTATGACTGTTTTACAGAAATGTTTACCATTCCATGTCTTATTTTTTTGTATTATTATTATTATATATTTTTTTTACTGTGAATAAATACTGTCTGCAATATTTTTGTGGAGAAATATGTCATGGTCACCTACAACTTTTGCTAATATTAGTGAATAGTGAATAAGTATACAATACAATGGATTTCTACAGTATTTAACAGTTTTAGTGCTGCTAGTAATTTTAGGGATGAAGTTCAACAGATTGTAGAAACTCAAGTTCTCATTAGCTAAATCTGTTTCATTTGCTACCATTGTAAACATGGATTAGATCATTTTTTATTCCACAATTCAGTGACTATTCTGCAACATGGTGTCATTAGAATATGTTATAATAGGGATATATGGTGATTTTTAATCAACTGTAGTTACGTCACACAAGCTGAAATGTCTATCAAAGTGAACACAAAACTATTTATGCAAATATGCAACCACATTGTGTGGATGTGACAAAAGCTGATTTGAATCGTTTGGTAGATTTGATTTCACTAAATAGATCCACATTTCTGCAGTGAGAAAGGTGTACAGGGTTTCTCTCTTACTGTGAGTTATATAGTGTGAGACGGACTTTTGCAGACAAAATAAAACTTACTTCACTCTATTAACTTTCTTTGTCAGTATTTTGGATGTCTTTCAGAAGCACTTTGTAAAGAAGCAAATATTAAAGACAAAATCTAAACAAAATATGTGTTGTTGGTTGGTATTGTTCTTGTTGTTGACATAATTGGTTGTCTATTCTCTGTTGATGGACTCAGCAGCTGACTATGATACCACCTAGTGGACGTGATCAGTATGTAACCATGATCCTCCTCTCTCCTCCCCTCCTTCAGGAAGGAACGGACCCCTATTTTCAATTTTCGCCTAAAATTACATACCCAAATCTAACTGCCTGTAGCTCAGGACGTGAAGCAAGGATATGCATATTCTTGATACCATTTGAAAGGAAACACTTTGAAGCTTGTGGAAATGTGAAATTAATGTAGCAGAATATAACACATTAGATCTGGTAAAAGATCATACAAAGAAAAAAACATAATTTTTTAAAATGTTTTTTTTGTTCCATCATCCATCATCATCCATCCTCTTCTGCAAACCACTGGAAACCAGGACAACATGACAGGATATTTTGTAAGTGCTGGACAGCTTTGTGACATCAAATAGACTTTGGTGGTTAAGATGTCATGGTATCTGTACTGATGGCACAATAGCCCCGCTATTGTTATTTACTGTTGCTCTTAAATTATTTGTAATTCTTATCTCTTACCTTTTTTGGGGTATTTTCTTAAAACCATATTGTTGGTTAAGCGCTTGTAAGTATGCATTTCGCTGTAAGGTGTATTTCACTGTTGTATTCGGTGCATGTGACAAATAACATTTGATTTGATTTGTTTTGAACACTGTCTGCACTGTTTCTCTCTGCCACTGGGTAGACGTTAGCTCTTAGGCACAGATCTAGGACCATCTTTAATACCCTTCCCCAAATCCCTGACCATTAGCGATGGAAAACATAAAACTGACCTCTGATGAGTGTCCAGGTTTTTCATCCTGCTGGTTGTCTCTTAGTGTGAAGTGCTCCTGGTCCAGGACATCTCTCTCTCTTTCTGTATCTCAGCATAATGTTTTCATTACTGCAACAATAGAAGCCCATTAACATGGCTGTGTAGAACAGAGTAGAATGCCTGGCCTCTGTATTCATTCTGTCAGTTTGTGTTTCCGGCTGCGCTCCAGTTAATTTAATATAACAATGCTCCACAAACTGCTGCAGGACTTATTTTAGGTGACAGAATTATCACAGATGCCATATGCACAGTGGGGATGTCAACAGCAACTTGACTTGTTTATGGCATATTAAAGCAGTGAATTATGAGTGCTATACAGAACTTATGATGATCGGAACCGTTATAAGACCGGAATCGTTTTTTTTATGATTCAATTCCAAAACCACTGTATTCAATTTGGAGAGATTTAAATGGTTTGTCTGAATCTTTTGTGAGTTTTAGACCGTATGTCAATGTCAGCCACATGATATAATAAATGTTCCATTTTCGGAAGCAGTGTACATTTGTTATAATAAGTATTGGTATAATAAGTACACACAATATAACCATTGTTATAATAAGTTTACACAATATTATAATTTGCTGCCATGTCATTGCATTTTTCAAACGCATACATTTACGTATTACCATTGTATGATATGATTAATCAAGTCATCCTTGATTGGGCTTGATTGGATAATAGATATTTTGAACAATATGTGCTACAATGACTGGAGTAATGCAAAAATACAAATAAACTTGCCTTTCCTTACTGTATAAATCTGGCCAGCATTTCAATGTTACATGAGTTACATTGCTACTTAGTTTAGATTGGAAAACACAATCACTGGTTAAAAGTTTTGAATAGAAGCATCACAATTGTATCCACATTTTAGAGTATAATCATGCACACTCAACAAAATACATGCATGGGACTTTGTTTCATATGAGGTTTTACTTGTTTTGCTTACAAAGTGTAAAACAAAATAAGCCAGAGAGAATTCTTGCTCATACAAACACATTAACAATATAACTCAATGACTCAAAGATTCAATTAAATCTTCACTTTATTAATAGATATGAACTATGCACAGCATGCAGTCGATTTCAGAGTGAAAGACAAGAGAGAAAGAGAGAGAGATTAAAGAAAGATACAGGGGAAATAGAGAGAGAATGATAGAAAGGGAGATACAGAATGAGAGGAGAGAATAAAAGTGTGAGTTCTCCATCCTGGCCTTCTGACATTATCTCCCTCCTCCATGTCACCAGGGTGTCTCCTTCATTATTAATTATTAACCCAGTACTTTGTGGTAATACACAATTCACCATCAATTATTAATGCTCTTTTGTGTGTAGTTTGCTTAATTGCGTTATTGACTAACAAAAGTGATTTCCTGAAAAGGACGCAAATTGAATCAGACTAAGTTCTGGTCTTTGTGTGCTCTCTCTCGCTGCGGTTAAATATTCTCAATCTGACCTGGGGAAAATAAAATAAATAAATAAATAAATAAAAGGATTAATTCATTAATTAATCAACAATTGCTGATGAACCATGAAGGAGGCTCTGGGTGTTTAAAAAAGTGTTTTGTAAATATACATTTTGGCATTAATAATTAGCATGTATCATGTTCAATGGGTTATTGAAACCTGGTGATGCATCTCATGAGAGAGAGAGAGAGAGAGAGAGAGAGAGAGAGAGAGAGAGAGAGAGAGAGAGAGAGAGAGAGAGAGAGAGAGAGAGAGAGAGAGAGAGAGAGAGAGAGAGAGAGAGAGAGCGAGAGAGAGAGCGAGAGAGAGAGAGAGAGAGAGAGAGAGAGAGAGAGAGAGAGAGAGAGAGAGAGAGAGAGAGAGAGAGAGAGAGAGAGAGAGAGAGAGAGAGAGGTGGAGAAGGCTAGAGAGAGACAGTAAGAGACAGAGAGTGAGAGAGGGAGAGAGAGAGACAGTAAGAGACAGAGAGTGAGAGAGGGAGAGAGAGAGACAGTAAGAGACAGAGAGTGAGAGAGGGAGAGAGAGAGACAGTAAGAGACAGAGAGTGAGAGAGGGAGAGAGAGAGACAGTAAGAGACAGAGAGTGAGAGAGGGAGAGAGAGAGAGAAAATAAAAACAGTGAGTGGCGTTGGCGTTCCTAAAAGTAAATAAATAATAAGAACAATGATCGCTCTCGTCTCTCCAGCTTTAAGGGAAGCTGATGAATAATGGATAGGAGCAGATGGCTGTGGCGGGAGGCAACAGGAGAGAATACATCTTTAATTGTTTTAGACAACAGGACTAAAGTGATCTGGGTTTGGCTAACGCTAGTAATGCTACAGAAGTGCAAACAGACTGAATAAATATTAGCAACAGCCCTGATATCAACACAACTGTTGTATCATATCTATTAGCCAAGGGACAGCGAAGCAACGTCAGCTTCAACTGATGTGAAAATGTATATATTGATTCATGTGCACTGTCCCTGTCAGTTAAACAAGATAAATAAATAATTAGTTGGAGTTCTCTCTGGTCGCTAGCCTAAAAACCTGAACAATAATGACCATAGCTCCAGTGAAACAATGGAATCGTCAATATTTCACGTTGTGTTTTACATGTGGTCATAAGAATACAAACATAACATGTTACATTGTCTGGTGACGTTCTGTAACACAATATTCTAATAGTACACAAGGAAGAGTGTGTAGCCAAGGTGAGAGAGAAAGAGAAATGCCTCAGATTCACATCAGCCAGGGTCTCTGTTCACACACACACACACACACAATGTATTCAAGTTATCCCTTACAAAGAGCCCATATAGAGTCCATTATAAGGGTTCTGCACCAGCCCCACGGCATTCAGCAATATTCACCCACAATAAATAAATCACAATCAAATAAATATCTTGATAGCTAAATCCATATAGTATGATTTTCCGGGTACCCACTCCTTACTTACATATTTGTGCTTTAGGGGGAGTAGGGAGAGGGAAAGTGGTCATAACAACAGGCACAGTCACACTACAGGAGTTAAAGTCCCAGTCCGTCCGTCTGTCTGTACATCCTCACTGTCCGTACGTCTGTTTCCTCTGGGCAGCGAACACAGACACACACACTCACTTTTTCTCCAGTGGTTCCTTGGGGCAGACGGGGTTCATGTCAGACCCGCTACCCTGAGTCGGGGCCTTGGAGCCTGGGCTGAGAGTAAGTCCGCCCCCTGCTCCTCTCCCCACGGCTCCAGAAACACCCGACACTGATCCAGATATGACTCCCAGGGCAGGTTCCATCCTGGGCCTTTTCAACCCATCCCCGGATACCCCGACCCTGGGCAGGCCTCCTACTCCAGCGCCATGCCCATGGCCATTCCCCAGCAGGTTGGCTGACTGCAGGACGGCCTCGGAGTGCTCACGGGCCTTCATCCGCAGGGCTGCCACGCTGGCTGTACGGTTGCCCTGACAACCGTAGGGGGGCAAGAAGGACAGGCCCATGGGGTCAGGAACACAGCAAGAGCACAGACCACCGCCTGGTTATACACACACACCCACACAAATAAATAAACACACAGGTCAGGGTCAGAAAATTGTTTTAGGGTTTCTTACAAATACAGTAGGGTATGTCTATCATTACCACCACCATCATCATCATCACCATCACCTGCCTCCTCCTCTCCTCTTACCATTAGTTGTGTTAACTGTTAAGGTTACTACAAGCTTCTCTCCGTCGATCTACGTGCATATATATACACTATATATACAAAAATGTGGACACCCCTTCAGATTGGTGGATTCAGCTATTTCAGCCACACCCGTTGCTGACAGGTGTATAAAATGTAGCACACAGCCATGTAATCTCCATAGACAAACATTGGCAGGAGAATGGTCTTACTGAATAGCTCAGTGACTTTCAACGTGGCATTGTCATAGGATACCACGTTTCCAACAAGTCAGTGCATCAAATTTCTGCCTAGCTAGAACTGCGCCGGTCAACTGTAAGTGCTGTTATTGTGAAGCAGAAACGTCTAGGAGCAACAATGGCTGAGCCGCGAAGTGGTAGGCCACACAAGCTCAAAGAACGGGACCACCGAGTGCTGAAGTGCATAACGCGTAAAAATCGCCTGTCCTCAGTTGCAACACTCACTACCGAGTTCCAAACTGCCTCTGGAAACAATGTCAGCACAATAACTGTTCGTCTGGAGCTTCATGAAATGGGTTTCCATGGCCGAGCAGCCTCACACAAGCCTAAGATCACCATGCGCAATGACAAGCGTCGGCTTGATTGGTGTAAAGCTCGCCGCCATTGGACTCACGCTTCACCATCTGGCAGTCCAACGGATGAATCTGGGTTTGGCGGATACCAGGAGAACGCTACCTGCCGAATGCATAGTGTCAACTGTAAAGTTTGGTGGAGGAGTAATAATGGTCTGGAGCTGTTTTTCATGGTTCGGGCTAGGCCCCTTAGTTCCAGTGAAGGGAAATCTTAACGCTTCATCATACAATGACATTCTATATGATTCTGTACTTCCAACTCGTGGAAACAGTTTTGGGAAGGCCCTTTCCTGTTCCAGCATGACAATTCCCCCATGCACATAGCGAGGACCATACAGAAATGGTTTGCCGAGAACGATGTGGAAGAATTTGACTGGCCTGCCACAGAGCCCTGACCTCAACCCCATCAAACACCTTTGGGATGAATTAGAACGCCGACTGTGAGCCAGGCCTGATCGCCCAACATCAGTGCCCGACCTCACTAATGCTCTTGTGGCTGAATGGAAGCAAGTCCCCACAGCAATGTTCCAGCATCTAGTGAAAGCCTTCCCAGAAGAGTGGAGGCTGTTATAGCAGCAAAGGGGGGACCAACTCCATATTAATGCCCATGATTTTGGAATGAGATGTTCAACGAGCAGGTGTCCACATACTTTTGGTCATATATTGTATATTATATTGACGGTTTAGTGTAAAACATTATCCCGGTTTGATATGCTGCTTGTGTATTCATTCCAATATCGGCTCAAAATAGAGCGTCATCACGTTTAGTTCACAGAGAAAAAAGCACATGTCTAGCTAGTTGGCTACAGTAGGTTCTACCATTTCACAATAGCCTGGAAAAAACTGTTATTACTTCTAAACAAAATAGCTTTTTTGAGTGGATTCTTGTTTGGTTTACTGTTTGAACAGTTTCTGAGATTACATTTGGTTATCAATGCAAAATACACTACTTTGATGAATAGCCTATATAGCCTATAGATCAGATCAAGGAATCAAGCGACAACACTGCACCCACAGCTGCAGAAGGAATGATATGGCGCATCTCAAATTTCAGGTAGTACAAAAGTATGTTGAATGCCGCAGCGTATATAAAAGGAGCCGCCACTTTTGTGATGAAAAACAACATTGCAACACTGTGCTACGTTCTGAATCTTGCGTACCCTTCATTGTGGCAACATGCGACAGAGCCTGAGCATAGGTGGCTGAGTTGAGGAGGGTCCCTGGTAGACAGGATGGGAAGAACGGCCCACCAGGACCTACGGCTCGGTTTATACTGGGGGGAGAGAGAGGATTGAGGTTAGTTTAAAATGACTCAGAGCAGAGATAAGAGATTATGGTTATCCTGCAACTGAAGGAAAGTGAAGAGGAGTGAGGAGGAGAGAGGAGGGGAAGATGGGTTACCATTTGTGGTGAATTAATCACGTGTGGAAGGTCCGATGTAAACAACAAGCAAATAAATGTGATCTGCAATTTCAGCACCACGGACAGCTGCACAATCAGACTCCTGTGATCTGTTGTTCAGCACCAAGTAACAGTGGACAGCTGCCATGAGGTACAGTTGCAACATTAGTGGCCACAGGGAGAGCAAGATTTCAGCACCATGGACAGTGGCTAAATCAGAATCCCCAAATTCAGGCATTCAATACCCCATGACAGTGTACAGTGTCAACGTCACTGGCCACTGGTAAAAACTTGTAATGGGAGAAGAGGCCTAACTCTGAAGGGGAACACTCCCCAGAAACTCATCTCTGTCCCCATCTATGTCCACATCCCTGTTCTCTCACCTCTGGAGATGCAGAGGTTCCTTCTGTTTCCTGCTCTGGTCCACAGGAGACTGGGAGTTCAGACTCCTGGACGGAGGAGTGCCTCCCTCGTTTATCTGCTCCTTACCTCCGTCGGGGTCTGTACTCCCTCTCTGCGTCTTCCTCCACTTGGCCCTACGATTCTGGAACCACACCTAGACAGGAGGAGAGGAGGAAAAAACTAAATGTTGCTCTCACCTTTGTGCAATTTAAAGTAGTCTAACGAATACCTACTTTTGTATGTTGACGTGTTGTTTCGTCTCATTGATATAAAATCTATTTTCAAAAGAGACACTGACCAGCATCTTTGTATTTATGCACCCAGGAGTGGAAGGTATGATACAGTCGGTCAGAAAATTGACAGATTTCACGAATCATGTCTCTGCACCGAAATATGGTGATTGAACTATCTTATTATCCAATGTACAAAAAAAAGAAATGTCATTTTTGGTTCATGATAATATAAAGGTATAAAAGTCCCTGTGTTTGTGTGCATGTGTGTGTGTGTGTTGGACTCAAGCTCTCTGCCTGAATGACTTTGCACTGCAACTTCTCCCAAACTTCACCTACCCATAGTCTCCAGCCCGCTACATACTGCCAACTACTATATCCTAATTGAATGAAGGTCATTTCCTATAACAACATTTAATTGAGCAATTTTTCATTATCATATTTTAATGACTTCCCAATAACAGTTGGGTGCCTGAGTGAGAGAACTGTGATTAAGTCGTTTATTCCCCTATTTAGTGATTGTTTGACAACATCAGATTCGATTAAGACTGCGCTCGCGCACGCATTAATCATGATGTGTGTGAATGGAATGGAGGGGAGTGCGAATCAGAACGACTGCATGCAACCTGCACGCGGGACAGAACAGTCACTATTGTGTGACGAGCCGAGGTACAATGATGTCAGCATCCAAACAAAACGAATCGCATTCAGTCGATATAAAAGAAAAGGACAACAGTTTGGTTTAGTGACAGGACAACAATATGGCGGCTTGCTGTCATTGTGAGACTACTATCTCACCCCTGCACCTTACAGCACCTTACAGTTAAGAGTCGTGATCCCGTCTCTCTGAATGGCCGGTAATTGCAACATTAATCTCCATTTGGCTGCTGCTTTAAGGAGGGGGGAAATCCATTGACATGCACATAAAGACAAGCCATCCAACACTACAACAGAAAGGACATTTATTTTCTAATAATAATGTCCCCTGTATGCTGCATCCGATTCATGTTCAGATTTAATAATAAGAATGCTGTAATCGGATTAGACCAGAATAATTTGTTTACAATCCCTAATTTACAGCTCGGGATTCTATTATGCAGCGTGCTGTCGGCTTTAAGCGATAGTAAGATGACCCAGGGGACGCAAAGCCTAACTATTATATTTCCTACAATTAGATCTGCGCTCACAACAAACCCCAAAAGCAAATCAGGAATGCATGGAATTACATACAGGACACACTGAATTCAATTACAACTGAACAAGTTTATAGCCACGCATATGTGGAGGGCAGGGGCAGAATATAAATGGACAAATTTTTAAATAATGTTAAGGTGTGTTTGTGTATGTGCGTGTGTGGGTGCGAGCGTGCACATCCTTAATGCTGTCTTAACATTTTTATCTACTGCTGTCTTCAAAAACATCCCTTATGCTTATTTTTTTCCGAGCCATGGAAATGGACATACATGGATGATGTCTTTTTTGTTAGCCTTTGAGATGTCGACAAATTAGTGAAGAACATTATCGCTGGTTAATTTTGAATGACCGATTAATCAACTTAATCTAATATTCACCATTATGTTGATGTTATTAAAACGTCTTAAAGGTAACTAAATGTAATCGAAAATGAAATCTACTTAATCCCCAAAAGTAATCATTTATCATGAGAGGGCCATAAACAATAACTGGTAATGCTGCATACTCCAAGAAAGGTTCAAATCTCACCTTTCTGGTAAAAAATAGTTATACATTGCCAGTGTGTAGTCACTTTTGAGGACACAAGCTCAAGTAAATATTTATATTGTATATGATGTATTTCCTATTCAACAAAACTGTACGAATAAGACTTCAAATTACTTATTTATGTTCTAAATATAATATAATACATTTCTAAAATGATTAACTATAAGATTTCAACTTCCATAAAACTGTAAAATACATATTTGTATATTTAGTGTTAGAGAAAATGTCCATATTTTCTAAAGGTCTCTCTTTATCAAAACATCTGCCCCCATAGCTGTGAACATCTCACAGAGCTCTAGCTTTGGTTCCTGAACTCGGTAGGAACTCACCTTTCAGCTCATATTAATATTGTCCATCTATGACAAACAGAAAGTGTATTTTGTTTAAAATCTATGTATTATTTTAGATTACTGGCTATAAATTGATCTCTGAATGTGCTACAGCAACAGAATCACTCTCTTCCACTGCATTATAATGAAAGGTTTAGAGGCATATGTGTTGATAGTGGCTGTGACATAGGGTTCAGCCTGGAGTTGATGGACAGTCGGAAAAGCGAATTAAATGGTAGGAGGAACATCCCAGCTTCAAGTGGTGTCAGATTTCACATCCTGCTATACACCATATACAGTATATGTGTCTGTGAGAATCAGGGCTACTGCTATATGCAAACCATTCCAATCTATGGTGTCCACAGATTGATTTATAAGTGAAAATGTCGGTCGGAACTGGTACCAGAACCATGCAGGTCCCCAAAACAGGGGACTTTAGATCGAAGTGGATAAATTATTAAAGCGCATCAAGAGAATGACAGAGTGCCTTGTGTGTGTGCTCACCTGGACACGCGCCTCAGTCAGGTTGATCTTCATGGCCAGTTCCTCACGTGTGAAAACATCGGGGTAGTGAGTCTGCGTGAACACAGCCTCCAAAGCCTCCAACTGAGAAAGGGGAAAATATAATATGCTGTTTTAAAGTTATGCGAGTTTACTATTCATATTCATAATACTACACACAATTGTATATGTTGGTGTGATGGTTTTTGAACGAAATCTACGAAATCTACAAAATGTCTGTTTTGGTAAGTAGTCTAGCCTACTTTTAGAGGCAAAAGATGACTAGTCTAACTAGGCAACAAAATGCTATTAACTAAAATAACTGCAAGCAATAAGGAAGTGATACATTTTATTTTTATGGTGGAAATAATGTTAAGCATCATCATAATAATTGTTGTCAACATTATTATGGAAAATTAAATGTGTGTAGCCTAGCTAGCTTGACACATGGTTTTGTTCACACTGGATTCAGTTCGTTATAACAATGTAGTCTACAGAGTTACATTTCTAAGCAGTCCAGAGTTTTATAATTGGTTGCTACCTGTTGCAGCGTAAATGTTGTTCTATTTCTACGCTGTTTTCTCCGCAGAAAGCCGTCATCAAAATCACCTGCTGACGAATGGTTGGGAAACCCGTTGGTGTTCACTGGAAACATAACAACATCATCTAAGAAATGTTCCAATAAAAATACTTGTCGGTATAAATAAATGTAATATACCTTTGTTTGTTTGCACTTAAAACCCGACATGGAAACATTTTGCAAATTATTTTTACAACAAAAATAACAAACCTAAATGAACAAAATACTAATTAAGCAGTTGTTTATTTTTAGGATATGAGTAAATAGGATGGCCCATTGAAACGAACTATGATCTAGTGTATTCATGTTATTAGAGCCATGAAAACATTGATGTCCCGGTCTGAGAGGCATGACACCAAAACATATGTGGCTGCAGACGGGACAACACACCTGCCTCAGCCCCGGGGCTATATATATATATACATACACACACACACGCACACACGCACACACACACACACACGCACACACGCACACACACATACACACACACACACACTTTATTTACCACAATGAAATAAAGTGATACAAATATGTTATTCAGATGATTGCAGAGTCATACAACTTAAACCACTCTTCTTACAGCCTATTCAGGGGTAGCAATCGGCTACAGATATTTAAACTTGATTGCAAAGATAGAGAAGTTATAGACTGAAGTAGTTATAAGCCTGCTTTTCCCAGATAAAACCACAGTCAACACGTTCTAGCCTATCTATGGCGACTCAGCCAAAAGTTGATGCATTTTAGGCTACGGTTTAGCCTACTTACATGTATTAGTCCGACAACATTCTCCATCCAGCTGAGGGGGACAGTGGAAGTAAAACATTATGGTTTTCTAGGTGGCTTCGTTTATCTGTGGATCTATGTGGACAAAAGCCCGATGTCACGGAGAAATCTGAAAATAAACCAAATAATTTCAGTTGCAGATCAGAGAATTGCGGGTCCAGATGTGTCCAAGTTGTCTGTATGGATATTTGACATTAGTCAAACTGCGTAATCAGTGAAATTATTATAGTGTTGATATTACAAATGACAAAGTAGATCAACTAAAGAAACTCCACAAAACTCCCTGCTCTTCACCCAAATAAACCAACTATAAAAGTAAGTAAACAAACCATGCCATTAGGCTATAAAACATTGGAATAAAACATGACATAACAAGAAAGCCATGTGCTCACTCCAAAGTTATTTGCTGAGAATAATCCTCATCAATATAGTCCATTAGGATAAGACAGGGCAGCACTCACCAAATGTTTTAAAGAGACAAATCATAAATGATGCCCAGTTGCCTCTTGCAATAAAAGTAATATAAATTATTGTAAATGATGTAGCCTATCTATAATAGAAAATTGTAGATAGGCCTATCTGATAGATATTCCCGCTGTCTGAGATACCTGCTGAGTATTTGTCTTGCGCTGGTCCAGGGAGCGAGGAGGAGAGGATGCTGAGAGGACGCGATAAGTTTCCTGTTTGTCTCAGGAACCGGCAGTTCCAGTTCCAGTCACAGTCTCTCTCTCTTTTTCTCTCTTTCCCTCTCTCTGTCCCACTATCTCTACAACCTCTCTCACTCTCGTTATTACTCACTCCCCTCTTTCCCCCTCAACATCCCTCTCTGAGTTCATCTTCCTTTTCCTTTTACTCTACCTCTCTCTCTCGCTCTCCCTCTCTCTCTGGGAGTGCCCAGATGTCTACAGTGTTTTGAGGCTTCAGCTCTTGCTGCCTTTAGAATCTCACGCCTAATTGGTTCTAATCGGATTACCGTGTCTTTGTCTTCTCACTGTGAGTGGGACCATCTCGGTGTGTGTGTGTGTGTGTGTGTGTGTGTGTGTGTGTGTGTGTGTATGTGTGTGTGTGTGTGTGTATGTGTGTGTGTGTGTGTGTGTGTGTGTGTGTGTGTGTGTGTGTGTGTGTGTGTGTGTGTGTGTGTGTGTGTGTGTGTGTGTGTGTGTGTGTGTGTGTGTGTGTGTGTGTGTGTGTGTGTGTGCGTGCGTGCGCGCGTGCGTGCGTCAGGGGCCGACCCGGGTGGGAAACAACTCTCCCAGGTAGCCTACCTGAAAATGTAAATATTTTCCCCCTGCAGATTACTCTGCTGTTATACCAGTGGTTATTCCCTGACCATAAACACACACATACACACAGCCAGTGCACTTCTTTATTTGGTTGCTTCTATGTTGGGTTTGAGATTGACTGCTCGTTAGGTGGGTTACCGGGTCCACTTTACAAGGGGCTTGCATATCACAACATTTACAACGGCCAGAATTTTGATTTTCTTCACAGCAAGGGGTCCCACGATTTATATAGCTTCCTCAGATAAACATATACCACAGGACCCTTTCAATTAGTTTTAAAGCGCATCTGGGACATCACGGCGCAGACGCCGGAGTCTCTATGGAGAGGCGAAATGAGGCTCCAAACTGCAGCTGAAATTTGGAAGAGGAGGGTGGGATTGGATCAACGCACATAAGATGCAGAGAAGCCTGTCTAATGACGGGTAATTGGGTCTGTAATATCATTACAGTCGGATAATGGCTAGTTACGGCCCGTGCGTTATTAAGAGCTTCCCTTGTGAACAGCATTTATGATATTAAAGGGGGATATAATGATATTTTGGTTATTAAATGTGTGTAATTAATTTATGCACTGCTGAAAATAAAGTTGTTATTACAACCGCGGTGAGATGCGAGGAGAAAATTTAAATCAAATAACTGATACATTTATTCCAATAGTTGGTTTTTATGTTCTTACACTGACAGGAGTGTGTTACACTTTTAGAATAAATGGTTCTATATTTAAGCGATAATGCCTGAGAAGCCGGTGTTTGGAGGATATATATGGGGCATTATCCCTTTTATACAATGGGTTACCAATATGTTCATATAGTGATTGACATATTTTCATTAAAAACTTTATTTTGATGAATTTCTTCAAACTATTTCATCCTTACGCAATTTATAGTCCCGAAACAAATCTAAGGTTGCTAGCCAAGCCGGCTGGTCGTTCGTTCTATTGGTTTGGTTGCCAGAGACGCGACCCAGTCGTTCAGTCTTTATGTTTTGTATCCATGGATGTGACCCAGTCGTTCATCCTAAATGTTCCATTGCCAAACTGGCTGGCTAAATTCTTATCCCTTGCTTGCTAGCTAGCCAACTACGTTTAATTTACAGTCACGTCAAACAGTGCAGAAAGAATAACAAAAGTATCTGCATTTGTTTAAGCTTTTTTCAGTGACATTTATTTGGATACATCCATAACAATGAGCTAATGAGGCACAATTTCTCCTGGCATAGAAAATGTGCTCTCTCGTTAGGACACTGTTGTTCAGAGGAGCTAGCCAACAATGTTGCAAATGTCGCAGAGACAGACAGTAAGGTTTATACAAATCTCTGCTGTTGAAAACTAAATGTTAGTCAAAAAGAAATGATAGATAATGTCTAGATGATTTTTATAGTGGAGATCAAGTTTATAACTTCCCTGCCTGGGCTGATGAGACAGTGCAGTCAGATGTAACAGGGGAAAAAAGCATTTTAACGTCATAGATTTCGCCGGTGGTAACTTGTGGAATAGACACCGGCTGGAATGGCTTTTAACGAATTCAGGATTAGACCCAACCGTTGTATAAAGAACGCCAAAGAACCCGTTTGTGTGTGTGCATGTGTGCGTCAGTAAGGACACTCTTTATCAAATGAAGTCTGTCAGTGTAAAAGCTACAGCTCTCTCTGTCACTCCACTGTTACCCACTTAAAGTGGGGAATTGAGATTAAGGATGATGACAGGAGGAGCAGTTTCTGAGTTTGTTTGTTTCGACTGATGACTTAAAGAATTATTCTACGACTTTTGACCTGATAGTAAGTAGTAAGCCTATTGACTACCCACAAGCCGAAACCCCACTCGACACAGTTAGGCATTTCAACACCATGACCAGCGCCACCGAGGACGTGCGCTATCTCTCTTTCTCCGATTGATGCCTCTCCTGAAACGGTTGTGAAAAATAGCCAATGATAGTTGCACAAGTCTGCTTATTTTTTGGAATTGGGCCACGTGTTTTTCTCGAGCTTAGTTTCTACACAGGGAAAGATATGCTCCAAAATAAAATCCTCAAGTGAGCTCAAAGGACTATAAAGCAAACAATCTTTAATTCCAAAATAGTTTTTTTGTGTATTTTCGACGAACCAATATACTGTATTTCCCCCATGTATGCATACACGAAACAAGCTCTGTATATTGTTTATATCATTGATAGTACAATTTACATAATAGTTAATATGGGTTGTAAGGTTGTAAAAGGCAGGTGTGATTTGAAGAGTCCCTGTGACCTGCTACTGTTCTGTGTGTAGTAGAAAGAGGCTAAACTGATATAAAAGAAAAGCTATTATAAATCAAAATGTTCTACAAAGTATAAGTATGTGGTTGGGACTATAACATTAGACAATTGGGTTCTCATTACAATTAGAAAAAATAAAATACAGTACACATGATTACACTTGAGAGATTTATTCCATCATTATGACATGCACAGTCATGTTATTGAGTGTATAAAAGTTGGCATGTAGCTACACATTTCTATCCACACTAACTGACAGGTACAGAGGTAGATCAGGTTTGATTTAGTCAGATATTACGATGTAGGAATATTTCTCCGCACAAAGACATGGGGGGAACTGAGGGTTAAATACACAACATGTAATGAGGGAATTGAGCCCTGTTGTGTGGGAAGACAAGACAAAACAAAAGGAAAATGAAAAGTGGATCGATGATGGCTAGAAGACCGGCGACGCCGACCGCCGAGCGCCGCCTGAACAAGGAGTGGAACTGACTTCTGCGGAATTCGTGACAGTACCCGCCCCTAGACGTGCGGCTCCAGCAGCGCGACGACACCGGCCTCGAGGAAGACCCGGAGGGCGAGGCGCAGGGCGAAACGGACGGAGACGGTGGAACTCCTGCAATATTGAAGGGTCCAACACGTCCTCGACCGGAACCCAGCACCTCTCCTCCGGACCGTACCCCTCCCAGTCCACGAGGTACTGAAGGCCCCTCCCCCGACGCCTCGAATCCAGTATGGAGCGAACGGAGTACGCCGGGGCCCCATAGATGTCCAAAGGGGGCGGAGGAACCTGCCGCACCTCAGACTCCTGGAGAGGGCCAGCCACCACCGGCCTGAGGAGAGACACATGGAACGAGGGGTTAATACGGTAATTGGGTGGAAGCTGTAACCTGTAACAAACCTCGTTCACTCTCCTCAGGACTTTAAATGGCCCCACAAACCGCGGGCCCAGCTTCTGGAAGGGCAGGCGTAGGGGCAGGTTTCGGGTCGAGAGCCAGACCCGGTCCCCCGGTGCGAACACCGGGGCCTCACTGCGGTGATGGTCTGCGCTGTCTTTCTGGCGCAGCACGGCCCGCTGAAGGTGAACACGAGCAGCTTCCCATGTCTCCTCCGTGCGCCTGAACCAGTCGTCCACTGCAGGAGCCTCGATCTGACTCTGATGCCAATGCGCCAGAACCGGCTGGTACCCTAGTACGCAATGGAAGGGGGAGAGGTTAGTGGAGGAGTGGCGGAGCGAGTTCTGTGCCATCTCGGCCCAGTGCACAAACGCCTCCCACTCCCCTGGCCGGTCCTGGCAATAAGACCACAGAAACCTGCCCACATCCTGGTTTACTCTCCCCACCTGCCCATTACTCTTCGGGGTGAAACCATGAACGTCTTCCTGACCCCAAACGTGATCTGGGGCCCTCGATCAGACACTATATCCTCAGGCACCCCGTATTGACGGAAGACGTATGTAAACAAGGCCTCCGCAGTCTGTAGGGCCGTAGGGAGACCGGGCAGAGGGAGGAGACGGCAGGACTTAGAGAACCAATCCACAACGACCAGGCTGTGTGTGTGTGTGTGTGTATGCATGTTAATGTGTGTGTATGCGTGAGTGTGTTAACCTGTGTGTGTGTGTGTGTGTGTGTGTGGGGGGGGGGGGGGGGGGGGGGAGATCTGTTATAGGGCAGTCAACAGTGTTGTCTGGAGACCTTCAGGAATTTCAGAGCGTCTTTAGTCTGTTAGCTTCAGCCTCCACCAGGACAAAGTCTGGGTTAGATGTCATGCTGCATCACATTGTGGATACCTGGAGAGAAGTAGAGACAGAAAGAAAGAGAGAGAGAGAGAGAGAATGAGAGAGAGAGAGAGAGAGAGAGAGAGAGAGAGAGAGAGAGAGAAAGAGAGAAAGAGAGAAAGAGAGAGAAAGGTAAAAGACACGCTGTGTAATTGTGGTTAAACAACGAAAACACACACAAAAACCCTGTTTGGTTCATGCTAGTTTCTCTTCTTGTATTCTTTTGAACGAAGATGTTCCCCCAAAACTAAACCTGGCAACTTGTCAGCCACTCTAACATCTCGAGGCCAACTAATGCCACGTACCTGATTTTTTGAAACATGTAATAAAAAGTACTGTAACACTTTATAATTACGTTCATGAATAAGCATTCATAAGTGATGAATAATCTTCCGATAAATATGTATTTCATTACTGGTAAACATTTATAAACATAAAAATTCAAACATACCCGACTTCTTCAAGAGTTTGGCCAGTACATAGTCGTCGCTCTGTCTCTGGTCCTGTTTCTCCGGCAGCTCCTCCTGTCCCTTCTAGCTCCTTTTTTTCACCAGGAAGGTGATGCAATGACCCTCAGCCTTGGCCTGTTTCTATTTCCTATGTTTGGTTTTAGGTTCTTATGCTGTTGAGACACAGTGCTTCCTCTTCTCCCTGTGTTTGTGTGGACTGGAGCCATGAGAGTCTATGTGCTTGTGTGTGTGTGACTGTGTTTGTGTCTGTGCTTCTGTGTGCTTGGGCAGTGTAAGTGGTTGAGTGGCTAGTCACGGGTGAGTCTGTGTTTGTGGGGCATATTTAAGTTTTGGTCACTGTCTGTGTCTGCAAGTATGTGAGCGTTGCTTCCCTCCTCTCCAGAGTGCTGTGTGTCACAGTATGTCAGGGACTGGCCAATAGGGATGTCCGGTCCCAAACCTGTCTCACCCTGATTGGCTTCCTGGCTGTCCATCAGCCTGTTGGTCCTATCGTGAGAAATGTTACTGAGAAGCGGGGTGGTCCTGTCTCCAGGGTGGGGCGATGGGGAAGGGATGGCTCTACCTCCAGTGGAGCTAACATTGTGATTGGTTGCAGAGTGTGTAGGAGTGGTTAGAACTTGGTCTGATTGACTTCTTAGGACCTTGGACGTCAGAACCCATGCCTACACAGGAGGGAAAATAAAGAACATCATACACAAAACCAATTGCAACAGACAGAGGGAACTGCTTGTGTGTGTGTGTGTGTGTGTGTGTGTGTGTGTGTGTGTGTGTGTGTGTGTGTGTGTGTGTGTGTGTGTGTGTGTGTGTGTGTGTGTGTGTGTGTGTGTGTGTGTGTGTGTGTGTGTGTGTGTGTGTGTGTGTGTGTGTGTGTGTCGAGCACATGATGGAGCAGTGTCCAGTGACTGTCTGATGAAGAAAGGTCTTACAGTTGTGATTTAGGTTATAGGCCTACTGTCACGACTCCGACCGAGGCAGGCTCTCCTTCCCGTTCGGGTAGCGCTCGGCGGTCGTCGTCACCGGCCTATTAGCTGCCACTGATTCTTTTCTCCCCCTCCTTATGTGTTTATTGGTTACACCTGTTTTGTGTTTGTTCTAATTAGTTGGGCTTTATTAGTCAGCCGGCCCGCCCGTTTCTTTGTGCGGGATTGTTTATTGTAAGCTTGGTGTTTGTTATCAGACGTTACGTGTTTGTGTATGTTCGAGTATAATACTGGACTGTTTTCGTTCCCTGTGTCTGGGGCAGTTTATTTTGAGCACCCAGTGTCGAGTGGGTTGGCCGAGGTTCTCCGTGTTGCATTATATGAACATTATTATTGAATCCTCTGTTTTCCTGCGCCTGACTTCGCAATCCGACACCCAGTCCTTACACCTACATCATGGGCTGGATAGAAGCACAGGGAATTTGTGGTTTAGTGCGGTACCCTGCATCACTGCTTCATTGCTCCTGACCAGCGCAAGGGGGAGTTAGAGCTCTGATTATGCTTTTGGGTCTCAAGGCGCTAATGTGTCTCTAACTGACAATGAATGGGCGACATAAACCAAATAGAAACTGATACTTGTGCACGACTTCAAAATTCAATTTCAATTAACTGAATGATGAGGATGAAGACGGTGATTGAATTTAGAACTATATTGTAAGAATTGCTATTCCTTTGTCCTGCACCCGAACAACCAGAAAATAGACTTCATTTTTTGGTTTCTACTCGTTGGTATTACTTACTAAAACTGTTGTTACGCTAAGGTTTTTATTCCAAGAGAAAAGAAAATGTTCAATTATATTCCATGATATTCTTAAGATATATGTGTTGACTGAATATAAGCCATATAGCCTCGGCACCTACATAAAGCTGAGTGACTCACTCATTCGTGGCTTTGGATCAAAATAAATAAGTACCAACATTCTTTCTGATAGGCTTTAATAAAGAAATGTTTTGGTTATCCTGACCTGAACACCATGTATTATAATAGCCCATTATGGGCTATTAACAGGACAATAGACTCTTGCTAACACCTCTCTGTAGTTTGACACTCTGCAAGACAATTGATAAGCATTAAACATTTTGTGGATGGGGCCTCCCGAGTGGCGCAGCAGTCTAAGACACTGCATCACAGTGCAAATTGCGTTGCTACAGATGCTGGTTTGATACCCGTGCCGGCCGTGACCGGGAGACCGATGTGGCGACGCACAGTTATCCCAGCGCCGTCCAGGTTAGGGGAGGGTTTGGCCAGCCGGGATGTTCTTGTCCAAAAAAAAAAGCCACGGTGGGATTTTGGATTCTCTCCCTCTAAAAACAGAATACATATTTTTGCCTTTATAAATATAATTTTGGCCTTTATTCAGATTACAATCGCTCACCAATTGGGATGGATCCCGAGACAAATGTGACTTCTTCATCAACATCTGGATCAACATCTTTATGCTTTCGTTAATAAAATAATGATACAAATACTCTCACCAGCTTTGATCCATGCCTGCTTGATCCAGACGAATCATTGGGTCGAAACTACAGAACAGTACAAAACAGGAGAACACACATTGTTAATGTTCTGAAAAATAAAATATATATATATTGGGCATCACTATAGTCCCTATTTCGAATTCCAGGCTGTATCACATCCGGCTGTGAATGGGAGTCCCATATGGCGGCGCACAATTGACCCAGCGTCATCTGGGTTTTGCCGGGGTAGGCCGTCATTGTAAATAAGAATTTGTTCTTAATTGACTTGCCTAGTTAAATAAAGGTTAAATAAAAAATGATGTTGCAATTTTGTAATGTGTTTTGTTTGGTTTTGTAAATATTAATTCACATTTGTGGTGGCACTAAATAAACAATGAAAAAATACACTTATTTTTTTGTTTCTACTTGATCAGAAAAGGCTCTAACTGGACTGTAACATATTAATTACTAAAACTGTTGTTATGCTAAGGTTTTTATTCTAAGAGAAATGAAAATGACCTAGGTGCCGTATACAGTATTATAGTCTCTGAAAGGAAAAATATTTACCACCGTCTCTTGTGCATGTCATTTTCCTTTCATAATTCATCCTTGGTGCTACTGTGTCTCTAACTGACAATGAAAGGGTGACATAAACCAAATTGAAACTGATAATTTTGCACAACTTCAGTATTACTTACTAAAACTGTTGTTACACTAAGGTTTTTATACTAAGAGAAACTTAAACTACAATTAGGGTGTGGAAATGTTAGGATTATTTTGATCTTACTGTAGTACTGTAGCTTACTCGCGACCAATCACATTGTACAGTGCCTGAGTGGTGCAGCGGTCTAAGACAGCGGTCTCAGCGGTCTAAATGTGCAGCATACAGTAAATACCAGCAGTCGATTTATTTAAGCATTGTTTTTATTATTATTAGGCCTACCTTACAGTATTGTAGCCTACTGTACCTGTTCATTTTCCAGGGCTTTCGCGTTCGGCGTAACACAGGCATCTGATGATAGTGTTTGCGAATAGCACTATCTGTGACCAAAATCCCCAAGTCTACCAGTATTTTTTAAAATGTCTTCAGTAGATTTTCTATTCTTCCTGAAAGCCGTAATCTGCTCACTTAAATGAATAGAGATTCTGGTCATGGTGCTACAGTATGTTGTTACAGCATAATCAAAGTGAGGACAATCGGCTATTTGCTGTATATTTATGGCCTGTTGTAACCTGAATGTCATACCTTTCCAGTACTTCTCAACCACCCCAAACTCCACCCTTAACACAGTTACCATTAAAAAACGAGCTGTTTATCTAAAAAAAAATGATGGGCCATTAGCAGGAAAAAATATATTGGTCATTTTGTTCATGGCTCCCGAGTGGTGCAGTGGTCTAAGGCACTGCATGTCAGTGCAAAAGACATCACTACAGTCCCTTGTTCGAATCCAGGCTGGATCACATCTGACTATGATTGGGAGTCCCATAGGGCGGTGCACAATTGTCCTGGTTAGGGGAGGTTTTGGCAGGCCGGATTGTCCTTGTCCACAAAATTGGCACGGTGAGATTTTGGTTTCTCTCCCTCTAAAAACTAAATAACTATTATTTTGGCCTTTATTCAGATTACAATCACTCACTTTATTTGTTTTTTGACAAACAAAATAAACTCCAAAATATCGTTATTTTTTAAACAAATCGATTATTATAATTAATTCATTTAAAATTATATAAAAGCCCCTTAGATATTCTCACAGATCAGATTTGCACTAACATAAAATGTACCTTAGATATTAATTTTGAATCCAATTCTCTAAATTGTATCATTGGCGAGAATCACCTCAATGAAAAAAATATTTTTAGATATACTGTAGACCTACCGTAGGCAACATGAGTCTCACTAGTGTTGAGTAATGTGCTGTTAAAAGTTTTGTAGGTCTTATTTTTTTTTAAAGCATATTGAAGTTAGAAGCAATAGGATTTGAAGCAATAGCCTACCCACTGTTGTCAACTATTTCGGGACCATTTCGCGCTGGTCTGAGACAAGCACAGGGACTGGTCTTGATAAATCGATGAGATTTTTATTTTCACTGAATCTCCGTTTGGGTATCGGTTAGACTACAATTAGGGTGTGGAAATGTTGTGCTCTTAGTACTGTAGCCTACTACCGACCGTCACGTTGTACAGCGGCATATTTTCCTAACGGAAACATCATAACATAAATCAAAATAATTAAGCAACATTTATTAAAATCAGTCCCATATACGTACAATGTTCTTACAAAAATAAAACATTTTCTACTACAGCCAATATTGAAGACAATCAAATGCTTCTCAAATATGCCCTCTAGTGGTCAAACTAACACTAACTAGCATTAATGGCAACAGTGGCTGACAATTAATTAACGTGTCATAGAATTCTGCGGCAGCCCACAAGGTGTGCTGTAGTATGACACAACTTTTACAGGAAGAACCACTATTTCTCTTAAAGCTGTGATTGAGAATAGCCTATGCCTAGGTTTAGGCTATAGACTTTCATTTTTGTTATTTCTGAAAGCCACAACAACTTTAGAACAACAACTTCATAGGCTAGAATATTTGGAAAATAAGCTACTGTTCATAACTTTAAGTTGTCTTAAAGATTTTTGATAGGCCTCATAGGAGGATATGTTATTGGGAATTTGGTTATTAACCTCGGATGGAGGGATTTTCCTGGCCTGCATGGATAATTTCTTTCTAAATAAGCTTAAACTTGATTAAACTTCTCAGTCGGTTTTTCTATAGACTGTTATTGTTTGTTCCCTCTCATTATTAGTCCTCTGACTAACTTACCTATTTAGGCTATTCAAATAACTTTTTGAGATGGAACTCCTTTACATTCATTGTTTGATCGGGAGAAAGCCATGCATCAAACCATGGCCGTATATCATTGTCGATAGACGATGCATTCGTAATATCACCCAACCTTATTTTAATATGTCCAAGTTCCATGACAATTAGCTCTTCATCTACAGTACCAGTCAAAAGTTTGGACACACAATACTCATTCAAGGGTTTTTCTTTATTTTTACTTTTTTATACATTGTAGAACAGTGGCAGATTTAGGTAAAGGCGACATGGGCAGCCGCACAAAAATCTTCGGTATGGTGACATATGCGCGATCGGTTTTATATCGCTCATTTGCACATCAAGTCAAATGATATCATGTCACCGTGTGGGACTTTGGGTCAATTAACCTTGTCGGAGTAGGCGCCCTGATTCTATTTCGTTAGCTAGGCAGGCTAATGCCTGGGAAGGTCTCCTACTCAAAAGTACGAGATGGGAAGGGGGACGGGGGTAGGTTGACCTCAGGTCTCCCCACTGGAAACCCAAGGTAGGGGGAGCGGGGGAATCTATCAAATAGCGCACCTCTAACTTCGCACCTCTAACCATTTGCAACCAAACTTCCTGACTGATGTCTTGAGATGTTGCTTCAATATATCCACATCATTTTTTTACCTCATGATGCCATCTATTTTGTGAAGTGCACCAGTTCCTCCTGCAGCAAAGCACCCCCACAACATGATGCTGCCACCTCCGTGCTTCACGTTTGGGATGGTGATCTTCAGCTGGCAAGCCTCCCCCTTTTTCCTCCAAACATAACAATGGTCATTATTGCCAAACAGTTCTATTTTCGTTTCATCAGACCAGAGGACATTTCTCCAAAAAGTACGATCTTTGTCCCCATGTGCAGTTGCAAACCGTAGTCTGGCCTTTTTATGGCGGTTTTGGAGCAGTGGCTTCTTCCTTGCTGAGTGGCCTTTTAGGTTATGTCCATATAGTACTCGTTTTACTGTGGATATAGATACTTTTGTACCTGTTTCCTCCAGCATCTTCACAAGATCCTTTGCTGTTGTTCTGGGATTGATTTGCACTTTTCGCACCAAAGTACGTTCATCTCTAGGAGACAGAACACGTCTCCTTCCTGAGCGGTATGACGGCTGCGTGGTCCCATGGTGTTTATACTTGCGTTTGTACAGATGAACGTGGTACCTTTAGGTGTTTGGAAATTGCTCCCAATGATGAACCAGACTTGTGGAGGTCTCCAATTTATTTTTCTCTGAGGTCTTGGCTGATTTCTTTTAATTTTCCCATGATGTCAAGCAAAGAGGCACTGAGTTTGAAGGTAGGCCTTGAAATACATCCACAGGCACACCTCCAATTGACTCAAATGATGTCAATTAGCCTATCAGAAGCCTCTAAAGTTATGACATCATTGTCTGGAATTTTCCAAGCTGTTTAAAGGCACAGTCAACTTAGTGTATGTAAACTTCTGACCAACTGGAATTGTGATACAGTGAAATATAAGTGAAATAATCTGTCTGTAAACAATTGTTGGAAAAATGACTCGTGTCATGCACAAAGTAGATGTCCTAACCGACTTGCCAAAATTATAGTTTGTTAACAAGAAATTGGTGGAGTGGTTGAAAAAGTGTTTTAATGACTCCAACCTGAGTGTATGTAAACTTCCGACTTCAACTATATATATATATATTTGTTTGGCCAAAGCAAAGTTATTATCGCTCTGTCTCTCACGTTTCAGGAGCGAGTAGACTCGGTCATTAATAATTTCTAGAGCGAGGACATATGGGCCAGCCGATTATAGAAATTTGAGAAGATATATTTGTTTGACCGGAGCGAAGTTATCTCTCTATCTCTCACGCTTAAGTAGCGTGAGTAGATCACAACGTGTATGTCTTCATGTTACCGCGTGTTCCGGTAAAACATTGCTAGCGAAGAAAACGCAGATGGGGAACCAGTTTGATTTCAGCTTTCTGGGATCAATGACCCGTGGGCGACAGATGTTCTGCCTCCTCGGGACTCCCGTTTAATTTCAGCTTTCTGCGAAGAATCGTCCCCCCCAAAAATTTAAGAATAATTCCATTGTGAGGGACAACGTCTCCTCACATTTGTAACATCGGTAACACTTTAGAAAATCCAACGAATCACAACTGGTTGGATATCACTGTCTCTTTAGATTTAATGCAACCGCTGTGTAGATTTCAAAAGCTTTACGGCAAAAGCACAATATTCAATATTCTGAGAACAGCGTTCAGCCACAAAAGGAAGCGATACAGTTACCCGCCATATTGTGCAGTCAACAAAACTCATAAAAAGCATTATAAATCTTCACTTACCTTTGCTGATCTTCGTCGGAATGCACTCCCAGGACTCCCAATTCCACAAGAAATGTAAACTAATGTTTCGTTCGGTAATGTCCATCATTTATGTCCAAATAGCTATTTTTGTTAGCGTGTTTGGTAAACAAATCCAAAGTCAGGAAGCGTGTTCACTAAAAGCAGACGAAATGTCAAAAAGTTCCGTAACAGTCCGTAGAAACATGTCAAACGATGTATTGAATCAATCTTTAGAATGTTTTTAACATATATCTTCAGTAACGTTCCAACCGGAGAATTCTATTGACTTCAGATGTGCGATGGAACAGAGCTCCCTCATGTGAACGCGCATGGTCAGAGCATGGTCAGGTCATGATAGACCTTACTAATTCCTGTCTCCTTCGGCCCCACTTCACAGTAGAGGCATCAGACAAGGTTCTACAGACTGTTGACATCTAGTGGAAGCCGTAGGAAGTGCAAACTCATCCATATCCCACTGTGTATTCAATAGGGTCTTGGTTGAAAATCGACCAACCTCAGAATTCCCACTTCTTGTTTGGATTTTTTCTCAGGTTTTTGCCTGCCATATGAGTTCTGTTATACTCACAGACATCATTCAAACAGTTTTAGAAACTTCAGAGTGTTTTCTATCCAATATGAATAATAATATGCATATATTAGCAACTGGGACTGAGGAGCAGGCAGTTTACTATGGGCACCTCTGGGCACCTTTCATCCAAGCTACTCAATACTGCCCCTGCAGCCATAAAAAGTTAAAACTTCTTAAGGATTGGCGTCCCGTTGACGGGACAGTTGTAAATCATGCAGCGCCTTGTGTCACCATCGCAGAGTTTAGAGAAACGTTGCATTTGGTCTGCAAATGACTGAATGTTGCTGTGCCTACAATATTACAGCTAGCCCCAGAGGCAATTAACATGTTACCTGGCGAGCCATTGACTAATAACTGTATTTCAGCATCATCAATACTCCTGGTAAGTGTGAACACATGTTCGTAATTATGATTGTCTGTTTTATCATTTTGTATAGCAGGTGTGTTTGTGACTTAATTTACATTCAGGTTTGTGTTTTTGTCCTGCACATCTTTACTGTGTTGCATTGTTTACCTTGTGGGATGGAACATGCCCGTCCAGTATGGCCCTCCTGGCCACATCTGAAGCAATTGACAGCTTGGTCATCATTAGATGACTTGCCCTTGTTGGATGAAGAAAATCTTGTTTTCCTTTTTTCCATTTTGTTTTAAAACAAATGGATTGTTTTAAATTCACTTTTCCCCTGCTGAATTGCATTGACATTCAGTCTTTCCGTTCTGGCCGCGAGCTGATCCACAGCCTCCATTGCTCTTGCTATATCCATTAGAGCGTTAAGAGTGGAGTGTAGAAGCCGCTTGAGCAACACATTTGAGTGACACTTGTCAATCACTTGGTCCCTTATGAAATTGTCTTTGAAATCTCCATGATCACATGTAGCAGCCAACTGTTTCAGTGTGCTCACAAATGTGTCCACTGATTCCCCCTGCACTTCTTCAGCTTGCCGAAACAAATGTCTCTCGTAGGGAATGTTTTTTTGTGGAGTGAAGTCCTCGTGTAGCTTTGTCAACGTGATCTCATAGTCTTCCCCCATGTCATCTAACGTGGTGAATATATTCTCCACATCCGAGTCTCCCAAGTGCAATAAAAGAGCTTGTTTTCGTGCTGCATCTTAGACTCCTGAAGCAGTGATGAACAATTTGAAACTATTAATCAATTTTGCCCATCGCAAACCAACACTGGCTGGGTCGGAATGCGCACTACTCAGCCACAGACCATTATTCCTTCTCCACCAAACTTTACAGGTGTCACCATGCATTCGGGCAGGTAGCGCTCTCCTGGCATCCACCAAACCCAGATTCGTCCGTCGGACTGCCAGATGCTGAAGCGTAATTCATCACTCCAGAGAACGCGTTTCCACTGCTCCAGAGTCCAATGGTGGCAAGCTTTACACCACTCCAGCCAATGTTTGGCATTACGCATGGCGATCTTAGGCTTGTGTCCGACTGCCCGGCCATGGAAACCCATTACATGAAGCTCCTGACCAACAGTTCTTGTGCTGATGTTGCTTCCAGGGACAGTTTGGAACTCGGTAGTGAGGGTTGCAATTGAGGATAGACTACTTTTATGCGCTGCATGCTTCAGCACTCGACGATCCCGTGCTGTGAGCTTGTGTGGCCTATCACTTCGCGGCTGAGCCGTTGTTGCTCCTAGACGTTTCCACTTCACAATAACAGCACTTACAGTTGACCGGGGTAGCTCTAGAAGGGTAGCAATTTTACGAACTGACTTGTTGGAAAAGTGGCTTATGATGGTTCCACAAAGTGGCCTATGACGGTGTCACATTGAAAGTCACTGAGCTTTTAGCAATGTCATTTTACTGCCAAAGTTTGTCAATGGAGATTACATCGCTGTGTGCTCTATTTTTATACACCTGGCAGCAACGGATGTGGCTGAAATAGCCAAATCTACTAATTTGAAGAGGTGTCCACATACTTTTGTATATATTGTGTACATTAAAATAAGGTAGGTGCGTGGATCAGAAAACCAGTCATTATCTGGTTTGACCACCATTTGCCTTATGCAGCGTGACACATCTTCACATAGAGTTGATCAGGCTGTTGATTGTGGCTTGTGGAATGTTGTCCCACTCCTCTTCAATGGCTGTGCGAAGTTGCTGGATATTGGCGGGAACTTAACTTCTACTTCATCACCATCCCGGATCCGGGAGCATCCTCATCAGTAAAAAGCTGACTAGCATAGCCTAGCATAGCGCCACAAGTAAATACTAGCATATAAATATCATGAAATCACAAGTCCAATACAGCAAATGAAAGATACACATCTTGTGAATCCAGCCATCATTTCCGATTTTTTAAATGTTTTACAGCAATAACACAATATGTATTTCTATTAGCTAACCACAATAGCAAAAGACTCAACCGCATATTTTCCCCATTTTTTTACCACATAGGTAGCTATCACAAAACCGACCAAATAGAGATATAATTAGTCACTAACCAAGAAACAACTTCATCAGATGACAGTCTTATAACATGTTATACAATAAATCTATGTTTTGTTCGAAAATGTGCATATTTGAGGTATAAATCATAGTTTTACATTGCAGCTACCATCAAAAATATCACCAAAGCAGCCAGCCAATAATTACAGAGAGCAACGTGAAATACCTAAATACTCATCATAAAACATTTATGAAAAATACATGGTGTACAGCAAATGAAAGATAAACATCTTGTGAATCCAGCCAATATTTCAGATTTTTTAACTTTTCACGCCTCTCAACCCCGGATCCGGGATCACCCCCCACCCCCCCCCACACTGATTAGCATCGCTAGCATAGCGTCACAATTAAATAGTAGCATCTAAATATCATTAAATCACAAGTCCAAGACACCAAATGAAAGATACAGATCTTGTGAATAAAGCCACCATTTCAGATTTTTAAAATGTTTTACAGGGAAGACAAAATATGTAAATCTATTAGCTAACCACGTTAGCAAAAGACACCATTTTTCTTTGTCCACCATTTTTTCTCTCCACCAGTAGCTATCACCAATTCGGCCAAATAAAGATATTGATAGCCACTAACCAAGAAAAAACCTCATCAGATGACAGTCTGATAACATATTTATTGTATAGGATAGGTTTTGTTAGAAAAATGTGCATATTTCAGGTAGAAATCATAGTTTACAATTGCACCCACCATCACAACTCGACTAGAATAAATACAGAGAGCAACGTGTATTACCTAATTACTAATCATAAAACATTTCTTAAAAATACACAGCTCACAGCAATGGAAAGACACAGATCTTGTGAATTCAGACAATATTTCAGATTTTCTAAGTGTTTTACAGCGAAAACACAATAAATCGTTATATTAGCATACCACATATGCAAACGTTACCCGAGCATTGATTCAAGCCAAAGAGAGCGATATCGTTATCATCGCCAAAATATATTAATTTTTTCACTAACCTTCTCAGAATTCTTCCGATGACACTCCTGTAACATCATATTACAACATACATATAGAGTTTGTTCGAAAATGTGCATATTTAGCCACAAAAAAACGTGGTTATACAATGACAATACTAGCAAAACTGGCCTGAAAATGTCAGGCGCCATCTTTGACACTGATCTTGTCTAATGAATAACTATTCATAAACTTGACTAAAAAAATATAAGTTGGACAGCTATCGAAAGACAAATTAGTTCTTAACTTCTTGCGACTACAGGGGGTGCTGTTCCGAATTAGCATTTTGTCGTCTCCAAATTAAACTGCCTAGTACTCAATTCTTGCTCGTACAATATGCATATTATTAATTCTATTGGAAAGAAAACACTTTCTAGTTTCATACAAAGTTGGAATGATGTCTGTGGGTGACCCAGAACTCTTTCTACAGCGAAATCCATGACAGACAGTGAAAGGTCTGAGAGCGAAGCTCTGGTTTCAGATCAGTTTTTAAGGTCTCTGTCTATCCTATGGAACGACACGAACTGCACCCGCCTTCCCCTGGATGTCAGTAACCAATGAGAAGTGGAATGGGCCTTCTCCGTAGCTCTCAGAGGTTATAAAAGACCAAGGAGTGAGAGTAGCCCCCCTTTCGACGCTCGCCCTTACGCAGGAAGGGACCTCCGGACGCCATTTTCACAGGCTCGGTTATCAACTTGAAATGTATCCGTCTGTAATTTAATTCGATATAGGACTTAGAAACATCATAAGGTAGTTAATTTAAACCGTTTTATAGGAAATTATATCCGTTTAGTGCGATTTTGAGGAATTTCTTTGTTGTGCACTCTGAAACTTTGGACACGTTTTGGGGTCCCGTTCGATCGTTAGTGGATATTTCGAAGGACAGAGGACATCTATCGACCAAAAGACGTTTATAACATAGAAAGGATACATTGCCCAAGAATATGATGGAAGAACAGCTCATAGTAAGCAATATTTAATATGATAAATTGTTGTTCTGTCGAAATATTTTAAACGCATATTTCGCCATTTTGTTTGGTATAGCTTCACTTGGCGAACCCTGTATTGAAAAGTAAGGATAATTTTACAAATGTAAATCAGCGGTTGCATTAAGAACTAATTTGTCTTTCGATTCCTGTCAACCCTGTATTTTTTAGTCAAGTATATGATTAGCTTTCAATTAAACTAGATCACTCTGATAGATGACGTCAGACATATTGAGGCTTGATTTCCTAGTATTTTTATTGTGTAACCACGGTTTTGTATGGCTAAATATGCACCTTTTCGAACAAACTGTATATGTATGTTGTAAAATGATGTTACAGGAGTGTCATCGGAAGAATTCTGAGAAGGTTAGTGAAAAAATTAATATCTTTTGGCGATGTTGACGTTATAGCGCTCTTTGGCTGGAATCGATGCTCTGGTAACGTTTGCACATGTAGTATGCTAACTTATCGATTTATTGTGTTTTCGCTGAAAAACGCTTAGAAAATCTGAAATATGGTCTGAAATCACAAGAACTGGGTCTTTCCATTGCTATGCTTTGTCTATTTTTATGAAATGTTTTATGATGAGTAAATTGGTCATACACGTTGCTCTATCTAGTAATTCTAGTCGATTTGTGATGGTCGGTGCAATTGTAAACTGTGATTTCTACCTGAAATATGCACTTTTTTCTAACAAAAACTATCCTATACCATGAATATGTTATCAGACTGTCATCTGATGGTTTTTTTTATAGGTTATTGGCTATCAATATCTTAGTTGAGCCGAATTGGTGATAGCACCTGAAGGAGTAAGAAACTGATGGAGTTAGAATAGTGGTGTATTTTGCTAACGTGTTTAGCTAATAGATTTACATATTTTGTCTTCCCTGTAAAACATTTTAAAAATCTGAAATGGTGGCTTTATTCACAAGATCTGTATCTTTCATCTGGTGTCTTGGACTTGTGATTTAATGATATTTAGATGCTACTATCTACTTGTGAAGCTATGCTAGCTATGCTAATCAGTGTGTGGGGGGTGGGGGGTGATCCCGGATACGGGGTTGAGGTTCGGTAAAGGTTAAAATCGCTGAATTACATTTCTAAAATTATCCTTACTGTGCAATACAGGGTTCGCCAAGCGAAGCTATACCAAAAAAAATGGCGGAATATGCGTTTAACATTTTTCTACAGAACAACGATTTATCATCTTAAATATTTCTTACCATGAGCTGATCTTCCATCAGAATCTTGGGCAATGTATCCTTTCTCCGGTCTAATCGTCTTTTGGTCGAAAGATGTCCTCTTGTCCATCGAAATGCCCACTAACGTTCGACCGGTACTGGAAACGTGCCCGGCGCTTCAAAGTGCATCACAAAGAATTGCCTCAAAATCGCACTAAACGGATATAAATTGCTATAAAACGGTTTAAATTAACTACCTTATGATGTTTTTAACACCTATAACGAGTAAAAACATGACCGGCGATATATAAGTGGCTAAACCAAAGCTTGGAAAGAGAGCCAGTCCGACGTCCTTCGTGCGTCAGGCGCAGCAGGAAAAGAAAGCCACTTCCGCCTTGTGCTCTTTTATACAGGCCCTGATTGCGCAATCGACTCCATTCAAATTGTCACCTCTTACTGACATCTAGAGGAAGGCGTGGGCAGTGTTTGTATCCTCATAGGATTCACAGGGACTTTAAAACTGACCTGGGACCAGAGGCCAAGATTTCTGAAATCTCACTCCCTGTCAGGAAAAGTGCTGTAGAATGAGTTCTGTTCCACTCAGAGACATAATTCAAACGGCTATAGAAACTAGAGAGTGTTTTCTATCCAATAATAACAATAATATGCATATTGTACGAGCAAGAATTGAGTACTAGGCAGTTTAATCTGTAGACCAAATTATGCTAATGCGAAACAGCACCCCCTATAGTGGCAAGAAGTTAAGTGTTTTACAGCGAAAACACAATATAGCATTATATTAGCTTACCACAATAGCCAAACACACAACCACATTCATTCACGGCAAAGGTAGAGATCGCAAAAAACCAGCAAAAGATATAAAATTAATCACTAACCTTGACCAACTTCATCAGATGACAGTCCTATAACATCAGGTTATACAATACACTTATGTTTTGTTCGAAAATTTGCATATTTTGAGCTGAAAACCGTGGTTATACATTGTGAAAATGTAGCAACTTTTTCCCAGATTGTCCGGATATATTTCTGACACTCACCTAATCTGACCAAATAACTCATCATAAACTTTACTAAAAAATACATGTTGGACAGCAAATGAAAGATACACTAGTTCTTAATGCAATCGCCGTGTTAGATTTTTAAAAATAACTTTACCATAACAAACAGTTTACAGCTTAGCGAGACAGCGCCCGCAATAAGGGCGGAAAATAGAACTAAACATTTTCCACAGAAATACGAAATAAAATCATAAATGGTTCCTACTTTTGCTGAGCTTCCATCAGAATCTTGTACAAGGAGTCCTTGGTCCAGAATAATCGTTGTTTGGTTTTAGAATGTCCTCTTCTCCTGTCGAATTAGCAACCATAGCTAGCCATGTGGCGCAAACGTGCCCAACTTCACCTGACGCAAAGAAAAGAAAATTCCAAAACTCGCAATAAACGTTCAATAAACTGATACAACTCGGTTGAAAAAAAACTACTTTATGATGTTTTTATCACATCTATCAAATAACATCAGAGCCGGAGATATCTACCGTGTATACCGAAAGCTTTTCAGAAGGCAATCTGGGGTTCCTTCTCGCGCCTTCGAAGACAATGACATTTCCATACACGTCATTCCAAAAGCTCTTGTTCGACCTCAGATCAAGCTAGACACCCCATTCCACCTCCCACTGCCTGTTGAAAACATTTATGAAAACATTTAGTGGAAGGCGTATGAAGTGCATGTATATCCATAGATTTCAGGCAAATTAATAGGAAGGCCCTGGAACAGAGCCTCGATTTCAGATTTTTCACTTCCTGTCAGGAGGTTTGCTGCAAAATGAGTTCTGTTTTACTCACAGATATAATTCAAACGGTTTTAGAAACTTGAGAGTGTTTTCTATCCAATAGTAATAATAATATGCATATTGTACGAGCTAGAATAGAGTACGAGGCAGTTTAATTTGGGCACGATTTTTTACAAAGTGAAAACAGCGCCCCATGTTGAGAAAAGGTTAAACTCTGTAGAACACTTCAATCCAGAGCATCCCAAACATGCTCAATGGGTGACATGTTTGGTGAGTATGCAGGCCATGGAAGAACTGGGAAGAACTGACATTTTCAGCTTCCAGGAAGTGTGTACAGATCCTTGCAACATGGAGCTGTGCATTATCATGAGGTGATGGCGGCGGATGAATGGCACGACAATGGTCCTCAGGATCTCATCACGGTATCTTTATGTATTCAAATTGCCATTGATAAAGTGCAATTCTGTTCATTGTCGGTAGCTTATGCCTGCCCATACCATAACCCCACCGCCACCATAGGGCACTCTGTTCACAACATTGAAATCAGAAAACTACTCGCCCACCCGACACCATACATGCTGTCTGCCATCTGCCTGGTACAGCTGAAACCAGGATTTATCTGTGAAGAGCACACTTATCATTTTACATTTTAGTCATTTAGCAGACGGTCTAATCCAGTGCAATTTACAGGAACCATGAGGGTTTAAGTGCCTTGCTCAAGGGCACAATGACAGGTTTTTCAACTAGTCAGCTCGGGGATTCAAACCAGCGACCTTTCGGTTACTGACCAGTGGCGAGTGTGCCAGTGGCCATCGAAGGTGAGCATTTGCCCACTGAAGTCGGTTACGACGCTGAACTGCAGTCAGGTCAAGACCCTGGTGAGGATGACAAGCACACAGATGAGCTTCCCTGAGACGGTTTTGGAGAGTTTGTGCAGAAATTCTTCTGTTTTGCAAACCCAGATTTTAACAAATAAAAATATTTTTTTATTTAGAGATTCTTCAAATAGCCACCCTTTACCTTGATGACAGCTTTGCAGACTCTTGGCATTCTCTCAACTAGCTTCACCTGGAATGCTTTTCCAACTGTCTTGAAGGAGTTCCCACATGTGCTGAGCACTTGTTGGCTGATTTTCCTTCACTCCGCGGTCAGACTCATCCCAAACCATCTCAATTTGGTTGAGGTTGGGGGATTGTGAAGGCCAGGTCATCTGATGCAACACTCCATCACTCTCGTTCTTGATAAAATAGCCCTTACACAGCTTGGTGGTGTGTTGGGTCATTGTCCTGTTGAAAAACAAATTATTGTCCCACTAAGCCCAAACCAGATGGGATGGCGTATCGCTGAAGAATGCTGTGGTAGCCATGCTGGTTAAGTGTGCCTTGAGTGTCACCAGCAAAGCACCCCCACACCATAACACCTTCTCCTCTAAGCTTTACGGTGGGAAATACACATGCGGAAATTATCCGTTCATCCACGTCGCGTCTCACAAAGACATGGCGGTTGGAACCAAACATCTCCAATTTGGACTCCAGGTGCTCCAGACCAAATTTCCACCGGTCTAATGTACATTGCTTGTGCTTCTTAGCCCAAGCAAGACTCTTCTTCTAATTGGTGTCCTTTAGTAGTGGTTTCTTTGCTGCAATTTCACCATGAAGGCCTGATTCACACAGTCTTTTCTGAACAGTTGATGTTGAGATGTGTCTGTTACTTGAACTCTGTGAAGCATTTATTTCAAATCAAATCAAATTGTATTAGTCACATGCGCCGAATACAACAGGTGTAGACCTTACAGTGAAATGCTTACTTATGAGCCCCTAACCAACAATGCAGTTTCAAAAAATATAGATAAGAATAACAGATAAAAGTAACAAGTAATTAAGAGCAGCAGTGAAATAACAATAGCAAGATTATATACAGGTGGGTACCGATACAGTGTCAATGTGCGGGGGCACTGGTTATTTGAGGTACTAAATACATGTAGGTAGAGTTATTAAAACTTCTTAGGGATAGCCCCCTTTTTTCCAATTTTCGCCTAAATGACAAAATCTAACTGCCTGTAGCTCAGGCCCTGAAGAAAGGATATGCATATTCTTGGTACCATTTAAAAGGAAACACTTTTAAGTTTGTGGAAATGTGAATTGAATGGAGGAGAATATAACACAATAGATCTGGTAGAAGAAAATACAAAGAAAAAAATAACCATCTTTGAAATGCAGAAGAAAGGTCCCTGTTCTAGCCATCACTCTGGTTGTAATTCCGATGGTGTCCACACGATGGCAGCAGTGTATTGCAAAGTTTCAGACGGATATCTTGAAGTATGAGCGAGCTACATGACATTTAGTGTGAAGTCACTCAGGTACATTTGGGCAAATCGTGAAGGAGACATTCGCATTCATATTACATTTTTCTGCAAGAATATTGTCAAATCTGTATGCTTGGACTTTGATTTAGCTTTTCCAGTATTAGTATCCATATTATAAGTTCAACATTTTGCAAAATAACCAGTTTCCATAACATCATAACTCTGAATATTCTTATAATTTTTGTCCAAAATGAAAAGGCATACTGCCGTACAAGGATAGTAGCTACATTTTACGACAGATACATGGTTTACGGATACTCCCGTAAAGCCCAGCTCATTGGCTATCTAGCTAGCTTGTTTGACCCCGATTGGTGCTTATTTGACAAAGTTAGAGTCGTTCAAGTGAAGACCGCCTGCGTCATCGGTGTGCCATGAAGGCATCACTCTCTGACCAAATATGGTGTCCTATAGGATATACTACATCCCTAATGATATAGTGAAGTCTCGTTAAATTTTAAGATCTCTGAGGAATACATACGAATGCGATTTGACTGGTTAAACAGCGTTTAGGGTGAGATTTTCACAGATTCCTCTCTTTGCAAATTGAACAAGTGGAAATACAAAATCGATCGTGCATGCTATATGGACCTTTTTAGGATATGAAAAAGGATTTTATCTAACAAAACAACACTTTATGTTATCTCTGGGACCCTTGATGATAAATCAGAGCAACATTTCAGAATGTAAGTTCACATTTCACCTTCAGAGGTGAATTTATCAAACCGATCGCAGTCCAAGATGATGACACAAAGACATTAAAAGCTTCACTACAGGAGGAACAAAACAACTGTTTCACAGGGCTGGGAAAACTGAAAGACTTCCAGTTAGGAATTAATGTAGATGAGACTGTCACACCTGTTGCAAAGCTAGTACACAGAATACCATTCAGTGTAAGGAAGCTATTTGAAAGAGAAGATGAACAAGCTAGAGGACATGGATGTTTTTGAGAAAGAAGTGAATGGACCTACACTATGGGTGTCACCATTAGCTGTAGTACACAATAAAAACCTGTAACATCAGTGTATGTGTTGACGTGCTTAGAGCAAATGAAGCAATTGTGCAGGAGCGACACCCCATCCCCACCATCGACGAGATCCTGGTGGACATGTCAGGAGCCGTGGTCTTCTCAAAACAACCTAAAGTGGGGATATCATCAGATCGAACTGAAATCTTAGTCTCGTTCCCTGAGCACATTTGTGACTCACACAGTTTTGTGGCGCTACAAGAGACTAATGTTCGGTGTCTCCTCTGTTCCAGAGACATATCAGCACATCACAGCAAGTCCTACAAGGCATCAAGGGTTTCCACAACATCTCAGATGATATCATTGTGTTTGGGAAGAACATACAAGAACACAACAAACGACTAAGTCCTGAGACAACTGCAGGAAAGGGGGCTCACTCTCAACAGTGACAAATGTGAATTCTGACTGACGGAGATGGAGTTCATGGGCCACTTTCTCTTGAAGAACTCCATCGGAGCAGCACAGTCAAAGGTGGAAGCGGTGCAGAACACACGCAGACTGACAAATGCTGCTGAAGTAAGGAGTTTCTTGGGACTAGTGAACTACTGTGTCAGATTTATCCCTAATCTGGCAACCACATCCGAACCACTGAGAGCAGTCACAAAAGCATCATGCAAATGGACGTGGGGAGATGAATAAGAATCATCAATCAACACGCTGAAGAACGCACTGGCCATTTCACACAACATGGCCTACTTCAATCAAGATGCAGAGACACACGTGATTGTGGATGCAAGTCCAGTGGGGCTAAGAGCTATCTTGAGTCAGAAGCAAAAAGATGGTTCACACAGGCCAGTGTACTACGCTAGCCGTGCTTGCACAGATGTAGAGCGACACAATTCTCAGACTGAAAGAGAGGCATTCGCCATTGTCTGGGCATGCGAGAAGTTTCATGTGTTTCTCTATGGCAAAGACTTTGTAATAGTAACCAAGCCATTAGAGACAATTTATTCTCCAAAATCCAAACCACCAGCCTGGATCGAGAGATGGGCGCTGAGAATGCAGCCTTACAGATTCAAGGTTGTATACAAGCATGGGCCTCAGAATGCAGAAGACTCACTATCATGGTTATCTCTGAACCCTCTAGCGTCTCCACACTATGGGGACGGCCACATCTACTACGTAGCCAAACACGCGGTGCCATGTGCATTCACCTCACGAGAGCTGGTGGAAATGTCAGCAAAGGACCCAGTTCTGGCTACTCTGTGAACAAGCATCAGACAGGGTTGATTAGAACACATGCGACACTGCATACCGACGTGTTCAAGAAGAACTCTCTATTGTTGGACAGAAAGTTCTACGAGGCAACCGCATTATCATGCCACGAGCAGATCAGAAACCGACTTTGATGTTAGCACACGAAGGGCATCAGGGGATAGTAAAAAAAATAAACAGAGACTGCACACAAACATGTGGAACTGCTCGTGAAGTCCTGAAAGCAGATCTCCACAGTCAGAACAGAGATGCCAGCTAAACCATGAAAGACACTAGACATTGACATATTGGTTGTTTCCAGGAGAACAGGAGAACGCATCCTCGTAACAACAGACTACTACTCAAGATGGGTTGATGTGAGTATCCTAAACCGCATCACCACCGCCAATATAATCAAAAGCCTGAGGGTGACTTTCGCAGTCTATTGTGACGGATAATAGCGCTCCTCTCACCGAAACTGATTTCCAAGCATTCGTGGAGGAAAACGGGATCCGGCATCACTGCATCACTCCATACTGGCCTCAGGCCAATGGTGAAGTTGAAAGACAGAACAGAACGGAAGGATTGGCGCACAGAACTACAGACGTTTCTCATGGCCTACAGTTGAACTGTTGTTCAACCGCAAAATTAGAACCAAACTGCCAGAGCTGTCAGCCAACATGCTGCCAGGAGCTGAACCACACAACAACGCTATTCGGCTTGCTGATGCTGAAAGGAAGGAGAAGGGCCGACAGAACGCCAACAGATCTAGGAGAGCAACTGAAAGCATAATCCAGCAAGGTGACATGGTTCTGCTACAGCAACCAAAGCAGAAGAAGTTGTCAGCTACCTTCGAACCAGAGCCATACACCATCGCGGACAGGAAAGGGAATTCTGTTGTCCTGGAAAGGAATAGCAGGAGGGCCATGTGACATGTTTATTTTGTGAAACTGTGGATGCAACCAAAGTCAGGACAATGGACTACAGAGACACTGACAGGGCAGAGCCTGACACACTGCCTACACAAGTGCCTGCACCTGACAAGGCCATTCAACTACAGCCTCTACCCTGAAGACTCAGTCAACAAGCTGTGCCTCTGAAGGACTATGTTAGAAAGACATGTTGCCATAATGGAGCAGATTAATCTCTGGCACAGTTTCAATGGCAGGGGAGTATACACTTAGCCATCAAAAGTTCCGGCAAGAATTCTTGTCAAATAAACATTATCAACAAAAGAGTTCCTCAAGGTAACTATTGTTGTGGTTGATAGTTTAAAGAAAGTAAAAGTAGACTTTACAGTATAATTGTTGTTGGAAAATATTTAAATACTGTATACGAGAGATAGATCATGTTTTGTTACATTATAATGCATAGATCTGCAGTTTGGAGATGTGTTATCATAATGGTTAGTCAAACGTCTAAGAAGGGGAGGGATGTAGTGTATTAGAGACACCTAGTGGTGCAATACCAGGGGGGCACTATGAGGCACGTAAGGAATGGAAGGAGGCTATGCTTGGGGTATGCAGTAGGATGGGATTTTGGGACCAGGAATAAAGTACAGGTCAATGATTCCTGTGAGTCTGAGTCAAGTCAATACATTACAGGCTGTTTTTCATGGTTCGGGCTAGGCCCCTTAGTTACAGTAAAGGAAAATCTTAACACTACAGTATACAATGACATTCTAGATGATTCTGTGCTTCCAACTTTGTGGCAACAGTTTGGGGAAGGCCTTTTCCTATTTCAGCATGACAATGCCCCAGTGCACGAAGCGAGGTCCATACAGAAATTGTTTGTCGAGACCGGTGTGGAAGAACTTGACTGGCCTGCACAGAGCCCTGACCTCAACCCCATCGAACACCTTAGGGATGAATTGGAACGCCGACTGCGAGCCAGGCCTGATCGCCCGATATCAGTGCCTGACCTCACTAAAGCTCTTGTAGCTGAATGGAAGCAAGTCCCTACAGTAATGTTCCAACATCTAGTGGAAAGCCTTCCCAGAAGAGAGGAGGCTGTTATAGCAGCAGAGGGGGACCAACTCCATATTAATGCCCATGATTTTGGAATGAGATGTTTGACGAGCAGGTGTCCACATACTTTTGGCAATGTTGTGTATATCAGCCGAAATTAGCAAGGTCGTGGTCACAGAAAAACTCTGCATCAACCAATGGACTTGGCTGTTCAAGGCTAAAAGGTCAAAAAATCAATATGTTGATGGATACAATTATCTGATCAATAGCAAAAATGTCCCAGTGCAGAAATAGGGAGATGAGAGGAGGATGAAAGAAAGAGGAGAGGAGAGAGAGGCTCACCTACATATCTACATTCAGTATAAGACAGACCTCTTTGGAGTCCAGAAAGCCCTGATAAACCTCATGCTGCTCCTCTGTTAGCCTGAAAAAACTAAACCTGGAAAAACGCACACACACAGGTATTAAGCCTTCACTTTAAAAGCCCTTGATGAAACAAGTGTGTGAGTGGAAATCAAAGACAAGAGATTTCGGTTTAGGTCTGTCCTGAGGGAGACACTTAATGAACTGAACAGAAAAGTGTGTGTGTGTGTGTGATATTAGCTAGCCACTCGAGTACCTGCTCCTCTAGTCAGTGGAGAAACTGGTGAGAAGGTGCTAATGACACTAATGAATAGTGTGTACAGGTACTGTAGCACAGCCAGCACTATTCACAGTGAGCAGGTCAGGAAAGAGAAAAGGGTTGAGGGACGGAAGGAGGTGTTGTAACTAATTGGGAGAAGCCCTAGGTAAAATTAAGACGTGTATATATAACACCTCTGGTAAATCCCAAGATGTCACAGAGCGGGCGAAGATATGGTTTCAGGAACACGGACAGCACTAGCCGCAGGTTCGGCCACGGCAGGTGGATAGAGCCAATCCAGACGTGGCTCGCCAGGCACCGCTCATAATGAGGAGATTTTAAACACATGTGGCTCGTTGGAGTTCGTTTGACATTGTGCATGAATAGGTCTGCGGGGTTAGATACTGCCATGTTCTTTATGTTATTGTTCCCATTCCCAGTGTAAACAAATAGGCAATACAACTTGAAGATTATTGCAACGACTGCTCTAGATCTCTTGGTATCCACTACAGGAGGATGAGAGGGAGTGAAGGACGTAGAGAGGGAGAAAGGGAGAGAAGGATGTAGAGAGGAGGGGGAGAGAGAGAGAGCGAGAAAGAGAGAGAAAGAGCCATATGTGTACCTATTTGTTCTTGTCTGGTAAAGATAGGTTGGCCTTCATGTCAGCCTTCATCCTTCTAAGCAGGTATGAGATAATGTTGTCTCTAAGAACACACACAATTCTACACTGTCTGGACCTACAAAACACACACACAGTCTGGACCTACAAAACACACAGTCTGGACCTAAACTCAGCAAAAAAAGAAACGTCCTCTGTCAACTGTGTATATTTTCAGCAAATGTAACATGTTTAAATATTGTATGAACATAAGATTCAACAACTGAGACATAAACTGAACAAGTTTCACAGACCTGACGAAACAGAAATGTAATGATGTGTCCCTGAACAAAAGGGGGGTCAAAATGAAAAGTAACAGTCAGTATCTGGTGTGGCCACCAGCTGCATTAACTTCTTTGGGACAGAAGGGCAGTATTGAGTAGCTTGGATAAAAAGGTGCCCAGAGTAAACTGCCTGCTACTCAGTCCTAAAAGCTAGAATATGCATATAATTAGTAGATTTGGATAGAAAACACTCTGAAGTTTGATGTCTGTGAGTATAACAGAACTCATATGGCAGGCAGAAACCAGAGAACAAATTCAACCAGGAAGTGGGAAATCTGAGGTTTGTAGTTTTTCAACTCTTTGCCTATCCAAGATACAATGGAAATGGAGTCATATTGCACTTCCTAAGGCTTCCACTAGATGCCAACAGTTTTTAGAACCTTGTTTGATGCTTCTACTGTGAAGGAGGGGGGAATGGGAGCTGAATGAGTCAGAGGTCTGCCTGAGTGGCATGAGCTGCGTTCCATCGCATTTCTACAGACAAAGGAATTCTCTGGTTGAAACATTATTGAAGATTTATGTTAAAAACATCCTAAAGATTGATTCTATACTTCGTTTGACATGTTTCTACGAACTGTAATATGACTTTTCGTCTGAACTTTCGCCTGGACTTGCCCGCGCGTCGTGAGTTTGGATTGTATACTAAACGTGCAAACAAAAAGGAGGTATTTGGACATAAATTATGGACTTTATCGAACAAATCAAACATTTATTGCGGAACTGGGATTCCTGGGAGTGCATTCTGATGAAGATCATCAAAGCTAAGTGAATATTTATAATGCTATTTCTGACTTTGTTGACTCCACAACATGGCGGATATCTGTATGGCTTGCTTTGTTGTCTGAGCGCTGTACTCAGATTATTGCATGGTGTGCTTTTTCGGTAAAGCTTTTTTGAAATCTGACACAGCGGTTGCATTAAGGAGAAGTGGATCTAAAATTCCATGCATAACACTTGTATCTTTTAGCAATGTTTATTATGAGTATTTCTGTAAATTGATGTGACTCAGCAAAATCACAGGATGTTTTTGAACTACTGAACATAACGCGCCAATGTAAACTGAGATCTTTGGATATAAATATGAACTTTATCGAACAAAACATACATGTATTGTGTAACATGAAGTCCCATGAGTGTCATCTGATGAAGATCATCAAAGGTTTGTGATACATTTTATCTCTATTTCTGCTTTTGTGACTCCTCTCTTTGGCTGGAAAAATGGCTGTGTTTTTCTGTGACTAGGTACTGACCTAACATAATCGTTTGTGGTGCTTTCGTCGTAAAGCCTTTTTGAAATCGGACACTGTGGCTGGATTTACAACAAGTTTATCTTTAAAATGGTGTGAAATACTTGTATGTTTGAGCAATTTTAATTTTGGGATATCTGTTGTTTTGAATTTGGCGCCCTGCACTTTCACTGGCTGTTGTTGAGGTGGGACGCTACCGTCCCGAATATCCCAGAGAGGTTAAGTACTGCAGTGCATCTCCTCCTTATGGACTGCACCAGATTTGCCAGTCCTCATGGACTGCACCAGATTTGCCAGCTCTTGCTGTGAGATGTTACCCCACTCTTCCACCAAGGCACCTGCAAGTTCCCGGACATTTCTAGGGGGAATGGCTTTAGCCCTCACCCTCCGATCCAACAGGTCTCAGACGTGCTCAATGGGATTGAGATCCGGGCTCTTCGCTGGCCATGTCAGAACACTGACATTAAAACACTGACATTCCTGTCTTGCAGGAAATCACGCACAGAACGAGCAGTATGGCTGGTGGCATTGTCATGCTGGAGGGTCATGTCAGGATGAGCCTGCAGGAAGGGTACCACATGAGGGAGGAGGATGTCTTCCCCGTAACGCACAGCGCTGAGATTGCCTGCAATGACAACAAGCTTAGTCCGATGATGCTGTGACACACCATGACGGACCCTCCACCTCCAAATCGATCTTGCTCCAGAGTACAGACCTCGGTGTAACGCTCATTCCTTCAACAAGGCTCTATCTATTGCGGACAGTCTGAGCACTGATCGAGTTATTGTGCGTTCCTGGTGTAACTCTGGCAGTTGTTGTTGCCATCCTGTACCTGTCCTGCAGGTGTGATGTTCGGATGTACCGATCCTGTGTAGGTGTTGTTACACGTGGTCTGCCACTACAAGGACAATAACCTGTCATTCCTGTCTCCCTGTAGCGCTGTCTTAGGCGTCTCACAGTACGGACATTGCAATTTATTGCCCTGGCCACATTTGCAGTCCTCATGCCTCCATGCAGCATGCCTAAGGCCCTTTCACACAGATGAGCAGGGACCCTGGGCATCTTTCTTTTGGTGTTTTTCAGAGTCAGTAGAAAGGCCTCTTTAGTGTCCTACGTTTTCATAACTGTGACCTTAATTGCCCACCATCTGTAAGCTGTTAGTGTTTTAACGACCGTTCCACAGGTGCATGTTCATTAATTGTTTATGTTTCATTGAACAAGCATGGAAAACAGTGTTTAAACCCTTTACAATAAAGATCTGTGAAGTTATTAGGAATTTTACGAATTATCTTTGAAAGACAGGGTCCCGAAAAAGGGATGTTTCTTTTTTTGCTGAGTTTATAACAACCCTAGAACATCCAAGACACACAACAAACGATTACAGTTGACAACAACTACAAATGACAGCAAAGTCACTAACACAATGGTTCAACAGCCCCTTGGGTAAACATACATGACACACACAAACATACACATGAACAAACAACACTTGTCTCCTACAATTATAATGCCATAATGGAACATTTGTCCTGGGGTATGTTTGTAATTTATCCCTTCTCCTACACTTCCTCTCTCCTCTCTTCCTCCCTCTCAGCAGATTGGGCCATTAAACATTGATCAGAGTGCTTATGGTGTTCTCTCGCTCTCTCTTTCATCAGCTGCCTACAGTGTGTGTGATTCAGTAAATGGCCTCAGCCCAGGGTCACCATTTAACCCCTTTAACCGTCCGTTCACCATTAACCATTCATTCACCAGTCATCCAACTCACTGGGGGGTGAGATCAGAGGGACAGCCAGCAGGGGGCAAAAAGTGGTATAGCTGCAGGGCACTATAAAACACAGAGCTATAGGGAGAGAGGAGAGGGAGGGAGGGAGGGAGGTACAGTAGGGAGGTAGAGAAGGAGGACTATGGAAAGAGAGAAAATAGAGAGAGAGATTGGGGAGGGGGAGGGTAGAAAGATACGGAGAGGAGAGAGATTAGGAAGGGGAAGGGTAGAAAGATACAGAGAGGAGAGAGAGAGAGAGAGAGGGGGAGGATGGAGAGAGAGAGAGAGAGAGAGGGGTCTAGAGAGAAAAAGAGTGCTCTACCCTCTCTGACCATTTGTTAACAACAATAATTAGTCAAGTTTTTTTATTATTGACAGCGGAAACACGGACAGCCAATTAAAACCAGCTAAATAATTCAATCCAGTCGGTCAGTTATTAAAAACCTGTTAAATATAATGTCAAAATGTACACTATCGTTCAAAAGTTTGGAGTCACTTAGAAATGTCCATTTTTGTCCATTAAAATAACATCAAATTAATAAAAAATGCAGTGTAGACATTGTTAATGTTGTAAATGACTATTGTAGCTGGAAACTTTTATGGAATATCTACATAGAATATCTACACAGAGGCCCATTATCAGCAACCATCACTCCTGTGTTCCAATGACACGTTCCAATGGCACGTTGTGTTAGCTAATCCAAGTTTAGCATTTTAAAAGGCTAATTGAACAATAAAAAACCTTTTTGCAATTATGTTAGCACAGTTGAACACTGTTGTTCTGATTAAAGAAGCAATAAAACTGGCCTTCTTTAAGACTAGTTGAGTATCTGGAGCATCCGCATTTGTGGGTTCAATTACAGGCTCAAAATGGCTAGAAAATCTTTTCTTTCTTCTGAAACTTGCCAAGAAACTGAAGATCTTGTACAATGCTGTGTACTACTCCCTTCACAGAACAGGGCAAACTGGCTCTAACCGGAATAGAAAGAGGAGTGAGAGGCCCCGGTGCATAACTGAGCAAGAGGACAAGTACATTAGAGTCTAGTTTGAGAAACAGACACCTCACAAGTCCTCAACTGGCAGCTTCATTAAATAGTACCCGCAAAACACCAGTCTCAACGTCAACAGTGAAGAGGCGACTCTGGAATGCTGGCCTTCTTTCATCTATAATGTCTGTGAGTACAGAACATCAACAGAACTCATATGGCAGGCAAAAACCTGAGAACAAATCCAACCCGGAAGTGGGAAATCTGAGGTTTGTAGGTTTGCCTATCCAATATACAGTGTCTATGGAGTCATATTGCACTTCCTAAGGCTTCCACTAGATGCCAACAGTCTTTAGAACCTTGTTTGATGCTTCTACTGTGAAGGATGAGGGAATAAGAGCTGATTGAGTCAGGGCTCTGGCAGAGTGCCACGCGCCCCCATGAGAGTTAGCTGCGTTCCATTGCATTTCTACAGACAAAGGAATTCTCCGGTTGAAACATTATTGAAGATTTATGTTAAAAACATCCTAAAGATTGATTCTATACATCGTTTGACATGTTTCTACAAACTGTAACGGAACTGTTTGACTTTTCGTCTGGCCTGCGTGTCATCAATTTGGAATTTGGAACTAAACGTGAGAACAAAAAGGAGGTATTTGGACATAAATGATGGACGGTATCGAACAACACAAACATTTATTGTGGAACTGGGATTCCTGGGAGTGCATTCTGATAAAGATCATCAAAGGTAAGTGAATATTTATAATGCTATTTCTGACTTCTGTTGACTCCACAACATGGCGGATATCTGTATGGCTTGTTTTGGTCTCTGAGCGCTGTACTCAGATTATAGCATGGTGTGCTTTGTCCGTAAAGTTTTTTTGAAATCTGACAAAATCACCGGATTGTTTTGGAGGCAAAACATTACTGAACATAACGCGCCAATTTAAACTAAGATTTTTGGATATAAATATTAACTTTATCGAACAAAACATATATGTATTATCTAACATGAAGTCCTATGAGTGTCATCTGATGAAGATCATCAAAGGTTAGTGATTAATTTTATCTCTATTTCTGCTTTTTGTGACTCCTGTCTTTGGCTGGAAAAATGACTGTGTTTGTCTGTGATTTTGCGGTAACCTAACATAATCGTTTGTGGTGCTTTCGCTGAAAAGCCTATTTGAAATCGGACACTTTGGTGGGATTAACAACAAGATTACCTTTAAAATGGTATAAGATACATGTATGTTTGATGAATTTTAATTATGAGATTTCTGTTGTTTGAATTTGGCGCCCTGCACTTTCACTGGCTGTTGTCATATCGATCCCGTTAACGGGATTGCAGCCATATGAAGTTTTAAGAAAATCATTGACTATGTACAGACTCAGTGAGCATAGCCTTTAGAGAGGCCGCCATAGGCAGACATTGCACTGTCCACAAAATTAGGTGGAAACTGAGCTACACTTCCTAACCTGACAAATTTATGACCACATTAGACATACACATTTCCCACAGAACACACAGACCCACAAAGAATTTGAAAACAAATCAAACATTTATAAACTCCCATAATATCTCTGCATGGTCTCCTGCATGATCCTCACTGCTGAGCAAGAGGAGGTAGAGAGAGAGAGAGGATCTTCAACAGGGTGCAACGTTACAGAACGTCCAGATAGAAATGTATTGTGTAGAACAAATATGATTGTCTGTCAGGTAGAATAGGGAATTGTCAGCTCTACTCATTACATTTCTATCTGCAATGTTTAGAACATTTCACCTTACTGAACCCCAGTCCTCACCTCGCCAGCTGATGGTGACACATTATTTCTCATTACCATAGAAACTGTTTAATTAAGAGAGAGAGAGAGAGAGAGAGAGAGAGAGAGAGAGAGAGAGAGAGAGAGAGAGAGAGAGAGAGAGAGAGAGAGAGAGAGAGAGAGAGGTGGAGAAGGCTAGAGAGAGACAGTAAGAGACAGTAAGAGACAGTAAGAGAGAGAGACAGAGAGACAGAGAGACAGAGAGACACAGAGAGAGAGAGAGAGAGAGAGAGAGAGAGAGAGAGAGAGAGAGAGAGAGAGAGAGAGAGAGAGAGAGAGAGATGAGCTAACTCTGCATAAATGGGTATTTGGTGCCCCCCAGAGGGAAACCTATTAAACAAAACTCTACACCATCCCCATACACTATCTCTCTATTTACCCCCTAGCCTGCCAGGGTGCATCACCCATTAATCACTGTGTCACACCACACACACACACACCTTGCCCGGTGGGCTCTATAGAGTAAGGTAATTAATGTCTACCAGTGTACCACTAATTAATTTACATCTCCCTCAGAGCAGAATCCTCCACACAGATGGAGATACACTGACAGGAGAAAGGATACTGCACTATTAAACACCAGAACACACACACACACTACCTTTGTTTGTGTGAAGGATCAAGTGTCGTGTAGGCCAGCCAAATGGGGGCGACCAGGTGTGAAACTCAGTGACCCACTGGTGCATCACTGTAGTACCCAGCCCTTGGTACGTGGAATAACACACACACACACACACACTGATAGTTTCAGGGTTTGTGTTTCAGGCTGCTGTTGTGTTATGGTTCAAGCACACTGTGTTTTTACAGACAAAAAAAGCAAGTGATGTGGCAAGTGACTGTAGGATGAGGAAGGGGTTTTAGAGGTGAAGGGTGCAGGGCCCCTGTTAAATCAATTCCCTCACATTAACTGTTACTAACGTTGAGTTCAGTAAACTCTAACAGGATAGAACAGATAAATATCAGTATGACAGTATGAATGGAGTGCTGATGTTTGGCCATTATGCAGACTGGTCTCAGAGATCCGAGATAACATAGTAAACCTAAATGCAACACACTCAAATTAGTATGATATGTTACGTTTGGTATGGTTACATAAGATAAAAGATGACTTAAGGCAAAAATGAAAGAACAGTGGTTGACAGTGGTTTGTTGGGGTGGGTGGATTGGCGTATAACCGAACGTCTAGCAACCCAAACGTTGTGAGCTTGAATCTCATCACGGACAACTTGAGCATTTTAGCTAATTAGCAACTTTGCAACTACTTGCTACTTTTTAGCTACTCACAACTACTTAGCATGTTAGCTAACCCTCCTACACCTAGCTAACGTTAGCCACAACAAATTGTAATTCATAACATATTGTATGAATTACAATTGGTAACTTATTGTACGAATTGCAATTCGTAACATATCGTACGAGTCTGGGTAGACATTTGATTAGCTGTTCAGGAGTCTTATGGCTTGTGGGTAGAAGCTGTTAAAACCTGTTTGGGATAGGGGGCAGCATTTTCACTTTTGGATGAATTGGTGCCCAAATTGAACGGCCTCCTACTCTGTCCCAGATGATAATATATGCATATTATTATTACTATTGAATAGAAAACACTCAGAATATTCTAAAACTGTTTGAAATATGTCTGTGAGTATAACATAACTCATATGGCAGGCAAACTTCCAAACAGGAAGTGAGAATTCTGAGAAGGGTCGATGTGAAAGTCATCGCCTATTCAATTCCCTGTAATTTATGGATCTGTTTGCACTTCATACGCCTTCAGCTAGATGTCAACAGTCAGTAGAACGTGGAATGAAGCCTCTAGTGTGATGTGGGACCGGATGGGAGGGGAATGAGTCAGTGGTCTGGCAGAATGCTAGTTTTTAGTCACACGCGCTAGTCATGGAATGGCCATGTGTGCCATTACTGACACAGACATGAAGAAATGCTCCGGTTGGAACGTTATTGGATATATATGATAAAAACATCCTGAAGATTGATTCTCTACTAAGTTTGACCAGTTTATTCGACTTGTAATATAACTTTTAGAAGTTTTCGTCCGAGTTCGCCTGGACCGGCGCCATCGTTTGGACATGTGAACTACACATGCTAGCAAAAGTTACTAATTCGACATAAGTAATGGACATTATCGAACAAAACAACGATTTATTGTGGAACTAGGATTCCTGGCACTGCATTCAGATGAAAGATCATCAAAAGTAAGGGAATATTTATGATGTAATTTCGTATTTCTGTTGACTCCAACATGGCGGAGAACTGTTGTTTCTATCTGAGCGCCGTCTCAGATTATTGCATGGTATGCTTTTTCCTAAAGTTAAAAAAAAATCTGACACAGCGGTTGCATTAAGAACCAGTGTATCTTTAATTATATGTAAAACGTGTATCTTTCATCAAAGTTTATGATGAGTATTTCTGTTATTTGACGTGGCTCTCTGTAATTACTCCGGATATTTTGGAGGCATTTCTGAACATGGCGCCAATGTAAACCGAGATTTGTGGATATAAATATGCACATTATCGAACAAAACATAAATGTATTGTGTAACATGATGTCCTATGAGTGTCATCTGATGAAGATTATCAAAGGTTAGTGATTCATTTTATCTCTATTTCTGCTTTTTGTGAACACTATTTTTTTTGGATTTGGTGGTGATCTAACATAAATATATGTTGTGTTTTCGTTGTAAAACATTTAAAAAATCGGACAAGATGGGTAGATTAACAAGATGTTTATCTTTCATTTGCTGTATTGGACTTGTTAATGTGTGAAAGTTACATATTTCTAAAAAATACTTTTGAATTTCGCGCGCTGCCTTTTCAGCGGAATGTTGTGGGTCTTCCGCTAGCGGAACCCCTGGGCGAGAAAGGTTAATAAGCCTTATGGACCTAGACTTGGCGCTCCGGTACAACTTGCCATGCGGTAGCAGACAGAACAGTCTATGACTAGGGTGGCTGGAGTATTTTACCATTTTTAGGGCCTTCCTCTGACACTGCCTGGTATAGAGGTCCTGGATGGCAGGACGCTTGGCCCCTGTGATGTACTAGGCCGTACACATTACCCTCTGTAGTGGCTTTCGGTCGGAGGCCGAGCAATTGCCATACCAGGTACTGATGCAACCAGTCAGGTTGCATCACTGCCTGAGGATCTGCCTGAGGACTGCCTGAGGACCCATGCCAAATCTTTTCAGTCTCCTGAGAGGGAATAGGCTTTGTCGTGCCTTCTTATGACTGTCTTGGTGTGTTTGGACCATGCTAGTTTGTTGGTGATGTGGACACCAATGAACTTAAAGCTCTCAACCTGCTACACTACATCCCTGTCGATGAGAATGGGGGAGTGTTCGGTCCTCCTTTTCCTGTAGTTAACAATCATCTCCTTTGTCTTGATCACGTTGAGGGAGAGGTTGTTGTCCTGGCACCACATGGCCAGGTCTCTGACCACCCCCCTATAAGCTGTCTCATCGTTGTCGGTGATGAGGCCTACCACTGTTGTGTCATTGGCAAACTTAATGATGGTGTTGGAGTCGTGCCTGGCCATGAGTGAACAGGGACTACAGGAAAGGACTGAGCACGCACCCCTGAGGGGCCCCCATTTTGAGGATCAGCATGGCAGATGTGTTGGATTAAAATCCTGCAGCGCACGCAAGGTCCCCCTGCTCAAGCCAGCGCATGTCCAGGCCTGTCTGAAGTTTGCCAATGACCATCTGGATGATCCAGAGGAGGAATGGGAGAAGGTCATGTGGTCTGATGAGACAAAAATAGAGCTTTTTGGTCTAAACTCCACTCGCCGTGTTTGGAGGAAGAAAAAGTACAACCCCAAGAACACCATCCCAACCATGATGCATGGAGGTGGAAACATCATTCTTTGGGGATGCTTTTCTGCAAAGGGGACAGGACGACTGCACCGTATTGAGGGGAGGATGGATGGGGCCATGTATCGCGAGATCTTGGCCAACAACCTCCTTCCCTCAGTAAGAGCATTGAAGATGGGTCGTGGCTGGGTCTTCCAGCATGACAACGACCCGAAACACACAGCCAAGGCAACTAAGGAGTGGCTCCGTAAGAAGCATCTCAAGGTCCTGGAGTGGCCTAGCCAGTCTCCAGACCTGAACCCAATAGAAAATCTTTGGAGGGAGCTGAAAGTCCGTATTGCCCAGCGACAGCCCCGAAACCTGAAGGATCTGGAGAAGGTGTGTATGGAGGAGTGGGCCAAAATCCCTGCTGCAGTGTGTGCAAACCTGGTCAAGAACTTCAGGAAACATATGATCTCTGTAATTGCAAACAAAGGTTTCTGTACCAAATATGAAGTTCTGCTTTTCTGATGTATCAAATACTTATGTCATGCAATAAAATGCAAATGAATTACTTAAAAATCATACAATGTGATTTTCTGGATTTTAGATTCCGTCTCTCACAGTTGAAGTGTACCTATGATAAAAATGACAGACCTCTACATGCTTTGTAAGTAGGAAAACCTGCAAAATCGGCAGTGTATCAAATACTTGTTCTCCCCACTGTATGTACAGGTCTTACTCACATCAGCTACGGAGAGCGTGATCACACAGTCGTCCGGAACAGCTGATGCTCTCATGCATGTTTTAGTGTTACTTGCCTCAAAGCAAGCATGGAAGTAATTTAGTTTGTCTGGCAGCTCATGGCTGTGCTTCCTTTTGTAGTCTGTAATAGTTTATCCTATGATCGTCAGAGCCAATGTAGTACGATTCAATCTTAGTCCTGTATTGACGCTTTGCCTGTTTGACGTTTCGTCAGAGGGCATAGCGGGATTTCTTATAAGCGTCCCGCTCCTTGAAAGTGACAGCCCTACCCTTTAGCTCATTGTGGATGTTGCCTCTTATCCATGGCTTCTGGTTGGTGTATGTACTTGGGCATAATTGTTAATTAGCCAGTTGTGGGCAATCAAAAGTCCATATCCATGGTACCGAGTTGATCACAGTAGTACTGATGAGGTTCATGTGGAGTGAAGTACTAGAGCGCGGGTAATCTTGCGAGAGAACTCGGCTTGGTGAAGCTCATTGAGTGAGGGACTATAGTGCAGGTTACACCTTGCGAGAGCATCTGGCTTGGTGAAGTTCCAATTATAATGGGTACTGTTTTGATAAAATGTTTGATAAATGAAGTAAACAGGTATGCCCTGGGTTACTATTGTTAGGTGTTATTGTAAGTGTCTTGTTATTCCTGATACTTAGAAAATACGAGGTGGGCCTCCCGGGTGGCGCAGTGGTCTAGAGCACTGCATCGCAGCGCTCTAGAGCACTGCATCGCAGCGCTAGCTGCGCCACCAGAGTCTCTGGGTTCGCGCCCAGGCTCTGTCGCAGCCGGCCGCGACCGGGAGGTCCGTGGGGCGACGCACAATTGGCCTAGCGTCGTCCGGGTTAGGGAGGGTTTGGCCGGTAGGGATATCCTTGTCTCATCGCGCTCCAGCGACTCCTGTGGCGGGCCGGGTGCAGTGCACGCTAACCGAGGGGGGCGGGTGCACGGTGTTTCCTCCGACACATTGGTGCGGCTGGCTTCCGGGTTGGAGGCGCGCTGTGTTAAGAAGCAGTGCGGCTTGGTTGGGTTGTGCTTCGGAGGATGCATGGCTTTCGACCTTCGTCTCTCCCGAGCCCGTACGGGAGTTGTAGCGATGAGACAAGATAGTAATTACTAGCGATTGGATACCACGAAAATTGGGGAGAAAAGGGGTTAAAAAAATAAAATAATAAAAAAATAAAAAAAATTACGAGGTAATGTTGGATTTTTTGGAACCATGTTACATAATTACATAGGAGACATGGGTACTCTGTATGTAGTTTTGCACATTTGGATAGACATAAGATTTTTTTTTTTTTTTTTTTTTTCACCTATTTAACCAGGTAGGCTAGTTGAGAACAAGTTCTCATTTGCAACTGCGACCTGGCCAAGATAAAGCATAGCAATTCGACACATACAACAACACAGTTACACATGGAATAAACAAAACATACAGTCAATAATACAGTAGAAAAATAAATCTATATACAGTCGAGGATCGGTAGGATGGTCAGTTTTACGAGGGTATGTTTGGCAGCATGAGTGAACGATGCTTTGTTGGGATATAGGAAGCCGATTCTAGATTTAATTTTGGATTGGAGATGCTTAATGTGAGTCTGGAAGGAGAGTTTACAGTCTAACCAGACACCTAGGTATTTGTAGTTGTCCACATATTCTAAGTCAGAGCCGTCCAGAGTAGTGATGCTGGACGGGCGAGCAGGTGCGGGCAGTGATCGGTTGAATAGCTTGCATTTAGTTTTACTTGCGTTTAAGAGCAGTTGGAGGCCATGGAAGGAGAGTTGTATGGCATTGAAGCTCATCTGGAGGTTAGTTAACACAGTGTCCAAAGTGTCTGCGTAGAGGTGTATCAGAGAATCACCAGCAGCAAGAGCAACAGCATTGATGTATACAGAGAAGAGAGTCGGCCCGAGGATTGAAACCTGTGGCACCCCCATAGAGACTGCCAGAGGTCCGGACAACAGGCCCTCCGATTTGACACACTGAACTCTATCAGAGAAGTAGTTGGTGAACCAGGCGAGGCAATCATTTGAGAAACCAAGGCTGTCGAGTCTGCCAATAAGAATGTGGTGATTGACAGAGTCGAAAGCCTTGGCCAGGTCGATGAATATGGCTGCGCAGTAATGCCTCTTATCAATGGCGGTTATGATGTCGTTTAGGACCTTGAGCGTGGCTGAGGTGCACCCATGACCAGCTCTGAAACCAGATTGCATAGCGGAGAAGGTACGGTGCGATTCGAAATGGTTGGTAATCTGTTTGTTAACTTGGCTTTCGAAGACCTTAGAAAGACAGGGTAGGATAGATATAGGTCTGTAGCAGTTTGGGTCTAGAGTGTCACCCCCTTTGAAGAGGGGGATGACCGCGGCAGCTTTCCAATCTTTGGGAATCTCAGACGATATGAAAGAGAGGTTGAACAGGCTAGTAATAGGGGTTGCAACAATTTCGGCAGATCATTTTAGAAAGAGCGGGTTCAGATTGTCTAGCCCGGCTGATTTGTAGGGGTCCAGATTTTGCAGCTCTTTCAGAACATCAGCTTTCTGGATTTGGGTGAAGGAGAAATGGTGGGGGCTTTGGCGGGTTGCTGTGGAGGGTGCCGGGCAGTTGACCGCGGTAGGGGTAGCCAGGTGGAAAGCATGGCCAGCCGTAGAGAAATGCTTATTGAAATTCTCAAATATAGTGGATTTATCGGTGGTAACAGTGTTTCCTAGCCTCAGAGCAGTGGGCAGCTGGGAGGAGGTGCTCTTATTCTCCATGGACTTTACAGTGTCCCAGAACTTTTTTGAGTTAGTACTACAGGAAGCAAATTTCTGTTTGAAATCCTGTCTTTTCCTGGGACCCAAGCTTAGGAAAATATGCAACTATTGTTACGTAGCTAGGAATGGTGGGTGTGGAGTCAGGCGCAGAGAGCAGAGGTTTAGGGGAAAACCGTATTTATTAGGTTGTAATGGTCACGCCAAAAACAACAGGCAAAAAAGAAAGACCGACCCAAAACAGGACACCAAACAGTCCGGAAAATACACAAACATAACCGTCCACAAAAAAAACAGAGAACAAGCCCGCACAAAAGCAGGCGGGCATAAAAGGCTTAAATAGCCCTGAAATAACCCCCAAACAAGAAACAGGTGAAACCAATACAGACATAACCAACAGAAAAAAGAAAAGGGAATCGGTGGCAGCTAGTAGACCGGTGACAACGACCGCCGAGCGCCGCCCGAACAGGAAGAGGAGCCACCTTCGGTGGAAGTCGTGACAACTATAGATAAATATCGGTACATTTCATTGCCCTTATGCCCAAAATAAATGCAATATAGACAAAAACAAATAAAATATCCATATAAATGTATGTTTATTTTCCCCCATTAAAAACACTCTTACATATCTGTCTAGGTTGGAACTATTGCTGTTAAAATATGATAAATAATTTTCCTTTTGAACTGGAATAAACTGATTGATCACATCACACAGATGAATAACAGAACACACACACAGGCTTTTTGATAGTGCAACCCTAAGTATCAGTACAGATGAAAAACGATCAGACCTACCTTACATCTAACTGTAGAAATTATTGTTGAAAGAAAGTCTAGGTTCGAACTGTTGCTGTTAAAATACAATACATATTTTTTTATTCTGAACTGGAATAAACTGATTGATCACATCACACAGATGTAGATCAGAAAACACACACACACACAGTCCTAATGAGAGCATGTGTGTTCTGCCCATGCTCAGCCTTGAAACTGTTTCTGTACTTGTTTTTTAAGTACGTCAGAGTTGAGAACCCTGTCTCGCATAGGTGTGTGGTGTCAAACTGGACCAGAACATCTACTGCTTTCTCAGTCAGGCAGGAGATTGCTTCCTGCTGTAAATGAGCAACTCAGAACTGTGTGAGTGTGTTTGCCTCAAAAAGCATCTTGCTTCAATCAATTTAAATTGTATTATTGTATTTTAACAGCAACAATACCAACCTAGACTAGTTTTCAACAATAATTTCTACAGTAAGTAATCAGACATTCGTCTGACTTGTCATCTTCATTTGTACTGTTACTAGGATTGCATTAACAGTAGCCAGCTTGCTTTGGCGAATGTTAGCTACTATTAGCTGTGTATAAGGCCAGGGGATTGTTTGAAATAGAAACGTACATCTACTACTATGAGAGTTAGTAAGTACTCTTTTATTTCTGGTCATCCTCACCTGTTATAAAATGACAACAGTGCCTTGCTAGTTGACTTACTTTTCCAATGTCGAAGCATTGTTTCCTGAAGCATTCTGCCCTGCTCTGAAAGAACTCCCTGGGTTTACCATCATTCTATGGCTGTTTGGTCAGGACGTGTCGTTTTATTAATTTGTTCGTTGTGAGAGACTCATTACTAAGCACTTCCCCGCACAAAACACATTGTGGGCACTCCTCGTTATAAGTTTGTATGAAAGAGAAAGAAACTCATCGCTGTATATGCATTTCATGACAATTGAGCTCAATCAGAACTTGTGACTAGCATGAGTCCATTTGATGACAGCGGTGAGTGATGGCAAGTGGGAATGACAAGTCAGTGGCAGACAGCGCATTATCTGCTGCTGAACGACAGCGCTGCATCGTATGTGTGTCGCGGAGTGATCTTCAAGAAAACTGCAGAAACAAAATCTGGTAAATCACAATCTCCCTCTCACACTCAGGCAGCTGCCAAACCGAGCAGAGACCGCTGCTAAGCAGAGCGCGCACTGAACAGAGACTGCAGATGCTCTTGCCCAAATCAATTCCAGTAATTAATGAAATAATTATACATTTACTCTGACAAGTCGTGAACCACTATTAACAGGTCCGCGACCCATTGAGCAGAGACCCATACTTTAAGAAAGGCTGCTCCACACTATACGTGCATGTTTTGTCACATACAGTGTAAACTAAAATAAGGCAAACTATTACGAATGTTAGCAACCAGGAAATGGTGAAACGATTTCTACATTTAAACAGACTGATTTTGATGGGGATTTGTTTTATTATGCTAATTAGATGTCCATGGGGTGCAGACGTCGACTCTAGGGGGTTATTAACCTTCATCAAACTCTGCATTGCTCTCATCACTCTCCTCCTCTCTCTCTTTTCTCCTCCCTCTCTTTTAGCCGCTGCCTTCTCCACCTCCTGTAAAATAGCAAAACACACTCTCCCCCACTTTTCTACTCTCTTTCCTCCTACAGGCAAAGCGGTGTAGAACAGCATGTTCGCATACACACAGTCACTCCCAAAGAGGTTTTCGGGTTATGATAAAGGTGAGACAGTCAAACTTGAACACTAGACATTGTCGAGTGGCAGCCCAAGGCATTATCTTTAAAACCCAAAGGTATGTGTGTGCATAATTGGTATAATCACTATCAGAGGAATTCTTAACCCGTTTTAAAGAGGGCAATTTAAGGCAAAGACAGTGTTGTTGTTGTTGTTTTTTTAAATAACACTTTTCTGACTTTATTGAACAAACCGAGAGAGAGATGGATAGTGGGGAAAGATAACAACATGTTGTGTCAAAGAACAGTGAGATGGATTCAAACCTATGTGGACACGTTAGACAGATCAGTCAGGCCACGTGTATTTTTAATAGTCTAGCTGCATAGAGAGGGAGAGAGCAGTTAGTGGCAGAGTCGTCACACAGGCAAATTAAGATTGATACAGATAATTAGTGGAGTGGGTTCCCTAGGAAAGGTGTGAGAAGGAGAGGACCAGAATCCATCTTCATTTGGTCCTGGTCCTGTCACTAAGGCTGGGAGACTGCTGCTCTATGTTGGCCTACTGAGACCAGCCACACTAATTAAGTCAAGACTAAGCATTGGCTCAGTTAATTACACTTTTCTCGCTACACACTTCCCGCTCTCTCTCTCTCTCTCTCTCTCTCTCTCTCTCTCTACTCCTCTCCTTTCCCTCCTCTCCCCCCTCTACTTTCTCTCAACTTCCATTCCTATCCCTCCTCTCGCTCTGTTTTTCTCTCTCTAACTCCCTTCCCATCCCTCTCTCCCTCTCTTCTTTTCCTCTCCATCTCTCTCTCCCTTCCTCTCTATCTCTCTCTCCTCTCTCTCTATCCCACAGCCCCCTACCATCTGCACCCAGAGCAGTGATGTTGTATTATCATTCCAACTGTGTAGCGTGTAGTGCAGAGAAAGGACACATCCCAACACTATTTAGTTAGTGTCTATAAATATGTAATCTCTTTACCACTGTGTTACATTAATGTGTGCAGTAGTAGAATTAGTCTATTAGAGCACACATGCACACATGCATGCACACAGGAGGATAATTAGGAGGGAGAGAGTAGAATAGAGACAGAAAGTGCTTAGTCAAGAAACAGCTGCCAATCTCATATGGGATTAGATATCCCCAAAACACTGTCCATCCTCACACCAGTGGGAAATACTGACTACAGCATTAACAGATTAAACCAGCAGTAGTAACTTTTAAGTGAGTACACAATACACATTTAACAAGGTAACATACCGTATATGCTACAACAAAGCCAAGAATCTATTCTGGCGATTACATAGCCAAGTAAACAAAATGTGTGTCTGTGTTTCTCCAAAACCTCTCTCCCAATGCTTACATTACAATAATACTGATGTTAAAGGTGTAGACACTAGTAGGTTAGTTCTGGCATTTTAATTTCCGTTGAAATTAAATTAAAAGTATTTAATTTAACCTATCTCCCCAGGGGAAATTAAAAGGTGAAGACTAACCTACTAGTAACAAGGCTTTAACAGCAGTGTTACTTAGGTGGGGCAAACTGCCCTGCCCAGCTCTTCTATGTTTGAATGTTATGTGCTGCAAGACCCCCTGGTCCAGCACATCCTAGTCATACATGGCCACACCCAGACCCTGCAGTTCTGGAGCCAGCACTCACAGCCTGGATACACTGACAGTCGATGTGTCGCAGGGCTCCAGACTTCCTACTGCCAAAGACATGGTCACTGAGACTGATTCACACATTGAAACATGTGCAACAACAACAACAGAGGGATTAACACAGCAGTTCTGAAACGAGGGGTTGCGACCCCATGTGGGGTTGCCTGATATGAAAATGGGGTCGTGGGAGAATTTCCAAATTCATGAAGAATTTTTTAAATAATATCATCTTTGGCTCTCAAGATCATTCTAATGTGGTTAACCTTAAAATTCTAAATGAAAATGATTTAAATGTAAAAGCTAAAATCCAACCAGAGAGTGACCTTAGATTGTGGGAAAAGGCATCACTTGAATAATTTGCACGGTGAATGGCTAAGTTTACAACGCTATGAAACCACAAACTATTGCAGAGACTTTGACATTACCGGCCACAATTGGTATGGTGAAAACAATGCGTGTGGAGGCAGAGGCACAGAAACTCATGTCAATACCTTTGTCAGATAACACTGCCAAACTAAGAATTAATGCAATAGCTAGCAATCAAGAAGAAACTCTCACTGAACAACTCAAAACCTCTCCACCTTATGCTCTCTCCAAATGGTCGTTAGCTGTGAGGGCCGAGATGCCCATGCATTGACTTTTGTTCGCTACATGTTGGGGGACGCTATTCACGAGAACATATTGTTCGGTCTCACAATTCCCGAGCATGAAATGGCACAGGGGATGTTCAGTGTGCTGCGTGGCTATATTGACAAAAAACAGATTCAATGGGATCGAATGGTCGGCTTTTTCACAGATGATGCTCCATCTATCATGCGACGGCTGGCAAGCCTCTGCACTCCAGTTTTGAATGTGTCCCCCTCTGCCATATGGACGCCATACACCCACTGAGCTATAATGGATACACCGAGCAACAGCCGGCAAAAGAGCTGATCGCAGAAGATATGCAGCAGGTAACTTCGATTGTAAATTACATAGCGCACCCCTGTTTTGCAAAACTATGTGGAGATATGCGATCAGAGCATGACAATGTTCTATTTCACACCGAGGCTTAATGGTTATCGAGGTGGAGTGTTGGAAAGATTTTTTGAATTGAGAGAGGAACTTTACTCAATTGTATTGGATGTAAAAAACAGACCTTGCTGACTTTCTGTGTAATGAAAAGAAAATATCCTTGCCTTTGTAACTGACGTATTTGGGAAACTGAACGAACTAAACGCAAGCATGCAGGGGAAATACAAAAATATTCTTCAGATGAGTGACCGAATCAGCGAAATCCATTTGACTTTGATCCTGGCTCAGTTGACATGCCGGTAAATTAAATCGAACAGCTGATCTGTCACGTTCTGACCTTTATTTCCTTTGTTTTGTCTTTATTTAGTATGGTCAGGGCGTGAGTTGGGGTGGGCAGTCTATGTTCGTATTTCTATGTTTTCATATTTCTGTGTTTGGCCTGATATGGTTCTCAATCAGAGGCAGGTGTTTTGTGTTGTCTCTGATTGGGAACCATATTTAGGTAGCCTGTTTTGTCTTTTGGGTTGTGGGTTGTGGGTGTTTGTTTCCTGTGTCAGTGTTTGTGCCACACGGGACTGTTTTCGGTTAGATTCTCTTTGTTATTTTGTATTTGTGTCATGTTCAGTTTATTATATTAAAACATGGACACTTACCACGCTGCGTCTTGGTACGATCCCTGCTACACCTCCTCTTCAGACGAAGAGGAGGAAATCTGCCGTTACATGATCGAGCTGTCATGTGTCCGAACCCTGCACACAATGCATTCAAGGTTCACTATGGAGGAGTTCCTGACCCAAAGGGAATACTGTGTCGTCTCCCTCCGAGCATTAAAACTCATGATGCGCTGATTCAGTGCTCTCGTCTGCATTAAAAACAAATATAGATCCAGGTTGGATGTGAAAGGAGAGATGACGTGTGTGTAACAGTATAGCTTCCGTCCCTCTCCTCACCCCTACCTGGGCTCGAACCAGGGACCCTCTGCACACATCGACAACAGCCACCCTCGAAGCATCGTTACCCATCGCTCCACAAAAGCCTTTGCAGAGCAAGGGGAACAACTACTTCAAGGTCTCAGAGCGAGTGACGTCACCAATTGAAATGCTATTAGCGCGCATTACCGCTAACTAGCTAGCCATTTCACATCGGTTACATGTGCACTGTTGACCATGCCCCCCTGACTTTGAGAAGCTTTGACGCGACATGCATCAAGCACACCCATCACAGTAGTGGTGAGATAAGATAAATTACGTCAGACTAATTTGCAATTGACTGTAATGATAAAATAATGATTATAATAATATTATAATAATGATAATTATATTACTATTTTCAATCGAAAATCGAACCCACCATCCTACCAAGATGCATGACAGTGTTATAAATGCTTTGTGACGGCTCAATTTACTATGATTTATAAGGCCTTAATTAAGAGGTGCTTATGCCACCCTTTATAAAGCACAGGTTTATGACATATTTCACATAGTGGGTTATGTCACATTTGACATTGGTTGTGTCACACAGTTATGACATTTATGAACCCTTTATAAAGCATGACATATGGTTATAGATGATTTGTAACACATTTATATAGTTTTTATGAAGGCTTTATGAGGATTTTTGAAGCCTTTATAAGCTGCACATCATTTAGAACGGAATCCAAAAAAGGTAGGGGCGTGGATCAGGAAACCAGTGTCTGGTGTAACCACCATTTCCCTTATGCAGTGCGACACATCTCCTTTGCATAGAGTTGATCAGGCTGTTGATTGTGGCCGGTGGAATGTTGTCACTCATTTTCAACGGCGGTGTGAAGTTGCTGGATTTTGGCGGGAACTAGAACATGCTGTCGTGCACGTCGATTATGCAGGCCATGGAAGAACTGGGACATTTTCAGCTCCCAGGAATTGTGTAGAGATCCTTGCGACATGGAGCCAAGCATTATCAGGCTGAAACATGAGTTGAATCAGAAATTTTCTGTCCAAAAATTATGCAGAAAAATTAATCCATGCTTTTGTTACTTCTAGGTTAGACTACTGCAATGCTCTACTTTCCGGCTACCCGGATAAAGCACTAAATAAACTTCAGTTAGTGCTAAATACGGCTGCTAGAATCCTGACTAGAACCCCCCAAAAATATCATATTACTCCAGTGCTAGCCTCCCTACACTGGCTTCCTGTTAAGGCAAGGGTTGATTTCAAGGTTTTACTGTTAACCTACAAAGCGTTACATGGGCTTGCTCCTACCTATCTTTCCGAGTTGGTCCTGCCGTACATACCTACACGTACGCTACGGTCACAAGACGCAGGCCTCCTGCGAATTTCTAAGCAAACAGCTGGAGGCAGGGCTTTCTCCTATAGATCTCCATTTTTATGGAATGGTCTGCCTACCCATGTGAGAGACGCAGACTCGGTCTCAACCTTTAAGTCTTAACTGAAGACTTATCTCTTCAGTGGGTCATATGATTGAGTGTAGTCCTGCCCAGGAGTGTGAAGGTGAACGGAAAGGCTGTGGAGCAACGAACCGCCCTTGCTGTCTCTGCCTGGCCGGTTCCCCTCTCTCCACTGGGATTCTCTGCATCTAACCCTATTACAGGGGCTGAGTCACTGGCTTACTGGTGCTCTTTCATGTCGTCCCTAGGAGGGGTGCGTCACTTGAGTGGGTTGAGTCACTGACGTGATCTTCCTGTCTGGGTTGGCGCCCCCCTTGGGTTGTGCTGTGGCGGAGATCTTTGTGGGCTATACTCGGCCTTGTCTCAGGATGGTAAGTTGTTGGTTGAAGATATCCCTCTAGTGGTGTGGGGGCTGTGCTTTGGCAAAATGGGTGGGGTTATATCCTTCCTGTTTGGCCCGGGGGTATCATCGGATGGGGCCACAGTGTCTCCTGACCTCTCCTGTCTCAGCCTCCAGTATTTATGCTGCAGTAGTTTATGTGTCGGGGGGCTAGGGTCAGTTTGTTATATCTGGAGTACTTCTCCTGTCTTATCCGGTGTCCTGTGTCAATTTAAGTATGCTCTCTAATTCTCTCTTTCTTTCTCTCTCTCGGAGGACCTGAGCCCTAGGACCATGCCTCAGGACGACCTGGCACGATGACTCCTTGCTGTCCCCAGTCCACCTGGCCGTGCTGCTGCTCCAGTTTCAACTGTTCTGCCTGCGGCTATGGAACCCTGACCTGTTCACCGGACGTGCTACCTATCCCAGACCTGCTGTTTTCAACTCTCTAGAGACCGCAGGAGCGGTAGAGATACTCTTAATGATCGGCTATGAAAAGCCAACTGACATTTACTCCTGAGGTGCTGACTTGCTACAACCTTGACAACTACTGTGATTATTATTATTTGACCATGCTGGTCATTTATGAACATTTGAACATCTTGGCCATGTTCTGTTATAATCTCCACCCGGCACAGCCAGAAGAGGACTGGCCACCCCTCATAGCCTGGTTCCTCTCTAGGTTTCTTCCTAGGTTTTGGCCTTTCTAGGGAGTTTTTCCTAGCCACCGTGCTTCTACACCTGCATTGCTTGCTGTTTGGGGTTTTAGGCTGGGTTTCTGTACAGCACTTTGAGATATCAGCTGATGTACGAAGAGCTATATAAATAAATTTGATTTGATTTGATTTGATGGTCGTGGGATGAACGACACGACAATGGGCCTCGGGATCTCGTCACGGTACCTTTTTGTACTCAAACTGCCATCGATAAAATGCAATTGTGTTTGTTGTCCGTAGCTTATGCCTGCCCATACCATAATCTCACCGCCACCATGGGGCACTCTGTTCACAACATTGACATCAGCAAACTGCTCACCCACACAATGCCATACATGCTATCTGACATCTGCCCGGTACAGGTGATACCAGGATTCATCCTTGAAGAGCACCCTTCTCCAGCGTGACAGTGGCAATCGAAGGTGAGCATTTGATTACTGCAGTAGGTTACGATGCCAAACTGCATTCAGGTAAAGACCCTAGTGAGGATGACGAGCACACAGATGAGCTTGCCTGAGACGGTTTCTGACAGTTTGTGCAGAAATTCTTTGGTTGTGCAAACCCAGAGTTTCATCAGCTGTCGGGGTGGACCATCCCGCAGGTGAAGAAGCCGGATGTAGAGGTCCTTGGGCTGGCGTGGTTACACATGATCTGCGGTTGTAAGGCTGTTTCGGAATGCTGCCAAATTCTCTAAAACAACGTTGGAGGTGGCTTATGGTTGAGAAATGAGCATTCAATTCTCTGGCAACAACTCTGGTGGACATTCCTGAAGTCAGCATGCCAATTGCACGCTCCCTAAAAACTGGATGCAAGATTAACCATTCATTATATCAAAATGATAGTTTTAACCATGTTTTGAAGCTATTAGTGGGTTGCACCTTCGTCACTCGGTCACACCACGTCATTGTTATAAGCGTTCTCAAGATGCTCTCAGCCATACTGACTCCCGAAAGTCGAGTGGTGCTCAGTCATTCTTAACGGGGGCTACTGATTCGAAATTCGATGACATTGCTGAAGTTGGCAAATAATTAGTAAGAAACGACTTTGGCATTATGATGTTATCAAATGTACTTTATACAGATGGCAATGTTTTCATAGCTAGCAAAGCTCGTCAAAAAATACCTACAAAGGCTAAAGTTAGCTTGCAAAAATGCGGTGCTCTTCCCTCACTCTTAGCTTGCTAGCTAACGTTATACTACATCTAAAATCAATCTGACGAGATCACAATGACAAAATGTTTTCATACTAATTCATACTCCTTTTGAAAATGTCATTGTTTCCAAGCCACTATAATGCACTTTAGACTTAATCTTCATCAGCGCCAGGTGAGAATGCATTGATTAGAACATTCAGTCTGGCACCAGTCCTCAAGAGAACCTTCATAACAATATTGTGACGCAAGATTAAACGCATGAAGTGATCCTTTACAATTATATTGTTTGCAAAGTATATATTTTGGCATCTGATGGGGTATGACAGTTGAACTAAGATCATGAGCCATTTATACTTTTTATTCGATAAGAATCCATGGGTATATATGAAAAAGTCCCAATAATATATGTAACAACCATAGATTGCCCCTTTCAATTATTATTGTACCAGTCTACACTGTGCTGAGAGAATCTCTGCTAGGCCTATTACTTTTGGAACAGCAGGGACATTTGTAGCTACATTATTTGTCATTATTTTGTACGTGTGTCTAAGGTGGAGCAAGGGTGACAAAATAAAATAAAAAATTAAGAAATAAATGTACACATGTGACCGGCCACTGGAGGGCATCATAGGGAAGGAAATAGTTTTGTATGTGACAAAAAGCCAGAAACCATCCATCATGAATGTACATCTTTAAACTATGCCCGAACTGAGCCCACCTTCACCGCAATAGAAAACCAATAGAAAAACAACTTGTATGTGGTATAAATAATGTCTTTGCCTGTTCACACATTTTTTTTTGTCTATTCAAGTTTGTTCATTATTTCTACTTTTTTTTATTAGTAATAGGAAATACAGAATGTACAGAATGTCAATGACTTTTTCAAAAGGAAGTCATCTCAAGTCACAAATACAATAGTTAATAAATAATGTTTTGTAAAAAGGTGTCAGTAAATCATGACACAATACAAACATAATCAAAATGAAATGCAATTTCCTGGCACAGCAGGTAGGGAAAATGGATACCTAGTTAGTTGCACAACTGAATGCATTCGACCCAACCCCTCTGAATCAGAGAGGTGCGGGGGCTGACGTCCACGGCACAGCTGTTGGGGGTTAACTACCTTGCTCAAGGGCAGATGGCAGATTTTTCCACCTTGCCAGCTCAGGGATTTGAACCAGCGACCTTTCGGTTACTGGCCTAACACTCTTAAACACTAGGTTAATAGCCACCCCCAAATCTGCAATCTCCTGTGTCAACCGAATTTAGAAATGTAACAAACATTTCAACATACATTTGCTAGGTATGTAATGATTCACCGATAAGCATCGGTCCCTGATTCAAAATGTTAAAATACAACTACATCGGTCCGGGGACCCCAAACAGATCCAAATGTAACATACATGGGTCATGTTACATTTGATAGCCTCCCTTATGGCTCAGCTCATGTGTCTACGTAGAACATACACCATAGACACACACAAACACCACACACACACACACAGGCTCAAACAGATCCAGCTCAGAGAGGCCCAGCTCATGAGCTCCATCAACAGCACATTTTAATTTAGAATGGAAAAAGAAATGTGTTTATTCAACAAATGTAATGCATCGAATCAAACCTAATTGATTAATTCTCTAATCAAACCGAATCACAACTAAAATGCATCGTTCCTGTATCGTATCGGAGCCCATGCATCTAGATACGTATCGAAACGTCTCCCTACCATTTTAATTTAATGATAATGGAATAATATCATGGTTCTGTCTGTCATTAGTTATAGAAACGATTGTTGCTCCTAATTGATTGCATTTTTGTTTAACACTGAGGTTTCTAACAGTTTATTTATCTTATACTGATTAACATTTTCTGCTTCTATAATTCACTCTGTCCCATTTTTTGTGGGTCAGCACCGAAGACAGAATATCCTGTTAAAGTATGTCACATATATTGGGAATGCATTCTGATGATTTTCAATCTCTTGGGGTAATGTATCAGTGTCATTGTTTGCTGAATCAGCAACGTGGGTCAATCTCTGGGTCACATATACACCAACCTGACCCCTAACACATCTCCACCAGAAACTAGATACATGTTTCTTCTGCCTTTTGAAATTTGTACTGTGCATATGTATGCTATGTGACTGAAAATATATTAATGCATATGAAACTGAATCATTAAACATTAGGGCTGTCAAACAAATAATTAATCGCATGATTTTCTGTAGGTAATTGCAATTTATCAACAAAAAAAATATTTGCTCAAATTTGGCCCTAAAGAAAGATTTTTCCATATAAAAAGCAGTGCATTGAGTTACAGGAATACTATGAGTTGATTGTAAGGGAAGGAAACAAAAAAAGTATCTCTATCAGAATGTTTATAATAGCATTTTCACCATAAACAACTCTTTGAGTTTTTCCACATTACAGCATAATTCTAAAATTGATTTTTTTTTTTATTCCCCCTCATCAATCTACACAAAATATGCCATAATGACAAAGCAAAAACATGTTTTTAGAATTTATGCTAATTTATAATGGGGAAAAAATGGAAATATTACATTTACATAAGTATTCAGTCCCTTTACTCAGTACTTTGTTGATGCACCTTTGGCCGCGATTATAGCATCGAGTCTTCTTGACTATGACGCTACAAGCTTGGCACATCTGTATTTGGGGAGTTTCTCGCATTCTTCTCTGCAGATCATCTCAAGCTCAGTCAGGTTGGATGGGGAGTATCGCTGCACAGCTATTTTCAGGTCTCTCCAGAGATGTTTGATCAGATTCAAGTCCGGGCTCTGGCTGGGCCACTCAAGGACATTCAGAGACTTGTCTTGGCTGTGTGTTTAGGGTCGTTGTCCTGTTGAAATGTGAACCTTTGCCCAAGTCTGAAGTACTGAGCACTCTGGAGCAAGTTTACATAAAGGTTCTCTCTGTACTTTGCTCTGTTCATCTTTCCCTTGATCCTGACTAGTCTTCCCAGTCCCTGCTGCTGAAAAACATTCCCACAGCATTATGCTGCAAACCACCATGGTTCACTGTAGGGATGTTGCCAAGTTTCTTCCAGATGTGACGCTTGTCATTCAGGCCAAAGAGATCAATCTGGTTTCATCAGTTTCTCATGGTCTGAGAGTCCTTTAGGTGCCAAACTCCAAGCAAGCTGTCATGTGCATTTTACTGAGGAGGTAACATAATGTTAGCTAGCATGCTAGCTGGACTAGGTACATTAGCTAGCTATCTACAGTCCTGTATTGAACTCTTAAAGCCATCAGCTAAATCATATAGCTAGCTTGCTATATTTCGCCTATATGCCATGATAGTTCCTGCAAGACTGGTACCTTCAGCATGGTATACATGTTTATTTGTTCATTCTATCTTCGACTAACGCTAGCTAATGTTGAGAGTAAGAGTAGCTAGGAGTAGCTCAATCTGGTAGCCATCTATTCCATCCTTATCTGGATAACACTCTGTTACTAAAATTAGAATTGTCGATATAACTAACTCAGTTTGTGTGTTGGTATTAATGATGAATGTTTATAAATCGTCTATGGTTGGTTCTCAGCTGGCTAGCAATCTTGCTGCCAATTTAGTGATGCTAGGTGACAAAATTTAAATGTACATGTTAGGTGTGCAAAGCTAGCCAGTCTAATAGAGATCTTTACCATTAGTGGGGTGGTTAAATTGTGTATTGTTGTGTGCTTTGTTGTAGGCGGTACATAATCTGATTCCACAAGCATGTGCTTCCAACCCTTAGCTCTTCACAAGGTTGGCAAAAATATTTACGAGCTGACGGCTAAAATAGCTACATTTTTTTATTTTACTAGGCAAGTCAGTTAAGAACAAATTCTTATTTTCAATGACGGCCTAGGAACAGTGGGTTGACTGCCTTGTTCAGGATGACAGATTTTTACCTTGTCAGCTCGGGTATTCGATCTTGCAACCTTTCGGTTTCAAGTCCAACGCTCTAACCACTAGGCTAACTGCCACCCCAATGGTCAGAGTTTACAGTAAGCATGGCATGAACATGAATTGGGTAGTGTTTGCATGGGTTTCTGTTTGTCTTATGTGGCTTTTTACCTTTTCTCTTAGAAAACTCAGGTTATCTGGAGTCCCACAGTGCCCTGCTGAAAAATACCCCAAAGAAGCAGAATGTTGCATGCACGAGCATGAGGGAGGGGACAGACCTTGCGTTTATGGAACACAACAAGATTGTGGGACAAAAACCAACTAGGGACACTGAAAAGTATAAAATCAAGACAACAGTAATGACACAACCACCTCATTCATCTCTCTGCAGATTCTCAAAACACAATACAAAGACCCCTACAGTAATCCCCTGCCAAGAGCTACTATTGACAAGAATAATCTGTCAAAGTCAATTGAGTCTTTGAGATGAGGGAGGGGGCTTTTGTTGTGCACGGTTGTGCTTAGAGACAGTGGGTGTATTTTTGTGTATGAGCATGATTGAAAGGTGCCATTTCTCCTCAATCTCCCATACACAACAATACATGCTATGTAAGAACTGCCCTCTTAAGACTTTTCACACCTTCTACAGCCCCCCAGCCCATTCACTTTGTTGACTGATCTTTCCTCTAAAAAGCAGCTCCCAATGTCCCTCATTGTCGCAAAACAATACACTAGACTGCCTCTAAACACTTAGAGCCCAATTGGTTGACACCTTTTACCAACAAAGGCGTGTTGCACTAACACCACAACCATGTCTTTCCAGGAGACGTGCAGTACCAGCAAATCTTCTGCAAGAGGTCCAAACAGTTGGGGGTTAAGGTCTAAAAGCCCTACACCACTTCCGGCAGAGTCTTATCCAGCTGGCTGTACACGACAGACAGGGCAAGACCATTCGCCACAAGCACAAAGAGTCTCAGCTCAGCCAAACACCATTGCACCGAAGCCAGATAAAGGACTATAGCTGCGTTTACACAGGCAGCTCAATTCTGATATTTTTTTCACTAATTGGTTTTTTGACCAATCACATCAGTTTTTAAAAATATCTGATGTGATTCAACAAAAGACAAATTTGTGAGGACAGATGCTTGGGAGACGAGAAGCAAGTACAGGGAGTGAACATTTAATTAATAAACAGACATGAAACAGGACAGGACAGTGTCTGGACATGAAAAACATAACAACATTCATGCTGACACGGGGAACAAACTGAGGAACAGACAGATATAGAGGGGGCAATCAACAAAGTGAAGGAGTCCAGGTGAGTCCAATATTGCGTTGATGCGCGTAATGATGGTGACAGGTGTGCATAATGATGGGCGCCTGGCACCCTCGAGCACCAGAGAGGGCGCAGGCTTGACAAAATTAGTGGAAAAATATCAGAATTGGGCTGTCTGTGTAAAAACAGCCAGTGTGGCTCAGCATGTAGAACCACCATAAAATAAATATGGATTTTTGTCTGGCTTTATGGATTCACAGAAAACATTTATATAAGCTCTGTGGCATCAAACAGATGTTAGACCTTCAGGCATATCCAAAGAATGTTTATTTGTCAAAGTTTAAAATACAGGGGAGTGTACACTATTTAATGCTAACTCAAAAAGAGAACTGGGTATTCAACAGTGTGTCTCTGAGTGTGTAGTGAAGTCCAGAGAACTGTAGCTAGGTCTGTTCCATGTCTGTTTATTAATTACACTGGATAATGTGATTTAATCAACAATTTTTGGTATTCATCACTGGCAGTTACATGATAGGTACTGTTTGGTTTAGCACAGAGAATTTTCAACCAATCTTAGCGATGCTGTCTGTCCTCGATTTGTGGAAACAGGAGTCTCATAAAATGTCCAGTTGCAAGGAGTCCGTTTGAATTTTGAAAATGCTCCGTTATTAAAATACAATAGATCTCCGATTGTAAATCTCTTCTATTTTTAGTTATAGATATCGTTACATGTTATTTAGCTAGACCAGCTCCCAAACCATCTCAATTGGGTTGAGGTGGGGTGATTGTGGAGGCCAGATCATCTGATGTAGCACTCCATCACTCTCCTTGGTCAAATAGCTCTTACACAGCCTAGAGGTGAGTTGGGTCATTGTCCTGTTGAAAAACAAATGATAGTCCCACTAAGCGCAAACCAGATGGGATGGCGTATCGCTGCGGTAGCCATGCTGGTTAAGTGTGCCTTGAATTCTAAATAAATCAGACAGTGTCACCAGTAAAGCACCATCACACCTCCATGCTTCACAGTGGGAACCACACATGCGGAGATCATCCGTTCACCTACACTGGGAGACAAATTCACCTTTCAGCAGGACAATAATTTAAACAGAATGCCAAATATACACGAGTTGCTTACGAATATTGACATTGAATGTTCCCGAGTGGCCTAATTACAGTTTTGGCTTAAATCGGTTTTGACTTAAATCGGCTATGGCAAGACTTGAAAACGCTTGAAGACTTGACAGAGCTTGAAGAATTCTTAAAAGAATGTGCAAATATTTGCACAATCTAGTTGTGCAAAGCGATTACAGACTTACCCAGAAATACTCACAGCTGTAGTTGCTGCCATAGTTGAATAACATGTATTGACTAAGGTGTGTGAATAGTTATCCTGTTTGGGCTGCAGCCCGACACCGGTACACTTATGACAACATCCAGTTCAAGTGCAGGGCGCGAAATTCAAAAGATATTTTTTTTTAATATTTAACTTTCACACATTAACAAGTCCAAGACACCAGATGAAAGGTGCACATCTTGTGAATCAAGCCAACGTGTCCGATTTTTAAAATGTTTTACAGGGAAGACACAATATGTAAATCTATTAGCTAACCACGTTAGCAAAAGACACCACTATTCTTACTCCATCAGTTTTTGACTCCATCAGTAGCTATCACAAATTCGGCCAAATAAAGATATAAATAGCCACTAACCAAGAAACAACCTCATCAGATGACAGTCTGATAACATATTTATTGTATAGCATATGTTTTGTTCGAAAAATTTGCATATTTCAGGTATAAATCATAGTTTACATTTCAGCTACAATCAGAAATTGCACCGAAAGCAGCCATAATATTTACAGACACCAACGTCAAATACCTAATTACTCATCATAAAACATTTCTGAAAAATACATAGTGTACAGTAAATGAAAGACAGGCATCTTGTGATGCCAGACAATATTTCCGATTTATTAAGTGTTTTACAGCGAAAACAAAATGTAGCATTATATTAGCTTAGCTTAGCACAATAGAAACACTTGGGCGCCGGCGACTACGACAGATATATGAAATAACATCATAAATTGGGTCTTACTTTTGCTGATCTTTCATCAGAATGTTGAACAAGGTGTCCTTTGTCCAGATGAGTCGTTGTTTGGATTCAGAATGGCAACTTTCTCTCTCCATTTAGCAAGCGCGCTAGCCGGGCTGCACGGATCTCTCCATGTAAACAAACAGAAGAGAACGGAACACGGTAAAACTCCCGAAAAAATTTCAATAATCTGATGAAACTATATTGAAAAAACATACGTTACGATGATATGGTGACATGTATCAAATAAAATCAAAGCCGGAAATAATATTCGCCTATAACGTCAGCAAAACAAAAGGCAACCCCACTGTCCAAATTGCGTTCCTCAGAGTACCGGAAGTTGGGTACACGTCATTCCAAGAGGGTTTATTCCATCCCAGATCGAGATAATCACCTCCTTTCTTCTCTCACAGCCTTCTTGACACCCAGAGGAAGGTGTATGAAGTGTACGTAGACTCTTACGTTCATTGCCCATGTATAGGCATGAAGAGGAAGAGAGCCTCGATTTCAGACTTTGAACTTCCGGGTCAGGAAGTGCTGCAGAATGAGTTCTGTTTCACTCAGAGAAATAATTCAAACTAGAGAAACTAGAGAGTGTTTTCTATCCAATAGTAATAATAATATGCATATTGTACGAGCAAGAATTGAGTACGACGCCGTTTGAAATGGACACATTTTATCAGGCTACTCAATACTGCCCCTTGCAGCCATAACAGGTTATGTAAATGAGAATTGTTTATTATTTTTTTTTATAAGCAATCCATGTTGATTTCCAGCTGTAACAAAATGTGGAATAAGTCAAGGGGAAGTAATACTTTCTGAAGGCACTGTAGGTAAAATGGTCCATACTGTGATTTGAACACACAGCCAAATGTTTTAGACTCCATCATTACATTCACAAGTTTAAGGACCAGACATTGAAATGGGTTTATATTATGTATTGAGGAAATGGGATGAATGTGAGAATGAGAATTCAAAAAGGGAGTGCGACTGAACCAGGTGAAGTAGATGGCTGCAGATGAAGGATCTGTGGGGTGGACTCTAAAGTTTGGCTTGTAGTCTCAGGTAGAAGTCATCACCAGGCCGTGGTAGTTAAGCTGTTGTGGTGAGATCCTTGGAAGAATATTGGATAGAAAGGGGCTAAGGTGATGCGGGCTGCAAAACTTGATGAGGCTAGTGACATGCACTGCAGAACAATGAGGAAGAATGTTAGTTTGGTCAGATTTAAGTAGGGTGTCAGTGTTGTTTAAGGAGTGTGAGGACAGGTGTGGAGGCTGATTAGCAATGAGTTGCAGCAAATGTTTGTTAAGGATCTGCTTTCAAAGCAACTAGTTCAAGTGTTGCAAACAGACAGGGAGGCTGATTGCAATGAGTAGCAGCTGGTGCTTGTTGAGTTGCTACGGAGCTGCATTCAAAGCAACTAGTTAAAGTGGACACATTTAAGTCTTGTTCTCTCTATTAACCTTTTTAAATTCTTAACACCATTATCTGTTGTTGTGGAGGTAAAGAGGGGCTTTCATTTGTGCCATGTATAATAGATTGTTTGTGGTGAGGTTATCTTGTTTTCTCCTGCATGTTGTGATAGATCAAGGCTCTCCAACCCTGTTCCTGGAGAGATACCATCCAGTCGTTAATGCTCCAACTGTAATCTAGCACACCTGATTCTAATAATTAGCTGTTTGATAAGCTGAATCAAGTTAGTTACAACTGGGGTTGGAGCGAAAACCTACAGGAGGGTTGCTCTCCAGGAACAGGGTTGGAGAGCCCCGTGATAGATGTTATTCCAGAATAAACAGAGGTCAGGTCAGCCAGGAGAATATAACTAAAAGATGTTACAACTAACAGACTTGGCTAACAGACTTACACTTTTACATGTGTTACTATTAGGAGAGTGTTATGAGAAGGCTATGACTGTTATGGGTAATGTTGGGAAAAGCAGGTATAGTAACCATGGGGCAATGGATGCTGGAGGGCTAGAGATAGAAGGATGTGTAGCAGGCTGCTGAGGGACGTGGGATGGTGTTTGGTTTGGACCGGCATGTGCCATGTTTGTTGCCTGGCTCACGTTGGCTAAGTGTTCCCAGAGTTTCTGATTGATACTGGAATTTTGTCTATGAACTGGCTATGTGAAGTATCATGTTGGACAGAGCAGGTTTGGATCTGATTTTGACTAATACCCAGGCCTCTGTTTGATTTTTGAGCAACACACACAGGAAACTTGAAATGTCTAAATGTTGATTTGTAAACAGGACAAATGTGACCAAATGTTATTACAGTAATGTGCTGCAATGTGAGAATCACGAGTGGAGGAATGTAGGTAACTTTCATCTAGACATGCAGTGGTTAAAGGACATATGAGGGTGAATGACGCTGGAAGTCAAAACGTTGTCAACCATGTGAATCATATGAATGAATGTGTTGGTTTCTTACCACACAAGGTTTAAGAACACCTGTACGTACGCGTGTGCATATGTGCGGGAATCACCAGGGGTCTCAGACAGGGGCCAAAACTCCATGGGAAAAGGGTTCATTAAAACTATGGCTTCAATACATCACATTATAAAGCCCCATCTCCAGATGTACTTATGGTCATTTTGAGGGACCAGAGACATGGAATGAGACGGTGGTACTTCAACTTCAGTGGGCCCCACAGATAGAGCCCTCCCACTGGACACTGAGTCACCTCAAACAGCCATTGTCCCTGCTTCATCTTAAACTACATATATACACTGCTCCCAGTCAGTGAATGGAGCTGTGGGTTTGGATAAGCCGTCTGAATTACACCAAAGGAATCTGGGCCTCCACGCCGCCTTTGTACTGAGACCAGGCCCCATGGTGTCACGTATGTGTGTGTGCTGAGGCCGTGGAGTCCATACTGTGTGTGTGTGCATGTGTGTGTGTCTGTCTTAAATTAATATCCGTATCTTTCTGTGTTTAGTTGGATGGCGTGAGGTCTCATAACCCCATAGCTCATACTATACTTACTCTGAAGGGTTATTAACACATGAAAAGTAGACGGGCTGCAGGAGGGCTATTTTCTCCTGTTTAGGAGGCCCCTCTATTAGATCCCCATTCACTTTCAAACACACACACACACTCGCACTCGGACTCTGCTCACTCTTCACATCCGTCTCTGTAACAAACTCTAGAGACATTCAGCTGAATTATTTTGTCATGAATGTGATTTATGTCCTAGCACTGGCTGTGCGAATGCAATTAACGCTACGCACACACACATATACAGTCTCAATTCTGTACAATCAGTGTGGGTCAATCAAGGTTGAGATTTAGAAACTGCACAAGCACAGACAGAAACTTAGACACACACACACACACACACAGATGTAAATTTGGTATCTCCTCATCTTAAAAAAACCCTCTGGTAATGAATCCCCCTTGTGCTTCTACACATCTGGGAACATTTTAGAGCCTATGATAGATGGAGTAAGCCAGCTAAATGAGTGTGTATGCTTTATTTGTCCTCCATTCCTCTGTCATTCCAAACATTTTATATGACAAATCTATCCTTTGTCCCTGTGTCACTAATCATAAGTCCTCATCATTACAATATGAAAAGTACCTGTTACTTTCCCAATTCATGTTTCCAATACATAAGAGACAGAAAGCCTCAGTCAGATGAATGTATAACATTTTTAGAGTAGAACATTGAGATTAATGTTCATAAAAACTTGCTTATCAAACATCTGTACGTCATGTACTGTACCTCTGCCTAGTTGCTCTCTGGTTTCAGGCCATGGCTTTGAAAAGGCATACTTTTTGTTGGTTGATTTTAACAGTGATTTCATCAAGATTATCACATGGGCCAAGAAATACAAACATACACATTCTGCCAAGATGAATCCAGGCCACTTGGTCCTGTTCAAATATACTTGCCTCTTCTTTTTATTTTTTTTACTTTTTTATTTTTTTACAATACAAAATAAAAGACAGCATACAAACACACACAAACATCAACGACATCACCCTGCCCAGACCCACCTGCTCACCCCCCCAACCATAGCTCCTCCCATCAGCCTCCCTAACCGGTTTCATCAGAAGTATGTCTCCGATCAAAGAGACTATAGTTCTGACTCAGTTCCCCAACTCAGCGTTCCAAGGTCAAACCTGTTTACTTTAATGTGTTCGTAATGACCAGTTAAATGTCCAGTGCAGTCACAAACGTGATTGTTCTATGTTTTATACAGTGCCTTCAGAAAGTATTCACACCCCTTAACTTTTTCCACATTTTGTTGTTGCAGCCCGAATTTAAAATGTATTACATTTAGATTTTGTGCCACACAATACTCCATAATGTCAAAGGGGAATTATGTTTTTAGACATTTTTAAAAATTAATAGTATTCAACCCCTTTGTTATGTCAAGCCTACATAACTTCAGGAGTAAAATTTCCCTAACAAGTTGTAACGGCAGATTTCCTCCTCTTCGTCTGAAGAGGAGGTGTAGGGATCCGACCAAGACGCAGAGTGGAAAGTGTCCATAATTTATTATAAAATTAACTGAACACTACAATGAAACAAATTAACAAATAGAATCCAACCGAAAACAGTCCCGTGTGGCACGAATACTAACACGAAAGACAATCACCCACAAAACCCAACACCAAACAGGTTACCTTAATATGGTTCTCAATCAGGGACAACGATTGACAGCTGCCTCTGATTGAGAACCATATCAGGTCAAACACAGAAATAGACAAACCAGACACAAAACGATGAATGCCCACCCAACTCACGTCCTGACCCACTAAAACAAACAATTAACACAACTAGGGTCAGAACGTGACACAAGTCAGATAATAAGCTGGATGGACTAACTGTGTGCAATAAGCATGACTTAGCCACAAAGGATCATTAGCTTCTTTTAAAGCTGTGAGTTGTTTCACATCACAAACGTGTAGGCCTATATGCCTAGATGGGAACCCTGTAATTTGGGCAGCGCGTGTGGCAATAGGCCTAGCTAATTAATAAGATGCGGCTGTCAGTGAAAAGCAATGCATCTAAAATATGTGTGAAGATAATATGTCTTCAGTATATTTTGAAATTCACAAGTAAAAATTTGATTAAAACCTCACTAAGGTACGTGGTACGCTAGCGCTAGCGTCCCAGTGAAACTGCAGAGCGCCAAATTCAAAAACAGAAAAACCCATTATAAAAATTCATAACATACAAGTGTTATACATCGGTTTAAAGATTAACTTCTTGTTAATCCAACCACAGTGTCAGATTTCAAAAAGGCTTTACGGCGAAAGCATACCATGCGATTATCTGAGAACAGCGCCCAGCAGACAAATCATTACAAACAGTTACCAGCCAAGTAGAGGAGTTACACAAGTCAGAAATAGCGATAAAATTAATCACTTACCTTTGATGATCTTCATATGGTTGCACTCACAAGACTCCCATTTACTTATGTTCGTTTTGTTTGATAAAGTCCCTGTTATATCTAAAATCCTCCGTTTTGTTCAGTAATCCACAGGCTCAAACGCAGTCACAACAGGCAGACGAAAAATCCAAATGGTATCCGTCAAGTTCGTAGAAACATGTCAAACGATGTTTATAAATCAATCCTCAGGTTGTTTTTTAGCCTAAATAATCGATAATATTTCAACCGGACAATAACGTCGTCAATATAAAAGGTAAACAAGAAAGGCGCACTCTCGGTCATGCGCATGAAAAACCTCTGGAACACTGTAGGGTCCACTCATTCAGAGTGGTCTTACTCTCTCATTTTTCAGAATACAAGTCTGAAACAATTTCGAAAGACTGTTGACATCTAGTGGAAGCAATACGAAGTGCAATTTGAGTCCTAAGTCAATGGATACTGTAATGGCATTCAATAGAAAACTACAAACATAAAAAATTCCCACTTCCTGGATGGATTTTGCTCAGGTTTTTGCCTGCCAAATCCGTTCTGTTGTACTCACAGACATTATTTTAACAGTTTTGGAAATTTTAGAGTTTTCTATCCAAATCTACCAATATATGCATATCCTAGCTTCTGGGCCTGAGTAGCAGGCAGTTTACTTTGGGCACGCTTTTCATCCGGAGGTGAAAATAGTGCCCCCTACCCTAGTGAGGTTTTAAGTCACATATGTCACAAATGTTTTTAACAAGTCACAAATGTATTAAATTGCCCACCCTCAATCTACACAAAATAATCCATAATGACAAAGCAAAAAATAGGTTTTTCAAGCATTTTTGCAAATGTACCAATTTTTTTGTTGTTGAAATATCACATTAACATAAGTATTCAGATGCTTTACTCAGTATATTCTTGAAGCACCTTTGACAGCAATTACAGCCTCGAGTCTTCTTGGGTATGACGCTACAAACTTGGCACCCCTGTATTTGGAGAGTTTCTCCCACTTTTCTCTGCAGATCCTCTCAAGCTCTGTCAGGTTGGATGGGGAGCGTCGCTGCACAGCTATTTTCAGGTCTCTCCAGAGATGGTCGATTGGATTTAAGTCTGGCGTCTGGCTGGGCTACTCAAGGATATTCAGAGACTTGTCCCGAAGCCGCTCCTATGTTGTCTTGGCTGTGTGCTTAGGATTGTTGTCCTGTTGGAAGGTAAACCTTCACCCCAGTCTGAGGTCCTGAGCGCTCATCAACGATCTCTCTGTGCTTCGCTCCGGTTATCTTTCCCTCGATCCTGACTAGTCTCCCAGTCCCTGCCGCTGAAAAACATCCCCACAGCATGATCCCGCCACCACCATGCGTCACCGTAGGGATGGTGCCAGGTTTCCTACAGACGTGACGCTTGGCATTCACGCCAAAGAATTCAATCTTGGTTTCATCAGACCAGAGAATCTTGTTTTTCATGGTTTGAGAGTCTTTAGGTTCCCTTTGGCAAACTCCAAGCGGCTGTCATGTGCCTTTTACTGAGGAGTGGCTTCCGTCTAGCCACTCTACCATAAAGGCCTTATTGGTGGAGTGCTGCAGAGATGATTGTAGTTCTAGAAGGTTCTCCCATCTCCACACAGGAACTCTGGAGCTCTGTCAGAGTGACCATCGGGTTCTTGGTCACCTCCTTGACCAAGGCCCTTGTCCCCCCATTTCTCAGTTTGGCCGGGCGGCCAGCTCTAGGAAGAGTCTTGGTTGTTCCAACATTTCTTCACTTAAGAGTCACCATCCCGGATCCGGGAGCACCCTCATCAGTAAAAAAAGCTGACTAGCATAGCCTAGCATAGCGCCACAAGTAAATACTAGCATCTAAATATCATGAAATCACAAGTCCAAGACACCAGATGAAAGATACACATCTTGTGAATCCAGCCATCATTTCCGATTTTTAAAATGTTTTACAGGGAAAACACAATATGTATTTCTATTAGCTAACCACGATAGCAAAAGACCCAACCGCATATTTCCACCATTTGTTTTTACTGCATAGGTAGCTATCACAAATTCGACCAAATAAAGATATAATTAGTCACTAACCAAGAAACAACTTCATCAGATGACAGTCTGATAACATATTTATTGTATAGCATATGTTTTGTTCGAAAAATTTGCATATTTCAGGTATAAATCATAGTTTTACATTGCAGCCACCATCACAAAATCTCACCAAAGCAGCTAGAATAACTACAGAGACCAACGTGAATTACCTAAATACTCATCATAAAACATTTATGAAAAATACACAGTGTACAGCAAATGAAAGACAAACATCTTGTGAATCCAGCCAATATTTCAGATTTTTTAAGTGTTTTACAGCGAAAACACAATATAGCATTATATTAGCTTACTACAATAGCCAACCACACAACAGCATTGATTCATGCACGTTAGCAATATCCAATAAACCAGCAAAAGATATTAATTTTTTCACTAACCTTCTCAAACTTCATCAGATGACAGTCCTATAACATCATATTACACAACACATATATGGTTTGTTCGAAAATGTGCATATTTAGCGGTACAATTCGTGGTTGAACAATGTGAATACTAGCCAAACTGCCCAAAATAATCCAGATATATTTCTGACACTCACATCATCTAATCAAATAACTAATCATATACTTTACTAAAAAATACAGGTTGGACAGCAAATGAAAGATACACTAGTTCTTAATGCAACCGCTGTGTTAGATTTTAAAAAATAACCTTATTACGACATACAGCTTACGTTACAGCGAAACAGCGCCCGAAATCTGGGCGGAATATAGTCTAAACATTTTTCGACAGAAATACGAAATAATATCATAAATGGTTCCTACTATTTGATGAGCTTCCATCAGAATCTTGTACAAGTTGTCCTTTGTCCAGAATAATCGTTGTTTGGTTGTAGAATGCCCTCTTCATCTGTAGAATTAGCAGCCAAAGCTAGCCATGTGGCGCAGCAGTGTCCAACGCACCATAACGCTAGACAAAGAAATTCCAGAAAATCGCAATCAACTGATATAAACTGCTATAAGTCGGTTTAATATAACTAGTTCATGATGTTTTTAACACATATATCGAATAAAATCAGAGCCGGATATATCTAAGGCCTATAACGACAGCTTTTCAGAATGCAATCCTGAGGTCTGTCTCGCGCCAGACGAACGGTGAAAAGACTACACCCACGGTTCCAAGAGCTCTTGTTCGGCCTCAGATCTAGCTAGACACCCCATTCCAATTCTCACTGCCTACTGACATCTAGGGGAAGGCGTATGCAGTGCATGTAGACCCATAGATTCCATGCAAATTAATAAACTGACCCTGGAACAGAGCCCTCGATTTCAGATTTCTCACTTCCTGACAGGAAGTTTGCTGCAAAATGAGTTCTGTTTTACTCACAGATATAATTCAAACGGTTTTAGAAACTAGAGAGTGTTTTCTATCCAATAGTAATAATAATATGCATATTGTACGAGCAAGAATTGAGTACGAGGCAGTTTAATTTGGGAACGATTTTTTACAAAGTGAAAACAGCGCCCCCATATTGACAAAAGGTTTTAAGAATGATGGAGGCCACTGTGTTCTTGGGGGCCTTCAATGCTGCAGAAATGTTTTGGTACCCTTCCCCAGATCTGTGCCTCGACACAATCCTGTCTCGGAGTTCTACAGATAATTTCTTTGACCTTATGGCTTGGTTTTTACTCTAACATGCACTGTCAACTGTCGGACCTTATATAGACAGGTGTCTGCTTTTCCAAATCATGTCCAATCAATTGAATTTACCACAGGTGGACTCCAATCAAGGTGTAGAAACATCTCAAGGATGAGGAATGGAAACAGAATGCACCTGAGCTCAATTTCGAGTCATAAGACCCTAGCAAAGGGTCTTATGTAAATAAGGTATTTCGTTTTTTTAGTTGTAATAAATGTGCTAGCTGTGTTTGCTCTACTGTTGTCTATAAGGGCACAAGGCGAGACCCAGATACAGACACAGGAGGCAGATGGGTTAGTCTTTGTAGTTTATTTATAATCCAAATGGAGTAGGCAAGAGAATGGTCATGGACAGGCAAAAGGTCAAAACCAGATTCTGAGTCCAAGAGGTAAAGAGTGGCAGACAGGCCCGATGTCAGGGCAGGCAAAAGGGTCAGGCAGGCAGGTACGGAGTCCAGAAAAAACAGGCAAGGGTCAAAACCGGGAAGACTAGAAAAAATAGAATATTAAACAGGAGCACGGGAAAAATAAGCTGGTTGATTTGAAAACATATAAGACGAATTGGCACAGAGAGACTGGAAACACAGGGATAAATACACAGGGGAAAATAAGCGATGCCTGGAGGAGGTGGAGACAATCACAAGAACAGGTGAAACAGATCAGGGCGGGACAGTTGTCAGTCAATAGCCGGCTACAAACTAGCTAGCTAAGTAGAATTAGCATTGGTTTATGCAGCATCAATATCGATAGTAGCTATCACTGCGTGTGGTGCAGCTCATGAGAACGCTGCAATCAATGCACACTATCAGTGATGGCCTACATTTTACGGGTCATCCCAGTCGACCTCCTCCGGCAGTCACACTTTAAATATTGTACAAGTTATTCTGACTTTGGTTATTCTTTGGAACCCTATTCCCTTACACAGTTTAAGCTAGAACGCATTTAACATAACTTGCAGACTGGTCTGTATTAGTGTGCTTCTGCTAGCTCATTAGTGCATACTATTGCATGAGTGACACTATTAGCATACATATTACGGTATAATTTCAGTCAATGTGGTTATTTATCTGCAGCAGTAGGTTCAGGCTCTGATTTATTAGCCATGTTCTAATCCTGTGTCATGCATTTTAAATAGGTGGTCATGCCTGTCAGTCCATCTTTGCGTGATAGTAGTATTATTCTAGTGACTGTTCTTATTCTATCATATGGCATTGTAGCAATGACTTCATTCTAGTCATCACGAATTAGTACTGTCATTAATTCATCTTCTGCTTGCATTTTGTTATTTTCACGTCTTAGTTCTATCATGTATTTTTGGCTGCAACTCTTGTGTGGTGAATGCTCGCACAGTGATATTCTTTGCTTCATTTTCTATACAGTATGCCTAATGGCATGGCTGCACGTGCATGGTTAGGTTCTGTATCCATCACCTTGCAGAGGTGAATGTTTGTGCTAATTCATGCATTGATTATGTTCTGTATCATCTGCACATAATCGTTATGGCATAGTTGCTATTATTGCTATTGCCAATCGAACACAGTGAGGTCGTGGTGACAGAGGCCAACACTAGCTATCCCTTCCACAGCATCTGCTTGGAGCATTGCAGTACGACGGCACACCATTTTAGGGTGGTAGTAAGCAAGTTTACGAGCGTTATCATGCATGCTTGTACATAGTGCATGCATTTTATACCCTGAAGCAGCTCACTCGGCTACAGCGAGTAGCTACTTGAATGCCGTTAGTCTTTTGTCAGTTAAACATTACTGGGTCTTTCCATCACCAAGCATATATTCCAGAAGTACAGCCTCATTTCTCTGTACAATGTACTCTGCTATATAACCATGTATGCCTCTTCTGTTCCAATTTCAGTCAGGGAAATGCAGCCTTATCATGCTCCGATAGCAGGGATTCAGTTCATATTGGGTATCAGGACCCTTCAGCGTGCAGTCTTCTCAGGAATCCATCTGTCTGCCTACTCTTCATGGTCTATGGCGAAGCAACAAACACGCATATCAAAGAGTATCTCTCCTGTCTCAGTAGCACAAGTTTGAGTTAAGGCAACGGTGTTGGGTGCATTATATACAGTACCAGTCAAAAGTTTGGAGACACCTACTCTTTCCAGGGTTTGTATTTATTTTTATTATTTTCTACATTGTAGAATAATAGTGAAGACATCAAAACTATGAAATAACACATGTGGAATCATGTATTAACAAAAAAAAGTGTTAAACAAATCAATATATATTTTATATTTGAGATTCTTCAATGTAGCCACCCTTTGCCAAGAGTGTGCAAAGCTGTCATCAAAACAAAGGGTGGCCACTTTGAAGAATCTAAAATATTAAATATATTTGGATTTGTTATTCTACAATGTAGAAAATAGTACAAATGAAGAAAAACCCTTGAATGAGTAGGTGTGTCCAAACTTTTGACCTGTACTGTATATGTCACCCCAAAGTCAATAGCATTGCTTTGGTGGTTATCATAATAACGTTCAGTGCATTCAACTACAGGTGGTTGGCTGTGTGCTTAGGTTGTTTGTTAGATAGTATATATTTCATGTTGGCCCACAGTTGATTAGGCTACTCATATTGTTTAGTGAGTGCCCCTAGCGGTGCGTCTCTAGGGCGGCTGTGTTCACACTGCTACATTGCTAAATTGTAATTATTTCGCCACTATGGCCTATGTATTGCCTTACCACCCTAATCTTACTTCATTTGCACACACTGTATATGGACTTTTCTATTGTGTTATTGACTGTACATTTGTTTATTCCATGTGTAACTCTGCGTTTGTGTCGCACTGCTTTGCTTTATCTTGGCCAGGTCGCAGTTGTAAATGAGAACTTGTTCTCAACTTTGTATTTCACCTTTATTTAACCAGGTAGGCACATGGTTAAATAAAGGTGAAATAAAAAAATAAATGAAAAATTGGCAAGATGGGCAGATAGTTAACACATACTGCTCTCACTGCTTGTAGGGTATTTTATATTCAAGCTTTGCTTGGGCAGTGAGTTACCCTGAAGGAGCAGAACCTATTTCATCAAGATTTGCATGAAAAGAGCAGGTGTTCATAATGTTTTCTACACTCAGTGTAGATTAACAATGGCATTAAAGCAACTTAATTTGAGTGTTGCCAATCACCCCCCATTTACTTAAAAAAAAATATGCAAACATAGAAATTAATACTTTTTATTCATGGTTAAAAGACTACGTTTAACTCAACAATATACAGTTTAACATTGAAATGATGTTACATCTAGCTCCTTCATAAGAACGTTGTGTGTTTGACGTATAAAAGAGTACATCTTTAACCTATGGAAAGATAAAGGTTCAAAATGAAAATGTGATGTCTCATACTTAAGATTATATATATGAAAAAGTACATTAAAAGTACAAAAACAACAGTTGACTAATGTGGATCCTATTCTTGTTCTCATTATCACATTCTAAAGTTATGTATTGTTGCTAACTACTTTATTGAGGGATTTTTTTGTTGTTGCTATGACTGTGATATGTGGTTGTGTCACCCAGCTATCTTAAAGGTCAACTTTGGGCACAAAAAAGCCGTCCAACTCCACCCCATTCTCCATTTTAAAACAGAAATGGGGTGTGCCTTTGGTGGGTCATTCTGGTCATGCGCGACGACCAACATAGCTAGTTTGTTAGCTAAGCTAGCCTCTGTAGCTAGCCAGTAACTTCTCCAGTATGTGTTGACGTAATTTCACAGGATTTGTTTTTGGATGGAAGCTGTAGAGATCGGTAAGAAATAGCACTTCTGTAGTCAAATATCTTATTCATCAAGTTTTTTCAAGCATTAAATGACCTGGTATGATGGTGCATTGATCAATGAATTGTTTAAAGACGTTTTTTATTTTATTTTGCCCAAAGTCGACCTTTTAAGATTCTGGATAAGTGTCTGCTAAATGACTAAAATGTAAATGAAAATTAATGAATATGTTGGACATAAAGTGCATCGGTATCCAAAATAACATACAGTATATGACATTTAATAGGTAACCAAGCCACTCTATTCCACTAAATCAGGGATGGGCAACTTTGATGGGGGTGGGGGCCACACATTTTTTTTTTTTTTCATCATGAGGGGACATAGTGGCTCGTGGGTCTGCATGCCCTCAATTCATGCCCTCTACTTATTTCACAGTGGGGCGGAGAGGAATTAACAGATTTACAGCTAATTTCCAGCAATAGGGTTTGCAGTTTTTAGTATGATAACTGATGATCAATGGGCCACACCCCGGTCTGTAATACGACCATGCTTACTACAAGTTTAGATAGCTGGCTGCCAGACTAATTTAGCAATAATAAATACATTTGGGAAAAAATCACTGACATGGGCTAACTGAGTGACTGCTAATGCAAAAATTTCAAAATTGCACCTTGTGTATGCTATTATTCTAACTCTCAACAGTGAGTTGGACCCCAACTGAGTCCCCCCCAATTAAAAAATGTAATTCAATTATTGGTCCCTGCACTACTTATACTGCTACTAATACTATCACACTACAACTGCGGATGAGATTATGACGTGTTCTATATTACCTCCTATAACATTGATTTTCATAGTGTGTGGTTTGCTAAATATGATACTTCATAAATTCCATAATGTTGCATGACACATTTACATGGTAGTCTGGCTGACAACAAACATGATTTGGTTAACCCACTGCATGTGTTTGACCAGAGTACATTACTGTATGAAAATCTCAATGTCAGAATTAAAGGGAAACCTGAAATACAAAGTTATTAGTCATCTGAGTGAACTATCCCTTTTAAGTAACCTGGGTGAGCTATCCCTTTAATGTAATATGGACGTACTGTTATTTTAACAATCTGGGTTAACTGTTCCTTTAATCAAATCTGGACATACTGCTCCTTTAATGTTTCCAGAACTGTGACGGAGCTGCGGACCGCTACCCTCTCATTGGTCGCTCAATTAGCAGAGTTCTGACTCCAGATGTTCTAGAATTTTCAGAGAGACCGGAAATGCAACAGCAGCATATCATTCCACATTATCTCTCATTGACCGTGTTCCCCTAACAGCTAAAACAGCCCACACGTTCACATACATACACCCACACACAAACAAACACACACATGCAGTGACCGGGTCATACATGGTCTCACTACCAGAGCCACAGTTATCAACCAACTGTTGGCACCAAACATGACAACAACATTGTAATTATAATTCTAACTAGAGTCATTATCTTGGAACTTTTAGTGCCAATGTGTCGCTGACTGAAATTCTAAATCTCCAATGAATTTTGGCAAACAGTATATCTGTGTCTCTTCTGAAGCTGCTCGGAGAATAACATCTAGACTCTTTTCACATTAAGACTGTTTATATAAAATACTTCAACATGCAGCATGGCTGGATACCAAACAAAAAGTATTGGTTGATTGGGTACTAGACCTGGATGTCCAATCACTCCTGTGTGTAGACATAGGCAGACATAGGCTCAATCCCAATACCCCCCTATAGCCCTCCCCCTCCATTTTGTGCAATCCCTCAATCCTCATCGAGTCGTAGTGCTGTTCCAATTCAACTTTGAGGGGTAGTGCCTTTTCAGCCCTCTAGTTTGGGGTGGCAGGTAGCCTAGTGGTAAGAGTGGTGGGCCAATAACCGAAAGGTTGCTAGGGCCAATAACCGAAAGGTTGCTGGATCAAATCCCTGAGCTGACAAGGTAGAAATCTGCCATTTTGCCCCTGAACAAGACAGTTAACCCACTGTTCCCTGGTAAGCTGTCATTGTAAATACGAATGTGTTCTTAACTGACTTGCCTAGTTAAATAAAAAAAGATTTAGTTGGCCCTCCAAACGAAGGAAATTGAGATGCATGATTACTTCATAATGAATCGTGCAAAACATTTACAGTTCAGAGAAATGTGTTAGTTAATCTAGAGACATGTTATTCTGCATATTTTAAGTCAAAGTTAATTCACGAAAATCTACTTATTAACAAGCTATCTAGCTGACTCGCTAACATTAGCCAACTAGCTATACATTTAGCTTGCTATATGGGTGTTGGACATTTGTATGAGTTGTTATTCATGTTGTTTAATGTTTTAGGGAATCCTGAACAATCCAGCCTGTCATCTTGTGAAATCCAGCTGATGTAAAGAATCTAGCTAGCTAACTACCTGGCTAACTTTACTGCAAATTGAATGTAGAATGTTTGTAATTTTGCCTTTATTAAAAAATATTTCAAAGTCAGTCACTTTATTGTAGTAACGTAACATTAACGTTAGAGATTGAAGATATTTGCCAATGCAGGTAACGTAGCAGCAGGGCTTGGAACCAGTTCAGGGAACAGAACTGAAAAGTGAAAAAAAATAATAATAATCAAGAAGCATAAATGAAACCTGGAACGAAAGTGATCCATACTGTTCCGAAACAGAAACATTATTTTAAAAGCATTGGTTAATAACGTTATTTACATTCCAAGCAGTTTTTTTCTAGTCCCACAACAAAGTGCCTATGCAAAGCCCTCTCTCTTTCACTTATTTCAGTGTCTGCCTGCAAGCCAAAACTATTTGATTGTGTGTGCTTGGGCTACCTGCCACTCACCCCACCGAAGCATAGGCTACTGCACTGCCATTACAAGCTTGATTCAGAAGATAGGGAGAGAGATTAATTAGCTAGAGAATTGGTAAACTTTTTCAATGCTAGTTAAGGATACTATAAGCCTAGTTATCATGTTTTATTAACTACAAAAGGTAAGACGTGTTTTTAATTCTGATGCCACTGCACACACAAGCTTGTTAGCTAGCTAGCTCAAAGGACATTCAAAGTTTGTCTTTAGAAGTCGCTCCTCCAAGACATAATTCTGTGGAGATAATGCATGTCATGACAAGATTCCCAGCGCTCCAAGCCTCCTCCTCAACCCTCTCTCCCCACCTGCAAAATTTCAGTCGCATTTTGCGCCTTAGGCTACACTTGTCTGTCCATCATGCATGTCAACAACTAGCCTACCTGCTCTATCCGCACTGATTGGTGATTATTTGACCCTACTGGTCATCTATGAACATTTGAACATCTTGAAGAACCATCTGGCTTAATGACCATGTACTCGTATAATCTCCACCCGGCACAGCCAGAAGAGGACTGGCCACCCTTCAGAGCCTGGTTCCTCTCTAGGTTTCTTCCTAGGTTCCTGCCTTTCTAGGGAGTTTTTCCTAGCCACCGTGCTTCAACATCTGCATTGCTTGCTGTTTGGGGTCTTAGGCTGGGTTTCTGTATAAGCACTTTGACATCTGCTGATTGATTTAATTGATTTTAAATGTTGATTTCACAGGTTAAAAATGAATAGAAAGGAACGATATAAAATCAGTCCTTTCTTTTGGTTCAAACCGGTTCAGAACTGTATTTTTCCAATCGGAACAGTGGAACGAAACAAAAAAATGGTGGTTCAGAATGAAGAATAATAATTTTGGTTCCAATCCCTGCGTAGCAGTAGCTAACTTTTTCTTCCTTATTGTGGAGGATAAAAATACCTGTATGCTATGAATGTGTAGCTATGTAGACGATCTGTGTATGGACCCTGAAAACGTTTGGTATAAATATTAGTTGAGAACAGTTGTTTTAATTGTTCTAGCTAAAGTGCCTTCACTGGTAATGACTGTGAAGGAAATGTGACTGTTAAACCGCTATGGAATAAAAGTCCTGCTTCTGTACTACTGCTGTTCTCATTTGTTGCTCATATGGTAAGTACATATTTGTTGCATGAGAAATATAAGGAAAGTTATTACTGCAGCCAGTATAGGCATTCTGAAAAACACAAGGTTCATCATCAATGAATTACGTGGTGTCCGTGGCCGTTTCTGATGTGCGCAAGTGATGTAGCGATGTCCCATTCCCAAGTGTTATTATAGCTCTCCTTACCACTAGTTGCTCCATTTGAGTGCCACTCCCCCACCGAGGGACACTCGAAAACGAGGGGGAGGGCTAAGGGTAGTATGTTCTAGTGGCTCTGCCATGCATGTGTGAACACCTCCATGCCCCTTGGATCTTTCCCAGAATGTACTGTTGAACCTTGTACACTCCCCAGGACAAGCTGATAAAGTTGGATTGAGGCTTGAATCCTGTCATGAATCCTTCCTCTCTCACCATCTCAGCCCCATCAATGCGTACTTTAAGCCCAGTCCTAACTCCTGAATGACAGAGAAGCCGGTGGCCAAAACAGCAACAAAAAATTGCTCTTTACTGATGAAATAGTATAAGAAAAAATGGTATATACATAATTGATAAAAACATACACTCACACAGATATAATTGCACTTGGCACTAGCAGGGGTGGAGTCTATAACGGGTGCAGGTGGTGATGGTAACAGGGGTGGTGGTTTTGGAAAGCCGTGGGTTGGATAAGTGCTGTTCAGCGTGCGTGACGGGAGAGTACATATTACAAGCTACACGTCTCATGTTACATATCTGTTGGTCTTCCTGCAGGCTCTCTAGTTGGTCTGCTTGGATTTCTTCATCCTGAAAGAACAAAACAGAGTATGAATATAAGACAGTTAACAGAGCCATCAATTTTTTTCCTGTTTCCTCCCTGTGAGTTCAGGTCAACCACTTGACTGTTGTGCCACTGTATTTAGATTAATGACTTTGTTTTAGTTATAGTCTGCCTCCCAGAGTTATACTTGTCACATCTGCTACACCCTCTGGTGGTCATCCGGTGTCCTCTTGACCTGCAGTTCTCTCTCTCTCTTTAAAATGTGTGAAGATGTGTCTTCAGCATAATTTGAAATTCACGAGTAAAGATTTGCATGGACTCATTGTGTGCAATAATATTGTTGAACATGATTTTTGAATGACTACCTCATCTCTGTACCCAACACATACAATAATCTGTAAGGTCCCTCAGTCGAGCAGTGAATTTCAAACACTCATTTAACCACAAAGACCAGAGAGGTTTTCCATTGCCTCGCAAAGAAGGGCACCTATTGGTAGATGGGTAAACATAAAAAAGCAGACATTGAATATCACTTTGAGCATGGTGAATCAATACCGCCAGTCGCTACAAAGACACAGCCGTCCTTCCTAACTCTGTTGCCGGAGAGGAAGGAAACCTCTCAGGAATTTCACCATGAGGCCAATGGTGACTTTTAATCAGTTAGAGATTAATGGCTGTGATAGGAAAAAAACTGAGGATGGATCAACAATATTGTAGTGACTCCACAATACTAACCTAAATGACAGAGTGAAACGAAGGAAGCCTGTGCAGAATAACAAATATTCCAAAACATGCATCCTGTTTGCAATAAGGCACTAAAGCAAATAAAATGTGGCAAAAAATGTACTTTATGTCCTGAATACAAAGCATTATGTTTGGGGCAAATCCAACACATCACTGGGTAGCATTCACAATATTTTCCAACATGGTGATGGCTGCATTATGTTATGTGTATGCTTTTCATTGGCAAGGACTAGGGAGTTTTTTGGGGGGATAAAAAATAAACTAAATAGAGCTGGGAGACAGTCACCTTTTCAGCAGGACAATAACCTGAAATCCAAGGCCAAATATACACTGTAGTTGCTTAACAAGATGACATTGAATGTTCCTAAGTGGCCTTGTTAAAGTTTTGACTTAAATCGGCTTGAAAACCTATGGCAAGTCTTGAAAATGGCTGTCTAACAATGATCAACAACAAACTTGACAGAGCTTGAATCATTTTTAAAAGAATGATGTGCAAATGTTGTACAATCCTGGTGCGCAAAACTCTTAGATTTACCCAAAAAGACTCACAGCTGTAACCGTTGCCGAATGTGATTCTAACATGTATTGACTCAGGGGTGTGAAAATGTATGTAAATTATATATATGCTGTATTTAATTTTCAATACATTTGCAAAAAATTCTAAAAACGTGTTTTCACTTTGTCATTATGGGGTATTGTGTGTAGATGGGCGAGATTTTTTTAATTTATTTTTTTAAATACATTTTGAATTCAGGCTGTATGACATCAAAATGTGTAATACAGAGTCTTGCAAAAGTATTCATCCCCCTTGGCGTGTTCCCTATTTTGTTGCATTACAACCTGTAATTTAAATATATTTTTATTTGGATTTCATGTAATGGACAAACACAAAATAGTCAAAATTGGTGAAGTGAAATGACTTTTTTTTATTGTTTCAGTATAATAAAAAACAGAAAAGTGGTGCGTTCATATGTATTCACCCCTTTCTATGAAGCACCTAAATAAGATCTGGTGCAACCAATTACCTTCAGAAGTCACATAATTAGTTAGATTGCACACAGGTGGACTTTATTTAAGTGTCACATGATGTCAGTATATATACACCTGTCCTGTAAGGCATGCAATACAACAAAACAAGGGGCACCACCAAGCAAGGGGTACTATGAAGACCAAGGAGCTCATCAAACAGGTCAGGGACAAAGTTGTGGAGAAGTACAGATCAGAGTTGGGTTTTTAAAAAATACCAGAAACTTTGAACATCCCACAGAGCACCATTACATCTATTATTAAAAAATATAAAGAATATGGCATCACAACAAACCTACAAAGAGAGGGCTGCCCACCAAAACTTACGGACCAGGCAAGGAGGGCATTAATCAGAGAGGCAACAAAGAGACCGAAGATAACCCTGAAGGAACTGCAAAGCTCCAAATCAAATCAGCGGAAATTGGAGTATCTGTTCATAGGACCACTTTAAGCCGTACACTCCACAGAGCTGGGCTTTATGGAAGTGTCCAGAAAAAAATAAGAACACGTATTCCCGATGACCGAGGTCAAAGTAAAGGCAAAGTCGAGAACACATATACATAACATATAGGTAGCTATATTTATAACATAGATGGTAATTGAATGGCATAGATGGTAAATGAACTTGACATCATGTCAGAGCAAGATTTGTGCTCATGTTTGAGGAAGTTTGAATTATGTGGGTGCGTCTCTAATTAGTATTCCTCTCTTAACCCTTACAGAGGAAGAAAACATATACAGTGGGGTCCAAAATTATTGACACCCTTGTATTGACACCCTTGATAAAGAGCTAAAATGAATGTATAAAATAAATAAAATACTGAGCTTTATACCATGGCATTGTTGAATATTCATTTCTGATTGTCTTGAAGGGCATTCTAGAGTGTGCATTATTTCCCTCTAACACACGGCATTATTTCCCTCTAACACACGGCATATCAGCACAGTAGAATTCAATGGCTATAGTTCATTCTTCTTTCATTCTTTCATTCTTAAGCTGCTTGAAAGCAAATGTCGAATAAAAAAAAAAATATATATATTTTGTTTTATTTAAAATAAAATAAAATAGTTATCGAAATACATTTTCATAACAGCAAGCTAGGACTGATGGTTTGGTTACCACGGCAACTACAGTAGCTATCTAGTAAACTTGCTAGCTACTTCAGTAGATGTTGAATCCAATCAATCAAATTGATTTATGAAGCCCTTTTCAGCCGGTCACAAAGTGCTATACAGAAACCCAGCCTAAAACCCCAAACAGCAAGCAATGCAGATGTAGAAGCACGGTGGCTAGGAAAAACTCCCTAGAACATATTTATACCGGCAAATTAATTAAACTATAGCCATGGTAGGGACAATCAACTCAGGGTTCTATGCGATCTCTGGAAACTAATGCAACTACGTGGAAGGTCAGTTCCACTCTGCTAGCGTGTCGTTGGACACACCTTCCACGTCGTTCATTATTTTCCATAGAATGCATAGCCCCTCATTGATTATCCCTTACATAGTGCATGCAACAAAAAGAGGTAAAATAATATTATTTTGTACTAATACAATTGCTCAGAGAAAGAGATGTTGCTTCACAAAATGATTGACACCCTGTTTCCATTACCTTTCAAGGGACCCAGGACCAGTAGAAGCAAATAACCCCATAACATCAAAGATCCACCACCATATTTTAGAGTAGGTACCCAGCAAACCAAAATTGTTTCTGTGAAAGTTCCCAGAACATTCGTTAGTTTACAGCAAATGTTTTCATAACACAAAAACTGTCCAGGTGTGCTGGTGATTGTACAATGTTTGTATAAAACATTCGCCTGACGTTGCAAGAACATTCTCAGAACACATTTAGTCTGTTCTTTAAAAGGTTCCCAGAATGCTTCATTAGGTTGTGGGAACAGTCTGGTGGGAACATTTAGGGGACATCACGAACGATATATTCCCAAAACACAAAAACTGTCCATTCGTGTGGAGGATATTGTTTCTTTTAGGGTGCAAAAACATACGTGTTCAAGCTATCCTGAATGTGACCAGACCATCTGATTTAGTTCAATGTAAAATGTATTACTGTTTTTGTAGAGCAGTCTGTGGCTGAGAGCCCAATCCTAATCATTTCATATTTGCAAAGATAACTTTCCCCTGAATCATGTAGCCTAGGCCTATGAATGTCAATGGCAGACGTCCGTGAAAATTGGGATTTACACATGTATGCAGATCAATACCAGATTCGGCCATGAGCGTGTACTACTTTACTACTGTATGATTTGGAGAATTAAAAAAAATATTTATATTTTACCTTTATTTAACTAGGCAAGTCAGTTAACTTCTTATGGCTGCAGGGGCAGTATTGAGTAGCTTGGATGAAAGGTGCACAGAGGTTCCCAGAGTAAACGGCCTGCTCCTCAGTCATAGTTGCTAATATTTGCATATTATTATTAGTATTGGATAGAAAACACGTTTCTAAAAACTGTTTGAATTATGTCTGTGAGTATAACAGAACTCATATGGCAGGCAAAAACCTGAGAAGTTCCACTTCCTGTTTGGATTTTTTCTGGGGTGGCAGATTTTCAACCAAGCTCTCATTGAAATTACGGCGAGATATTGATGAGTTTTCACTTCCTACGGCTTCCACTAGATGTCAATAGAACTTTGTCTGATGACTCTAATGTGAAGGGGGGCCGACGGAGACAGGAATTAGTCACCACTGCCACAAGCTGACCATGCTTTGACCACGCGCGTTCACGTGATAGGCAGCTCCGTTCCATCGCTCAACTGAAGTCAATCTAATTCTCCGGGTTGGAACGTTATTCAAGATGTATGTTAACAACATTCTAAAGATTGATTCAGTACATCATTTGACATGTTTCTACTGACTGTTGGAACTTTTGGACATTTCGTCACGTTATAGTGGACGCGCTTTGTGACTTTGGAATTGTTTACCAAACGCGCTAACCAAAGTAGCTAATTGGAAATAAATAACGGACATTATCGAACAAATCAAGCATTTATTGTGGACCTGGGATTCCTAGGACTGCATTCTGATGAAGTTCATCAAAGGTAAGGAAACATTTATCATATATTTTCTGGTTTCTGTTGACTCCAACATTTGGCTATTGTTCTGAGCGCTGTCTCAGATTATTGCATGATTTGCTTTTTCTGTAAAGTTTTTTTTAAATCTGACACAGCAGTTGCATTAAGGAGAGGTATATCTATAATTCCATGTGTATAACTTGTATTATCATCTACATTTATGATGAGTATTTCTGTTGAAACGATGTGGCTATGCAAAATCACTTGATGTTTTTGGAACTAGTGAATGTAACGCGCCAATGTAAACTCAGATTTTTTTATATAAATATGAACTTTATCAAACAATACATGCATGTTTTGTCTGATAACATGAAGTCCTATGAGTGTCATCTGATGAAGATCAAAGGTTAGTGATTTAATTTTATCTCTATTTCTGCTTTTTGTGACTGTAATATTTCGCTGGAAAAATGGCTGTGCTTATTGTGGTTTGGTGGTGACCTAACAATCGTTTGTAGTGCTTTCGCTGAAAAGCATATTTGAAAATCAGACACTTTGGTGGGATTAACAACAAGATTACCTTTAAAATTATATAAAACACATGTATGTTTGAGGAATTTTAATTATGAGATTTCTGTTTGAATTTGGCGCCCTGCACTTTCACTGGCTGTTGTCATATCGATCCCGTTAGCGGGATGCAGCCATAAGAAGGACACATTCTTATTTTCAATGACGGCCTAGAAACAGTTGGTTAACAGCCAGGGGCAGAACAACAGATTTGTACCTTGTCAGCACAGGGATTCGAACTTGCAACCTTTCAGTTACTAGTCCAACGCTCTAACCACTAGGCGACCCTGCCGCCCCAGAATAGGGTGAATGACATTTTCAGGAAGACTGTAATTTTCTGTTACTCTCAGATACCATGTCTCTGTGTAGACATGAAGAGAATACTTTTTAGTTTACAGGTTCTCTCAAGGGGTTTCTTACTTGTTGAGGGCGTTATTCAGGTACTGCTGCAGCCACTTGGTCTCAGGGTTGATACAAACCTCCTTGTGGTTCTTCAGCTTGGCACTAAGAAGAGAGAAAAGAAAGAGGGGTAAGATTAATTGAGAGGGATGAGATTGATAGTTTCTGGTGCCCTGTTCCATTCCAGCACAGACTGGCTCAATTCCACCTCCATTCAAACCACATTTATGTGTAGTAACATGGAAAGCTGTGTATATGCACTGTTGAGGAGAGCTTGCAAGTAAGAATTTTACTACACCGTTTTACTGCACCTGTATCCTGTGCACGTGACCAATAAACGTTGATTTGATATCTAACATCTACATGCGCTTATCTCTTAAACCAACCCTTGAGCAACTGAGCTGCATTCAGACTTGGAGTTCTGAATGGGGGAGATATCTTTCTACATAAGCCATGGTTCTCGATATCTATATACAGTAACTGACTTAGTCAATAAACGTTAGTGTTACATAAATTGGCTGAACTCCACATTTCCTCCATATGTTTACCGGGTAAAGCTATGCTGGTCTGTCATCACCCCAGGTACATTCCATTGTTCTTGTGTGTGTTCCCCAACCCCTATCCTCACACACCATTATCATGTTATCACCCATCTGCCCTAGGCTAGAAGATTGAATTACCACTACCTTCTAAGTTTTACACAGTGACAACTGTGCATTTGGCTGTTTAGATAAAGAGATCCAGTCAATCTGTCACTCATAATGCTATCAACTAGTTAAAACCTCTTGACACTAGGGGGGCGCCATTTCGACTTTATATAAATTCGTTCCCAAATTAAACTGCCTCGTACTCAATTCTTGCTCGTACAATATGCATATTATTATTACTATTGGATAGAAAACACTCTCTAGTTTCTAAAACCGTTTGAATTATTTCTCTGAGTGAAACAGAACTCATTCTGCAGCACTTTTCCTGTCAGGGAGTGAGATTTCAGAAATCGAGGTCCCTGTTCTGAGGTCAGTTTATAAGTCCCCATGTAAGCCATCGGGCTACATGCACTGCATACGTCTTCCTCTAGATGTCAGTAAGCGGGGAGAATTTGAATGGAGTGGATTGCGCAATCTGGGGCCCTATATAAGACCGTGGAACGGAAGTACCGTTCTTTTCAACGGGGCGCCTGGCGCAAGAGGGACATCACAATGGCGTCCTGCAAAGCTTTCGTTTTAGCAGTTCTATATCTCCGGTCATGTTTTTATTCGTTATAGTTGTTAAAGACATCATAAGGTAGTTAATTTAAACCGACTTATAGCAGTTTAGATCAGTTTATTGCGATTTTCTGGGATTTCTTTGTCATGCGCTTTCACGAGTTGGACACCTCTCCAGTGGGTGGCTAACGTTAGCGGCTATTTCGACAGGACAAGAGGACATCTTTCAACCAAAAGACGATTGTTCTGGAGAAAAAGGACACCTTGCCCAAGATTCTGATGGAAGCTCAGCTAATAGTAAGCAGTCTTTATGCTGTTAATTCGTACTTATGTTGAATAATGTCAAATAATAATTCCGCCATGAATTATGGTGCGGTCTTGCTTTAGCGCACGCTGTATTGCGCAGTAACGTTAATTTTAAAAATCTAACACAGCGATTGCATTAAGAACTAATTTATCTTTCATTTGCTGTCCAATCTGTATTTTTTAGTCAAGTTTATGAATAGTTTTCGATTAGATTAGGTGCCTCTCCAAGATGGCGCCGGACAGATTGCTTGAAGTTTTGGCCACTAATCACATTGTATAACCACGATTTGTGCCGCTAAATACGCACATTTTCGAACAAACTCTATATGCATTGTGTAATATGATGTTATAGGACTGTCATCTGAAGAATTCTGAGAAGGTTAGTGAAAAAATTAATATATTTTGGTGGTTTATATGTTATCGCTATGTTTGGCTTGAATCAATGCTGTTGTGATGTTTGCTATTGTGGTATGCTAATATAACGCTATATTGTGTTTTCGCTGTAAAACACTTAGAAAATCTGAAATATTGTCTGGATTCACAAGATCTGTGTCTTTCATTTGCTGTACGCTGTGTATTTTTAAGAAATGTTTTATGATGAGTAATTAGGTAATACACGTTGCTCTCTGTAGTTATTCTAGTCGCTTTGGTGAGAGTTGTGATGGTGGCTGCAATTGTAAACTATGATTTATACCTGAAATATGCAAATTTTCTAACAAAACATATGCTATACAATAAATATGTTATCAGACTGTCATCTGATGAAGTTTTTTCTTGGTTAGTGGCTATTTATATCTTTATTTGGTCGAATTTGTGATAGCTACTGATGGAGTAAAAAACTGGTGGAGTAAAAAAAGTGGTGTCTTTTGCTAACGTGGTTAGCTAATAGATTTACATATTGTGTCTTCCCTGTAAAACATTTTAAAAATCAGAAATGATGGCTGGATTCACAAGATGTGTATCTTTCATCTGGTGTCTTGGACTTGTGATTTAATGATATTTAGATGCTAGTATTTACTTGTGACGCTATGCTAGGCTATGCTAGTCAGCTTTTTTACTGATGGGGGTGCTCCCGGAGCACCCCCATCAGTGCTCCGGGAGGAACTAGAAGTTAATTCCTCATCCCTATCCCTGTTTCCAGTGTTAAATAGTTCCCTGGGAGGAGATATGTTTCAGATGTAGCCAGGAATTCTACAGATAAACACATTAGAGAAGTGGAGATTTAAAGGTGTCACAGATTGTATTTACTGGAGAAGTTTAAGCATTAGGTTGTATTGGTTTTAATGATAGACAGTTCAAGATTGGTATTTAAAGGGATCCATGATCCATCCCCTCTTGCCCTTTGACGGAATAACCCTAACCATGTACCTATTGGCTATATCCAGAATAACCTGTGGCAATTGGTTTAGTCCAGAATAACCCTAATCATTTGCAGATGGGTCATGGGTTAGATCATGTGTCTCTCTGGCGGGGTCAGTGCTTGAAGTGTGTAGTACACATGTCCAAGATGGCATAGCAGTGGGGATGTCTGTTTTGATTGTCTTGTCCCGTCCCTTGCATATATCGTTTTTCTTCATAGATTTTATTTATTTATTTAAAATCAAATTTTCCATCTACGGACTGAACATACTCTCCTGCAACCCGCCTCACCCAATGTGGTATGGATCTGATATTTTTACACTTTTGAACCGGAAACCTTCTGAAGCTAGCCAGCTAACTAGCTACAAGCTAGGACTCAGTTAGCCACTGCTAGCGGTCATCACCGTTAATAAACTCGGACTGCCAGCTTCAGCCCGGGCAACTCTTGCCAGGCTGTACAGTGTGATATCTACCCAGAGCATATCGGACTGCTTTTCTCTACCACATCTCCAAATTCCTACCGCAAGCTCTGAACCTTTACTCCAGATCATCGCAGCTAGCTAGCTGCTATCCGAGTCGCTACTCCTGTCTAACGTCTCTGTCCCGAAGCAAGCACCAGTTAGCCTGGAGCTAGCCCCTTCTCCTGGCTAGCTGAAGAATTCCATCAGATAATTCCTGAGCTTCAATACCTCTTCTGCCAATTGGCCTGGACCTTTTGCTGCCGACACGGAGCCCCGTCGATCCATCACGACTGGTCTGCCGACATAACAGTCCGAGGGGGTTTCAGACTCTCCCATTGCGACGTCCCCCTGAGGCCCATTTGCAAGCATGCTTCCAGCCCCGGCCTGCTAGCTGTCTGAATCGCCGTGCCTCCAGCTCGCCTAGCTACTCAGTGGACCCTATGATCACTCGGCTACACATGCCTCTCCCTAATGTCAATATGCCTTGTCAATTGCTGTTTTGGTTAATAATTTTGTCTTATTTCACTGTAGATTCTCCAGCCCTGCTCAATATGTCTTAGCTAGCCCTTATGTTCCACCCCACACACATTCGGTTACCGCACCTGACTTAAATGGTGCCTTTAGAGACAAAACCTCTCTCATCGTCACTCAATGCATAGGCTTACCTCCACTGTACTCACATCCTACCATACCCTTGTCTGTACATTATGCCTTGAATCTATTCTTCCGTGACCAGAAACCTGCTCCTTTTACTCTCTGTTCCGAACGCACTAGACGACCAGTTCTTTTAGCCTGTAACCGTACTCTTATGCTACTCCTCCTTTGTTCCTCTGGTGATGTAGAGGTTAACCCAGGCCCTGCAGCCCCCAATATCACTCCCATTCCCCAGGCCCTCTCATTTTTGTTGACTTTTGTAACCATAAAAGCATTGGTTTCATGCATGTTAACATTAGAAGCCTCCTCCCTAAGTTTGTTTTCCTCACTGCTTTTAGCACACTCCCCCAACCCAGATGTCCTAGCAGTGTCTGAATCCTGGCTTAGGAAGGCCACCAAAAATCCAGAAATTTCCATCCCTAACTATAACATTTTCCGACAAGATAGAACTGCCAGAGGGGGCGGAGTTGCAATCTACTGCAGATATAGCCTGCAGAGTTCTGTCATTACTATCCAGGTCTGTGCCCAAACAATTTGAGCTTCTACTTTTAAAAATCCACCTTTCCAGAAACAAGTCTCTCACCGTTGCCGCTTGTTATAGACCCCCCTCGGCCCCCAGTTATGCCCTGGACACCAAATGTGAATTGACCGCCCCCTATCTATCTTCAGAGTTCGTACTGTTATGTGACCTAAACTGGGACACCACGGCCATCCTACAATCAAGTTTGAGGGCATCTATCTCACAAATCATCAAGGAACCTACCAGGTACAACCCTAAATCCGTAACCATGGGCACCCTCTTAGATATCATCCTGACCAACCTGCCCTCTAAATACACCTCTGCTGTCTTCAACCAGGATCTCAGCGATCACTGCCTCATTGCCTGCGTGCGTAATGGGTACGCGGTCAAGCGACAACCCCTCATCACTGTCAAACACTCCCTAAAACACTTCAGCGAGCAGGGCTTTCTAATCGACCTGGCCCAGGTATCCTGGAAGGATATTGACCTCATCCCGTCAGTAGAGGATGCCTGGTCGCTCTTCAAATGTGCTTTCCACTCCATCTTAAATAAGCATGCCCCATTCAAAAAATGTAGAACTAAGAACAGATAAAGCCCTTGGTTCACCCCAGACTTGACTGCCCTTGACCAGCATAAAAATATCCTGTGACGTACGGCATTAGCATCGAATAGCCCCCGCGATATGCAACATTTAAGGGAAGTCAGGAACCAATATACTCAGTCAGTTAGGAAACTAAAAGCTAGTTTTTCCAACAGAAATTTGCTTCCTGTAGCACAAATTCCCAAAAGTTAAGACACTGTAAAGTCCATGGAGAACAAGAGCTACCTCCTCACAGCTACCCACTGCACTGAGGATAGGAAACACTGTCACCACCAATAAATATACGATAATCAATAATTTCAATAAGCATTTTTCTATGGCTGGCCATACTTTCCACCCTGGCCAACATCTCAGCACCCCATGCCGCAACTTTCCCCACCCCCCACCCAGTTTCCCATTCATGTAAATCCAGCCAGCAGATGTTGTGAAAGAACGGCAAAATCTGGATCCCTACAAATCAGCTAGACAATCTGGACCCTCTCTTTCTGAAATGATCCGCCTAAATTGTTGCAACCCCTATTACTAGCCTATTCAACTTCTCATATCGTTTGAGATCCCCAAAGATTGGAAAGCTGCAGCGGTCATCCCCCTCTTCAAAGGGGGAGATACTCTAGACCCAAAATGTTATAGACCTACAGTTGAATTCGGAAGTTTACATACAGTTAGGTTGGAGTCATTAAAACTCATTTTTCAACCACTGCGCAAATTTCTTGTTAACAAACTATAGTTTTGGCAAGTCGGTTAGGGCATTTCTTTGTGCATGACACAAGTAATTTTTCCAACAATTGTTTACTGTCAGATTATTTCACTGTATCACAATTCCAGTGGGTCAGAAGTTTATCCTATCCAATACATAGGCTAACTGACATAATTTGAGACAATTGGAGGTGTACCTGTGGATGTATTTCAAGGCCTACCTTCAAACTCAGTGTCTCTTTGCTTGACATCATGGGAAAATAAAAAGAAATCAGCCAAGACCTCAGAAAAAGGAAATTGGACGTCCACAAGTCTGGTTCATCCTTGGGAGCAATTTCCAAACACCTGAAGGTATAACGTTCCTCTGTACAAACAATAGTACGCAAGTATAAACACCATGGGACCACGCAGCCATCATACCACTCAGGAAGGAGACGTGTTCTGTCTCCTAGAAATGAACGTACCTTCGTGAAGAAAAGTGCAAATCATTCCCAGAACAACAGCAAAGGACCTTGTGAAGATGCTGGAGGAAACCGGTACAAAAGTATCTGTATCCACAGTAAAACAAGTCCTATACTGACATAACCTGAAAGGCCACTCAGCAAGGAAGAAGCCACTGCTTTAAATCCGCCATAAAAAGCCAGACTACGGTTGGCAACTGCACATGGGGACAAATATCGTACTTTTTGGAGAAATGTCCTCTGGTCTGATGAAACAAAAATAGAACTGTTTGGCCATAATGACCATCGTTATGTTTGGAGGAAAAAGGGGGAAGCTTGCAAGCCGAAGAACACCACCCCAGCCACGAAGCACGGGGGTGGCAGCATCATGTTGTGGGGGTGCTTTGCTGCGGGAGGGACTGGTGCACTTCACAAAATGGATGGCATCATGAGGAAGTAAAATTATGTGGATATATTGAAGCAACATCTCAAGACATCAGTCAGGAGGTTAAAGCTTGGTCGCAAATGGGTCTTCTGAATGGACAATGACCCCAAGCATACTTCCAAAGTTGTGGCAAAATGGCTTAAGGACAACAAAGTCAAGGTATTGGAGTGGCCATCACAAAGTCTTGACCTCAATCCTATAGAACATTTGTGGGCAGAACAGAAAAAGTGTGTGCGAGCAAGGAGGCCTACAAACCTGACTCAGTTACACCAGCTCTGTCAGGGGGAATGTGTCAAAATTCACCCAATTTGTTGTGGGAAGCTTGTGGAAGGCTACCCAAAACGTTTGACCCAAGTTAAACAATTTAAAGGCAATGCTACCAAATACTAATTGAGTGCATGTAAACTTCTGACCCACTGGGAATGTGATGAAAGAAATAAAAGCTGAAATAAATAATTCTCTCAACAATTATTCTGACATATCACATTCTTAAAATAAAGTGATCTAACTGACCTAAAACAGGGAATTTTTACTAGGATTAAATGTCAGGAATTGTGAAACTGAGTTTAAATTATTTGGCTAAGGTGTATGTAAACTTCCGACTTCAACTGTATATTTTACGGACACAGTATATTTGACATTAGTTATCTTGGTGTTTTTAATCCCACACTTCAGCTCCACTCAACCCCTCCCATCTATTTCTGAACACGATCCAGTTTTAATTATATATATTGCGATATATTTTTCAACTGTGCAGTGATGTTTCACAAAAGTTCTAAACCTTTCTATTCTCATAGTTTCTACAGATTGTAAATTAAAGATGAACATATTTGCTGACATTATTATATTATTGATTGATTATGATTTTTCAAATGACCCAGCAGTGCTATTAGCTCCAGAGTTAGCTCCAGATAGCCCCAGATAAATGTTGCAATTCTTCAGACATTACTGAACCTGTGACCAAAAACAATCTACATATGGACAGCACCAAATCAAATGATCTAATGATTCTGTCTCTTCGCAGCAAAATCTCCAGAGGTGGGATGGTTGTATCTCCCATATAAACTCAGCAAAAAAAGAAACGTCCCTTTTTCAGGACCCTGTCTTTCAAAGAGAAATTCGTAAAAATCCAAATAACTTCACAGATATTCATTGTAAAGGGTTTAAACACTGTTTCCCATGTTTGTTCAATGAACCATAAACAATTAATGAACATGCACTTGTGGAACGGTCGTTAAGACACTGACAGCTTATAGACGGTAGGAAATTAAGGTCACAGTTATGAAACCTTTCTACTGACCAGGGTCACTGCTCAACTGTGTGAATATGCCTTAGGCATGCTGCAAGGAGGCATGAGGACGTGGCCAGGGCAATAAATTGCAATGTCTGTACTGTGAGACGCCTAAGACAGCGCTATAGGGAGACAGGATGGACACCTGCACAGGATCGGTACATCCGAACATCACACCTGCGGGACAGGTACAGGATGGCAACAACAACTGCCCGAGTTACACGCACAATCCCTCCATCAGTGCTCAGACTGTCTGCAATAGGCTGAGAGAGGCTGGACTGAGGGCTTGTGGGCCTGTTGTAAGGCAGGTCCTCACCAGACATCACTGTCAACAAAATCGCCTATGGGCACAAACCCACCGTCGCTGGACCAGAAAGGACTGGCAAAAGTGCTCTTCACTGACGAGTCGCGTTTTTGTCTCAACGGGTGATGGTCGGATTCGCATTTATCATCGAAGGAATAAGCGTTACACCGAGGCCTGTACTCTGGAGCGGGGTCGATTTAGAGGTGGCGGGTACGTCACGGTCTGTGGCGGTGTGTCACAGCATCATCGGGCTGAGCTTGTTGTCATTGCAGACAATCTCAACGCTGTGCATTACAGGGAAGACATCCTCCCTCATGTGGTACCCTTCCTGCAGGCTCATCCTGACATGACCCTCCAGCATAACAATGCCACCAGCCATACTGCTCGTTCTGTGCATGATTTCCTGCAAGACAGGAATGTCAGTGTTCTGCCATGGCCAGCGAAGAGCCCAGATTTCAATTCCATCGCACATCTGGGACCTGTTGGATCGGAGGGTGAGGGCTAGGGCCATTCCCCCCAGAAATGTCCGGGAACTTGCAGGTGCCTTGGTGGAAGAGTGGGGTAACATCTCACAGTAAGAACTGGCAAATCTGGTGAAGTCCATGAGGAGAAGATGCACTGCAGTACTTAATGCAGCTGGTGGCCACACCAGATACTGACTGTTACTTTTGATTTTGACCCCCCCTTTGTTTAGGGACACATTCCATTTCTGTTAGTCACATGTCTGTGGCACTTGTTCAGTTTATGTCTCAGTTGTTAAATCTTGTTATGTTCATACAAATATTTACACATGTTAAGTTTGCTGAAAATAAACGCAATTGACAGCGAGAGGATGTTTTCTTTTTTTGCTGAGTTTATTATATGTAACCACTCAAATTCATATGAACTGCTACGGACACAATCACCGACTTATATTCATTTTGTCTACTTGCGCCATTCTTCAATCTTGTTTGGGATATATATTTTAGTTGACACACCTGTGTGATGTATCTGATATACAGTGAATCTTGTTATGTTCATTCAAATATTTACACATGTTAAGTTTGCTGAAAATAAACTCCATTGACAGTGAGAGGATGTTTATTTTTTTTGCTGAGGATATAAGTTCATACATCATGTGCCATGGAATCGGTACATCGAAAAACTCTTCCCAACTATTTTGCAAACTGTTGCACAGCTGTAAATGTTTTGGGTCCTGACATGAAACTGTTATACTTTTTTATTTATCACAATTTTCTTTAACCAATTTTGGTCTTTAATGCTGGGCCGACAGACAAGTTACTTACTTTTTCCCCCTTCCACTTGCCTCTTCCATTATTTGCGGTAATGCTGCAATTAGTTTGTTGTAATTTTGGGTAGAGCAGACATTTCCATATATTTTTGTTAGCTGCATGTGTGACATATCTCCATCAGTACTATTTATTTTATAATTTACAAAAATCGTACTTTAAAAACAATAATAAATCAAAAAGTATTGTTTTTTAATCGATTAGTATATTTGAGTTTAACCACAATATTTTTTGTATTATTTGTTCTGTCTTTTCAGGTGGATTAACCTCTAATTCCTAACAAACCCGGATCCGGGAGCACCCCCATCAGTAAAAAAGCTGACTAGCATAGCCTAGCATAGCGTCACAAGTAAATACTAGCATCTAAATATCATTAAATCACAAGTCCAAGACACCAGATGAAAGATACACATCTTGTGAATCCAGCCATCATTTCTGATTTTTAAAATGTTTTACAGGGAAGACACAATATGTAAATCTATTAGCTAACCACGTTAGCAAAAGACACCACTTTTTTTACTCCACCAGTTTTTTACTCCATCAGTAGCTATCACAAATTCGACCAAATAAAGATATAAATAGCCACTAACCAAGAAACAACTTCATCAGATGACAGTCTGATAACATATTTATTGTATAGCATATGTTTTGTTAGAAAAATTTGCATATTTCAGGTATAAATCATAGTTTACCATTGCAGCCACCATCACAACTCTCACCAAAGCAACTAGAATAACTACAGAGACCAACGTGAATTACCTAAATACTCATCATAAAACATTTCTGAAAAATACACAGCGTACAGCAAATGAAAGACACAGATCTTGTGAATCCAGCCAATATTTCAGATTTTTTAAGTGTTTTACAGCGAAAACACAATATAGCATTATATTAGCTTACCACAATAGCCAGAAACACAACAGCATTGATTCAAGCCAAAAATAGCGATAACGTATAACCCAGTAAAATATATTACTTTTTTCACTGACCTGCTCAGAATTCTTCAGATGACAGTCCTATAACATCATATTACACAATGCATATAGAGTTTGTTCGAAAATGTGCATATTTAGCGGCACAAATCGTGGTTATACAATGAGAAAAGTAGCCAAGCTGCAAAGAAAATGTCAGGAGAAATCTTGGGAAAGGCACCTATTCTAATCGATAAGTAATCATAAACTTGACTAAAAAATACAGATTGGACAGCAAATGAAAGATAAATTAGTTCTTAATGCAATCGCTGTGTTAGATTTTTAAAATTAACGTTACTGCGCAATACAGCGTGCGCTAAAGCGAGACCGCATTGAAATTCATGGCGGAATTATTATTTGACATTTGTCAACATAAATACGAATTAACAGCATAAAGACTGCTTACTATTTGCTGAGCTTCCATCAGAATCTTGGGCAAGGTGTCCTTTCTCCAGAACAATCGTCTTTTGGTTGAAAGATGTCCTCTTCTGCTGTCAAAATAGCCGCTAACGTTAGCTATGTGCCGGAAAGGTATCCAACTCCTGATAGCGCGTCACAGAGAAATCCCAGAAAATCGCAATAAACTGATATAAACTGCTATAAGTCGGTTTAAATTAACTACCTTATGATGTCTTTAACAACTATAACGAATAAAAACATGACCGGAGATATAGAACTGCTAAAACGAAAGCTTTGCAGGACGCCATTGTGATGTCCCTCTTGCGCCAGGCGCCCCGTTGAAAAGAACGGTACTTCCGTTCCACGGTCTTATATAGGGCCCCAGATGGTGCAATCCACTCCATTCAAATTCTCACCGCTTACTGACATCTAGAGGAAGGCGTATGCAGTGCATGTAGCCCCATAGCTTACATGGGGACTTATAAACTGACCCTAGAACAGGGACCTCGATTTCAGAAATCTCACTTCCTGACAGGAAATGTGCTGCAGAATGAGTTCTGTTTCACTCAGAGAAATAATTCAAACGGTTTTAGAAACTAGAGAGTGTTTTCTATCCAATAGTAATAATAATATGCATATTGTACGAGCAAGAATTGAGTACGAGGCAGTTTAATTTGGGAACGAAATTATTACAAAGTGCAAATAGCACCCCCTATTGCCAAGAGGTTTAAACTGAAATTGCAACCAACTTTCTTTGGCTTGTTTTAAAAACAGTGACTTTTCTGAGATAATTTTGTTTTCAATTAGACAGGTATTTTCCTTTACATGGTAGCAAGATCTTATCTATTTTGCTAACTTTCTATTGAAATGTACTGTACCGAGATCCTTTCTTTCAATCGGGATATGAATACCGAATAAATCCACATCACCGTCTGACCATTTTATTGGTAAACGACACGGTAATGTAAACGTTTTTTTTGTGATCCAATATGTAATATAGTTCACTTGTCATAATTTGGTTTTAATCCAGAGAGGTTAGAAAAATTATCTAGATCCTTGATGAGGCTGTGGAGGGATCCAAATTGTGGATTTAAAAGAGAACATGAATCATCAGCATACAATGACACCTTTTTTTAAGGCCTGGATTTCTAGACCCTTTGATTTTATTGTTGGATCTGATTTTAATAGCTAAAATTTCAATGACCATAATAAATGTAGATATGCCGATAGTGGACAACCTTGTTTTACTCCTCTTGACAGTTTAATACATTCTGAGAAGTAACCATTATTTACTATTTTAGACCTAGGGTTACTATACATAACTTTAACCCATTGTATAAGAGATTCCCCAAAATTGTTATATTTCAGGAATTTATATATGAATTCCAGTCGTACTTTATCAAAAGCCTTTTCACTGTCAGCTATTAAATCCCAGATTTGTAATAGTGTTCTATTGTTTACAATACTTGTCTTATATTATCTCCAATGTATCATCCATGTAGAAAACCTGTCTGATTATGATGAATAATATCAAACTTTTTTTTTTTTTTATCTATGCACAATACTTTTTGCATCACAACACTGAGGTTTAAGGGGCCTCCAATTTTTTAAATAGACTGGATCTTTATATTTACCACTTGGGTCATGTTTCAGTAATAATGAAATCAGACCTTGTTGAGTATCTAATTATCTACAATTTTATAGGAGTGGTTAAAACATGCTAATAACGGTCCTCTGAGTACATCAAAAAAGGTTTGGAATACAGTGGCTTGCAAAAGTATTCACCCCCCTTGGAATTCTTCCTATTTTGTTGCCTTACAACCTGGAATTAAAATGGATTTGGGGGGGGGGGGGGGGGGGGGTTGTATCATTTGATTTACACAACACGCCTACCACTTTGAAGATGCAAAATAAAGTCAATACTTTGTAGAGCCACCTTTCACAGCAATTACAGCTGCTAGTCTCTTGGGGCATGTCTCTATAAGATTGGCACATCTAGCCACTGTGATTTTTGTCCATTCTTCAAGGCAAAACTGCTCCAACTTCTTCAAGTTGAATGGGTTCTGCTGGTGTACAGCAATATTTAAGTCATACTACAGATTCTCAATTGGACTGAGGTCTGGGCTTTGACTAGGCCATTCCAAGACATTTAAATTATTCCCCTTAAACCACTCGAGTGTTGCTTTAGCAGTATGCTTATGGTCATTGTCCTGCTGGAAGGTGAACCTCTGTCCCAGTCTCAAATCTCTGGAAGACTGAAACAGGTTTCCCACAAGAATTTCCCTGTATTTAGCGCCATCCATCATTACTTCAATTCTGACCAGTTTCCCAGTCCCTGCCGATGAAAAACATTCCCACAGCATGATACTGCCACCACCATGCTTCACTGTGGGGATGGTGTTCTCAGGGTGATGAGAGGTGTTGGGTTTGCGCCAGACATAGAGTTTTCCTTGATGGCCAAAAATCTCAATTTTAGTCTAATCTGATCAGATTACCTCCTTCCATATGTTTGGGGAGTCTCCCACAGGCCTTTTGGCAAACACTAAACGTGTTTGCAAATTTTTTTCTTTAAGCAATGGCTTTTTTTCTGGGCACTCTTCTGTAAAGCCCAGCTCTGTGGCGTGTACGGCTTAAAGTGGTCCTAGGGACAGATACTCCAATCTCTGCTGTGGAGATTTGCAGCTCCTTCAGGGTTATCTTTGGTCTCTTTGTTGCCTGTCTGATTAATGCCCTCCTTGCCTGTTCTGTGAGTTTGGTGGGCAGCCCTCTCTTGGCAGGTTTGTTGTGGTGCCATATTCTTTTAAAAATGTGTAATAGATTTAATGGTGCTCCGTGGGATGTTCAAAGTTTCTGATATTTTTTATAACCCAACTCTGATCTGTACTTCTCCACAACTTTGTCCCTGACCTGTTTGGAGAGGTCCTTGGACATCATGGTGCCGCTTGTTTGGTGGTGGTGCCGCTTGCGTAGTTGTATTGCATGCCTTTCAGAACAGGTGTATATATACTGAGATCATGTGACACTTAGATTGCACACAGGTGCACAGGTGCAACTTTATTTAACTAATTATGTGACTTTTGAAGGTAATTGGTTGCACCAGATCTTATTTAGTTTTTTTTCATTTCACTTCACCAATTTTGACTATTTTGTGTTTGTCCATTACATGAAATCCAAATAAAAATCTATTTAAATTACAGGTTGTAATGCAACAATAGGAAAAACGCCCAGGGAGATGAATACTTTTGCAAGGCACTGTACCTCAACTGGTATGCCATCCATCCCTAGAGTTTTCCCAGGCTTAAAGGCTTTAATTGCATCAAGAAGTTCCTCCTTTGGCCTTCACATGAGTCTTTCTGTATAGCTGTTAATTTTAGATTATTAATAGAAAAAAATTCATACAATTTGGTTAGTGGAGATGGAGGAGACTGAAATGAAAACATACACCTAAAGTACTGTGCTTTCTCTTTCAAAATATTGTTTGGTGAATCATGGGGGACTCTGTCATTTAACAAGTTTCAGTAAATAATTTTTGGTAGCATTTCTATGTTGAAGATTAAAAAAATATTTGGTGCATTTCACCCCATATTCCATCCAGTTCAGTTTATTTTTTATAATTTTATAATATATTAGACTTGATCTTTCTTGAATAAGTTCCTCCATTTATTTATTTTTTTCTAACTTATTCTGTGCCTCTATATTTAAATATGAGTAATGAATTGCATGGCATCTAAAGGCACATTTAAAAGTGTCCTATACAATAATGGGATCTGCTGTACCTATGTTATGTCGGAAAAAGTCAGTAATGAATTCTTCTGTACTAGTTAAAAACAAATTATCATCCAATAAGCTTTGATTACATTTCCAATATCCTCCCCGACATGGAAATTCTGCAAGCGTAATGTATATGCCAATTATTTGATGGTCCGACCGCATTCTGTCCACTATAAACACTTTCTAAACTTTTGGTGCCAGCAAGAATGACATAAGAAAGTAGTCAAGACGACTAGCTTGATTGAGCTTCCACCATGTATATCTCAATTGGTCAGGATTTGTAAGCCTCCATATATCCACGATATTCATGATTTCCTTAAGTGCATGTGGGTGATAGTTTGTTTATGGTCCAATAACATATTTAAAATAATCTGTCTACCTTGCGGATCTGTTTGGACAATTTTCAAATTCGGATCAAAATTACTGTTAATAACATCACCCCTTTGGAGTTTCTTTGCCCATGGGAGAAGTATACGTAGTAATGAATTGTAGTAAGCAAAAAAGTGTATATTTGAGATTCTTCAAAGTAGCCACCCTTTGTCTTGGTGACAGCTTTGCACACTCTTGGCATTTTCTCAACCAGCTTCACCTGGAATGCTTTTCCAACAGTCTTGAAGGAGTTCCCACATATGCTGAGCACTTGTTGGCTGCTTTTCCTTCACTCTGCAGTCCAACTCATCCCAAACCATCTCAATTGGGTTGGAGGTGTGTTGGGTCATTGTCCTGTTGGAAAACAAATGGTAGTCCCACTAGGTGCAAACCAGATGGGATGGCGTATCGCTGCAGAATGCTGTGGTAGCCATGCTGTTTATGTGTGCCTTTGGTTGGAACCAAAAATCTCAAATTTGGACTCATCAGACCAATGGACAGATTTCCACCGGTCTAAATGTCCATTGCTCATGTTTCATGGCCAAAGAAAGCAAGTTTCTTCTTATTATTGGTGTTCTTTAGTAGTGTTTTTTTTGCAGCAATTCAACCATGAAGGCCTGATTCACGCAGTCTCCTCTGAACAGTTGATGTTGAGATGTGTCTGTTACTTGAACTCTGTGAAGCATTTCTGCGATTTCTGAGACTGGTAACTCTAACTTCCCTCTGCAGCAGAGATATCTGTGGATCTTCCTTTACTGTGGCAGTCCTCATGAGAGCCAGTTTCATCATTGCGCTTGATGGTTTTTGAAATTTTCCGGATTGACTGACCTTCATGCCTTAAAGTAATGATGGACTGTCGTTTCTCTTTGCATATTTGAGCTGTTCTTGCCATAATATGGACTTGGTCTTTTACCAAATAAGACTATATATACCACCTCTACCTTGTCACAACACAACTGATTGGCTCAAACACATCAAGAAGGAAAGAAATTCCACAAATGACCTTTTAACAAGGCACACCTGTTAATTGAAATGCATTCCAGGTGACTACCTCATGAAGCTGGTTGAGAGAATGCCAAGAGTGTGCAAAGCTGTCATCAAGAATCTCAAATATAAAATATATTTTGATTTGTTTTAAACAAATGTGGTTACTACATGATTCCATCTGTGTTATTTCATAATGTTGATGTCTTCACTATTATTCCACAATGTAGAAAATAGTAAAAATAAAGAAAAACCCTTAAATGAGTAGGTGTGTCCAAACTTTTGGCTGGTAGTGTATATATATTAAAAGATGTTTCATTTCTTAATTTATTTCCACAATTAACTAATAACATGTGTAATAATGTAGGCAGTTAATGTGAAGGATTTGTTACCAGGATTGCAATTATTATTTTGGCAAACAATTATTGTGATTCATCCTATATTGTCCCAAACATCATTACCCCATAGCAACATATGTGGGATACATACACACACACACTCTCTCCACCCTTCCCCCATAAACAACCACAAGCTCTGATGTTCAACAGTTGTTCCATCCCCGAGCCCAACTCTAGAAAATACTTGATGTGCGAATGCATATACGCTTGTAGCTGATTGAGACGGCATGCAACATTTAGCATGTATGGGAAGATTTGATTAACCAATGCCAAGTCCTAGCTGATGGAGCTCAGATACACCCCCTTCCCTTGAAACACACACACACACACGCTGGTCCCCCATTTTGACCATTTCCCCAAGTATCTCTGTGCAGACAGAAAGTTGATACATTTTTGCCACCAGGGCCACAATAAGTTTCCCCCTCTCTGATTATCTGAGTGTGACCTCCTCCCCATGGGTTACTGCAGTTATTGTTGCCAGCACTGCTATGTTGTCCCCTTGATCGAGGCACTTAAACCCCCCACAACAACAGTTCCCTGAGCGCCCAGTGTGGCAGACCTCTCCAAAAACCTGTATATGTATGTGTGTCTTTCAGATGGTTGGGTTAGAAGCAGAAGTCAATTTCAGTTGGACCTTGTGTGCAAATGACCAATAAAGTGATCTTAATCTGATAATGTTGAGCAGTACCATGTGAGTTAGGAGTTAGAGAAAAGCCACTGCGTGAGAACACAGACCAATTATTTAGAGAAAAACAAAACTGCATCCAATTCCCAACCCCCCTCACTCACACAAACACTCACTCTTTTTCACAATAACGCTTCCTGTGGATGTGTCTAATTATGTGTGCATGGCGTACAGAATGGACAATGAGATGGGCATAAGCAGTGTGTGAGTGTGTATGTGTGTGCGCGCGCGCCTCCTTTCACTGGCTGTCAGCTCCATGAGATTGATGGTATGAAATGTCCAAACAGAAGGAGAGACCTGTCACCCCTTTCAGAGCCAGAAGGTCTTGGGTGTGTGTGTGTGTGTGTGTGTGCATGATTTTTCAAAATGTCGAGTTTTTGTAAGACCCCAGGACATCGGGAGATGGCGACAAATCTGTCCACTACGGGCAACATTTACATTTTTTTGTGGTGAACCCGGGTCTATAAAAGAGCAGTCAGCTGCTTAGACCACCGGTACATTCATCCATAAGGACTTTGCAAGGCCAGTCTTAATTAATGGCTAAACTAAACAATGGAGTTGTTTTTCTGAACTTAAACAATCAGAATGAATGCCTGAATAAAATTAACCCTATCCCTAACCAAATGGAATTAATGCCTGACTGTTTTACTTAAAGCTGCAATATGTAATTTGGGTGACCCGACCAAATTCACATAGAAATGTGAGTTATAGATCTGTCATTGAAAGCAAGTCTAAGAAGCGGTAGATCTGGTCTATGTGCACAATTTCTATGCTGCACATGCTTAAGTTAAATTTTTGCGTCTTTTACTTTTGGTCGGTTTTGTACACCCACTTCAAACAGCTGAAAATACAATATTTTTGGTTATGGAAAATGTATTTCACAGCTGTTAAGATGGTACAATGATTCTCCACACATTGACTGCTTTTTGGTCACATAAACTGAAAGGAGGCAAACTATTAGAATTTTAGCAACCAGAAAATGGCTTAGCAATTTCTGCATATTTCATCTTTAACGAAGTCAGAATCAATGCCTAAATCAAGGCATTGGTCACAATGGGACTCCCCTGTTGAAATAAAGGTAAAACAAGATCAATCAAAACCGGCCACTAGAGGCAACGGTGAGCACTACTATCATGAAGTAGGCTTGGCTTTTGCTAGGGTGTTGTGGATGGCAGATGGGCGGATGCTGGATTCAAAGGTCATGTGTTCAATCCCAGTGATAGGCACTGCGGTATCAACAAACACTTCAAATTTTTACGTTTGGTGCAACTTCGAAATTTGACATTTGGAGAAATGTCTATTTTGCAGTGAGACTGACAGCTTGTTGTGTGATCTTGTCTGTACATGTGTGCGTTGGGGAGGTACTCACATCACTTGGAAGGGGCAGTTGGGTGTGTGTAGGAACTTCAGTTCTCGGATGTTGCGCTGGGGGACGGTGTTGACTGTAGAACGACACCAACACCTCTCCACCAGACTGATGGGTTTAGCTGAAGAGGGGGTTGAACAGAGAATATGAATGTCATGTACAGTAACATGAATATAATATCCTTCAACTACACATTTTGCATTGGAGAGTAGAGAAATTGTTGCAGTTTTAAAGCAAACTGTCTGCAATTCTACACATTTTTGTCACAGGGCGGAGAGAAGTTAAGCAGTTTTAAAGCTCATTTCCTGCAATTCTACACATTTTGTCAAGACTTATGCCATGTTAATGATATCTGGGTGAGAGGGATTAACCAAATCAAGGGAGGCCTCCTGGAGGTCATGGCCCCTGGGCACATGACCAGCATGCTCGTTTAGATAACTGGCTAGACTAACTTACCAATCCAAAAACATTATAGCTGGCATGGCTAATTGAGTGACGGTCAGTGACTGACATAACAGAAAAACTGCTGATGCAGAACCAAATTTGAAACTTGCACCTTGTGTATTATACTATTCTAACACGCAACACGCAACCTCAACTCATTTGAGATGGTTTGGGATGAGTTGGACTGCAGAGTAAAGGAAAAGCAGCCAACAAGTGCTCAGCATATGTGAGAACTCCTTCAAGACTGTTGGAAAAGCATTCCATGTGAAGCTGGTTGAGAGAATTCCAAGAGTGTGCAAAGCTGTCATCAAGGCAAAGGGTGGCTACTTTGAAGAATCTCAAATATGAAATATAATTTGATTTGTTTAACAATTTTTGATTACTACATGATTCCATATGTGTTATTTCATAGTTTTGATGTCTTCAATATTATTCTACAATGTAGAAAATAGTAAAAATAAAGAAATTCCCTGGAATGAGCAGGTGTCCAAACTTTTGACTGGTACTGTACATATATTTATTTTATTGTCAGGGGGTCCCTAGTAGCCGGGGGCCCTAAGCAACTGCTTAAGTCAATGAGAAACATCTACAGTAAGAGATAAGTGGAGAATATGAATACAACCACTCATTGTCTCAGAAAATAGGAGAACCCAAGGCCTAGTCAAATAATACAGTCAGAGATGAGCAAGGCATCATTATACTACTAAACCCCTCACTTTCTTACTTTCTCTCTCACACATGTATATTATGCAGTGAGTGTGTTTGTTTAGTAAATCATGTTTGGTAATCTTTGTATTTTCTTTAACTTGGTGATGCGGTGGATGTTTGAAATCATTTAACAGAATGTTCCAATATCAGACCGACAGTAGGCTACTGTTCTGTGGTTAATCATACCATTTTCTTGACAAGGACATTTCACAAATCACAAGGAATTGTGATTAGAAATACAAAGTCGATAATTTACTAAACAACAAATAAACATATTGTGATAAAGACTTTAATAGCCCATTATTTGTTGAACATTTTTTAAGCTAAAATGGTAATTTAATGAGAGTAGGTCTAGTCCTAATTCAATTTCATACCACATTAAGTTCAGTGTTTAGGGCGTTCACTGCTCTAGAATGTAGAGAAAAACGGAGCAATTCAATAGGGATACTATGAAAGTAATGTCAAGACCTTGTTTTCTTTTGCCCTATGTCATTATAAATCACATTGAATGAATCATTAGCTTGTTCTCTACAATAGTATAACCTTAATATACATGTACTTGACAGTTGTTGAAGAAATAACGTTAATTTTCTTTCCATGGCATTGTTGAATACTAATTTCTGATTGGCTTGAAGTGTATTCTAGAGCGTGCATTATTTCCCTGTAATGAACAGTACATCAGCATGGTAGCAATGGCTGTAGTTACTTCTTACATGGTTTGTTTGAGCTGCTTTTTAAAGCAAAAGTCGATTTAAAAACGTTATTGTCATTGTTGAATTCGATTTTCATAATAGCAAACTAGGGCTACATTCCAAACACTTAAGACACACCTTCTCCCGTCAACCCTCAAATTAAATGGACACTTCTGATGACATCATGACGTCTGACGAGTTTACACTTGCAGGGCAAGGGGATGCGGGAGGAAGCAATGAATTTTAAATGGACCGCCCTTGGCAGGAAATTTGTCACGGGTTCATCCCGCAAAGATTGTGTTTTCAGCCACTGGTAGCATGTGGGTGCTTTATTTGCGCTACAGTCAATTATGATTAAATGTCAAATTAAATGAACTATATAATATGCCTACTGTATGATAGCTAGCAAATTAATTATCTAACTAGAACTTCTGAAGAAGGAAAATGTTTTATTACATTTGACAAAAGTTAACCAAACAACAGCATTACTTTTATGATGTGTTTGACCCATCATGTGCATGAGTAGCACAATTTCAAACTTACTTACATTTGTTTTTATATACACATGTATGTTGACTTCTCCATATTAATGTTGGTTTTAAGTTGACTGACTTTTCTTAGCGGGTGTACAATCATCGCGAATTGAATTATGGGGCGTTTCAGGCCCGAAGTGAACATAATTCTATACTCGCAAACTCCATTAAAAACGAGGGCTGAGGGGCTTACGTTGCAAACTTCTCTTGCTTGGCTAATCATTTGGACCAAAGACAAATGTGGCCGCGGGGATTCCCCCAATGGCATAAGGCGAGGGTATGTCTTTTGTGAGTTTGAAAGGGCTAAACTAGCATGTCTGTTTGGTTACCATGGCAACTACTGTAGCTATCTACTAAACTTGCTAGCTACTTCAGTGGATGTTGAACACATTTCTAGTGGCAAATGTTTTCAATTATAACCATTGTATAAAAGAGAATGCAACTCCGTGGAAGGTCAGTTCCACTCCGCTAGTGAGTCGCAACCTCTAAGTCGTTCATTATTTTCCATAGAACGCATAGCCCCTTGTTGATTATCCCTTACGTGACCAATGCTAGTTTAGACCGTGCCGCTCTTTGTTGTATCTCTTCTATATTTGTGGTTGGGAGGTGGTACCATTTGGAGGTATTTACGCAGGATGGACAAATCAAAATTAACTTAATAACTTCATCATTTTGATCTCCAGATCCTTGTTTTTCATTAGCTATATTGGCAATCAATATACGCCGAGAGGGGCCATTTCTACGGTGATTTAAAGGGAAAGACTCAGAAATACACAATGAAAACAGGAACATATCGCCTTTGCGGAGGTTGGATATTGAAATTCAGTCTGTTAGCTTTGTAAATAAATATATATTTAGTCCCTATGTTTGTATTCTGCAGATTTCATTTTAAAAACAGGGGATTTTTCTATCACAAACGTCTATTGACGTTCGAAGGGCTCCCGAGTGGCGCAGCTGTCTAATTTGTTCTTAAGCACCCCCCCCCCCCCCCATGTTGACTCCTATGGAGGACCAACCCTGCATTAATTAGAATCAAATGAAGAAATGCACACATAAATAGATAACTAAAACGATGCTTCTTTGTAATATCTAATTATTCAAACTTTAATTCATTTGATTCATTTAAATATTTATAATTTATTTATGCTTTCTTGCTCCAATATGATGAGGGGGTGTCAATCAAACGTCTGTGGGTGGTATCTAACTCACCATTGGTTGAACAATGTAATGGAACGTTGCTTCGATCGCTTTTGCACCAGCTATGTGAAGCTAGCCACAATAACGAATAGCCACAATAGTATAATTTGTGGTTTGCCTTCAAAATAATAGTCCCTCATTGACACTGATACAAATAATGGAATCATGCTACATTTGGACTCGATAATGGGGGTGTATTGCATGCATTGTACAACCTTGCCAATAGATCTTGGATACATTAAATATTCACAACTGTTAAGAGTTTACACAAATATTAGCATCATAGCTCTTATTGCAGGACTTTAACTGTGGGAAATCATCTCACTATTCAACCTATTTACCTATGGATCTTGGATCCATGAAATGGGGTATCAGCCTACTCAGTGACACCCAGAGAACACAACTGTGAAGAGTTTACAAATATTGCGTTGTAGCTCATATTGCAGGACTTTGACTGTGGGAAATCACCTCACCAGTCAGTATGTTGTGCGTATTGGACATTCATATTGCAATGTACAGCCTTACCTATGGATCTTGGGTCCATGAAAGGGGGTATCAGCCAACTCAATTACGCCAACAGAACACAACTGTTATGAACTTTATATGAACTCTTATTGCAGGACTTTGTTGGGTGCATTTGCTGTTTGTGTCGGTTGTGTTTCAGATTATTTTGTGCCTAATATAAATTAATGGGAAATAATGTATTGTCATTTGAGGCAATTTTAATAAGAATATATGTTTCTAATGTAGATGCTACCATGATTACGGATAATCCTGACTGCATCGTGAATAATGATTAGTGAGAATGCGCTGTTGGCTAGAGAGCACATGCCAATTCCAGAGTGGTCACAAATCATTATGTAACGCAACATTTTTTGTGAGAAAACTATCAGAGTTGAAAATGTAATAAACTCATTTAACTAGTGTTTTTTCAGTACATGGGAATTTAAACACAATGTATTTTTATGTGCACTACGTCATCATGCACAGCCATTTATCTGCAACAAGTAAAATTGATGGAAACATCTCTGGTGGGAAAATGCAGTTTTTATGCAGATTTTAGAATATTTGGATAAATGTGTCACCAATTGGATGGAAACCAAGCAAATTACACTAACAAAAGTGTTGAATTGTTCAGCAACACATGCAGTAAATTCTAAAAATGACTTTTGTGTTGAAAGGTATATATTACACTTATTGTCATCTCCCTATCACTACATGCTGTGACATGGGCCTGGATGGTGACAAATCTACAAGCTGCCTAAGGACCTTACTGGGATGTACAGCATCAGTCTCTCTCTGTCTCGCTGCCATTCTGTCAACATGAAACTCAGCAAAAAAAAGAAACATCCCTTTTTCAGGAACCTGTCTTTCAAAGATAATTCGTAAAAATCCACAGATCTTCATTGTAAAGGGTTTAACCTCTAGGGTACGTGGGACGGTAGCGTCCCACCTCTTCAACAGCCAGTGAAACTGCAGGGCGCCAAATTCAAAACAGAAATCCCATAATTAAAATTCCTCAAACATACATCTATTTTACACCATTTTAAAGATACACTTGTTGTAAATCCAGCCACAGTGTCCGATTTCAAAAAGGCTTTACGACGAAAGCAAACCAAACGATTATGTTAGGTGAGTGCCTATTCACAGAACACAGCCATTTTTCCAGCCAACGAGAGGATTCACAAAAAGCAGAAATATAGATATAATTAATCAGTAACCTTTGATGATCTTCATCAGATGACACTCATAGGACTTCATGTTACACAATACATGTATGTTTTGTTCGGTAAAGTTCATATTTATATCCAAAAATCAGAGTTTACATTGGTGCGTTACATTCAGTAGTTCCAAAACATCCGGTGATTTTGCAGAGAGCCACATCAATTTACAGAAATACTCATTATAAATGTTGATGAAAATACAAGTGTTATGCATGGAATTTTAGATCCACTTCTCCTTAATGCAACCGCAGTGTCAGATTTCAAAAAAGCTTTACGGAAAAAGCAAACCATGCAATAATCTGAGGTCGGCGTTCAGAGCCCAATCAAGACAAAAATATATCCGCCATATTGTGCAGTCAACAGAAGTCAGAAATAACATTATAAACATTCACTTACCTTTGATGATCTTCATCAGACTGCACTCTCAGGAATCCCAGTTCCACAATAAATGTTTGTTTTGTTCGATAATGTCCATCATTTATGTCCAAATACCTCGTTGTTCTAGCGTTCAGTACACTTTCCAAACTCACGACCCGCGGGCAAGTCCAGAGGAAAGTACGGACGAAAAGTTAAAAGTTATTACAGTCCGTAAAAACACGACAAAGTATTGAATCAATCTTTAGGATGTTTTTAACATAAATCTTCCATGTTCCAACCGGAGAATTCCTTTGTCTTCAGAAGTGGGATGGAACAGAGCTCGCTCTCACATGAACGCGCATGGTCAGCGCATGTTCGGGTCATGGTAGACCTTACTCAATCCCCTCTCATTCGGCCCCACTTCACAGTAGAAGCATCAGACAAGGTTCTAAAGACTGACATCTAGTGGAAGCCTTAGGAAGTGCAACATTACCAATATCCCACTGTATCTTCAATAGGTGCTGAGTTAAATCGACCAACCTCAGATTTCCCACTTCCTGGTTGGATTTCTCAGGTTTTTACCTGCCATATGAGTTCTGTTATACTCACAGACATCATTCAAACCGTTTTAGAAACTTCAGAGTGTTTTCTATCCAAATCTACTAATAATATGCATATTCTAGCTTTTATGGCTGAGAAACAGGCCGTTTACTCTGGGCACGCTTTTCATCCGGACGTGAAAATACTGCCCCCTACCCCAAAGACGTTAAACACTGTTTCCCATGCTTGTTCAATGAACCATAAACAATTAATGAACATGCACTTGTGGAACGGTCGTTAAGACACTAACAGCTTACAGATGGTAGGCAATTAAGGTCACAGTTATGAAAACGTAGGACACTAAAGAGGCCTTTCTACTGACTCTGAAAAACACCAAAAGAAAGATGCCCAGGGTCCCTGCTCATCTGCGTGAATGTGCCTTAGGCATGTTGCAAGGAGGCATGAGGACTGCAGATGTGGCCAGGGCAATAAATTGCAATGTCTGTACTGTGAGACGCCTAAGACAGCGCTACAGGGAGACAGGACGGACAGCTGATCGTCCTCGCAGTGGCAGACCACGTGTAACAACACCTGCACAGGATCGGTACATCCGAACATCACACCTGCGGGACAGGTACAGGATGGCAACAACAACTGCCCGAGTTACGAAAGGAAAGCACAATCCCTCCATCAGTGCTCAGACTGTACGCAATAGGCTGAGAGGCTGGACTGAGGGCTTGTAGGTCTGTTGTAAGGCAGGTCCTCACCAGACATCAGCGGCAACGACATCGCCTATGGGCACAAACCCACCGTCGCTGTGCCAGACAGGACTGGCAAAAAGTGCTCTTCACTGACGAGTCGCGGTATTGTCTCACCAGGGGTGATGGTTGGATTCGCGTTTATCGTTGAAGGAATGAGCGTTACACCGAGGCCTGTACTCTGGAACGGGATTGGAGGTGGCGGATCTGTCATTTCCTGGGGCGGTGTGTCACAGCATCATCAGACTGAGCTTGTTGTCATTGCAGGCAATCTCAACACTGCGTTACAGGGAAGACATCCTTCTCCCTCATGTGGTACCCTTCCTGCAGGCTCAGTTGACAGTAAGAGGACGTTTTCTTTTTTTGCTGAGTTTATTATATGTAACCACTCAAATTCTTATGAACTGCTACGGACACAATCACTGACTTATATTCACTTTGTCTACTTGCCCCATTCTTCAATCTTGTCTGGGATATATATTTTAGTTGACACACCTGTGTGATGTATCTAATATACAGTGAATTTGGAAAGTATTCAGACTGCTTGAATTTATACACCTTTTGTTACGTTAGTCTTATTCTAAAATGTATTAAATATATTTTTTTCCCTTATCAAATCAACACACTGTACCAAATAATGGCAAAATGAAAACAGTTATTTAGACATTTTTGCAAATGTATTAAAAAATAAACAGAATACCTTATATACATAAGTATTCGAACCCTTTGCTATGAGACTCGAAATTGAGCTCAGGTGCATCCGGTTTCCATTGATCAACCTTGAGATGTTTCTACAACTTGATTGGAGTCCACCTGTGGTAAATTCAATTGATTGGACATGATTTGGAAAGGCACACACCTGTCTATATAATGACCAACAGTTGACAGTGCATGTCATAGCAAAAACAAAGCCATGTGGTCGAAGGAATTGTCCGTAGAGCTCCAAGACAGGATTGTATCGAAGTATAGATCTGGGGAAGAGTACCAAAAAGATGTCTGCAGAATTGAAGGTCCCCCAGAACACAGTGGCCTCCATCATATTTAAATGGAAGAAGTTTGGAACCACCAATACTCTTCCTAAAGCTGGCCAAACTGTGCAACCGAGGGAAAGGGTCTTGGTCAGAGAAGTTCCTCTGTGGAGATGGGAGAACCTTCCAGAAGGACAACCATCTCTGCAGCACTCCACCAATCAGGTGTTTATGGTAGAGCGGCCAGACATAAGCCACTCCTCAGTAAAAGGCACGACTGTCCACTTGGAGTTTGCCAAAAGGCACCTAAAGGACTGAGAAACAAGATTCTCTGGTCTGATGAAACCAATATTGAATGCTTTGGCCTGAATGCCAAGCGTCACATCTGGATGAAACCTTGCACCATCCTTACAGTGAAGCATGGTGGTGGCAGCATCATGCTGTGGGTATGTTTTTCAGCGGCAGGGACTGAGAGACTAGTCAGGATCGAGGGAAAGATGAACGGCGCTAAGTACAGAGATCCTTGATGAAAACCTGCCCCAGAACGTTCAGGACCTTAGACTGGGGCGAAGGTTCCCCTTCCAACAGGACAACGACCCTAAACACACAGCCAAGAAAACACAGAAGTGGCTTCGGGAGTTTCTGTATGCCCTTGAGCGGCCCGGACTTGAACCTAATTGAACATATCTGGAGATTCCTGAAAATAGCTGTGCAGCGACAGTCACCATCCAACCTGACAGAGCTTGAGAGAATCTGCAGAGAAGAATGGGAGAAAGTCCCCAAATACAGGTTTGCCAAGGTTGTTGTGTCATACCCAAGAAGACAAGGCTGTAATCACTGCCAAAGCCGCTTCAACACGGTACTGAGTAAAGGGTCTAAATACTTAAACGTGATATTTAAGTTTGTTAGAAATGTCTAAAAACCTGTATTTTTGTCATTATGGGGTGTTTTGATTATTTAAAAAAATGTAATCAATTTTAGAATAAGGCTGTAACGTAACAAAATGTGGAACAAGTCAAGGGGTCTGATTACCTTCCGAATGCACTGTACATGAATAAAAATGTATTCACCCTGGACTTGCGTTGCATTTACTTTAGACTTTTTGAATCACAAGCTCCTCCAAGTGTTGTCTTTGTGTTTAAGTTACAACAGAAGTTAGTCAAAGGTAGTGTGAGGACCCAACGTTACAAACATGCTATGAAAAAGTAGTATTGTAATCTAACAATAAAATGTGTTTATACAAAACCCATCCCCAAAATATATCCTTTGAAAGCCTTGATACTGTAGTTGCATCCTTCCACAGGGAACTGTCTGCAGATAGCTGACAACAGGGTGGCAGGTCTTTTGATGTGCTGCTTTAAAGTTCCATAGCCCAACAGACTCATCTGGGGATAGGGGGATGGACACATGTTAGTTTTGATAAATGTCTGGGAGATTTTTACAGAGGGGAGAGCAAGAGTTTTGGCGTGAGTACAGTAAATCCAATCCAACCAGTGGCCCTTGATAATATGCTATCACACAGGCAGAACTACCATAGTGAAGTAGGCTTACAGTGCATCAAGTATACTAATGAGTGTAGCCTACTTCTCTGTGCTCTGGAGAGATCGCAGTTAGTTGGTCAGAAGGCTCTGGAGGTCCTTGGACCATTCTTTCTGTGTAGCACCTGGAGAGAGATGGATAAGGGTGGTGAGTGCTAGAAAGAGAGCCAGCCCTCAACCCTGACCTCCCACTGGCCCAGGGCCTCCTCCCTAGTTTTACGCAATGTAAAGGAAAACAATATCATGACTCACTGACAGAGTGATCCATGTTCCTGCTGGTAGCAAGCCTCAACCTGGATGCAGTGAAATGTCCTGCTGGTAGGTTTGCAAATCAGTTGACAACCCTGCCAAGATTAACAAAATACAATTTTCTGTATTTATGATTAATTTATCAGTTTGCCTACTTGACATTCATGTCTCTAAATGACAACATTAGATCTGATTAAAAGTACACATGCCATTTGTGATAACAGCTATGACAAATTACATGGCGTACATGTGAATTTATAGCTAGCTAAGATATTATTTATATTATGGCACCGCGTCTCATCTCACTAACAATTGCTAAGGCGAACAGCAAATTTCACTATTGTGGCTAATCCTTATTGTGGCTAGCTTCACATAGGGGACTTATTCCATCATGACAACATGCTCCTCCTTATTTGACTGTAGTTAGCTAGCTGCTAGCTTAGATGTTGGTCATTGTTGACACCGAATCTTGCAGCCAAACTGCTTCAAAGATGGATAATGTCAAGAATTAGCAAATGTAGCTAACTAAATGATAACTTATTAAGCAATAGAGTGGATACTTAATATGGTTATCTAGCTAATGTGAGCTAGCCAACATGCATTGCCTCTTACACATGCCACAATACTGCTTGCTTTTACATCTGACATTTATCTACCGTAGCTAGCTAGATAATAATGGTTTATGATACTTGCAGTTTAGTTCCTTATCTAGCTAACTGTAAAACTGAGAGTCTGGCTGTAAAACGCAGCTAGCTAGCCACCTCGACTTTATCAGTTGTAGCCAAGCTAGCTAGCTTGATACTCACTCAGTAACGTTAGCTTACCATGCTTTTCTGGCTAGCTGGACATTCCTCTCGCACATCCCGGTTGACTACTTCTTGCCCATCCCATTTTTTCTTATTCTGTGGGTTTTATGGCGGACTACAACCCAAAAAGGTGTATTGCTGACACCAACTGGACAGGTTGAAAAACCAAAACAAGGTAAAAAGAAAATCCATATGTGATAGGGAAACTAACTTAATGCAACTAAATAAAAAGAGTACATTGGCAAAAACAAAACTCTCACTTCTTCCTTCTTTCAAATCTCCGTATCTCCCTTCTCAGGCTCTACTGACAATATTCCATGTAACTCCTCCGCAGAGAAATCTTTCAGTCCCAGGAACCGCTCTGCCGCATCCACAATGATATCTATCTTCCTGGACCTTCTCTGGCTTGACAGTGCCATTAATCACCATAGCTATAAAGGCCACAAAGCCCACCACCTTAACCTTTAAAATTTCAGGGTACTGCGGGTGAAAGGCAGCCCCTGCAGCTTGGCCTATCCACCACCATGGACACTTCAGGAGCACCATTCAAATCCTCAACCCTTTCAAAAGCTGCTGCATGTGAAATGCTCTGGACAGCCCTGACTTTGGTCACCTCATTCTCTTTTACCCTTGTCGGGCAATTGAAAGATGTAGCTTCATGGTTCCCACCACAATAGCAACATTTTCCTCACTTTTAAAACACATGATATTATCTTTTCCACAAGTAGGACATATCGGCTTCTCCCTTCTGCAAACACTTTACAATGATCACACTGCATTGGTCTTGGGATAAATGTTCTGACTCTGTAGTTTATATAATCAAACTGCACTTGAGTAGGGAGAGACTCCATATCAAAAAACTAAAGGGACAGATAGACTTCACTTTTTCACCATTCACCACACGATTCATCCGGCGTGCATCAATCACTCCAGGAATATTTTTCATCTCTTCAAAATCAACTTCCCTCGAAGCGCCAGATATAACCCCCTTGAGGGGTGCTTTGTTCCGAAGAGACACATGACACTTATCAAATTGGGTGAGACGCAACGTACGTTCCTTCTGATCAGCAGAAGCACCAAAAATCTAAACAAGCCCGATCCTGAAACCCTAGACTTTACTCAGCACCCTCTCCACCAGTTTGGATATCTCAAACGGTTTCTTCAAGATTGGTAATCTGCTCAGCTGCTCCTCATTAACAAACCCTAACTCCCTCTAGATACAAAGGGACATTCTCATCACTGTACACTAATTTGCTCCGTTATCCATTCTTATGGACAATATTCCAATTCTCCTTGATTCTACCGCCATTGGAATCCACTTCATCGTCTGCTTCCGCCATCTTTTTTCACCTCCACACGAGTAGGCCACCACTCCCATCTCTTGGTCTTCTATGTTTAAAACGATATGGCTGTAGTCCGGTGCCTTATTGTCAAAAGCAGCCCACTCGTAACACAGCCACCTAGTGCAGGCAGGCAGTCAATGGCTCAGTGTTCCAAAACTGTTGATCTGTTTCTACATCAAGCAAGGACAATGTTCCATTTGTTGTTTTTGTGTATTTTTATTGTGCGCGTGCAGCACAGCAAAATATAGATTTTATCTGCTATCCCTCCCAAAAAGGGACATATCATATTGAGACATAGCTATACGCTACACATTATTGTTTGGGGTGGATGGAGGGGGGTTCTAATGTGAAACATGGCCTTTAAACTTTGAACACCATTCTGTAATACTGAACGCAGCCCAGGCAAATGCAATCAAGTAACGTGCCGTGGCATTGATCAACCAATGGTGTGTTAGATTCCATCCACAAACATTTGCTTGACACCCCCTCGTTATCATATTGGAGGAAGAAATACAGCAATAATTACCCCTTTCAAAGGCACTTAAATATTTTGTCTTCCCCATTTACCCTCTGAACGGCACATAAACTCAATCCATATCTCAATTGTCTCAAGGCCTAAAAAATGCATCTACACTGATTGAAGTGGATTTAAGAGGTGACATCTGGATTCACCTGGTCAGTCTGTATCATGGAAAGAGCAGGTGTTCTTAATGTGTTGTATTCTCAGTGTATATGGTAGACATGGGGTTTGGACCATTGTTTTTCTGACACAATTCTCTATTGAATTGACATTTGTATAAACCATTAATTAAAAAATAATTTTATGGGTGATCGATCACCTTACGCAGCCCAGGCAAATGACACCCTTCAGACATTTTTTGGAAAGGGATTAGTAGGCTATATCCTGTCCCTAAATCTCTCACACATTTTCCGTGAAATTATGCAAAACGTAGGCCTATTGCAGCATTTCGTTCATGTTTGTTGTTCGAGGCGCATGTGTCTTCTCGTTTCATTTGTAGCTTTGCCATGAATGAGATCTCACAAAAACGCAAAATATTTTTGCAATAGTTTTTGCAGGATTTACTCGAAATCGGTGAGATCACGTTGCCTGTCCAGATACAATCTCGGGTTATTTGCATATTTGCAGCCTGTTTAATAGATCATCTTTATTAAGAGACGCAACGAATTGTATAGAGCAGCTCCAGGGAAAGATAGCCAAATGCAATTAAATAATGTTTTATGTAGTTCTGCTATTGCACAATTTAAAAAAAGTTTCGCGTTTCAGTTTCAAACCTCTTCATCGACAAATTCTCACTATAGCCCCGGTGCTTAACGGTCATCAGGTGAGGTGATAACAACCTGGATTAACCCTCTCCGTCCACAAAAGAAGTACCCTGAGGTCATTGTAATGACGCGACACTTGAACCAGCCGCATTACCAAGAGAAAGAGGCCGCAGTAGAGAGCCATCTACCCGGCTGAGTGATGTCGCCAGCACCGCTATCGCACTGGCTTTGTGTTGGAGGCTAATTTGAGGGTAATTAAATGGTAACAAAAGGAAAGGACAAATACACATATTAATCAGCAATCCGACTGAGGTCTGCTGCGCTACAGACAGCCTATATGCACACACTGCTAGAGTTCTAGTGTCCTGGTGGGGTTGCTTTACGCACGACGGGTAGGCTATACATGCGCAATGCCACTTGTTATTGCTGCTCATGGGGAATATAACTGGAAATGTATGATATTCCGAGGGGAATTTCAAAGAGCCATTCATCGAACAGTTTAGTTGAAAATACAATTATGTGCATAGGCTATAGCAAAGTGAACATAGGAACTAGACTTTCAATAATCAAATAAAGCATGTTGGTTGTTGGTGATCCCACTCTTTCAATGATTCAAAACAGACGTAATAAATTCCATAAAATAGTTTACACTATATTTAATTGCACCGCGATCAGACAATTGTTTAGGCTAGGGCCAATACAAATCAAATAGCCTAGATTATTTTAATTACGAGTGACTAATGTATATCTGATAGTGGCATAAACAGTAGAATTACAAAAATGATCAGGTGCATCTCACTAGAACAACCTTTTAACATGCAGCGCCTCGGGCACACACAGAACCACCCCACGGCGGCATAAAAACATATCCAAACAATTACACGAATGCTTAATTTTAATAACGAATAACATATATAATAGCTAAACTCATACACCGTAGCCTACCTTGTGAGAAAGGAGCGTATGTCGCCACAGCGAGCATAGCCATAACCGCCAAGTATTTAACATCCATGATTAACGATACCGGTCCGATAATCTGTTCAATGTAGAGTCCAGATCGCACTGTGAAAGTGTGTGTCGGAGTGTTGAAGTTATGCACGGTGCATACAAGGCACGCTGCAGAGGAGGAAAGGGAAAGTGGGAGTGTTTGAGGATGAACAAATTACCCCTCCCCCACACGCGCGCACTCACACATGCATGCTCGCGGACTCATACACGTTCTCAAAAGGTGGAAGTGTGTGTGTGTGTGGATTTCATTTATGACCCCCTGGCAAGGCGAGTTTCCTCTATCAGAAATCTCTGGACCTGAATCAAAGTGTTACGAAAATCTTTGCAAACTTCCCATGCTTTACCTCAAATAAAATGTTCTTGGTCACATACACGTGATTAGCAGATGTTATTGAGGATGTAGCGAAAAGCTTGTGCTTCTAGCTCTGACAGTGCAGTAATATCTAAGAAGTAATATCTAACAAATTACACAACATATACCCAAACAGTGGTGGTTCTAGCTTGTTTGGCTCCCTGGGCGAACCCCCCCTTCTGCACCCCCCCCCCCCCCCCCCCCCCTCCCCACGTCAGCAAAAAAAAAAACATTCTGCACTAACTGTAATTTTTATTCAGACATTTGGAATAACACAAATAAATCATTCTAACATTTAATACTATATAAAAATATAAACAAAAATAAGACTCACAGTTGAATTCGGAAGTTTACATACGCTTAGGTTGGAGTCATTTAAAACACTCCACAAATGTCTTGTTAACAATCTATAGTTTTGGCAAGTCGGTTAGGACATCTACTATGTGTATGACACAAGTAATCTTTCCAACAATTGTTTACAGACAGATTATTTCACTTATAATTCACTGTATCACAATTCCAGTGGGTCAGAAGTTTACATACACTAAGTTGACTGTGCCTTTAAACAGCTTGGAAAATTCCAGAAAATGATGTCATCAATCAATCAAGTTCAATCAAATTTATTTTATATAGCCCTTCGTACATCAGCTAATATCTCGAAGTGCTGTACAGAAACCCAGCCTAAAACCCCAAACAGCTAGTAATGCAGGTGTAGAAGCACGGTGGCTAGGAAAAACTCCCTAGAAAGGCCAAAACCTAGGAAGAAACCTAGAGAGGAATCAGGCTATGAGGGGTGGCCAGTCCTCTTCTGGCTGTGCCGGGTGGAGATTATAACAGAACTATGCCAAGATGTTCAAAAATGTTCATAAGTGACAAGCATGGTCAAATAATAATCCTGAATAAATGTCAGTTGGCTTTTCATAGCCGATCATTAAGAGTTGAAAACAGCAGGTCTGGGACAGGTGGCGGTTCCATAACCGCAGGCAGAACAGTTGAAACTGGAATAGCAGCAAGGCCAGGCGGACTGGGGACAGCAAGGAGTCACCACGCCCGGTAGTCCCGACGTATGGTCCTAGGGCTCAGGTCCTCCGAGAGAAAGAAAGAGAGAAGGAGAAAATTAGAGAGAGCCAAGATTTTCAAAATGTTCATAAATGACAAGCATGGTCAAATAATAATCAGGAATAAATGTCAGTTGGCTTTTCATAGCCGATCATTAAGAGTTGAAAACAGCAGGTCTGGGACAGGTGGCGGTTCCATAACCGCAGGCAGAACAGTTGAAACTGGAATAGCAGCAAGGCCAGGCGGACTGGGGACAGCAAGGAGTCACCACGCCCGGTAGTCCCGACGTATGGTCCTAGGGCTCAGGTCCTCCGAGAGAAAGAAAGAGAGAAGGAGAAAATTAGAGAGAGCCAAGATTTTCAAAATGTTCATAAATGACAAGCATGGTCAAATAATAATCAGGAATAAATGTCAGTTGGCTTTTCATAGCCGATCATTAAGAGTTGAAAACAGCAGGTCTGGGACAGGTAGGGGTTCCGTAACCGCAGGCAGAACAGTTGAAACTGGAGTAGCAGGAAGGCCAGGCGGACTGGGGACAGCAAGGAGTCATCATGCCCGGTAGTCCTGACGTATGGCCCTAGGGCTCAGGTTCTCAGAGAGAGAGAAAGAAAGAGAGAACGAGAGAATTAGAGAGAGCATACTTAAATTCACACAGGACACTGGATAAGACAGGAGAAGTACTCCAGGTATAACCAACTGACCCTAGCCCCCCGACACATAAACTACTGCAGCATAAATACTGGAGGCTGAGACAGGAGCGGTCAGGAGACACTGTGGCCCCATCCGAAGATACCCCCGGACAGGGCCAAACAGGAAGGATATAACCCCACCCACTTTGCCAAAGCACAGCCCCCGCACCACTAGAGGGATATCTTCAACCACCAACTTACAATCCTGAGACAAGGCCGAGTATAGCCCACAAAGATCTCCACCACAGCACAAACCAAGGGGGGGCGCCAACCCAGACAGGAAGATCACGTCAGTAACTCAACCCACTCAAGTGACGCACCCCTCCTAGGGACGGCATGAAAGAGCACCAGTAAGCCAGTGACTCAGCCCCTGTAATAGGGTTAGAGGCAGAGAATCCCAGTGGAGAGAGGGGAACCGGCCAGGCAGAGACAGCAAGGGCGGTTCGTTGCTCCAGAGCCTTTCCGTTCACCTTCACACTCCTGGGCCAGACTACACTCAATCATATGACCTACTGAAGAGATAAGTCTTCAGTAAAGACTTAAAGGTTGAGACCGAGTCTGCGTCTCTCACATGGGTAGGCAGACTGTTCCATAAAAATGGAGATCTATAGGAGAAAGCCCTGCCTCCCGCTGTTTGCTTAGAAATTCTAGGGACAATTGTGAGGCCTGCGTCTTGTGACCGTAGCGTACGTATAGGTATGTACGGCAGGACCAACTCGGAAAGATAGGTAGGAGCAAGCCCATGTAACGCTTTATAGGTTAACAGTAAAACCTTGAAATCAGCCCTTGCCTTAACAGGAAGCCAGTGTAGGGAAGCTAGCACTGGAGTAATATGATCAAATTTCTTGGTTCTAGTCAGGATTCTAGCAGCCGTATTTAGCACTAACTGAAGTTTATTTAGTGCTTTATCCGGGTAGCCGGAAAGTAGAGCATTGCAGTAGTCTAACCTAGAAGTAACAAATGCATGGATTAATTTTTCTGCATCATTTTTGGACAGAAAATTTCTTATTTTTGCAATGTTACGTAGATGGAAAAAAGCTGTCCTTGAAACAGTCTTGATATGTTCGTCAAAAGAGAGATCAGGGTCAAGAGTAACGCCGAGGTCCTTCACAGTTTTATTTGAGACGACTTTACAACCATCAAGATGAATTGTCAGATTTAACAGAAGATCTCTTTGTTTCTTGGGACCTAGAACAAGCATCTCTGTTTTGTCCGAGTTTAAAAGTAGAAAGTTTTCAGCCATCCACTTCCTTATGTCTGAAACACAGGCTTCTAGCGAGGGCAATTTTGGGGCTTCACCATGTTTCATTGAAATGTACAGCTGTGTGTCATCCGCATAGCAGTGAAAGTTAACATTATGTTTTCGAATAACATCCCCAAGAGGTAAAATATATAGTGAAAACAATAGTGGTCCTAAAACGGAACCTTGAGGAACACCGAAATGTACAGTTGATTTGTCAGAGGACAAACCATTCACAGAGACAAACTGATATCTTTCCGACAGGTAAGATCTAAACCAGGCCAGAACTTGTCCGTGTAGACCAATTTGGGTTTCCAGTCTCTCCAAAAGAATGTGGTGATCGATGGTGTCAAAGGCAGCACTAAGGTCTAGTAGCACGAGGACAGATGCAGAGCCTCGGTCTGACGCCATTAAAAGGTCATTTACCACCTTCACAAGTGCAGTCTCAGTGCTATGATGGGGTCTAAAACCAGACTGAAGCATTTCGTATACATTGTTTGTCTTCAGAAAGGCAGTGAGTTGCTGCGCAACAGCTTTTTCTAAAATTTTTGAGAGGAATGGAAGATTCGATATAGGCCGATAGTTTTTTATATTTTCCGGGTCAAGGTTTGGCTTTTTCAAGAGAGGCTTTATCACTGCCACTTTTAGTGAGTTTGGTACACATCCGGTGGATAGAGAGCTGTTTATTATGTTCAACATAGGAGGGCCAAGCACAGGAAGCAGCTCTTTCAGTAGTTTAGTAGGAATAGGATCCAGTATGCAGCTTGAAGGTTTAGAGGCCATGATCATTTTCATCATTGTGTCAAGAGATATAGTACTAAAACACTTAAGTGTCTCTCCCGATCCCAGGCCCTGGCAGAGCTGTGCAGATCCAGGACAGCTAAGCCCTGGAGGAATACGCAGATTCAAAGAGGAGTCCGTAATTTGCTTTCTAATGGTCATGATCTTTTCCTCAAAGAAGTTCATGAATTTATTACTGCTGAAGTGAAAGCCATCCTCTCTTGGGGAATGCTGCTTTTTAGTTAGCTTTGCAACAGTATCAAAAAGAAATTTTGGATTGTTCTTATTTTCCTCGATTAAGTTGGAAAAGTAGGATGATCGAGCAGCAGTGAGGGCTCTTCGGTACTGCACGGTACTGTCTTTCCAAGCTAGTCGGAAGACTTCCAGTTTGGTGTGGCGCCATTTCCGTTCCAATTTCCTGGAAGCTTGCTTCAAAGCTCGGGTATTTTCTGTATACCAGGGAGCTAGTTTCTTATGACAAATGTTTTTCGTTTTTAGGGGTGCAACTGCATCTAGGGTATTGCGCAAGGTTAAATTGAGTTCCTCAGTTAAGCGGTTAACTGATTTTTGTCCTCTGACGTCATTGGGTAGGCAGAAGGAGCCTGGAAGGGCATCAAGGAATTTTTGTGTTGTCTGAGAATTTATAGCACGACTTTTGATGCTCCTTGGTTGGGGTCTGAGCAGATTATTTGTTGCGATTGCAAACGTAATAAAATGGTGGTCCGATAGTCCAGGATTATGTGGAAAAACATTAAGATCTACAACATTTATTCCATGGGACAAAACTAGGTCCAGAGTATGACTGTGGCAGTGAGTAGGTCCAGAGACATGTTGGACAAAACCCACTGAGTCGATGATGGCTCCGAAAGACTTTTGGAGTGGGTCTGTGGACTTCTCCATATGAATATTAAAATCACCAAAAATTAGAATATGATCTGCTATGACTACAAGGTCTGATAGGAATTCAGGGAACTCAGAGAGGAACGCTGTATATGGCCCAGGAGGCCTGTAAACAGTAGCTATAAAAAGTGATTGAGTAGGCTGCATAGATTTCATGACTAGAAGCTCAAAAGACGAAAACGTCATTTTTTTTTTTGTAAATTGAAATTTGGGGGATATGGTCACTAGTGTAACCAGGAGGTGAGGCCTCATTTAACACAGTAAATTCATCAGGCTTAAGCCATGTTTCAGTCAGGCCAATCACATCAAGATTATGATCAGTGATTAGTTCATTGACTATGACTGCCTTTGAAGTGAGGGATCTAACATTAAGTAACCCTATTTTGAGATGTGAGGTATCACGATCTCTTTCAATAATGGCAGGAATGGCAGGAATGGAGGAGGTCTTTATCCTAATAAGATTGCTAAGGCGAACACCGCCATGTTTAGTTTTGCCCAACCTAGGTCGAGGCACAGACACAGTCTCAATGGGTATGGCTGAGCTGACTACACTGACTGTGCTATTGGCAGACTCCACTAAGCTGGCAGGTTGGCTAACAGCCTGCTGCCTGGCCTGCACCCTATTTCATTGTGGGGCTAGAGGAGTTAGAGCCCTATCTATGTTGGTAGATAAGATGAGAGCACCCCTCCAGCTAGGATGGAGTCCGTCACTCCTCAGCAGGTCAGGCTTGGTCCTGTTTGTGGGTGAGTCCCAGAAAGAGGGCCATGTCATGGCTTTAGAAGCTTCTGATAGGCTAATTGACATCATTTGAGTCAATTGGAGGTGTACCTGTGGATGTATTTCAAGGCCTACCTTCAAACTCAGTGCCTCTTTGCTTGACATCATGGGAAAATTTAAAGAAATCAGCCAAAATTGTAGACCTCCACAAGTCTGGTTCATCCTTGGGAGCAATTTCCAAACGACTGAAGTTACCATGTTCATGTTCATGTTACCATGTTCATCTGTACAAACAGTAGTACGCAAATATTAACACCATGGGACCACGCAGCCGTCATACCGCTCAGGAAGGAGACGCGTTCTGTCTCCTAGAGATGAACGTACTTTGATGCGAAAAGTGCAAATCAATCACAGAACAACAGCAAAGGACCTTGTGAAGATGCTGGAGGAAACCGGTACAAAGTATCTATATAAACAGTAAAACGAGTCCTATATCGACATAACCTGAAAGGCCGCTCAGCAAGGAGGAAGCCACTGCTCCGAAAAGCTGAAATAAATCATTCACTCTACTATTATTCTGACATGTTACATTCTTAAAATAAAGTGGTGATCCTAACTGACCTAAGACAGGGAATGTTTACCATGATTAAATGTCAGGAATTGTGAAAAACTGAGTTTAAGTATTTGGCTATGTAAACTTCTGACTTCAACTGTAAATATCAAAAAGAAGTAACAAAGACAAATAGAAACAAATTGTAGTATATAAATACAAATAAAAAAAGAGAATCAATTTATTACACCATTACCCTATTGCTAACAAAAAACACACAAATAAAACTAATTTGCATAAATCCTATATCACATAAATACACAAATAGAATAACACACTAATAAAGAAGAGAACCTGATTATTACACTATTGCACTTCAAACAAGAAACACACAAACTAAATTGCACAACTATTTGCATTACTATTACATTAGTACTGTACAAAGTTAAAGGTGCGCTATTTGATAGATTCCCCTGCTCCCCCACCTCAGGCTTCCAGTGGGGAGACCTGAGGACAACCTACCCCCGCCCCCCTCCCCATCTCGTACTTGTGGGAGACCTTCCCAGGCAGTAGCCTGCCTTGCTCACAAACTAGAATCAGGGCGCCCACTCCGACAAGGTTAATTATCCCACATGGTGACATGATATCATTGACGTGACGTGCAAATGAGCGATAGAAAATAGATTGCGCATATGTCACCATTCGGAATATTTTTTCTTTTTTTGTGTGTGTGGCTGCCCATGGGCGGCTGCCCATGCCGCCTATGCCTAAATCTGCCACTGTACCCAATACACACAAACATAAGTAGGAATGAATTAAGACTATATACAGTGGGGAGAACAAGTATTTGATACACTGCCGATTTTCATAACTGTGACCTTAATGGCCTACCGTCTGTAAGCTGTTCTTGTCTTAACGACCGTTCCACAGGTGCATGCTCATTAATTGTTTATGGTTCATTGAACAAGCATGGGAAACAGTGTTTAAACCCTTTACATTGAAGATCTGTGAAGTTATTTGGATTTTTACAAATTATATTTGAAAGACAGGGTCCTTTAAAAGGGACATTACATTTTTTGCTGAGATTATATATACAGTGGGGAGAACAAGTATTTGATACACTACCGATTTTGCAGGTTTTCCTACTTACAAAGCATGTAGAGGTCTGTCATTTTTATTTTTATTTTACCTAGGGAGAGTTTCAACTGTGAGAGACGGAATCTAAAACAAAAATCCAGAAAATCACATTGTATGATTTTAGTAATTAATTTGCATTTTATTGCATGACATAAGTATTTGATCACCTACCAACCAGTAAGAATTCCGGCTCTCACAGACCTGTTAGTTTTCCTTTAAAAAGCCCTCCTGTTCTCCACTCATTACCTGTATTAACTGCACCTGTTTGAACTCGTTACCTGTATAAAAGACACCTGTCCACACACTCAATCAAACAGACTCCAACCTCTCCACAATGGCCAAGACCAGAGAGCTGTGTAAGGACATCAGGGTTAAAATTGTAGACCTGCACAAGGCTGGGATGGGCTACAGGACAATAGGCAAGCAGCTTGGTGAGAAGGCAACAACTGTTGGCGCAATTATTAGAAAATGGAAGAAGTTCAAGATGACGGTCAATCACCCTCGGTCTGGAGCTCCATGCAAGATCTCACCTCGTGGGGCATCAATGATCATGAGGAAGGTGAGGGATCAGCCCAGAACTACACGGCAGGACCTGGTCAATGACCTGAAGAGAGCTGGGACCACAGTCTCAAAGAAAACCATTAGTAACACACTACGCCGTCATGGATTAAAATCCTGCAGCACACGCAAGGTCCCCCTGCTCAAGCCAGCGTATGTCCAGGCCCGTCTGAAGTTTGCCAATGACCATCTGGATGATCCAGAGGAGGAATGGGAGAAGGTCATGTGGTCTGATGAGACAAAAATATAGCTTTTTGGTCTAAACTCCACTCGCCGTGTTTGGAGGAAGAAGAAGGATGAGTACAATCCCAAGAACACCATCCCAACCGTGAAGCATGGAGGTGGAAACATCATTCTTTGGGGATGCTTTTCTGCAAAGGGGACAGGACGACTGCACCGTATTGAGGGGAGGATGGATGGGGCCATGTAGCGCGAGATCTTGGCCAACAACCTCCTTCCCTCAGTAAAGCATTGAAGATGGGTCATGGCTGGGTCTTCCAGCATGACAACGACCCGAAACACACAGCCAGGGCAACTAAGGAGTGGCTCCGTAAGAAGCATCTCAAGGTCCTGGAGTGGCCTAGCCAGTCTCCAGACCTGAACCCAATAGAAAATCTTTGGAGGGAGCTGAAAGTCCGTATTGCCCAGCGACAGCCCCGAAACCTGAAGGATCTGGAGAAGGTCTGTATGGAGGAGTGGGCCAAAATCCCTGCTGCAGTGTGTGCAAACCTGGTCAAGAACTACAGGAAACGTATGATCTCTGTAATTGCAAACAAAGGTTTCTGTACCAAATATTAAGTTCTGCTTTTCTGATGTATCAAATACTTATGTCATGCAATAAAATGCAAATGAATGACTTAAAAATCATACAATGTGATTTTCTGGATTTTTGTTTTAGATTCCGTCTCTCACAGTTGAAGTGTACCTATGATAAAAATTACAGACCTCTACAGTTTGTCAGTGATGTAAGTAAGAAAACCTGCAAAATCGGCAGTGTATCAAATACTTGTCTCCCCACTGTACATATGGACGAGCGATGTCAGAACGGAACATACTAAGATACAGTAGAATAGTATAGAAAAACAATGTATACATATGATATGAGTAATGCCAGATATGTAAACATTATTAAAAACCTCTTATGGCTGCAAGCCCGAGGTCGGTACACCTATGACAACATCCCCCACCCCCCCCACACTGATTAGCATCGCTAGCATAGCGTCACAATTAAATAGTAGCATCTAAATATCATTAAATCACAAGTCCAAGACACCAAATGAAAGATACAGATCTTGTGAATAAAGCCACCATTTCAGATTTTTAAAATGTTTTACAGGGAAGACAAAATATGTAAATCTATTAGCTAACCATGTTAGCAAAAGACACCATTTTTCTTTGTCCACCATTTTTTCTCAACACCAGTAGCTATCACCAATTCGGCTAAACTAAGATATTGATAGCCACTAACCAAGAAAAAACCTCATCAGATGACAGTCTGATAACATATTTATTGTATAGGATAGGTTTTGTTAGAAAAATGTGCATATTTCAGGTATAAATCATAGTTTACAATTGCACCCACCATCACAAATCGACTAGAATAAATACACAGAGCAACGTGTATTACCAATTTACTCATCATAAAACATTTCTTAAAAATACACAGCACATAGCAATGGAAAGACACAGATCTTGTGAATTCAGACAATATTTCAGATGTTCTAAGTGTTTTACAGCGAAAACACAATAAATCGTTATATTAGCATACCACATGTGCAAACGTTACCAGAGCATTGATTCTAGCCAAAGAGAGCGATAACGTAATCATCGCCAAAATATATTAATTTTTTCACTAACCTTCTCAGAATTCTTCCGATGACACTCCTGTAACATCATATTACAACATACATATAGAGTTTGTTCGAAAATGTGCATATTTAGCCACCAAAATCATGGTTAGACAATGACAAAAGTAGCCCAGCTGGTCAGAAAATGTCGTGCGCCATATTAGACAGTGATCTAGTCTTATACATAAATACTCATAAACGTGACTAAAAAAATATAGGGTGGACAGCGATTGATAGACAATTTAATTCTTAATACAATCGCTGAATTACATTTTTTAAATTATCCTTACTTTTCAATACAGGTTGCGCCAAGCGAAGCTACATCTAACAAAATGGTGGCATAAGCGATTAACATTTTTCGACAGAAACACGATTTATCATAATAAATTGTTCTTACTTTGAGCTGTTCTTCCATCAGAATCTTGGGCAAAGAATCCTTTCTTGGGTCTAATCGTCTTTTGGTCGAAAGCTGTCCTCTTGCCATGTGGAAATGCCCACTGCGTTCGGCATGAACTGGAAACGTGCCCAGAGGTTCAAAGTGTCTCAGAAAGCAATGCCTCAAAATCGCACTAAACGGATATAAATTGCTATAAAACGGTTTAAATTAACTACCTTATGATGTTTTTAACACCTATAACGAGCAAAAACATGACCGGAGAAATATTACTGGCTAAACTAAAGCTTGGAAAAAGAGCAGGTCCGTGTCCACCTTGCATCAGGCGCAGCTGGAAAAGGGACACTACCTACACGTTGTGTTGTTTTATAGAGGCTCTGATTGCGCAATCGACTCCATTCAAAGCGTCACCACGTAATGACATCCAGGGGAAGACGTAAGCAGTGTTTGTATCCTCATAGCATTCACAGGGACCTTTAAACTGACTCCAGATCAGGGGCCAAGATGTCTGAAATCTGACTCCATGTCAGGGAAAGTGCTGTAGAATGAGTTCTGTTCCACTCAGAGACAAAATTTCAACGGCTATAGAAACTAGAGAGTGTTTTCTATCCAATAATAACAATAATATGCATATTGTACGAGCAAGAATTGAGTACGAGGCCGTTTGAAATGGGCACCTATTATCTGGCTACTCAATACTGCCCCTGCAGCCATAAAAAGTTAAAGTGACTAGTGTTCCATTCATTGATTCCTAGTCTATGCCTATAGGCAGCAGCCTCTAATGTGCTAGTGATGGCTGTTTAACAGTCTGATGGCCTTGAGATAGAAGCTGTTTTTCAGTCTCTCGGTCCCAGCTTTGATGCACCTGTACTGACCTCTCCTTCTGGATGATAGTGGGGTGAACAAGCAGTGGCTCTGGTGGTTGACGTCCTTGATTTTTTTGGCCTTCCTGTGACATCGGGTCCTGTAGGTGTCCTGGAGGCCGGAAAGCTTTGCGGTTGCGGGCGGTGCAGTTGTCGTACCAGTCGGTGATACAGCCGGACAGGATGCTTTCAATTGTGCATCTGTAAAAATTTGTGAGAGTTTTAGGTGACAATCCTAATTTCTTTAGTCTCCTGAGGTTGAAGAGGCTCTGTTTGCGCCTTCTTCACCACACTGTCTTTGTGGGTGGTCCATTTCAGTTTGTCAGTGATGTGTACGCCAAGGAACTTGAAGCTTTCCACCTTCTCCACTGCGGTCCCGTCGATGTAGATAGGGGTGTGCACCCTCTGCGGTTTCCTGAAGTCCACGATCATCTCATTTGTTTTGTTGACGTTGAGTGAGAGGTCGTTTTCCAGGCACCACACTCCCAGAGCCGGTGCCATTATGGTGGCATAATGGCACATTTTGTATCTTTGGCTTTGGGGAATGGAATTGACAGTGTTTAGTGGGACTGTGCATTTGATACATTATGATACAGAGAAGAAAACACTTTACTCATAAATTAGCTATGCATTCTGCTCTGTCTTTTACAGTATATGGTCTTCATGCTGCATTCAGAGAAATGGCAGGATACATTTGACAGGTTTATATTAAGTTCTGGTGTGTTAACTTTTCCCATAAGCCTGCATCACCCCAAATGAACTAACAGCCAAAACATGGACATTACATTAGAGTAAAAACACACCAAGCTACAGACTTACTTTATATTACAACATGTGTGCTAATGAATATAGGAGAAACAGTAACCACAGGAAGAACATATGGTCCTGTTAGAAAGGAATGATCTGTGCTATTCTCAATTTAAGTGAATCTCTAAATAATTGTCTTTAGCTCGGGCTGGAACTTTCCAGTTTGGGTTGTGGGGAGAATGTGTGTCCATTGTTGTGTTTGGAGGGGGTTAATAGTGAGTTTAACAGGATGCAGATGTGAAGTCCACTTCCAGACATTTGGCTTTAGCCCACCAGAGCAAATGTTTGTGTGTGTGTGTATGATGTGTGTGAGAGAGTGTGTATGATTGTAGAGGTTTGTGGGCATTTAAATTAATTGAACCAGGGAGGCCGATGAGCACTGTTTACACTGAGATCTGAATACAGAGAGAGAGGAATATCACACAGACACATGTTGACTTATCTCACACAGATGGATACTGAGCGAGAGAGAGAAAGAGAGAGGGAGAGAGAGAGTGTTTAATGTGGGCTGTCTGAGTTTTTGGTTGAGAAGAAAAGAGCGCAATAGAGAGCTTCTAACTACACCTGAACAGTTCTGTGATGTGTCAGATAGGGGCCAGCCATTATCTGTATTGAGTCCACGGGCTGTTGTTTTGTCTCTTTGGGGTGATGGTGGTGTTTTATCATATAATGACTAGTGTCTGTAAGTGACCTAACAGCCCTGAATCAACAAGCTCTTACAGTCTCACTGCAGAGTTAGACGTTTTTGCACTTTTCTCCAAACATCACATTTCAAAGTGTTTTTGACACCCTGGGTTGCTCCTTCTACCACTGGGATTGAACACATGACCTTCGGAGCTGGAGTCATGGGATTATGTTATGCCAATCCACCACTCCTGTTCACAGTGCCCTAGCGAAACCCAAGCCTACTTGATGCTAATAGCGCTCACTGTTGCCCCTTGTGGCCGGTTTCAAGGCATTTCACGGAAGTCCTCAGGACATGGACATCTGGCTGCTCTGAATATATGAACATGTCTTGTCTAAGCAAACACACACAATCTAAGCTAACAATTGCCACTCAACCCAATGCAGCTGGTTCTAAACTCTAAAACATAGACACATTCATTAAATTATGAAGAGAAAACATTTCAACATCTTCCGGCAACTAGAGTTTAGTTTCATCCTAAAGGTAAATGGACATCTGTCTAAACATATTTGCTATAGGTTACATAATCAACTTTGGCACTGTTTCGAAACACAATTGTTAAAGAGCATTCTTTCTGTGCTTTAACTGGTTTGAGTTTTTTTTTTAAAACAAACCGGCATTGCCTAATGTGACACCAGTCTCTCTCTCTCTCTCTCTCTCTCTCTCTCTCGCTCTCTCGCTCTCTCGCTCTCTCTCTCTCTCTCTCTCTCTCTCTCTCTCTCTCTCTCTATCCCACCCGGACGACGCTAGGCCAATTGTGCGTCGCCCCACGGCCCTCCCGGTCGCGGCCGGCTGCGACAGAGCCTGGGCGCGAACCTAGGGAGAGTTTTTTAAATTTAACTAGGCAAGTCAGTTAAGAACAAATTCTTATTTACAATGAAGGCCTACCCCGGCAAAACCCGGGCGATGCTGGGCCAATTGTGCGCCGCCCTATGGGACTCCTAATCACGGCCAGTTGTGATACAGCCTGGAATCGAACCAGGGTCTGTAGTGACACCTTTAGCACTGAGATGCAGTGCCTTAGGCTCCCGAGTGGCGCAGCAGTCTATCTTTTTGGTCTGTAAACTAATTTAGCACCTGGTGATGTCACCAGGCAGGCCAAAACTCCACCCCACCATGACTTGCTGTTATTTCAGGTGGTCTTTTCAAACAGCTCTTACACTAAAAGAACATTATCATAATTTTCACAATTTCGCAGTATTAGTCCAACCTCATAGTGTGGAAATACATATAAAACACAGGATAATCTAGGTTTTGACTGCACTGGACCTTTAAAGTAACGTTCCAGGGTTTCCATATTGTTTAAAAGCAGCTTTTTTAATGTTTGAAAGATGTAATCAATGATTTTCTAAATGCCTATACCCTATGACGTTTTTACTAAATCGTAGACGAAAGTCGTCATAAAACTTGATGAAATACACAGAGGGTTTGGCTACAACCGGTGGTGTGGGCACATGCCAGTCATTAAAAATATTCATGACAAGTGAAACAGCTGACTGGCTTGGTTAGCCAATGAGCCAACGTGACATATGAGAAAATAGCAAGCATTTTTTTAAACAGTCTGTTTGAGATATATATACGTTTGACGTGTTTTTTTTCTGTTTACATGAGGCATGTGTGTGTTTGTGCGAGCGTGTGCGTGTTTGCACGGGTGTACCACACTTTGTACTTAACTCTGAGCAGATGATTAATGTTACTGGTTGGTGTTTATCTTCACCCTGTCTTACTGTCTAGAGATCGGGTGTGTCTGTGTGTCTCTCGGTCGGTATGTGTCTTCTGTGGTATTTCTCACTCCATGGGTCCAACTCTTCCTCTTAGTGTGAGTCATTAGTTAAAGTGCTTTCAAATTACAAGACAGCTGAATCTCTTTGGAGTGGGTTTGTGTGTGTGTGTGTGCGTGTGTGTGTAAATCAGAGGGAAGTAAATGTCTGTATGTTTGACAGTGGGGCAGAGGCACAGCGTCTTTCATATCTTTGGAGAAAACTGTAACAAATGCCTTAGAGGACACACACGCAGATATACTGCCCTCTGTTTGCGTTTACGACTGCCGACCAATCTGTAAATCTACAGACAAGTGACACAAACCACACCACATTGGAAAAATCAAAGACTCAAACAAACATTTGGATTACTCTTATTTCATCTCAGAAATGACTGCTTCCCTAAATATTTTAAACATCCACCGAGGTGAATCTTACCACAATCCAAATAACATCAAAACATGAAGAATTTCCTGACAAATAAAGAGAGAATGTCTCATTCCTAACCATTGCAAACCATTCCTTAACTTATCATTCCTTTTGGTATTTTCTTCATCAAAGGGTATTATATTATATTCAAGATATTATAATGTCACGGGGGGAAATGGCTGCCGTTTTAAGGGCTCCTATTGTGGACCGCCTCTACCATCAGTCCTATTAGTCAACGTGCAATCATTGGATAATAAACTGAATGAGCTCCGATCAAGTCTATCCTACCAATGGGACATTAAAAACTGTAATATCTTATGTTTCACCGAGTCGCGCCTGAATGACCTGGATAACATACAGCTGGCTGGGTTTTCTGTGCATCGGCAATATAGAACAGCTGCCTCCGGTAAGACAAGGGGTGGCAGTCTGTATCTATTTGTCAAAAACAGCTGGTGTACAGCTATGTACATGAAGTCTCGACTTATTAATGAAGTCTCAAGGTATTTCTCGCCTGAGATGGAGTATGTCATGATAAGCTGTAGACCAAACTATTTAACCAAGAGAGTTTTCATCTATATTTTTGGTAGCTGTCTATTTACCACCACAAACTCATACTGGCACTAAGAAGACACTCAATGAGCTGTATAAGGCCATAAGCAAACAAAAAAAAATTCATCCAGAGGTGGCGCTCCTAGTGGCCGGGGACTTTAATGATGGGAAACTTACATCATTTCTACCAGCATGTTAAATGTGCAACCAGAGAAAAAAAAACTCTAGAACACCTTTACTCCACACACAGAGATGTGTACAAAGCTCTCCCTGACCCTCCATTTGGCAAATCTGACCATAATTATATCCTCCTAATTCCGGATTACAAGCAAAAACTAAAGCAGGAAGTACCAGTGACTCGCTCAATACGGAAGTGGTCAGATGACGAAGATGCTAAGCTACAGGCCTGTTTTGCTAGCACAGACTGGAATATGTTCCGGGATTCCTTCGATGGCATTGAGCAGTACACCACATCAGTCACTGGCTTCATCAATAAGTGCATGAATCCCCACAGTGACCGTACGTACATACCCAACCAGAAGCCATGGATTACAGGCAAACAAACCATCAAACAGGCAAAGCGTCAATACAGGATGAAGATTTAATCCTACTACACTGGCTCTGACGCTCATCGGAAGTTGGCAGAGCTTGCAAACTATTACGGACTACAAAGGGAAGCACAGCCGCGAGCTACGCAGTGACACAAGCTAAATTACTTCTATTCACACTTTGAGACAAGCAACACTGAAGCATGCATGAGAGCACCAGCTATTTCAGACGACTGTGTGTTCACACTCACCATAGCCAATGTGAGTAAGACCTTTTTATTATTTTTTATTTAAACTTTATTTAGCTAGGGAAGTTACAATGACAATTTGCATACAGCCCCAACAGATCCGCAGATGACGCAATCTCTATTGCACTCCACACTGACCTGGACAAAAGGAACACCTATGTGAGAATGCTATTCGTTGACTACAGCTCAGCATTCAACACCATTGTGCCTTCGAAGCACATACTAAGACATACTAAGCTAAGGACTGTGGAACTAAACACCTCCCTCTGCAACTGGATTCTGGACGTCCTGATGGGCCGCCCCCAGGTGGTAAGGGTAGGTAACAACAGATCTGCCACGCTGATCCTCAACACGGGGGCCCCTCAGGGGTGAGTGCTCAGTCCCCTCCTGTTCACCCATGACTGCACGGTCAAGCACGACTCCAACACCATCATTAAGTTTGCCGATGACACAACAGTGGTAGGCCTGATTACCAACAACAATGAGACAGCCTATAGGGAGGATGTCAGAGACCTGGCAGTGTGGTCTCTGACCTCCTCCCTAAAGGAGACGATTGTGGACTACAGGAAAAGGGAGGGGCAAACACTCCCCCATTTTCATCGACGGGGCTGTAGTGGAGCAGGTTCAGAGCTTCAAGTTCCTTGGTGTCCACATCACCAATGAACTTGTTATGGTCCAAAAACATCAAGACAGTTGTAAAGAGGCCACGACAATGCCTATTCCCCCTCGGGAGACTGAAAAGATTTGTCATGGGTCTGCATGTCTTTAAAAAGTTCTACAGCTGCACCATTGAGAGCATCCTGACTGTTTGCATCTCCGCCTTGTATGGCAACTGCTCAGCCTCCGATCACAAGGCACTACAGAGGGTACATACGGCCCAGTACATCACTGGGGACAAGCTTCCTGCCACCCAGGACCTCCACACCAAGTGGTGTCAGAGGAAGGCCCTAAAAATGGCCAAAGACTCCAGACACCCTAGTCATAGACTATTCTCTCTGCTACCGCACGGCAAGCGGTACCAGAGTACAAAGTCTAGGTCAAAAAGGCTTCTTAACAGCTTCTACCCCCAAGCCATAAGACTCCTGAACAGCTATCCAAATTGCTACCCGGACTATTTGCATTGCCCCCCCCCCCCCCCCCCCCCCCCTTTTTACGCTGCTGCTACTCTGTTTATTATCTATGCATAGTCATTTTACCTCTACCTACATGTACATATTACCTCAATTACCTCTTTACCGGAACCCCCTGTATATAGCCTTGTCACTGTTATTATATTGTTGTCTTTAATTATTTGTTATCTTTCTATTTTCTTATTTGTTTCATTTAAATGTTTTATTTATTTATTGTTTACTTCACTTTATTTAATATATACTTTCTTAACACTTATTTTTTCTTAACTGCATTGTTGGGCTTGTAAGTAAGCACCTGTTGTATTCGGCGCATGTGACAAATACAATTTGATTTGATTTGATTCAGATGGCTGAGGTATGGATGACTGCATGCATTATAGCAGGGAGGCCAGTTTCCATAGAGCAATCGTGTGTTAGGGAGCACTCAGGCGACTGGCCCAATGGGGGCTCTACATGGCTTCATAATGACTCTGCTGTCTTGAGGGTCTGCTAGTTGTGTCTTTGTCTCTTTTTCTCTCTAACTCTTCTGGAGAGTCAAGCTCCCAAACCTTACAGACCAATACACACACAAACACACACAAACCACCATATGGACCACCACTACAGTGGTCAGAGACATTGTTTAGTCTCAATAAGGTTCCATGATTAACTACTCATGCTGTGATTGTAATAAGTCCTTTTGTTCACCCAACATAGAATACCTCACAATCAAATGCCGACCATATTACTTCCCAAGAAAATGATCTTCGGTTATAGTCACAGCCGTGTAATATTCCCTCTCAAGCCGATACCACGACGGCCCTAAAATAAATACAGTGGACTCTATGCAAACTGGAAACTACATATCCTGTGGCCGCATTTATTGAAGATGGAGTTTTTAACAAAGCTAATTTGAGGAAAAGCTACCGAAGTTCTACCAACACATTGACTGTAGCACTCGCTCTGAGAAAACATTGGACCCCTGCTACTCAACTTTTTGAAATGCCTACAAAGCCCTCCCCCGCCCTCACTTTGGCAAATCTGATCATGACTCTATTTTGCTCCTCCCTTTCTATAGGCAGAAACTCAAACAGGAAGTACCCATGCTATGGACTATTCAACGCTGGTCTGACCAATCAGAATTCATGCTTCAAGATTGTTTTGATTACGCGGACTGGGATATGTTCCGGGTAGCCTCTGAAAATAATATTGACGAATACATGGATACGGTGACTGAGTTTATCAGGAAATCTATAGGAGATGTTGACTGTGACTATTAAAACGTACCCAAACCAGAAACCGTGGATAGATGGCAGCATTCACTCAAAACTGAAAGAGCGAACCACAGCAATTAACCATGGCAAGGTGACTGGGAATATCGCCGAATACAGACAATGTAGTTATTCCCTCCGTAAGGAAATCAAACAGGTAAAACGTTAATACAGAGATAAAGTGGAGTTGCAATTCAGCGGCTCAGACACAAAACGTACACTACCGTTCAAAAGTTTGGGGTCACTTAGAAGTGTCCTTGTTTTTAAAAGAAAAGCATTTTTTTCTCCATTTAAAATAACATAAAATTGATCAGAAATACAGTGTAGACATTGTTAATGTTGTAAATGACTATTGTAGCTGGAAACAGCCAACTTTTTAATGAAATATCTACATAGGCGTACAGAGGCCCATTATCAGCAACCATCACTCCTGTGTTCCAATGGCACGTTGTGTTAGCTAATCCAAGATTATCATTTTAAAAGGCTAAATGATCATTAGAAAACCCTTTTGCAATTATGTTAGCACAGCTGAAAACTGTTGTGCTAATTAAAGAAGCAATAAAACTGGCCTTCTTTAGACTAATTGAGTATCTGGAGAACCAGCATTTGTGGGTTCGATTAGAGGCTCAAAATGGCCAGGAACAAAATAACTTTCTTCTGAAACTCGTCAGTCTATTCTTGTTCTGAGAAATGAAGGCTATTCCATTTGAGAAATTGCCAAGGAACTGAAGATCTCGTACAAAGCTGTGTACTACTCCCTTCACAGAACAGTGCAAACTGGCTCTAACCAGAATAGAAAGAGGAGTGGGAGGCCCCAGTACACAACTGAGCAAGAGGACAAGTACATAAGAATGTCTAGTTTGAGAAACAGACGCCTCACAAGTCCTCAACTGGCAGCTTCATTAAATAATAGCAGTCATGTGTGATCAGGGAGTCAAGGAGGGGGCTGAGCACGCACCCTTGTGGGGCCCCTGTGTTTAGGATCAGCGAAGTAGAGGTGTTGTTTCCTACCTTCACCACCTGGGGGCGGTCCGTCAGGAAGTCCATGACCCAGTTGCACAGGGTGGGGTTCAGACCAAGTTCAGACCCGAGCTTAATGATGAGCTTGGAGGGTACTATGGTGTTGAATGCTGAGCTATAATCAATGAACAGCATTCTTACATCGGTATTCCTCTTGTCCAGATGGGATAGGGCAGTGTGCAGTGCGATGGCAATTGCATGGTCTGTGGATCTATTGGGGCGGTAACCAAATTGAAGTGGGTCTAGGGTGTCAGGTAAGGTAGAGGTGATTTGGTTCTTGACTAGTCTCTCAAAGCACTTCATGATGACAGAAGTGAGTGCTACGGGGCAATAGTAATTTAGTTCAGTTACCTTTGTTTTCTTGCGTACAGGAACAATAGTGGACATCTTGAAGCATGTGGGGACAGTAGACTGGGATAGGGAGAGATTGAATATGTCCGTAAACACTCCAGTCAGCTGGTCTGCACATGCTCTGAGGACGTGGCTAGGGGTGCCGTTTGGGCCGGCAGCCTTGCGAGGGTTAACACGCGTAAATGTCTTACTCACGTCGGCCACAGAGAATGAGAGCATTGGAAGCTGGCCGCATAGGTGGCACTGTGTTATCCTCAAAGTGAGCGAGATGCAAGATGTCGGTGTGCGCGACGTGGCTGGTTTTCCTTTTGTAGTCTGTGATTGTTTGTAGAACCTGCCACATAAACTACAGTTCAAAAGTTTGTGTCACTTATAAATGTCCTTGTTTTTGAAAGAAAAGCATATTTTTTGTCTATTAAAATAACATCAAATTGATCAGAAATACAGTGTAGACATTGTTGATGTTGTAAATGACTATTGTAGCTGGAAACGGCAGATTTTTTAATGGAATATTTACATGGGCGTAAATAATACCCGCAAAACACCAGTCTCAACGTCAACAGTGAAGAGGCGACTCCGGGATGCTGGCCTTCTAGGCAGAGTTCCTCTGTCCAGATTCTGTGTTCTTTTGCCCATCTTAATCTTTTATTTTTATTGGCCAGTCTGAGATATGGCTTTTTCTTTGCAACTCTGCCTAGAAGGCCAGCATCCCGGAGTAGCCTCTTCACTGTTGACGTTGTGACTGGTGTTTTGCGGGTCAAGTTTGCAGATGACACAACAGTAGTAGGCCTGATTACTAACATTACTAACAACTAACAAACGAGAAAGCCTACAGGGAGGAGGTGAGGGCCCTAGGAGTGTGGTGCCAGGAAAATAACCTCTCCCTCAACGTCAACAAAACAAAGGAGCTGACCTAAAACCCTGACAAACTTTTACAGATAAACAATTGAGAGCGTCCTGTCGGGCTGTATCTCCGCCTACTACGGCAACAGCAGCGCCTGCAACCGCAGGGCTCTCCAGAGAGTGGTGCAGTCCGCCCAACGCATCACCGGGGGCAAACTATCTGCACTCTAGGACACCTACAGCACCCGATGTCACAGGAAGGCCAAAATATCATCAAGGACAACAACCACCCGAGCCACTGCCTGTTCACCCTGCTATCATCCAGAAGGCGAGGTCAGTACAGGTGCATCAAAGCTGCGCCCGAGAGACTGAAAAACAGCTTCTATCTCAAGGCCATCAGACTGTTAAATAGCAATCACTAGCAACTTAGAGGCTGCTGCCCTATATACATGGACTTGAAATCACTGGCCACATTAATAATGGAACACTAGTCACTTTAATAATGTTTACATATTTTGCATTACTCATCTCATATGTATATACTGTATTCTATTCTACTGTATTTTAGTATATGCCGCTCCGACATTGCTCGTCGAAATATTTATACATTCTTAATTCCATTCCTTTACTTTAGATTTGTTTGTATTGTGTGTATTTTTGTAAAATTGTTAGATATTACCTGTTAGATATTACTGCACTGTTGGAGCTAGAAACACAAGCATTTTGCTACACCCAAAATAACATCTGCTAAACATGTGTATGTGACCAATACAATTTGATTGGATTTGATTTAAGGGTTGCAGTGGTTTGACAGGCCCCTGGTGTTGTGGTGTTTAGTGTGGCAAGACACCAACAGTTAATCTGGTCAGTCATGACGTGTTAGTTAAACTGATATACAGTTTTTTCTCAAGCCCTGTTGAAAGTTCATATCTAAACAATGTCGCAAACGTTGAAATGTGGATCCTTCCATTGTCAGTTGTTGTTAAAGCTACTCTGTCTTTTGGCTAAATGCTTCTCTGTCTGTGTGGGTTGTGTGCCTGTCTCTCGTTGTGTTGTTTATACATGTTTGGCGTAGATCTGGCAGAGATATATTTAGACTTCCAGTAAAGTCCTGGGAGCCTGGCAAAGAGATACAGTAGGGTTGTCCTCATAATTCTTTGCATCTGGATGAATGGGGAGGTTTAAGGCAAACTTTATAGTGAACATCCAATAAATGTGCAATAACAGAAGTAGGGACATTACACACACACACACACACACACACACACACACACACACACACACACACACACACACACACACACACACACACACACACACACACACACACACACACACACACACACACACACACACACACACACACACACACATTCTCCCACTCAAGCATGAATAAACAACAAACTGCTCTTCTGACATAGAAGTTTATTTTGTCACTGAAACCTAAAACCCCAACACAAACAATGAGCCTCAGGCTTGACTTCCAACCACAACTGCTATCCCTAACAAAGGTCTTGCACACCACCATCCCTCTCATCTCTCAACCTTTTACCCTCTCTGTCTCTTTCACTCCCACCTCTCTCTCCATCTTTCTCTCTCTCACCCACTCTCAAACTCTCTCTCTTAACCTCTTACTCTCTCAGATTATATCTAGCAAACAGGATATGAGTGAAGATGGATTATGAAGGCACAGCTGGTCTGAGATCAGTGGTAGCCAGTTCTCTCCTCACTGGGAGGTTTACTCTGATTGATATGTTCATGGTTTGGAATTTGCTCAAAAACAGATCAAAGAGACCTCAGAAAAAAATCTAATCAAATTGTATTTGTCACATGCGCCGAATACAACAACCTTACAGTGAAATGCTTACTTACAGTACAAGCCCTTAACCAACAATGCAATTTTAAGAAAAAACTAAAAAGAAGTAAGAGATAAGAATAACAAATTATTAAAGAGCAGCAGTAAATAACAATAGCATGGCTATATACAGGGGGTACCGGTACAGAGTCAATGTGCGGGGGCACCGGTATCGAGGTAATTCAGGTAATAATAACAGAGAGTAGCAGCATCGCAATGCAAATAATCTGGGTAACCATTTGATTAAATGTTCAGGAGTCTTATGGCTTGGGGGTAGAAGCTGTTTAGAAGCCTCTTGGACCTAGACTTGGTACTCTGGTACCGCTTGCTGTGCGGTAGCACAGCAGAGAGAAAAGTCTATGACTAGGGTGGCTGGAGTCTTTGAAAGTTTTTAGGGCCTTCCTCTGACACCGCCTGGCATAGAGGTCCTGGATGGCAGGAAGCTTGGCCCCGGTGATGTACTGGGCCATACGCACTACCCTCTGTACTGTCTTGCGGTTGGAGGCCGAGCAGTTGCCATACCAGGAAGTGATGCAACCCGTCAGGATGCTCTTGATAGTGCAGCTGTAAAACCCTTTGAGGATCTGAGGACCCATGCCAAATCTTTTCAGTCTCCTGAGGGTGAATAGATTTTGTCGTGCCCTCTTCACAACTGTCTTGGTGTGCTTGGACCATGTTAGTTTGTTGGTGATGTGGACGCCAAGGAACTTGAAGCTCTCAACCTGCTCCACTGCAGCCCCGTCGATGATGGGGCGTGCTCAGTCCTCCTTTTCCTGTAGTCCACAATCATCTCCTTGGTCTAGATCAAGCTGAGGGAGAGGTTGTAGTCCTTGCACCAAATGTTCAGGTCTCTGACCTCCTCCCTATAGGCTGTCATCGTTATCGGTGATCTGGCCTACAACTGTTGTGTCAATGGCAACCTTTTTTTTATTATTATTTTTGTTTTGTCATTCCAAAACACAACCCAGCCAAGCCACACTGCTTCTTGACACATTGCCCGCTTAACCCGGAAGTCAGCCGCACCAATGTGTCGGAGGAAACATTGTACACCAAACCATCCCCTAACCAAGACTACGCTGGGCCAATTGTGCGCCGCCCATGGGTCTACGGGTCGTGGCCGGCTACGACAGAGCCTGGACTCGAACCAGGTTCTCTAGTGGCACAGCTAGCACTGCAATGCAGTGCCTTAGACCAATGCGCCACTCGGGAGGCTGTCATCGGAAAACTTAATGATGGTGTTGGAGTCATGCCTGGCCATGCAGTCATGAGTGAACAGGGAGTACAGGAGGGGACTGAGCACGCACCCCTGAGGGGCCCCCATGTTGAGGATCAGCATTGTGGATGTGTTGTTCCCTACCCTTGCCACCTGGGGGTGGCCCTTCAGGAAGTCCAGGATACAGTTGCAGAGGGAGGTGTACAGTCCCAGGGTACTTGGCTTAGTGATGAGCTTTGAAGGCACTATGGTGTTGAACGCTGAGCTGTAGTCAATGAATAGCGTTCTCACATAGGTGTTCCTTTTGTCCAGGTGTGAAAGGGCCGTGTGGAGTGCAATAGAGATTGCATCATCTGTGGATCTATTGGGGCGGTATGCAAATTGGAGTGGTTCTAGGGTTTCTGGGATAATAATGTTGATGTGAGCCATGACCAGCCTTTCAAGGCATTTCATGGCTACAGACGTGAGTGCTATGGGTCGGTAGTCATTTAGGAAGGTTACCTTAATGTTCTGGGCACAAGGACTACGGTGGTCTGCTTGAAACATGTTTGTCCTATATACTCAGACAGGGAGAGGTTGAAAATGTTAGTGAATACACTTGCCAGTTGGTCAGTGCATGCTCTGAGTACCTGTCCTGGTAACCCGTCTGGCCCTGCGGCCTTGTGAATGTTGACCTGTTTAAAGGTCTTACTCACATCAGCTGCGGAGAGCGTGATCACACAGTCATTTGGAACAGCTGGTGCTCTCATGCATGTTTCAGTGTTGCTTGCCTTGAAGCGAGCATAGAAGTTATTTAGCTCGTCTGGTAGGCTCGTATCACTGGGCAGCTCTCGGCTGTGCTTCCCTTTGTAGTGTATAGTTTGCAAGCCCTGCCACATCCGATGAGCGTAGGAGCCGGTGTAGTACAATTCGATCTTAGTCCTGTATTGACGCTTTGCCTTTTTGATGGTTCGTTGGAGGGCATAGCGGGATTTCTTATAAGCGTCCGCTCCTTGAAAGCGGCGGCTCTACCGTTTAGCTCGGTGCGAATGTTGCCTGTAATCCATAGCTTCTGGTTGGGGTATGTACACACAGTCACTGTGGGGACGAAGTTGTCGATGCACTTATGAAGCCAGTGACTGATGTGGTGTACTACTCAATGCCATTGGAAGAATCCCTGAACATCTTCCAGTCTGTGCGATTAAAAACAGTCCTGTAGTTTAGCATCTGCTTCATCTAAACACTTTTTATAGACCGAGTCACTGGTGCTTCCTTCTTGAATTTTTGCTGTTATACAGGAATCAGGAGGATGTAATTATGGTCATATTTGCCAAATGGAGGGCGAGGGAGAGCTGTGTACACGTCTCTGTGTGTGGAGTAAAGGTGGTCTAGAGTTTTTTTCCCCCTCTGGTTGTACATTTAACATGCTGATAGAAATGAGGTTAAACTGATTTAAGTTTCCCTGCATTAAAGTCCCTGGCCACTAAGAGCACCGCCTCTGGATGAGCGTTTTCCTGTTTGCTAATGGTGGTATACAGCTCATTGAGTGTGGTTTTTAGTGCCAGCATCGCTCTGTGGTGGTATGTAGAAAGCTACAAAAAATACAGCTAAACTCTCTAGGTAGATAGTGTGGTGTACAGCTTATCATGAGATACTCTACCACAGGCGAGCAAAACCTTGAGACTTCCTTAAATATCGTGTAAGCCCCCGCCCAGTGTCTTACCAGAGGCTGCTGTTCTATCCTGCCGATAGTGTATAACCCGCCAGCTGTATGTTATTAATGTCGCCACGACTCATAAGATATTAACCGTCTTTAAAGTGAAACATAAGATATTACAGTCTTTAATGTCCCGTTCGTAGGATACATGTGCTTTCAGTTTATCCCATTTATTTTCCAGTTTATCCCATTTATTTTCCAGCGATTGAAAGTTAGCTAACAGTACGGATTTCAAAAGCAGATTAGCCACTCGTAGCCTGATTCTCACAAGGCACCCCGATCTCTTTCCCGCAAAATCTCAGTTTCTTTCTCCAGCGAATGACGGGGGTGAGGGCCTGTTAGGGTGTTTGGAGTATATCCTTCCCATCCGACTCATTGAAGAAAAATTAAGAGCCAATAAAACGGCAGCCATCCCTTCCGGCACCATCTTTTATTAAGACAAACTAGCTCTGTGGAGAGTATTGCTGAGTCTGACAATAATGCCAAGAATCTATTCATAAAGTGGCATATAATATTGTATAATAGTAAGGCAAGCCAACATCTGATTTATTGTGTAACAAAATATATGGTATCATTTTTACAACTTCCACATGATTTGTCATATTCAGAGATGCCAGATAACCTTGAGTTTTCCCCATAATGTAGAAGTGGCAGGTGTAAGCCTACTGTAACCAAACTCTACACTGTATTATCCAGTATCCAGCGTGTTGCATTGCCTATGGGTGTTGATAGATACTATATTGAATAGTTATTGAGGTTTACATCTCTATTGCCAATCTCTGTCCCCTCGCTGACACTCAGCTCTTTACTACAGCCATAATAACTTCACTGCTGCCTATGCTATGCTGCATGTCAGGCTTCAAGTCACCATTAACCACTTAAAGAGCCTTTAAACTGAACCACATATTCACAGACTGACAGGTGCTTCATACTCGGGACAGCAGCTGTCAGTCATTCCCACGGCTGTTAGGCCTGGGGTTGAAGATGCACATTGTCTTGTTTAGTGTGATTGACTGTGTATTGAACCTGATTCATCAGAACGATTACGATACTGTGTTAACCCATTGAGCTAAAGCCTTGGTGTGGGAGCTAACACAAATATTGAGGTCTCAGGCAAAGTTACCTCAACTCACATTTGAGTATAGTTCACCAAATCACCTCCAGTACAATAGCTTGTATTTAATCTTGACTCTATTTAGCCTATATGGTATCATGGTAATCAAACTGCTATTAGTCAAAGAGAGAATACAATACCTGAAGAGAGGCCAAGATAGAGTATCTAATCTTCTTTCATATGAACTAATAACAGATCTAGTAACTGGCTGATTCACCCAGTGAGACTGCTTTAAAGTACTGTTGTTTCTCTGTTGGATGACTTAAGGTTATTTTTCATAGAGCAGTAACAGAGAGAAGCAACATTGGGTCATTATTAAAAAAGTGGAAAATTGAGGATAGTTCATGGTTGAACGAAAGGTCTTGCAGGGGTACACAAAGACACACACTGAGGTTAATTTATAAAAGAGGGGCCAGCCTCACATGCTGATCAGAATGCATCAGTGTGTGTGTCTGAGTGACCACAATGAGCATACTGGATTATGTAAACAGAGATGTCTCCGTTGGGGCTCTGGCTGTTCTGCTGTTGCTCTAAATGAGCCATGTGATTCATATGCCCTCGTATGCCCTCCTATGGCTCGGCCACCAGTCGTTTGTGTTTACCTCATAAGTATTCGCTGCTTTGATCACTGACTGTGTGTGATGAAGGAGAGGATAGGAGAGAGAATCGTGGATAGGAGAGTGAAGAGAGGAGAAGGAAGGAAAGAGAAGCGAGAAAGTGAGATTGAGCTAGAGTAGAGCTATAAGAGAGGGATGAGTGTCCAGCTGAAAGTGTTTCCAGAGCTGGCTTTGATTACCGACTGCAGCCATGCTCTGGTACTCGTTAACTCTAGGGTCACACATACTGACACACACAAACACACAAACGCGCACTCTGGGTGGGTATGAACCGACCCGCAGCCACCTACCGTTCTCTCTCTTTACCCCCTCAGAGTCACATATGACAATGTTTGGCATGACCTGGTTGGTTATACCATAGCATTGTTGAATACTTGTTTCTAATTGGCCTATAACACACAGTATATTTGCACGGTAGAATTCAATGGCTATTAGTTCATTCTTACATGTTCTATGTTTGAGCTGTTTTTAAAGCAAAAGTCAAATTGAAAACCTTACTGGCATTGTTGAATTCGATTTTTCATAATGGCAAGCTAGGACTGATGGTTTGGTTAGCTAAACTAGCAAGTCTGTTTATTTGGTTAACACAACAACAACTGTAGCTATCTAGTAAATTGCTAGCTACTTCAGTGGATGTTGAACACATTTCTACCGGCAAATTAACGCATTTCTAGTAGCAAATGTGTTAAATTATAGCCATGGTATAAAAGGGATATTCAACTTGGGGCTCGATGCATTCGTGGAAGGTCAGTTCTACTCCGCTAGCGCATCATGGAACACCTTCCACGTCGTCATTATTTTCCATAGAATGCAAAGCCTCTCATTGATCCCTTAGTGACCTCTCATTATCAGCCCACTCACATACTTCAACACCAGTCTCTGTGTTGAAGTGTTATGGATGAAGGAGAAACTATAAGCGTTGATGCTATGTTACATGAAACAAGCCTTTTGTTTCAACTGAAGCCAATCGCTTGTGTTGCCTGTGTGTGTAGTCTGCATGCATGGGTACTATCTTCGCTATCCACGATGTTGAGGGCTGCTCCACAGGATGTCCATACTCAGCCCCACTCCTCACATACACATACTCTTTGAAGACACATCAGGCACATGAGAGGGGTCACAAGTGGGCCTTTCCTCACACACACGAACACAAACAGGCAACACACACCAGCCCAGAGTCCACCTGCGTTGACAGTGAGTCAGTAAACCTCTGAGTCAGGTGCTGCCACACACATAACCAGTGCTGTCTTTATATTATTATTATTTAAAAGCAACAAACTATCACTTTAGCTATACAACTTCTGCTAATGATTGTCATAGAAGACAGTTTATTCCACATCTCAAGACAGACTGAAGTAGGATGCTCCAAAAATCTGTTTCTTACGTTTTAACCCCAGACTATTTCCATGTCTTGTTCTGAATCCAACTGTTGTGTTCTAATGCTTTTGTTCTCTTGGTTCAGTGAGTCACATATCTGTGTCTCTGCTAGACCATTGAGCAAAAGGTATATCACTATCTCTGCCACCAACCAGGCTGAGAGATCAAAACCAATAGAGTGTTAGCAGTCAATCAATCTCCAACCTACCAAAAATGCTCCTTTCTCATAGGCCTACTGTTAGGCGGAGCGACACAGGGGAACCCAAGAGCAGACTCAGATGAGGAAACAGGGATGAATGAACCAAAATATTTGTTACACAGGTAGATATGGAGTGCAGATCCGGGGAAGATTGGATGAGTTGCAGAAAAGCCACATGTAGAGACTGAGGTTGGAGTTAGCTGAGTAGAACAGGGTGAACAGGTCCTGAGAGGAATCCAAGGTAGTGGTGGTGAGTAATCCAGACCTAGGCAGTTGGGTGATGTGATGTGGAACGGAAGACAGGAGCCAGAGACAGAGCGGTGAGAGGATAAACAGTGTCAGGCAGTGAAACAGGCACAGCAGAGTAACAGGATCTTGAATAATTATAAATGGCTAGAATCATGAACTGACTGAGCAGAGATTACAATCTGGCAGAGTGGAAGTGGCAGGACTGAGTATTTGTAGAGGTCTTGATTATGGGACAAGTTGCAGCTGGTAGGGATCTGCTCTGACTCCAGCACACCTGTCTCCAACCACAAAATCACACAGAGAGGGAGAGAGAGAGTACAGGGGGGAGTAACTGCAGGTCAAGAAGACACCGGATGAACACCAGAGGGCGGAGCAGGAGCAGATGTGACACCTTACACGCCAAGTATCAAAGGATGATAAAAGTAATACATGTACAGTTGAAGTCTGAAGTTTACATACACTTAGGTTGGAGTCATTAAAACTAGTTTTTCAACAACTCCACAAATGTCTTGTTAACAAACTAAAGTTTAAGTTAGGACATCTACTCTGTGAATGACACAAGTCATTTTCCAACAATTGTTTAAAGACAGATTATTTCACTGTATCACAATTCCAGTGGATCAGAAGTGTACATACACTAAGTTGACTGTGCCTTTAAACAGCTTGGAAAATTCCAGAAAATGATGTCATGGCTTTAGAAGCTTCTGATAGGCTAATTGACATCATTTGAGTCAATTGGAGGTGTACCTGTGGATGTATTTCAAGGCCTACCTTCAAACTCAGTGCCTCTTTGCTTGACATCATGGGAAAATCTAAAGAAATCAGCCAAGACCTCAGAAAATTGTATACCTCCACAAGTCTGGTTCATCCTTGGGAGCAATTTCTAAATGCCTGAAGGTACCACATTCATCTGTACAAACAATAGTACGCAAGTATAATCTCCATGGGACGTAGCAGCTGTCATACCACTCAGGAAGGAGATGCGTTCTGTCTCCTAGAGATGAACGTACTTTGGTGCGAAAAGTGCAAATCAATCCCAGAACAACAGCAAAGGACCTTGTGAAGACGCTGTAGGAAACAGGTACAAAAGTATCTATATTCACAGTAAAACGAGTCCTATATTGACAACCTGAAAGGCCACTCAGCAAGGAAGAAGCCACTGCTCCAAACCCGCCATAAAAAAATCCAGACTACGGTTGGCAACTGCACTTGGGGACAAAGATTGTACTTTTTGGAGAAGTGTCCTCTGGTCTGATGAAACAAAAATAGAACTGTTTGGCCATAATGCCCATCGTTATTTTTGGAGGAAAAAGGGGGAGGCTTGCAAGCCGAAGAACACCATCCCAACTGTGAAGCACGGGGGTGGCGGCATCATGTTGTGGGGTTGCTTTGCTGCAAGAGGGATTGGTGCACTTCACAAAATAGATGGCATCATGAGGTAGGAAAATGATGTGGATATATTGAAGCAACATCTCAAGACATCATTCAGGAAGTTAAAGCTTTGTTGCAAATGGGTCTTCCGAATGGACAATGACCCCAAGCATACTTCCAAAGTTGTGGCAAAATGGCTTAAGGACAACAAAGGCAAGGTATTGGAGTGGCCACCACGAAACGCTGACCTCAATCCCATTGAAAATTTGTGGGCAGAACTGAAAAAGTGGGTGCGAGCAAGGAGGCCTACAAACCTGACTCAGTTACACCAGCTCTGTCAGAAGGAATGGGCCAAAATTCACCCAATTTATTGTGGGAAGCTTGTGGAAGGCTACCCAAAACGTTTGACCCAAGTTAAACAATTTAAAGGTAATGCTACCACATTATAGTTGAGTGTATGTAAACTTCTGACCCATTGAGAATGAAAGAAATTAAAGAGGAAAAACTGTATTCTCTCTACTATTAATCTGACATTTCACATTCTTAAAATAATGTGGTGATCCTAACTGACCTAAGACAGGGAATTTTTACTAGGAGTAAATGTCAGGATTTGTGAAAAACTGAGTTTAAATGTATTTGGCTAAGGTGTATGTAAACTTCCGACTTCAACTATATATTGCGCCTTTCATTGCAAACAAGAATCTCTAAGTCGCTTTGAACACAAAAACAAAAACACATTTAGGGATCTGGCAGTTGGTCTTCCACAGCTTCAGATGTCTAGGCAGTTCATAAAGGCAGTCAGTAGCAGTAGCTTGAGAGTAGGGAGCTTCGATGATATAGACAGGCAGAGAGAAATGTCAGTCAGATAGGCTAGTAGACAGGCCCGGAGCTCTTCATCAGGCACGCCGCCACCTCCTCCTCATCCGTAGGTAAGCTGGATCATCCACTGTCAAAGTGTAGCACCCACCTGAGTGATGCTTCGGCGACTGTAAAAGCAGCAGAAAAGACCACCACACCTTGACAGTAGTCTGAAACAGTCCCCTACGAAGCAAGCTTCTTCCATTCTCTCACACTGCAGTCCACATCCTTCCAGGAACTGGGGCAGGTGGAATAAAAATCATTCAAATACCATTTGCCAGCTAAGCCAAATAAACTGACTAGGATATTACAACAAATCATTCATTTCCATCTCTTTCTCTCTTTGACTTCAAAAACTGTTACAAAATAATGATTGAGGCGATACATTTATTTAATTACTTGTTTGTTTATTTATTTACACTGAACAAAAGCGTAAACACAACATACAACCATTTTAAAGATTTTACTGAGTTACAGTTCATATAAGGAAATCAGTCAATTGAAATAAATTAATTAGGCCCTAATCTATGGATTTCATATGACTGGGAATACAGATATGCATCTGTTGGTCACATACCTTAAAAGAAAAGGTATTGGCATGGCTCTGAAAACCAGTCAGTATCTGGTGAATGTTGTCCTACTTCTCTTCAATGGCTGTGCAAAGTTTCTGGATATTGGCGGGAACTGGAACATGCTGTCATACATGTCAATACAGAGCAACCCAAACATGCTCAATGGGTGACATGTCTGATGAGTATACAGGCCATTGAAGAACTGGGATCCTTGCAACATGGGGCCGTGCATTATCATTATCTGAAACATGAGGTGGATGAATGGCGTGTCAATTGGCCTCAGGATCTTGTCATGATGTCTCTGTGCATTGAAATTGCCATCTATAAAATGCAATTGTTTGTTGTCCGTAGCTTATGCCTGCCCATACCATAACCCCGCCACCACCATTGGGCACTCTGTTCTCCACGTTTGCCCACTGAAGTTGGTTACGACATCGAACTGCACTCTGGTCAAGACCCTGGTGAGTACGACAAACATGCAGATGAGCTTCCCTGAGATGGTTTATGACAGTTTGTGCAGAAATTATTCAGTTGTGCAAACCCACAGTTTCATCAGCTCTCCAGGTGGCTGGTCTCAGAGGATCCCGCAGGTGAAGAAGCCGGATCTGGAGGTCCTGGGCTGGCATGGTTACGCATGGTCTGCGGTTGTGAAGCCGGTTGGACGTACTGCCAAATTCTCTAAAACGATGTCGGAGGCTTAGGGTAGGGAAATGAACATTCAATATTCTGGCAACAGCTGTGGTGGAGATTCCTGCAGACAGCATGCCAATTGCACGCTCCTTCAAAACTTGAGACATCTGTGGCTTTGTGTTGTGTGACAACTGCACGTGGCCTTTTATTACAAGGTGCACCTGTGTAATGATTACGCTGTTTAATCAGCTTCTTGATATGCCACACCTGTCAGGTCGATGGATTATCTTGGCAAAGGAAAAATGCTCACTAACAGGGATGTAAACAAATTTGTGCATAAAATTTGTGCATATGGAACATTTTGGGGATCTTTTATTTTAGCTCATGAAACATGGGACCGACACTTTACATGTTGAGTTTATTTATATATATTTATTTATTTATTAAAGGCGTGTGTGTAAATTCACTCTGGAGTGCCCAAAGAGCGCTCAGAGTGCGCTCTGGGCGTTCGTAAATTCAGAGCATTGTCAGATTGTCCGTTTGTAACTGAGTGTTTTGCTGAAGAGTAGTGTTGATCCGAGCTTTCTGACCTCACAACAACAGTCAAGCACCCAAGCTAACTGGCTAAAGTTAGCTAACTTCCTAGATACTTCTAGACATAAATGAGAGAACAACTTACTCTGACCATTTTACTCGCCCTAGCAGAGCTGGTTAGGCTGTTTTCATGTTATCTAGAGCATTGGTAACTGTGCTGCTGGCAAAAAAATTATTGAGTATTTGCGGATGTTTACAGCACCGGCCATAATCGAAGGGTGTTGAGCGGGTGTTGAGTGTTCGTAAATTCACCAGTTATTCTGTGCACTGGCACACTCAGATGAGAGTACTCTGAAATCGTAGTAGATAGCCAGAGTGAGTTTACAAACAAGCCCTAAATGTTTCTGTTTGCAATGTAAATCCTGTAAACTACATGACTATGACGCAATAAAGGAACGATGGCACAGCAGAGTTGTATTTGATGCAACATCACTTATGACATTACAAACGAGGGAGTTCTGGGGGTTTCAACACATGACACCTGTTCATTCACCTGTTATTGTGTGTATTTGAGCCAGCCTCGACATGTGGGAATTAGATTTTTTTTAAAGGTATTCCTTGTATGTTGGTGACCACCAAAATGTCACAATGTAGACTTAAATGAGATTTACATTTAAGTCATTTAGCAGACGCTCTTATCCAGAGCGACTTACAAGTACATACATTCATACTTTTTTGTACTGGCCCCCCGTGGGAATCGAACCCACAACCCTGGCGTTGCAAGCGCCATGCTCTACCAACTGAGCCACACCCGTGTCCCGAGATGTTCAGTGAGGCCGGATCAATCTTTTCCTCGGCTATGCCTACGTTAACTTTTATCAGCCAATCGATGCTGAGCGTGACATGCGCATGTTCAGCAAAGACATGCTTGGAGGAAGATATCTGCGCATCATGAGGTCTGACCCCACACTGAGGAAGAAACATCTTCTTCAATAGTCCAGTGGCGAAGCAATTTTTGGGGGGCTTTTGTGATAGAGGCACCAAATTTTACACACAGCTAAATACGTATTGTTGTGACTATAGAGTCATCGCAAATTTTGTCCATTACCCCCCTGGTGGCCATTTCCAATAAGGCCACCAACCAGTTCCATGGGGCCATATTGAACAGGTGTCACATGGCCATATCTACATAAATAATTGGTACATAAGCCCAATGATTGCTTAAAATGATTGAAGGGGTCTATAGAACACAATAAAATATCACAAATATGCCATATATATATATGTGTGTACCCTTTAAATGTTTAATAAAAAAAGCGAATTAAATACTTGTTTTCATGCCTAGTTCCAATATTTTATATGTGAACCATCTAAAAGTGTTCTATAAGTATTCCCAGAAGTCTGCTGATTACAATCATACATAATATACTATTATATACCGTGGTAATGTTAAGAAATGTGACCAGAAACCTGCCCTGTACATGTCACTCTATGTAAAATCCCATAGGAATGCATTATGTCCAGCAATGAGATATGTAACTCATTTGACCAAAATGCCTTTGTGATGAGACCATTCAACCTTTACAAAAAACAAGTAAAGGTCTAAATAAAGATTTCTAGAAATAGTGCCGTTGCAGATTTAAGCAAAACTATGTTGGGAGAACATGAATGCGCAGCATATGACATAAGATCTGAATTACAGTTGATTGTAAAACAATTTGAGTTTTAAAAACTGCAAGAGTTCGTAAATTTGATGAGAAAGGAATGATTGTGAATCGCAAAGGTAAATGTGGTAATATAACTCAAGTAACACCATCTCTTACAATGTTAAAGAATCAGGATAGAGGTATAGCTGATAGTTTCTGGATGTGTGGGCAGAACAAACTCTTGAATGTTTTACCAGAAGACTGGACAGGTTTCTGTGCTATAGTTAGAGTGATACAACAGGTGTCTATCATTAACTCACAGCAGGATGAGTCTGTAAAGCATAGAGTAAGGAGAGCCTATGAATCAGATCCAAAAGTATACCTAGATGCAATTGGACAGCCAAGGGGAGTTCCTAATGAATACAAAGCAAGAAACTAGGTTAAATACGGGTTTGAATCAATATTTATTTGGATACCACCTAATAAAAACTTAGAATGGATAAATTATATCTACTATAATCATTAACTATACTGACTCTGCATTAACAGCCTTAGGAGAACAGGTACAGGCAACCAGCAAAATGACATGGCAGAATAGACCGGCTTTAAATTTTAGCTGAGAAAGGTGGTGTCTGTGTGATGTTTGGAGATGAATGTTGTACTTTTATTCCCAATAACACTGCACCAGATGGATCTTTTTCTTTAGCTATGACCAAACTGAGGGGATTGCGACAACAGGTTAAGGACAATGCAGGATTTCATACCCATGCTTGGGACTGGTTGGACTTAGCTTTAGGTAAATGGGGTGCAATGTTTACTAAAATGGCTATCACGGTAGGCCTTGCACTTGTGACAATGGGAATTGTTTTCTGTTGTATCCTACCTCTGTTGAAATCTCTGTTGGTCCAACCTACAGTTAAACAGATGGCGATATGTCAATACCGCCCTCCAGTGGTTGTTAACCCGGTACCTGGGGCTCCTGGCCATATACAAATGGATATGGTGTAGCTTGTAATGCTCTTGGAGGACCACTTGATTGTCCTTTTGGTAACCCGAATTGTCTCTATGGGATTACTCCAGGAGGAGGATATGCTTGCCATGATTATAGTGATCAAGGTTTTCCTGTTTTTGATAAAGTACCTGACTCTAATGACTTGAAAATTGCGCATGTACACAAACCTTGTCGTAAAGGTAAATGTTGCAAGTGGTGTACTAAGGATGAGAGAGATGGACATCGTCATTACCCAGAACCATTTTTCTGTGCAATGTGTCAAAGAGGAGAATGTCCTATATGTAAGGATGAGGAATGTGCTTGATTGAAAATAGGATTGCCACAATATATCTAACCTTGTAATCACTTACTATGGAGTGTATTTTATCTTCACTGTTTACTTTGATAATGGATAAATGAAGTTAGAACTTCAAAATGTTGTTTACTTAAACTTGTAGGTAACATAGGGAATTCCGGTTACAAGTGTCTACAGACCATGTCCTTAATCCTTTAACAGGTGTTTTTATTTGTGATATCACTGTTTGTTAGAGAGGTGTCTGAGAGGGAGGATATTGTTTAAGTGTCTTAATTTAAAATGACATTATAAGGGTTTTTATTATTTACTTTATTATTCACACTGTTTTGTTTATTTTTATTATTATTTGTGCTGTTTTATTATTTTCCATATATTCTACATAACTGAGATACCCTCAGGCAAGGCTATGTACTACATGCTCTTGCTTCTACATTGTATTTTAAGTTTGCTTTTACTTTGTATTTGTACAGATTGGATCTTTTACTCCTTTCCATTGTATATGTATGGAGATGTTTGGTCCGGTCTTTTCTTTGAGTTTGTGGAGTCCCAGTCGTTAGAACGGATAGGGGGAAGTTTGCCCCCAGTGCTTGATGACTGATGCTTGTTGGTATGGGACTGGGTTAGTCCCAATGTGGGAGCAAAACTCATGACTATGATTACATTTCCATTATTAGCAGTATCTAGACTGTCCACTTTCAAGTGTTGAGACAGAATGGCTATATAAGGAATGGAACATATATGACTAGGGCCCCACCAACATTATAACCTAGACAGCCGTGAGACGTGGGCGTTAACAAGCAAGAACTGAGACGGAAAGATAATGATGGAGAAAGGTCAAGGGAAGTTATTTTCATATAGAGGGAGGGGATTCTATATGTTATGCAAAGACGGAATACTATAAAGGCAGGGCTCTGTGATAAGAGAATTCAGCTGTTCCATGGAATTGCTCGGCTCTGTTACTTTGTAATAAAGTCTAACTGAATCTACAAGTTCCGGTATCTGTGCAAATATTTGACTCAATATTTTCCACAACACCCTCTGTATGTACTGTGTTGTGAATGCTGGTTTTCACTGCCTTGCTGGATACAACGCTAGTATGACTTATTGTCATGTGTGTGAATGCGCATGTGCATGTGTGCGTGTCATATGACTGATTACCATAGTGAGTTTTAATTAGTTTAGACATGGTTTAGACAAATATGGTGAGGCTGAGACTAGGCTTCAGGGATCTGTCACCTCACGGAAACCATTTCATCTCTCTGCTACTATAACCTCACAATGAGAGCTCTGTTTCTCACACCTCACCCACACGATGCTAGATTAGAACCCACACTACACTGTGTTACAGCCTTCTGACCTGTTCAACGTCTGTCCCTCTTCCTATAACCCTCCTCTCCATCTCCCCTCCCTTTACCCTTTCCAGTCTCTCCACTCTCTCATTATTATTCTACCCCCTCTGTCTTTCTCTGTCTTCCATTCCATCCCTTCTCCCACCCCCTCTCTCCTCTTCCCCTCTCTAATGTTAGACCATGTTGTCCTGCTAAACTTATGCCCCTCTCCCTAAACACTGGTCGTCATAGCAACATGTACAGGTGAGCATGACCTCTGATTGGAGGTCAAGGGGAAAGTGTTGAATATTAGGCTTCAAGAGGGAGTGGGAGGAGAGACACGGATGGAGATTATAGCACAGCAGTGAACGTGCTGACTTGTTACTTCTGTATGGTCAGGGCTGGGTCAGGGGTGAGAGTGACAGGGAGGGACCCAGTGTCCAGGCGGCAGATTGATCCATTTGATGAACGTCCTTAGACATTCACACACAGGAGGAGCACGCTACCAATGTGACACAAGCAACACTCTCATCCATCTTATCTCTCTCTTCTCCCTCTCTTTTCCTCTATTTCTATCTCTCTCCATACTCCCCCCTTCTATCTTACTTTGGAATATTGTTTAATATGAATAGAAAAGCTCAAGAAAGTAATACACACAATCTTTACAACATTTTCACTGTTTTATATAGTCATCGTAATGAAAGTTAAAACAGGACAATGTTTACACAACTTGTTATACAGATTTAAAACACGCTTCTCCTTACAGATTTAATTCACACTCTTTTCTGTTTCCTTCCCTGTACTGTCTGTACTAGATTTACACATACTGTAAATTACAGTCAGTATATGACAAGAAGAGTAGTGACTAGTATCATGTGTACACACTGAGCTTTACTTTGGACACATTCCGTCATACAGTTACTCATATGTATACAAGTAGGCCTGGCACCCGGGATGAGAGGGGATATATCTGGGATGATGGGAAAGTTTCTAACAGGCTGAAACAGGCCCAAAGTAAACTGCATGTTACTCAGACCCAGAAGCTAGGATATGCATATGAATGGTTGTATTGGATAGAAAACACTCTAAAGTTTCTAAAACTGTTCAAATAATGTCTGTGAGTATAACAGAACTGATTTGGCAGGCAAAACCCAGAGGACAATCCATCCAGGATTCTTTTGTTGTTGAGGTCATTGAATTTTCAATGCTTTTCTATGGGAAAGTATAATAATTAGGACCCAGATTTCAGTTCCTATGGCTTCCACTAGATGTCAACCGTCTTTAGAAATTGTTTCATGCTTGTTTTTTGAAAAATGAAGAAGTATTCGTATTCTTTCGAAGTATCCCTCAGAAGGACTCTAGTCTTTTGATGCGCGTGAATGAGTGCGCGCTCCTCTTTCTTTTTCTCCGGTATTGAACACAGTTTATTCCGTCTTAAATGTTATCGATTATTTACATATTAGGGTACCTGAGGTTGGATTAGAAACGTTGTTTGAATTGTTTTGAAGTTCACAGGTAACTTGTTAGATTCCTTTGTAGGCAAGTTGGGCGAGTTGGAACAGGTGTATTTCTGAATCAAACGCGCCAAATAAACGGACATTTTGGGGATATAAAGAAGGACTTTATCGAACAAAACGACCATTCATTGTGTAACTGGGACCCTTTGGATTGATGAAGATCTTCAAAGGTAAGTGATTTATTTTATCGCTATTTCTGACTTTCGTTAATGCCTCTGCTTGGTTGGAAAATGTTTGTGGCGCGCTCCGGTGAGGGCGAGCACTTGGTTATTTATCTCCGGGAATGAACATACTATTTTCCGTCTTAAATTGTATCATTTATTTACATATTAGGGTACCTGAGGATTGATTAGGAATGTTGTTTGACTTGTTTGGACGAAGTATATTGGTAACGTTTGGGATTCATTTCGTATGCATTTTGAATGACGGGAAACCGGTGGATTATTGAATGAAGCTCGCCAACTAAACTGACTTTTTGGGAATATAAAGGACTTTATCGAACAAAGCGACCATTCATTGTGTAATTGGGACCATTTGGATTGCAAAAAGATGAAGATCTTCAAAGGTAAGTGATTTATTTTATCGCTATTATTGAGTTTTGTGACACCTGTGCAGGTTATGAATTCATGTTAATGCAGGAAGTGGGTGAGGTGCTGTCCTCAGACGATCAAATGCTATGTTTTCGTTGTAAAGCCTATTGTAAATCGGACAAAGCGGTTCGATTAACAAGATTCTAAGCTAAAGAATGGTGTATAATACTTGTATTTTTATGAATGTTTAATATTACTGCTTTTGTTTTTTGAATTTCGCGCTCTGCAATTTCACCGGATGTTGTCGAGGTAATGGTCCGAAAGATGTCAAGTACTGCAGTGCATCTCCTCCTCATGGACTGCACCAGATTTGCCAGTTCTTGCTGTGAGATTTTACCCCACTCTTCCACCAAGGCCCTTGCAAGTTCCTGGAAATTTCTTGGGGGAATGGCCCTAGCGCTCACCCTCCAATCCAACAGGTCCCAGACGTGCTCAATGGGATTGAGATCCGGGCTCATCGCTGGCCATGGCAGAACACTGACATTCTGGTCTTGCAGGAAATCATGCACAGGACGAGCAGTATGGCTGGTGGCATTGTCATGCTGGAGGGTCATGTCAGGATAGGCCTGCAGGAAGGGTAGCACATGAGGGAGGAGGATGTCTTCCCTGTAACGAACAGCGTTGAGATTGCCTGCAATGACAACAAGCTCAGTCCGATGATGCTGTGACACACCGCACCAGACCATGACAGACCCTCCACCTCCAAATCGATCCCGCTCCCGAGTACAAGCCTCGGTGAAACGCTCATTCCATCGACGATAAACGCGAATCCGACCATCACCCCTGGCGAGACAAAACTGCAACTCGTCAGAGTAGAGCACTTTTTGCCAGTCCTGTCTGATCCAGCGACAGTGGGTTTGTGCCCATAGGCGACGCTGGTGCCGGTGATGTCTGGTGAGGACCTGCCTTACAACAGGCTTACAAGCCCTCAGTCCAGCCTCTCTCAGCCTATTGCGGACAGTCTGAGTACTGATGGAGGGATTGTGCATTCCTGGTGTAACTCTGGCAGTTGTTGTTGCCATCCTGTACCTGTCCCCCAGGTGTGATGTTCGGATGTACCGATCCTGTGCAGGTGTTGTTACATGTGGTCTGACACTGCGAGGACGATCAGCTGTCCGCCCTGTCACCCTGTAGCACTGTCTTAGGCATCTCACAGTACGGACATTGTAATTTATTGCCCTGGCCACATCTGCAGTCCTCATGCCTCCTTGCAGCATGCCTAAAGCACGTTCACGCAGATGAGAAGGATCCCTGGGCATCTTTCTTTTGGTGTTTTTCAGAGTCAGTAGAATGGCCTCTTTAGTGTCCTACGTTTTCATAACTGTGACCTTAATGGCCTACCGTCTGTAAGCTGTTCTTGTCTTAACGACCGTTCCACAGGTGCATGCTCATTAATTGTTTATGGTTCATTGAACAAGCATGGGAAACAGTGTTTAAACCCTTTACATTGAAGATCTGTGAAGTTATTTGGATTTTTACAAATTATATTTGAAAGACAGGGTCCTTTAAAAGGGACATTACATTTTTTGCTGAGATTATATATACAGTGGGGAGAACAAGTATTTGATACACTACCGATTTTGCAGGTTTTCCTACTTACAAAGCATTTAGAGGTCTGTCATTTTTATCATAGGTACACTTCAACTGTGAGAGACAGAATCTAAAACAAAAATCCAGAAAATCACATTGTATGATTTTTAAGTCATTCATTTTCATTTTATTGCATGACATAAGTATTTGATCACCTACCAACCAGTAAGAATTCCGGCTCTCACAGACCTGTTAGTTTTTCTTTAAGAAGCCCTCCTGTTCTCCACTCATTACCTGTATTAACTGCACCTGTTTGAACTCGTTACCTGTATAAAAGACACCTGTCCACACACTCAATCAAATAGACTCCAACCTCTCCACAATGGCCAAGACCAGAGAGCTGTGTAAGGACATCAGGGATAAAATTGTAGACCTGCACAAAGCTGGGATGGGCTACAGGACAATAGGCAAGCAGCTTGGTGAGAAGGCAACAACTGTTGGCGCAATTATTAGAAAATGGAAGAAGTTCAAGATGACGGTCAATCACCCTCGGTCTGGGGCTCCATGCAAGATCTCACCTCGTGGGGCATCAATGATCATGAGGAAGGTGAGGGATCAGCCCAGAACTACACGGCAGGAGCTGGTCAATGACCTGAAGAGAGCTGGGACCACAGTCTCAAAGAAAACCATTAGTAACATTGGATTAAAATCCTGCAGCGCACTCAAGGTCCCCCTGCTCAAGCCAGCGCATGTCCAGGCCCGTCTGAAGTTTGCCAATGACCATCTGGATGATCCAGAAGAGGAATGGGAGAAGGTCATGTGGTCTGATGAGACAAAAATAGAGCTTTTTGGTCTAAACTCCACTCGCCGTGTTTGGAGGAAGAAGAAGGATGAGTACAACCCCAAGAACACCATACCAACCGTGAAGCATGGAGGTGGAAACATCATTCTTTGGGGATGCTTTTCTGCAAAGGGGACAGGACGACTGCACCGTATTGAGGGGAGGATGGATGGGGCCATGTATCGTGAGATCTTGGCCAACAACCTCCTTCCCTCAGTAAGAGCATTGAAGATGGGTCGTGGCTGGGTCTTCCAGCATGACAACGACCCGAAACACACAGCCAGGGCAACTAAGGAGTGGCTCCGTAAGAAGCATCTCAAGGTTCTGGAGTGGCCTAGCCAGGCTCCAGACCTGAACCCAATAGAAAATCTTTGGAGGGAGCTGAAAGTCCGTATTGCCCAGCGACAGCCCCGAAACCTGAAGGATCTGGAGAAGGTCTGTATGGAGGAGTGGGCCAAAATCCCTGCTGCAGTGTGTGCAAACCTGGTCAAGAACTACAGGAAACGTATGATCTCTGTAATTGCAAACAAAGGTTTCTGTACCAAATATTAAGTTCTGCTTTTCTGATGTATCAAATACTTATGTCATGCAATAAATGCAAATGAATTACTTAAAAATCATACAATGTGATTTTCTGGATTTTTGTTTTAGATTCCGTCTCTCACAGTTGATAAAAATTACAGACCTCTACATGCTTTGTAAGTAAGAAAACCTGCAAAATCGGCAGTGTATCAAATACTTGTTCTCCCCACTGTATGTGTGCACAATTTTTAGGCAACTATTACTGTGCAGAATTATTAGGCAACTAAATTACAAAAATTATTTCTCCCAACTCACTTGTTTATTCTAAATTTTTAGAGTAAGTGTAACAAGTAAGTAACAAAATGAGAATTAAATAACATTTTTTGTCCTTTCAAAAATATTCAGTGACCAATATAGCCACCCTTCATTTCAATAACTGCCATGAGCCTTCCATCCATGGAGACTGTCAGTTTCTTGATCTGTTCACGATCATCTTTCGCTGAAGCAGCAACCACAGCCTCTCAAATGCTGTTCAAAGAGGTATTGTTTTCCCTCACTGTAAATCTCACGTTTGAGAATGGCCCACAAGTTCTCAATATAATAAGTCATGTCAGGAAGGGGGCCAGGTCATTATTCGAGGATCTTTGAGGCCCTTGCTGGCTAGCCAAGCAGTGGAGTACTTGGATGCATGTAATGGAGCATTGTCCTGCATAAAGATCAAGGCCTTCTTGAATGCTGAAGACTTCTTCCTGTACCACCGCTTGAAGAAAGTATCTTCCAGAAACTGGCAGTAGGTTTGGGGGTTGAGTTTCAGTCCATCTTCAACCGGAAAAGGTCCAACTACCTCATCCTTAATGATAGCAGCCCATACCAGTACCCCTCCTCCACCTTGCTGGTGTCTGACTCGAAGTGGTGCATGGGGCCATTATTGATCCAGCCACGAGCCCATCAAGAGTCACTCTCATTTCATCTGTCCCTAAAACCTTTGAACCATCTGTCTTCAGGTATTTCTTTGCCCAATTTTGACGATTCAACTTATGAATCTTATTCAGTGTGTCACGCGGGACTAGGTGAGCGAAAGAACCAGACGCAGAGAGAGAGAGCCGCTTAGGAAAAATAATCCTTATATTTACTTTTTTACAACAAACTGAATAAGCCCGAACATCCAGGGCGCAGTGAAAACACTTGCCAAACACCCAACATACACACACGTAACAAAAACAATCCCGCACAAAACAAGGGCGGGTCAAACTCCTAATTATAGGGAAGCTCATTACGAAACAAAAACAACAGGTGCAACTAATAAGACAAAACAACCAGACAAACGAAAAAGGGATCGGTGGCGGCTAGTAGGACGGTGACGACGACCGCCGAGCACCGCCCGAACAGGCAGGGGAGTCAACTTCGGCGGAAGTCGTGACAGTACCCCCCTCCTGACGCGCGGCTCCCGCAGCGCGCCGCCACCGGCCTCGAGGACGACCCGGAGGGCGAGGTGCCGGGCGATCCGGGTGGAGGCGGTGGAAGTCTCTCAGTAGAGTAGGATCTAAAATGTCCCCCACCGGAACCCAGCATCTCTCCTCCGGACCGTACCCCTCCCTCACCCGGCGTCTCGAGTCCAGAATGGCACGTACTGTGTACGCCGGGGACCCCTCGATCTCCAGAGGGGGTGGAGGGACCTCAGGCACCTCACCTTCTTGCAGGGGACCAGCCACCACCGGCCTGAGGAGAGACACATGAAACGAGGGGTTAATACGGTAATACCTAGGGAGTTGTAACCTATAACACACCTCGTTTATTCTCCTCAGGACTTTAAACGGCCCCACACACTGCGGCCCCAGCTTCCGACAGGGCAGGCGGAGAGGCAGGTTTCGGGTCGAGAGCCAGACCCTGTCCCCCGGTGTGAACACGGGGGCCTCACTGCGGTGCTGGTCAGCGCTCCTCTTCTGCCGTTGTCCTGCTAACTTTAGCAATTCCTGGACGGCTTTCCAGGTGTCCTTGGAGCGCTGTACCCAGTCCTCTACCGCAGGAGCCTCGGTCTGACTCTGGTGCCATGGGGCCAGGACCGGCTGGTAACCTAACACACACTCAAACGGGGACATGTTCGTTGAGGAGTGGCGGAGGGAGTTCTGAGCGAGCTCAGCCCAAGGAACATACCTCGCCCACTCACCAGGCCGGTCCCGGCAATATGACCGCAGAAACCTGCCCACATCCTGGTTTACGCGCTCCACCTGCCCATTACTCTCGGGGTGAAAACCCGAGGTCAAACTGACCGAGACCCCCAGTCTTTCCATAAACGCCCTCCAAACTCTGGACGTGAATTGGGGGCCCCGATCAGAAACGATGTCCTCAGGCACCCCATAGTGCCGGAAGACATGGGTAAACAAGGCCTCCGCAGTCTGCAGGGCCGTAGGGAGACCGGGCAACGGGATGAGACGGCAGGACTTAGAAAACCGATCCACAACGACCAAAATCGTAGTACTTCCCTGGGACGGGGGAAGATCGGTAAGAAAGTCCACCGATAAATGTGTCCACGGCCGTTGTGGAACGGGGAGGGGCTGTAACTTCCCTCTAGGCAAGTGCCGAGGAGCCTTGCTCTGAGCGCACACCGAGCAGGAGGAGACATAAAATCTCACGTCCTTAGCCAACGTGGGCCACCAGTATCTCCCTCTAAGACTCCGCACTGTCCTCTCGATGCCCGGATGACCCGAGGAGGGGAGAGTATGAGCCCAACGGATTAGCTTATCCCGGACCCCTCCCGGCACGTACTGAACCCCCGCTGGACAGTTAGGAGGGGTCTGCTCTAACCGTGAGGCTCTCTCTATCTCCGCGTCCACCTCCCATACCACCGGTGCCACGAGACATGAAGGTGGAATGATGGGAGTTGGCTCAACGGACCGCTCCTCGGTATCATAGAGACGGGACAGCGCGTCGGCCTTGGTGTTTTGGGAGCCTGGTCGGTACGAGATGGTGAACTGAAACCTGGTGAAAAACATGGCCCATCTAGCCTGACGCGGATTTAGTCTCCTCGCTTCCCGGATGTACTCGAGATTACGATGGTCAGTCCAGATGAGAAAAGGGTGTTTCGCCCCCTCAAGCCAATGTCTCCACACCTTCAGAGCCTTGACTACAGCTAACAACTCCCGGTCCCCCACATCATAGTTTCGCTCCGCCGGACCGAGCTTCCTCGAAAAGAAGGCACAAGGGCGGAGCTTGGGTGGTTCGCCCGAGCGCTGGGACAGCACGGCCCCGACCCCCACCTCGGACGCGTCCACCTCCACTATGAACGCTAAAGAGGGGTCCGGATGCGCCAACACGGGCGCATTGGTAAACAGCTCCTTCAGACGACTGAAAGCTCTGTCCGCCTCTGCTGACGAACGCAAGCGCACCGGTCCTCCCTTCAGCAGTGAGGTAATGGGAGCAGCCACCTGACCAAAACCCCGGATAAACCTCCGGTAGTAATTGGCAAACCCTAAAAACCGCTGCACCTCTTTCACCGTGGTCGGAGTCGGCCAATTACGCACGGCTGTAACGCGGTCATCCTCCATCACCACCCCGTAGGTGGAAATACGATAACCCAGGAAGGAAACGGCCTGTTTGAAGAACTCACATTTCTCCGCCTTGCAATACAGGTCATGCTCCAGCAGTCGCCCAAGTACCTTACGCACCAGAGACACATGCGCCGCGCGGGTGGCAGAGTAGATCAAGATGTCATCAATGTACACTACCACTCCCTGCCCGAGCAGGTCTCGGAGAATCTCATCTACGAAGGATTGAAAGACAGCTGGAGCATTTTTCAACCCATATGGCATGACGCGGTACTCATAATGGCCAGATGTAGTACTAAATGCGGTTTTCCACTCATCTCCTCCCCGGATACGCACCAGATTATACGCACTCCTCAGGTCCAATTTTGTGAAGAAGCGTGCACCGTGAAATGATTCCACCGCCGTAGCGATGAGAGGTAGTGGGTAACTAAACCCCACTGTGATGGAATTTAGACCTCGATAATCAATGCACGGGCGTAAACCGCCATCCTTCTTCTTCACAAAAAAGAAGCTCGAGGAGACAGGTGATGCGGAGGGCCGAATGTATCCCTGTCCCAGTGATTCAGTAACATATGTCTCCATAGCCGCTGTCTCCTCCTGGGACAAAGGATACACGTGACTCCTAGGAAGTGCAGCGTTCTCCAGGAGGTTTATCGCGCAGTCCCCTCGTCGATGGGGTGGTAATTGGGTCGCCTTCTTTTTACTGAAGGCGATAGCCAAATCGGCATATTCAGAGGGAATGCGCACGGTGGAAACCTGGTCTGGACTCTCCACCGTAGTCGCACCAACGGCAACTCCTATACACCTGCCTGAACACTCCTCTGACCACCCCTTAAGAGCCCCCTGTTGCCAGGAAATCACCGGGTTGTGCTGAGCTAGCCAGGGAATTCCCAACACCACTGGAAACGCAGGTGAGTCGATAAGGAACAGACTAATCTGCTCCTTATGACTACCCTGCGTTACCATGTCCAGTGGTACCGTGGCCTCCCTGACCATTCCTGACCCTAATGGTCGGCTATCTAAGGAGTGCACGGGGAAAGGTAGGTCTAACGACACAAGGGGAATCCCTAGCCTTAATGCGAGCCCCCGATCAATGAAATTCCCAGCTGCGCCTGAATCGACTAGCGCCTTATGCTGTAGAGAGGGAGAAAACCCGGGGAAATAGGTTAACACATACATATGACTGACAGGAAGCTCTGGGTAAGTCTGGTGCTGACTCACCTGGGGTGATCGAGTAGTGTTCCGCCTGCCCTCCCGACTCCCAGAAGAGTTCCTCCAGCACCGGTCGGCCGTGTGCCCTCGCCGACCACAACTGGTGCAGGAGGACACTCCTCCTCCGGTCCCCCTTGATGCTGCCCCCCCTAACTCCATAGGGATAGGAGCAGGAGGGCTGGGATGTGGAAACGACAGGACCTGTTCCGAACGTCCGCGGGCAGCCAGCAGGTTGTCGAGACGGATGGCCATGTCAATAAGTTCGTCCAGCGTGAGTGTGGTGTCCCGACACGCTAGCTCCCTGCGGACGTCCTCCCTAAGGCTACATCGAAAATGGTCGATTAAGGCCCTGTCGTTCCACCCTGCTCCTGCAGCCAAGGTCCTGAACTCCAGGGCAAAGTCCTGTACGCTCCTCGTCTCCTGACGCAGGTGGAACAGCCGTTCACCCGCCGCACGACCCTCTGGTGGGTGGTCAAACACAGCTCGGAATCGGCGGGTGAACTCAGGGTAATGATCCCTCGCCGAGTCTGGGCCATTCCACACTGCGTTGGCCCATTCAAGAGCTCGTCCAGTCAAACAGGAGACGAGGGCGCTCACGCTCTCCTCCGGAGGGAGTAGGACGAACGGTCGCCAGGTAAAGCTCCAGCTGGAGAAGAAACCCCTGACACCCGGCCGCCGTTCCATCATACTCCCGTGGGAGCGCCAGCCGAAGAGCCCCGGAGCCAGATGCTGTAACAGGAACAGGAGGTGCTGGAGGAGGGGGTGCTGGAGATGAGGTGGGAAGGCCACTCCTCTCCCATCGATCCATCCTCTCCATCATTTGGTCCATAGCCGACCCAATTCTGTGGAGAACACTGGTGTGATGGAGGACCCTTTCCTCCATCGATGGGAGAGGAGACGCGGCTGCTCCTGCTGGTTCCATTTTTGTGGTGCGGGATTCTGTCACGCGGGACTAGGTGAGCGAAAGAACCAGACGCAGAGAGAGAGAGCCGCTTAGGAAAAATAATCCTTATATTTACTTTTTTACAACAAACTGAATAAGCCCGAACATCCAGGGCGCAGTGAAAACACTTGCCAAACACCCAACATACACACACGTAACAAAAACAATCCCGCACAAAACAAGGGCGGGTCAAACTCCTAATTATAGGGAAGCTCATTACGAAACAAAAACAACAGGTGCAACTAATAAGACAAAACAACCAGACAAACGAAAAAGGGATCGGTGGCGGCTAGTAGGACGGTGACGACGACCGCCGAGCACCGCCCGAACAGGCAGGGGAGTCAACTTCGGCGGAAGTCGTGACACAGTGGAGGTCGTGATTCAGCCTTCTTGACCTTGGCCATGTCTCGGAGCACTTGACACCTTGTACCTCTGGACACTTCAGGTAGGTTGCAGTTCTGGAATATGGTGGCACTGGAGGTTAATGGGTTCCTGGTAGCTTGACGTTTAATTCTTCTCAAGTCTTTTGCAGTTAACTTGCACCTTTTCTTCTTCTTGCGTTTTTTTGCGACCCAGTTGACTATTTGCAACAAAACGTTTGATTGTCCGGTGGTCACACCTCAATAGTTATTTCAAGAGTGTTGCATCCGTCTGAAAGGCATTTTACAATTTTTGACATTTCAGTGTCAGTTATATCACTTTTTTGGCCCATTTTACCTGAGGTAATAAGGCTTCCTAATAATTATGCACACCTTGATATAGGGTGTTATTCACTTTCACCACACCCGCCCTCATTACACAAATACATATCACCTGAAAATGATTAAATCCAATAAGCGTTCAAGTTTATATGGTTTGGAGTTGGAAAATGTGCTGTGGCGTACAGCAGGTCAGCCACCAGGGGGAGACTCGTCGAGGAGAGGACTGGGGGAAGTAACGTGACTTCCGTGTAGTTGGAGACGGTGCCCGAGCCGTCTCCGAGACGAGGGAGTTGAGTTTGTGTACCCGACAGGATACAGCAAGACCCGGAGCACAGAATACGGTATCCCAGAGAGGGTCTCATGGGGGAGACCTATCCTTTTCTTTTGATTTATTATTTAATAAACACCTTGAAACCGAGCTAATCATACTCTGTCTGTGTCTGATCTGTGTAAACGTCTTGACCAAACCTCCTGGTTTGCCACAGTGCATAGAAATAATGGTAAGATCAGAATACTCACTTGCCTAATAAATGTGCACGCAATGTAATGGTGTCCTTCAAACGTTGCTTTAGTCAAATAATTCTCCATTTGCAGCAATTACAGCCTTGCAGATATTCTAGTTGTCAATTTGTTGAGGTCCTCTGAAGAGATTTAACCCCATGCTTCCTGAAGCACCTCCCACAAGTTGGATTGGCTTGATGGGCACTTCTTACGTACCATACGGTCAAGCTGCTCCCACAACAGCTCAATAGGGTTGAAATCCGGTGACTGTGCTGGCCACTCCATTATAGACAGATTACCAGCTGACTGCTTCTTCCCTAAATAGTTCTTGCATAGTTTGGAGCTGTGCGTTGGGTCATTGTCCTGTTGTAGGAGGAAATTGGCTCCAAATAAGCGCCGTCCACAGGGTATGGCATGGCATTGCAAAATGGAGTGGTATCCTTCCTTCTTCAAGATCTCTTTTACCCTGTACATTCTCCCACTTTACCACCACCAAAGCACCCCCAGACCATCACATCGCCTCCACCATGGTTGACAGATTGCATCAAGCACTCCTCCAGCATCGTTTCATTTTTCTGCGTCTCACGAATGTTCTTTGTGATCCGAACACCTCAAACTTAGACCCGTCTGTGGCGGATGAATCAGAATTAGTTGGGTAACACAGATAATTAAGATGTCTTATCTGCATAATATGCTTATGTGATATACTTGTTATTAGAATGTATCCCTTCGGACTCTGGTGTTGGCAGTTGCACTTCTTCCCTCAGCTGGGGCTCAGTCAACTGGTGCCCATAGAGGGGAGAGGTCAGGCTTGTCTTTCACATGTCCTTGGTGCTATGCAGAATATCAGAAAGGGAAGAGGACAGGATGGAATATTGTTTTCATATGTGAATGTGTCTTTACCTATTCTTAAACCATGTGAAGGGATGGCGTGATTAATGGGGAACCAATTACTTGTCTCCACAATATCTGTACCCAAGTCACTCCCTCCTTTTCTATTGGGGGAGGTGTATGTCAGTGTTCGGAACCATTGTATGTCCTCTCTGATGTTGCACTTATCCTGGTATAGTGTTTGACCTAGAGGCTCACTCCCCTCAGTGAGCTTGTCCAGGAGTGGGGTCAAGAGGGCGTTTACTTGAGATGGGAGTATCTAGAGTTGACAATTGAGTTATGCCATTGGATGAGTTGGTGTTTTTGTGCTATGAAGAACCAGGCTTAGAACCTCGTCTTAGGGACCAAACTGAACGATAATTTATAGCGATGGGATACTCCTCTCTCTCAAGTAAAAGTCTTCCTTTGTGAACTGTTCCTAATTTTCTGTAGTTTGTCATGTCGACTAGGGGGGGTGGATCTTTGCTATAAAAGATCTCAGTAGCTGTCACGCCCTGACCTTAGTTATCTTTGTTTTCTTTATTATTTTGGTTTAGGTCAGGGTGTGACATGGGGGATGTATGTGTTTAATATATAGCTTCACGTTTGTTTGTTGTTTTGCATAGTTTGTTTAAGTGTTCTTCGTTTCGTTAAATAAATAGAAGAATGTATTCTTATCACGCTGCGCCTTGGTCCTCCTCTCTTCATCCAAACGACGAACGTGACAGAATAACCCACCACAACCGGACCAAGCAGCATGAAAGGAAGGAACAGCGCTTTGTGGAGCAATGGACTTGGGAGGAAATTCTGGACGGCAAGGGACCCTGGGTACAGGCTGGTGAGTATCGCCGCCCCAAAGCTGAGCTGGAGGCAGCGAAAGCGGAGAGGCGGTGGTATGAGGAGGCTGCACGAAAGCGCGGCTGGAAGCCAGAGAGGCAGCCCCAAAAATTTCTTGGAGGGGGGCACACGGGGAGTGTGGCTAAGCCAGGTAGGAGACCTGAGCCAACTCCCCGTGCTTACCGTGGAGAGAGAGCGACCGGGCAGGCACCGTGTTATGCAGAGATGCACACGGTGTCCCCGGTAAGCAGGCATAGCCCGGTGCGTACATAGCAGCACCTCGTCTCAACCGGGCTAGAGGGGGCATCGAGCCAGGTGCCATGAAGCCGGCTCTACGCATCTGGTCTCCAGTGCGTCTCCTCGGTGCGTCTCCTCCACACAGCCCAGTGCGGGCTATTCCACCTCGCCGCACTGGCCTGGCTACGGGGAGCGTTCAGCCAGGTAGGGTTGGGCAGGCTCGGTGCTCGAGACCTGTAGTGCGCCTCCACGGTCCGGTCTATCCGGTGCCTTCTCCACGCACCAGTCCGCCAGTGGCAGCCCCTCGCACCAGCCCAGTACCACCAGTGCTAACACCACGCACCAGGCTTCCTGTGCGTCTCCAGAGTCCAGTACGCCCTGTTCCTTCTCCCCGCACTCGCCTTGAGGTGCGTGTTCCCAGCCCGGTACCACCAGTTCCGGCACCACGCCCGTCTGTCCAGCGCCGCCTGAGCCGCCCGTCTGTCCAGCGCCGCCTGAGCCGCGCCGCCTGAGCCGTCCGTCTGTCCAGCGCCGCCTGAGCCGCCCGTCTGTCCAGCGCTGCCTGAGCCGCCCGTCTGTCCTGAGCCGTCAGAGCCGCCCGTCTGTCCTGAGCCGCTAGAGCCGTCCGTCAGTCAGGAGCCGCTAGAGCCATCCATCAGTCAGGAGCCGCCATAGCCGTCCGCCAGTCAGGAGCTGCCAGAGCCGCCCGCCAGGCCTACAGTGCGCCTCGGCAAGCCTGAGCTGCCCGTCTGTCCAGCGCCGCCTGAGCTGCCCGTCTGTCCAGCGCCGCCTGAGCCGCCCGTCTGTCCAGCGCCGCCTGAGCCGCCCGTCTGTCCAGCGCCGCCTGAGCCGCCCGTCTGTCAGGAGCCGCCAGAGCCGTCCATCAGTCAGGAGCCGCCATAGCCGTCCGCCAGTCAGGAGCCGCCAGAGCCGCCCGCCAGTCAGGAGCCGCCAGAGCCGCCCGCCAGTCAGGAGCTGCCAGAGCCGCCCGCCAGTCAGGAGCTGCCAGAGCCGCCCGTCAGTCCGGAGCTGCATTTCAGTCCGTTTCAGTCCGTTTTCAGTCCGTTCTTCCATGGCCTGCATGTTTGGGATACTCTGGATCAACGTGAAGGATAGCGTGTTCCAGTTCCCGCCAATATCCAGCAACTTCGCACAGTAATTGAAAAGGAGTGGGACAACCTTCCACAGGCCAAAATCAACAGCCTGATCAACACTATACAAAGGAGATGTGTCACCCTGCATGGGTGAATCTGTAGTTCTTCCCCTGAACAAGGCAGTGTTCCTAGGCTGTCACTGAAAGTAAGAATTTGTTCATAACTGACTTGCCTAGTTAAATAAAATTATTGGAACTAACTCAGTAAAATGTTTTTTTTCTATTTTTGTTCAGTATACATTGGAGTGTAGTTCAGCCCAGTGTAATACAAATTGCCCATCTCTGACCATAATGTAACATGGGTAAATTGTGACTGACTGATCTACACATTACAATGAGTAGTTATTTATGATGCAAGGTTCTTTGTAGATCAGTCAGTCGGCAGTCGCCTGCACATTTGGCTGCAATGTCAAACAAGGGCGGCGCAGGACTGAGTTTGGGAAACCCCTATGGCAGGGCATTCCAACCCTGTTCCTGTAGAGCTACCCTTCTGTAGGTTGTAACAAACATGATTCAGCTCATCAACCAGCTAATTATTAGAATCATGTGCTCTAGATTAGTCTTGGAGCGAAAACCTACAGGATGGTAGCTCTCCAGGAACAGGGTTGGAGAGCCCTGCTTTGTGGGTTAGACCAGTGGTAATCAACCCTGGTCCTGGAGAGCTACCCTCAAATTACATTTTTATTGGTCACATACACATGATTAGCAGATGTTATTGCGAGTGTAGCGAAATGCTTGTGCTTCTAGTTCCGACAGTGCAGTAACATCTAACAAGTAATCTAACAATTCCACAACTACTACCTAATACACACAAATCTAAGTAAAGGGATGGAATAAGAATATATATACATATAAATATATGGCTGAGCGATGACCGAGCGGTATAGGCAAGATGCAATAGATGGTATAAAAATACAGTATATACATATGGGTAATACAAGATATGTAAACATTATTAAAGTGCCTAGTGATCTATTTATTAAAGTGGCCAATGATTCCAAGTCTGTATGTAGGCAGCAGCCTCTCTGTGTTAGTGACGGCTGTTTAACAGTCTGATGGCCTTGAGAGAGAAGATATTTTTCAGACTCTCTTTCCCAGCTTTGATGCACCTGTACTGATCTCGTCTTCCGGATGGTAGCGGGGTGAACAGGCAGTGGCTCGGATGGTTGTTGTCCTTGATGATCTTTTTGGCCTTCATGTGACTACGAGTGCTGTAGGTGTCCTGGATGGCAGGTAGTTTGCCCCCCCCCCCCCCCCTCTGGAGAGCCCTGCGGTTGTGGGTGGTGCAGTTGCCATACCAGGTGGTGATACAGACGACAGGATGCTCTCAATTGTGCATCTATAAAAGTTTGTGAGGGTTTTAGGTGACAAGCCAAATTTATTCAGCCTCCTGAATACTGTCTGTGTGGGTGGACCATTTAAGTTTATCCGTGATGTGTACGCCGAGGAACTTAAAACGTTCCACCTTCTTCACTGCTGTCCCGTCGATGTGGAAAGGTGGGTGCTCCCTCTGCTGTTTCCTGAAGTCCACGATCATCTACTTTGTTTTGTTGACCTTGAGTCATGTTGTTTTCCTGACACCACACTCTGAGTGCCCTCACCTTCTCCCTTTAGGCTGTCTCGTTGTTGTTGGTGATCAAGCCTAACTACTGTAGTGTCATCTACAAACTCAATGATTGAGTTGGAGGCGTCATGGGTGAACAGGGAGTACATGAGGGGGCTGAGCACGCACCCTTGTGGGACCCCAGTATTGAGGATCAGCGAAGTGGAGATGTTGTTTCCTACCTTCACCACCTGGGGGCGGCCTGTCAGGAAGACCAGGACCCAATTGCACAGGGCAGGGTTGAGACCCAGGGCCTCAAGCTTAATGATGAGCTTGGAGGGTACTATGGTGTTGAATGGTGAGCTGCAGTCAATGAACAGCATTCTTACATAGGTATTCCTCTTATCCAGATGAGATGGGGCATTGTGATGGTGATTTGCATCATCTGTGGACCTATTGGGGCGATTTTCAAATTGAAGTGGGTCTAGAGTGGCAGGTAAGGTGGAGGTGATATGATCCTAGTCTCTCAGAGCACTTCATGATGACAGAAGTGAGTTGCTATGGGGCGATAGTCATTTAGTTCAGTTACCTTTGCCTTCTTGGGTACAGGAACAATGGTGGCCATCTTGAAGCATGTGGGGACACCAGACCGGGATAGGGAGAGATTGAATATGTCCATAAACACACCAGCCAGCTGGTCTGCGCATGCTCTGAGGACGAGGCTAGGGATGCCTTCTGGGCTGGCAGCCTTGCGAGGGTTAACACGTTTAAATGTCTTACTCACGTCGGCCATGGAGAAGGAGAGAGAGAGCCAGCAGTCCTTGGTAGCGGGCCGCGTCGGTGGCACTGTATTATCCTCAAAACGGGCTCAGAGCATCCCTGATGTCTCTCTGGAAAGGAACCCTTGCTCTAATATACTCAGAAGAGGTGGGTGGTGTGCACGCCTTCTGAGTCTGACCAGTAGGTCAAATGCCTTGGGTGGTGGTGCGAAAAAAGGATCCGCTTTGGGAAAGTCGTATTCCTGGTTGGAATGTTGGTAAATTGATGTCGCTCTGATATCCAATAGTTCTTCCCGGCTGTATGTAATTCCCAGCTGTTTCCTAAGGACTAGAAGCGAGGCGACCCTCTCTGTCGGCGCCATCTTGATCCTACTTATCCTCCTACAGGTTTTCACTCCAACCCCAGTTGTAACTAACCTGATGCAGCTTATCAACAAGCTAATTATTAGAATCAGGTGTGCTGGATTAGGGTTGGAGTGAAAACCTACAGGATGGTAGACCTCCAGTAACAGGATTGGAGAGGCCTGGGTTAGACTGATCATTAGTTCCAGTGCAGTTTGGGATTTCACCACTAGGTGTCAGTGTCCTCACACTAACCCCAATGAGAAACACTCAAAGGCATGGAAGCATCAGAACTACACTGGGATATGGGCCTCCCGAATGGTGCAGCAGTCTAAGACATTGCATCGCATTGCTTGAGGCGTCACTACAGACCTGGGATCGATCCCAGGCTGTGTCACAGCCGGCCGTGACCGAGAAACCCATGAGGCGGCGCACAATTGGCCCAGCGTCGTCCAGGTTAGGAGAGAATTTGGCTGGCTGGGATGTCCTTGTCCCATTGCGCTCTAGAGACTACTTGTGGTGGGCCGTGCGCTTGCAAGCTGACTTTGGTTGCCAGTTGTACAGTGTTTCCTCCGACACATTGGTGCGGCTGGCTTCCGGGTTAAGCGAGCAGTGCGGCTTGGCAGGGTCGTGTTTCGGAGGACGCATGGCTCTCGACCTTAGCCTCCCCCGAGTCCATATGGGAGCAGCGATGGGACAAGACTGTAGGTACCAATTGGATATCACAAAAAAGGGGTACATTTTCTTAAAATAATAATAAATAAATATAAAAATAAGTGTAAAAACTACACTGGGATAAACATCAGTGTGTTGTATGTTTACTTGATTCTCACAATGAAAAATGTGGACTAACTTTATATGTGAACTGCTGTGTGTGTGTGTGGGTTGGTTCTTCTATCCTTGTGGGGACTTAAAATCCCCAAAAGTCCCCACAAGGATAGTAAAACAAGGAACATTCTCCCTTGTAGGGACATTTCCCACATCCCCTTGAGGACAAAGGCTATTTTAAGCTTTGGAGGTAGATTTAGGGTTACAATTTAAGTTCTTCCCAGTACCAAATTACCAAACAACTGTGTTACTGTCTTTGTGTGTTAGTTAATCATTGATGGATGGATGGAAAGAATGATTGACATAATGTTAGTGATGATGTCAGAGGTGACAGTTGATTCCATATGGAAACTGGAGAGGATCTTCAGCGGTACCATTCTAGTCGCTCCTCACCCCAAATGTTTCTTGGCTATGCTAAAAAGTGTGTATAAATACAGTATTAAATATGCTTTATGGAAAACCTACTTGACCTGCAAACAGGCGATCTGGGGTCATACACACAGACACACACACTGCAGACACGGGCATCTATGCATGCACAGACACACACACACACAGTGTTTGTAGTGTGTGTGTGTGTGTGTGTGTGTGTGACCCCAGATCTCCTGATTGCAGGTAAAGTAGGTTTCACAGGAGCCCTGTGGTTTACTGGAAACCATGTGACTGGGACCTGACTGGATATGAACATGCAAGAAACAAAGGGTGAGAGGGTCACACACAAACACTACAGACACTGTGTTTGTGTGTGCATGCATATATGCATGTGCCTGCATTGTGAATGTGTACCTCTCACCCCTTGTTTCCTGCATGCCCATATCCAGTCAGGCCCCAGTCACATGGTTTCCAGTAAACCACAGGAACTGCAGTATATCTATAATACACACACATAACACTTCACTGTTTTCTCCTTTTCTCTCCTGTGTTTTTCCATAGCTCAGCCAGTGTAACTTTCTCAGTTCTGCCTTGATTCTCTGTTAACTCTTTCAGTGACAGGTATAAAGACTCAAACAGCTGCTATCATGTGCCATGGTGTGGATGTGACCAACTGGGTTTTAACCAAGGTCATCAGCGCACCACAATACTGTTAACTCGCTGAGCTAAAGTTTGGGCATTAGCTTGGGGAGATAACATAAATCTAATCACACATGTGCATAATTCACTCATTCAGGACAGAATCATTTATAAAACAGAATCATTTATAGAATGTTTGGTTGTGGAGATGTGTTTTGTATATATGATAATATTTGATAGAGGAGATGTGTGCTGTGTAATATTTACTTTCCTGCTGTAGCTGATATGAGATCCTTTAGTTGATAAAAAAGAGGTTGTAAATTGTGAGTGAACTTCCCTTCATGGTAAACAGTCTATTACGTAATTCCTCAGTGAGAGAAAGAAAGAGGGTGGTTGGAGAAAGAGAGGGAGTGTTGGAAAGTGAGAGAATGAGAGAGAGCGGGACAAATAACAGATAGGTAAACAACTACAGAACTACAGGAATAGGCTACTGTACCTGTTAAAATGACTGTGGAAAACAAGAACATATTCAACAACAGTCAGTCACACTATTAGTTTGATTATTTATTACAAAACTCCTTAAAAAATGTTAAAAGTAATAATATATAGCAGCATAGATACAGTGTTTACAATAAACAGTTAATCAACAATGTCTGTAACAGAACATGATGATATATTCATTCAACACAACACATTTGCCTTATCTGGTCTAGGGTTACAGTGTAGACTAGCAAAAACACTGCAGTCATATTAGTGTGTAGCACAAACTGTTCGGACGCTACAGACAGAAGATGGCAGATTGGTGTACTGACTTCAGACATTCCCAATGCGCTTGTGGGGGTCATAGTGTAAAACTGAGAACATCGTGTTCATGAGAGTCTCATCTTTCCATAGAGGGGTCATAATCGTTTGTAGGCCACACCGTTCGGCCTCTACAGACGATTTTGTGAGAAGACTGATTTTCGGGATGTCCTTTCACTGCACCTTTCACTGCACCTTTCACTGCAGATGCGGAAGTGCAACATCGGTGGATGCGGTGGATAGAGACGCATCCAATATCTCTGACTTAAACTGATGGATTTGTATGGGGATTATTTTTATGCTAATTATATACATTGATAATATTCATTCAACACAACACTTTTGCCTTATTCAGGAACTGTGTATGTGTGGCTAAGCTGGCCAGGTCTCTGATTGTCAGCCATGTCCGTAACATGGTGTCTGTAGTGCCTCTGGTGTCTGTAGAACCTCTGGTGTCTGACATTTCTCTGGTGTCTGACATTTCTCTGGTATCTGTATTATTTGGTATCTGTAGGTTATCTGCTTTCTGTAGTGCCACTGGAATCTGTAATGTCTCTGTTTTGTCTTGATCTGGTTAGGATTTCTAGACTATCTAGAAACCCTGCAGTCTGCTGGTCAGGAGAACAGATGGGTGCTGGCTCTGTGGTCACCCTAAGGCAGGGTTTGGTGTAGTCCATCTTTTTTTGCTCTCTTTAGATTTTCCCCTGAGTTTCCTCTGTTTCTGTTTATTCTGTCCTTGCTTCCCCTTGTCTCTCCTCTTCCTCCTCAGACACTTCTTCACATCCACTCCACCCCCTCTGAGAGAGAGCGAGATAGAGAGAGAGAATACATTGATATGTTTAGTACAGTTACTATCAGAGAGGGGAAAGGGAGAGAGATAAAAGAGAGGGATGAGCGGGATAGAGAAGCAAAGAGATTGTTGCTGAACAGAGGGCTCTTTGTATCACAAACTGTTGACAGGATTTTATGATCTGACTCATAGTCAAACTGAAACTAATGACTCAATTTGATCAAACCCACGACAGTATTTACTCTGCAGCATATTGTATTATAGTCGCTCCAATATGCGAGCTAACACCAGTCAGATGAGTACCAAGTTACAAGCAAAGGAAGCTAGCAAACTAGCTAAAACTTGCAATGGAAGGTTTTCATATGGCTGAAATTATCTGTGTAATCTAAATCAGAGCACAAACAAATAAGCTAGCGAACATCCTTGGCTGCTATAGCCAGTTAGCTAGCCTACTAGCCAGTAGCTACAGAACATTGAGACTGTCTGTAACATAGCTGTATAGATCGTAAACCACAACTAAATTTTGACTATATCCTAGCTAGCTACAAACAACTGCTTGCTAGCCTACATTTCCTCAACCAAGACCAGCCTCTCACAACACAAATTGTAGCTGATAAAACAAATTGTCTTACTGGCTATGTTGAATCTAAACCCGTCCAATAAACATGCAAGTAGCACATCGGCTGTGCATTGCAGTGAGTACACATACTAGCTCGCTAATTAGCTAGATCAAAACATGAGACAGACACAAATTTGTGCTGACTGATCAACAGTGGTGTCAAGTTATCTGAGCCAAAAATCTGAGCCAAGTAAGCAAATCGACATTTAAAAGACATATTTTCCAGACGTTTTAACTTAGGTTCATTTTAGGTTCTGAATGAAAGGTGAAAATACGTATTTTCCGGATGTTGAAAATACGGATATTTTATTTTTTATTTTATTTTTCCAGACGTTGAAAATGCATCTTTTCTGTTCTGAATGAATTTTGAAAATACCTTCTCAACTTTTTTGTACTGCACTCTGCTGTGCTCTACTATAGTGGTTCTCAAACCTCTCCTTGGGGACCCTCAGATGTTTCACAATTTTGCTGTAACTCTGAACTAGCTATTCTTTTTTTTTCATTTTAGTCATTTAGCAGACGCTCTTATCCAGAGCGACTTGCAGTTAGTGCATTCATCTTAAGAAAGCTAGGTGAGATTCAAGAGTTTGAGAATGAGTTGACAAGTTGAATCAGGTGTGCTAGCTCTGGAATAGATCAATTACTAACCCAAACATAGATGTCTATTTTTGGGCAAAATCAAGACCAGTCCGTATCGGACCAAATCTGAACCAAAAACACATCACTTCGATACAGCTATGACTTTTTCGTAGCAGGTTATGAGAACTTACGCAGCAGGTTAGGATAATTAACATAGCAGATTAGGAGAATTAGGTTAAGGTTAGGAAAAGGGTTAGGTTTAGCGAAAATGCTCTCCTAACCTGCAACAAAGTCACTTGTATCAAAGTGACGTGTTTTTGGGGAGTCACGTCCGTGGACGTTGAAATCAAGGCCGGTCCAGACAGGACCAAAAACATATGTTGGCATAGATCCCCTTAGTGGGAAGTAGCCATCAACAAGTAAAAAACTGGAGGTGGGTTGGTTGGGGGGAAACTCCCACAGATTTTTGGGGGGATTTCTTTCCAAATGCTCACTCAGCCAACTTATTCAGTACTTTGATAGTCACTTAGAGGAACTGGTATGTGCTTATAATGTACAGCAGCTGTTGATATTCACCCCCTCCACTCTTTAAAGGGAGAATCCATGTGTTTTGAAAAATGCAAATAAATCAAATTGTATTTGTCATATGCGCCGAATACAACAGGTTTACCTTACCATGAAATGCTTACTTACAAGCCCTTAACCAACAATGCAGTTCAAGAAATAGAGTTAAGAAAATATTTACTGAATACAATTTTAAAAAGTAACACAATAAAATAACAATAACGAGGCTATATACAGGGATACCGGTACAGATGTGCGGGGCTACAGGTTAGTCAAGGTAATTTGTACCTGTAGGTAGGGGTAAAATGTCTATGTATAGATAATAAAGAGTAGCAGCAGTGTAAAAACAAAGGGGAGTGGGGGGTGTCAATGCAAATAGTCCGGGTGGCCATATGATTAATTGTTCAGCAGTCTTATGGCTTGGGGGTAGAAACTCTTAAGGAGCATTTTGGACCGAGACTTGGTTCTCCGGTACTGCTTGCCGTGCGGTAGCCTTCCTCTGACACCTCCTAGTATACAGGTCCTGGATGGCAGGAAGCTTGGCCCCAGTGATGTACTGGGCTGTACGCACTACCCTCTGTAGCGCCTTACGGTCAGATGCCAAGCAGTTGCCATACCAGGCGGTAATGCAACCGGTCAGGATGCTCTTGATGGTGTAGCTATAGAACTTTTTGAGGATCTGGGGACCCATGCCAAATCTTTTCAGTCTCTTGAGGGGGAAAAGGCATTGTCGTGCCCTCTTCACAACTTTCATGGTCTGTTTGGACCATGATAGTTTGTTGGTGATGTGGACACCAAGGAACTTGAATCTCTCGACCCAATCTACTGCAGCCCCGTCGATGTGAATATTCGGCCCTCCTTTTCCTGTAGACCATGATTATCTCCTTTTTCTTGCTCACATTGAGGGAGATGATGTTGTCCTGGCACCACACTGCTAGGTCTCTGACCACCTCCCTATAGGCTGTCTCATCATTGTCGGTGATCAGGCCTACCATCGTTGTGTCGTCAGCAAACTTAAGGATGGTGTTGGAGTCGTCCTTGGTCACGCAATCGTGGGTGAACAGGGAGTGCAGGAGGGGACTAAGCATGCACCCCTGAGGTGCCCCCGTGTTGAGGATCAACATGGCAGACGTGTTGTTGCCTACCCTTACCACCTGGTGGCGGCCCGTCAGGAAGTCCAGGATCCAGTTGCAGAGGGAGTTGCTTAGGCCCTGGATCCTTAACTTAGTGATGAGCTTTGTGGGCGCTGTGGTGTTGAACGCTGAGCTGTAGTCAATGATTAGCATTCTCACATAGGTGTTCCTTTTGTCCAGGTGGGAGAGGGCAGTGTAGAGTGCGATTGAGATTGCGTCATCTGTGGATCTGTTGGGGCGGTATGTGAATTAGAGTGGGTCTAGGGTTTCCGGGATGATGGTGTTGATTAGAGCCATGACCAGCCTTTCAAAGCACGTCATGGCTACCGACGTGAGTGCTACTGGGCGGTAGTCATTTAGGCAGGTTACTTTCACTTTCTTGGGCACAGGGACTATGGTGGTCTGCTTGAAACATTTAGGCATTACAGACTCGGTCAGGGAGAGGTTGAGAATGTCAGGGAAGACACTTGACTTGCCAGTTAGTCCGCGCATGCTCTGAGTCCAATACACATCCTGGTGATCCGTGTGGCCCCATGGCCTTGTGAATGTTGACCTGTCAAAAGGTCTTGCTCACAATGGCTACAGAGTCCGTGATCACAACCTTTAGCCATGTCTATGCAGTTTCCCAATAGCGATGGAACTTAAGCTTACGAGTGTTTTAACGATGCAGCGTTTCTATAAAGGCTGAAAACAGCCTTTCTATAAAGGCTGTTTTCCAAAACACCACGTAGGGAGAACTTTCAATAAGTGCGTCTTTAGAGCATGTGTTGATACTGATGGGATTGAAAGAAAGGCAGCGCTGCTCTCGGATCAGCATTCTCGATTAAAATTTTACTTAAGCATTAGATACTGATGACAGATCAGCTCCTGGAGAGAAATGATCACCTGTGGCTGAAAATATTGAGGCGGCTTATTCTAATACTTTGACTATGCTCTAAATAGAATATTTGGCACATCTTTGCGCACATTTGAGGCAAAAATTATAAACAGTAGCCTACAATTAGCAAAATAGAACTAAATTGATTGAACATTACATTACATTTATTTCAATATGATTGAAATATATAGGCCTACTGTATTTATATTTTAATGCAGTCATCTCTGTTTTCATTTCAAGTATGTTTTTACCCTTTGCTTGTATATAACAATTGCAAAGACTTTGGCAACGTTGTATGTCAACTTCTGAAGTTATCAGTGGTCACAGAGAGACAGATAGAATCAATATGTTTATGTTTAGAGGAGATCTTCTAAACATAAAAGCTGTTCTGAGGCAGTCGGTAAATAACAAGTGTTTTCAAGTGCAACTTTAGTAACGATGGTTTTGGGAAACAGCTCAGAGATTTAACAATGTGCCTACGAAGGTTCTAACGATGAACTTAGCCTTAAGATGCTTTTGGAAAACCAGGATTTTTTAAAATTATATTGACAAGATAGTCAAGTGACCACTCTAATTTTAAAGTAGGCTGATTGCAATCATTGGCTTATTGCTCCCAAATCATAGGAATCCCCACCCAGTTGACTACTTTAAAGTGGTGGAAGCTCTCAATGTCCATGCTAAAACGGGTTATATCCATGATGAGTCTATCTCTAAGAAAACAGGCACTACTCCAACATAAAGTATTTTTTTTTCAAAGTTGCCGAAATGCCATATGCGTCCACTTACAGTATATCAGTGCATTCATAGCAACTGAATCCTTATGAAACATTTATTAGATCAAACAAGCCTCACTTTTTGTTTGCCAAATTTGACACTCTCATTGACCTCTATACAAAAATTTCTCACTTCATGGGCTTATTTTCATGGACAGATTTTGGGCAGAGTAAAACCTCTCGTTTCGTCTCTTCCTCTCAGTTATCAACCAGCTAATTATTAGAATTAGGTTTGCTAGATTAGGGTTGCAGTGAAAAGCTACAGGAAGTTAACTCTCCAGGAGCAGGGTTGGAGTGCCCCGTTCTAGATTGTCTTTCAGAAGTATGTCCTATAAATATCTGTGTATGTTAATAAAGTAAAGTACAGTAAAGTACTGAAAAGTACAGTAAATTAAGGTTGAAGTGAAATAAATAAAGTACTGTATGTTGAAATGTATTTTACTTTTTCCAGCAGCGCAGCAGCTGTTTTCCCAGTGGTCCCTTTGGATTCACACACACAGGCTCACTGGTCCTCTTTTCTACCACTCTACAACACACAGAGAGACACACAGTTAACACACACACTCTAACAAAGGGACACACATACTTAATCTTTACACACAAACTGTAACATGAGGGGGAAGCACATGCTTTATCACACACACACTCCTTGTTTCATGAAATAGCTATGATGTTCAATATCTTTTAACTGTGTGCGTGAGTGCATGTAAGTGTGTGTGTACGTCTGGGTGTGGGCATTTGTGTGTGTGCAAGTGTGATCTGATACTTACATGATCTGGTCAGTGTTGCAGGTGGGGCCTTTGAGCATGACTTTGAGGTCAGACAGTGGTCCTCTGACAGTTGTCTTTGTGTCATAACACTCACACCTCCCTGGGACAAACTGCCCCTCACCTTCCCCCACTGTAGAGCCAATTGTGATTTAAGTGAAATATATCATGCCATCATGTCACACACCACATAGGAAAATAACATTCTATCAGTCTTTCTGGAGTCACACTACAGATTGACCGACAGATTAGAAATAACACAACTAACACAGTGTCGCTTATACAAACTGTAACCCAAACCTGTGTGGACCTGTGCGTGTGTGTATGGTTCTTACCTGTTAGCAGTAGGCAGTAAAGTGATAGGCTAGTCAGCAGACAGACAGACTGGACAGAGTGCTTCATATTGCAGCTGAGACCTGAACTGAGCCGTAGAGCTGCCTGAGCCTCCCTTATGTACCCACACACACTCCCCCTAACGCCAACATCTGGGGTTTCCAAGTACACTGCCCTATTCACATTCTTACTGGAATTTCCCTCTCTCCCTCTCAGCCAAAGTCAGGATCAGGCGGGATTTCCAAAGGATACTGAGATCACGACTATCAAGGACACTCTTGGTCTCTAGAAGATTATTAAAAATGATGAAAGGTTTACAGGAGGCCTAAATAATAATAACCCAGAGGACATTGCTATTTTTGCTTTAAGCTTAATTTATCAAAGATAAAAATTAAATTTCAACAAAATAATCTTTCAGGAATGCTTATCTTGCATTTCTGACTACAGAAACCATTTCAGAACTATCTGAGATGGTGGGTGTCAAAATCCTCTTCTTCCATTCTATTTGAGAACGACTGTCTTTTATCTGGACAATGAAGGGTTTATTTAGTGACTGATGGTTGTGTGCACAGTGACTTCAAAGTTTATTTATCACGTGCAAAGGATACAGCACGTGTAAAACATACAGTGAAGTGCTTACTTGCGAGCTCTTTCCCAACAATGCAGTAATACAAGTAATAATATAGATAAATCAAACACATGATAAATACGAGAATAAAACAACAACACGAGAATGAAAGTTATATACAGGTCAGTGCCAGTATAATTATGACAATGTGCAGGGATACTGGAGTGACTAGAATGCCCAAAAGACGCATGTTGTGTCTCTTAGCTCAGCTCACACACACACACACACACACACACACACACACACACACACACACACACACACACACACACACACACACATACACACACACACACACACACACACACACACACACACACACACACACACACACACACACACACACACACACACACACACACACACACACACACACATTACACTAACTCATCTGGCTCTGTCCCAGCCAGGTCACATGATTTCTACTTTAACCAACTTTCATTATGCCCTATTCCCGATTTTTTCCCCACGGAGAGCTAGGTACTTCCCTGGGAAAATATAAATATAGTAAAAAAAGTTCCATGACCATCTTGAAATTTAGCACAAAGAAATGTAGGAAGTGGAAAGCGTGTTGCCTCTTTTTAGGCATTCCAGGCAGTCTCCTGTAATACACTTTTAGTCTGTAGATTGTACAGAGGAAAATCTTGGTGTAATTCATATAAAACACCTTGCTACTGTGTGTGACTATTGTACACTTTTCCCCCTACAACGTCTCCATAGAAGCCTTTGTTAACATCCAAACATAATTTTTACCAGGATGTGTACTCAGAGCATGCGCTGACCAGCTGGCAAGTGTCTTCGTTGACATTTTCAACCTTTCCCTAACCCAGTCTGTAATACCTAAATGTTTCAAGCAGACCACCAGAGTCCCTGTGCCCAACCGATCCACAGATGAAGCAATCTGTACTGCACTTCACACTGCCCTCCCCCACCTGGACAAGAGGAACACCTAAGCTGTTCATTGACTATAGCTCAGCGTTCAACACCATAGTGCCCTCCAAGCTTATCACTAAGCTCAGGACCCTGAACACCTGCCTCTGCAACTGGATCCTGGAATTCCTGACGGGCCGCCGCCAGGTGGTGAAGGTAGGCAACAACACATCCGTGCACAACTCCAACACCATCATTAAGTTTTCTGACGACAGGACGGTGGTAGCCTGATCACCACTGACAATGAGAAAGCCTATTGGGAGGTCAGTGACCTGGCAGTGTGGTGCCAGGACAACAACCTCTCCCTCAATGTCAGCAAGGGCTCCCGAGTGGTGCAGTGTTCCAAGGCACTGCATCTCAGTGCAAGAGCTGTCACTGCAGTCCCTGGTTCGAATCCAGGCTACATCACATCCGGCTGTGATTGGGAGTCCCATAGGGCGGTGAACAAATTGGCCCAGCGTCGTCCGGGTTTGGCCGGGGTAGCCTGTCATTGTAAATAAGAATTTGTTCTTGACTGACTTGCCTAGTTAAAAAGAAATGTTACATTTAAAAAAAGAATAAGGAGCTGATCGTGGACTACAGGAAACTGTGTCCACATCACTAGGGAATTATCATGGTCCACACACACCAACACAGTTGTGAAGAAGGCATGACAATGCCTCTTCCCCTCAAGAGCCTGAAAATATTTGGCATGGGGCCTAAAATACTCAAAAAGTTCTACAGCAGCACCATTGAGAGTATCTTGACTGGCTGCATCACCGCTTGGTGTGGCAACTGCTTGGCATCTGACCGCAAGGCGCTACAGAGGGTAGTGCGTATAGGCAAAGCACATTACTGGGGCCAAGCCTCCTGCCATCCAGAACCTCTATACCAGGCGGTGTCAGAGGAAGGCCCTAAAAATTGTCAGACTCCAGCCACCCAAGTCATAGACTGTTCTCTCTGCTACCGCAACTATCTGCATTGACCTTTTTTGCACTAACTCTTTTGACTCATCACATACGCTGCTGCTACTGTTTATTATATATCCTGTTGCCTAGTCACTTTATCCCTTAAACTCTTAAGGATTTGCGTCTAAAATGACATACCCAAATCTAACAGCCTGTAACTCAGGCCCTGAAGCAAGGATATGCATATTCTTGGTACCATTTGAAAGGAAACACTTTGAAGTTTGTGAAATGTGAAAGGAATGTAGGAGAATATAACACAATATATCTGGTAAAAGATAATACAAAGAAAAAACCAACCGTTCTTTTGTATTTTTTGTACCATCATCTTTGAAATGCAAGAGAAAGGCCATAATGTATTAATCCAGCACAGCTGCAATTTGGATTTTGGCCACTAGATGGCAGCAGTGTATGTGCAACGTTTTAGACTGATCCAATGAACCATTGTACTTCTGTTCAAAATTTTGTATCAAGACTGCCCAAATGTGCCTAATTTGTTTATTAATAACTTTTCATGTTCAAAACTGTGCACTCTCCTCAAAAAATAGCATGGTATTCTTTCGCTGTAAATTGGACAGTGCAGTTAGAGTAACAAGAATTTAAGCTTTATGTTAATATCAGATACAGTATGTCTATGGCCTGGGAAATGTTCTTGTTACTTACAACTTAATGCTAATCGCATTGGCCTATGTTAGTTCAACCTTCCCGTGGAAGGGACACCGATCCCGAAGAAGTTTTAAGTAAAGTGACATGATATCATAGCGCCGGAGGGAATGGCTGCCATTTTACAGGCTCCTAACCAACTGTGCTATTTTGTTTGGTTTAAAAAATAATAATAATAATTCTGGACATCAAAACAGCGATTACTCACCTCGAATTGGACAAGGATTTTTTTCTTCAATGAGTCCAAAGCGAAGGATATACTGCTTCCCGGAGACCAGGCCCAAACCCCGTCATTGGCTTGAAAAAAAGATGGAAATAAAGGGGCGGAGGTCTGGGTGCCTTGTGAGAATTTGTCGGTGAGTGAATAAACCACCACTGCCCTCAGTATTATTGGCCAAGGTGCAATCATTGGAATACAAACTGGACAATCTACGATTAAGACTATCTTACCAACAGGACATTTAAAGACGGTAATATCTTATGTTTCACCGAGACTTGGCTGAACGAAGACACGGATAATATAGAGCTGGCTGGCTTCTCTGTTTTTCGGCAGGACAGTGCAGCTACATCTGGTAAGACAAGGGAAGGGGTGTGCCTATTTGTCAATAACTGCTGGTGCGCAATGTCTAAAATTAAAGAAGTCTCGAGGTATTGCTCGCCTGATGACTACCTCATTATAAGCTGTAGACTACACTATCTACCAAGAGAGTTCACATCTATATTATTTGTAGCTGTCTATTTACCACCACAGACCAATGCTGGCACTAAAACCACACTCAATGAGCTGTACAGGCCATAAGCAAACAAGAATATGCTCCTCCAGAAGTGGCACTCTTTGTGGCTGGGAACTTTAATGCCGGCAAACTTAAATATGTTTTACTTAATTTAAAAAAAAAACTCTAGACCACCTTTACTCCACACACAGACAGGCATACAAAGCTCTCACTCATCCTCCATTTGGCAAATCTGACCATAATTCTATCCTCCTGATTCCTGCTTACAAGCAAAAACTAAAGCAGGAAGTACCAGTGACTCGATCAATACACAGAAGTGATCAGATGACACTGATGCTACGCTACAGGACTGTTTTGCTAGCACAGACTGGAATATTTTTCCGGCATTCATCCAATGGTTTTAGGAGTATACCACCTCAGTTACCGGCTTCATCAATAAGTGCATTGACGATGTCGTCCCCACAGTGACTGTACGTACATTTCCCAACCTGAAGCCATGGATTACAGGCAACATCCGCACCAAGCTAAAGGGTAGAGCTGCCGCTTTCAAGGAGCGGGACACTAATCTGGATGCTAATAAGAAATCCTGCTATGCCCTCAGACAAACCATCAATCAGGCAAAGCGTCAATACAGGACTAGATTGAATCCTACTCTGACGGTCGTCGGATGTGGCACGGCTTGAAAACTATTACGGACTACAAAGGGAAACCCAGCCTCGAGCTGCCCAGTGACACGAGCTTACCAGATGAGTTAAATGCCTATTTATGCTCGCTTTGAGGCAAGCAACACTGAAGCATTCATGAGAGCATCAGCTGTCCCGGACGAATGTATGATCACCTTTAAACAGGTCAACATTCACAAAGCTGCGGGGCCCCACGGATTACCGGGATGGGTACTCAAAGCATGTGCGGACCAATTGGCAAGTGTTTTCACTGACACTTTCAGTGAACCTCTCCCTGGCCGAGTCTGTAATACCTACATGTTTCATACAGACCACATAGTCCCTGTGCCCAAGAAAGTGAAGGTAACCTTCCTAAATGATTACCGCCCTGTACCACTCACGCCGGTAGCCTTGAAGTGCTTTGAAAGGCTGGTCATGGCTCACATCAACACCATCATGCCAGAAACCCTAGACCCACTCTAATTCACATACCGCCCCAAAAGATCCACAGATGACGCAATCTCAATCGCATTTCACACTGCCCTTTCCCACCTGGACAAAAGTGAGGATGCTGTTCAATGACTACAGCTCAGTGTTCAACACCATAGTGCCCACTAAGCTCATCACTAAGCTGAGGACCCTGGGACTAAACACCTTCCTCTGCAACTGGATCCTGGACTTCCTGATGGGCTGCCCCCAGGTGATAAGGGTAGGCAATAACACATCTGCCACGCTGATCCTCAGCACTGGGGCCTCTCAGGGATGCATGCTTAGTCCCCTCCTGTACTCCCTGTTCACCCACGACTGTGTGGTGTGGTAGCAGGATTACAAGATTGTTATATTTATGCACCAAATGGTTGTTTTATTTAGTAGAGTAAGGTTCTTATGATTCTCTCCTTTTCTGAGTTAACTGAGAGAAGTATTTTGAAGCTTGGGCTGGCAACCGATTAAGTGTTTGCTTGGTGATAAAAAACCTACAGCTGGCATTCCATAGATCAGATGTGGTGGGTGCCACCGAGATAGAGATTGTTCTGTTCCTCCAGACAAGACCTCAGTTTTCCTGATTATCCTGACATTTGGGAGATAACACATCAGGCACATGACCACATGATGTGGCTTATGGTGCCCCCAATCTATATGGGGAGGGGAGTTGAACCAGTTATGACTGAATTCTACATTTCTAAATTGACATCTGGCTGCACTGTCTCAGTCAGCATGATTTATCAATGGCACAAGGACACAATCTCAGAAGTAACATTTGTATCAGACAGTGCTTGAAGTGGAATGAAATTGCAGTTACTCATTTTCGGTGCCGGGACTGTTTATTATTATTAGGTGCCATGTGATGTGTTCTGGCCCAAATCAAGCACTGGTATCACATTTCGACATTTCGACATTTCGACATTCAGTTTGGAATCTTTATTGTTCCTAAAACATTAGCTATGCAAACGTAAAAACAGTGAATACAAGCAATATTGTTACAAAAGTATTTTATTACAAAATAGAATAATCTCTTAAATTAAACTCCACAGATTGGTTTTACTGGATTAATGTTTACAGAGTCCCTGCATTATATCCAGCATAGTGTCACAATTCAGTGAAACAACATCTAGTCCAGTCCAGACCAGCTTAATCCAGTCCAGCTCAGAACCCATCAGTGGGCCATTTGGGGACAGCGCCACACATCATTGGTTACAGCCAGTTAGAGTATTCCCTGATATTTAATATTCCAGGTTTGAGCACCCACAGAGCTGCTGGAACATTCTCCCCTAAACTAGTATGTCCTCATTTGTGGTGTGTGTCCTTGTCTCGGTTTATGTGTGTGTTTGTCCATACAGCCATTCCATGGGATCTTTCCCCCCACATTCCCTCTCCATCCCCAGCCTGCCTGACAGCTGCTCTCGGGCTTGACCTGTGGGTGTGCTAGTCCGGCTGGCCCGGGGGAAACCGCGGGGCAGCAAAGTTGAGACAGAGTGCTTCATCTGGGGCTTGGAGAACAGCCGAGGCCTGCCCGTCCTCTGAAGCCTCACAGGGCCACAGCTAGGGTGCACCACTGGTCTGGCCAGCGCCTGGATACTGGTCATATACTCCTCCAGGGACTGGGAGCACAAGGATGGAGACTGGGAGACAGACTGGGCTGGATGTGCTAGGTGGCCCGGGACCCCCAGGGTATCAGAGTCTTCTAGGGTCTCAATGATGGTGGGCAGGTGAGGCAGAGACAGAAGCAGCCGTCTATGCTGCATACTACAGAGGAGAAAGAGACGAGAGACAGGAGGGTTAAAATATTAAGAGCACATATATATGATAAAAAAAGGGATTATACTTAAAACCAGCTAAATTGTATGTCTAAACAAAATAACATTGACCAGTGGTAACGGTACCACATCCTCAAATTGCAGACCTAGCTGAAGATATGAGCAGTGATATTGGAGATGAGCTCACCTGTGATTAAGTGCAGTTGTCAGTCTGACAGACAAAATATAGATTTGGTTCACTGCTTGCTGCAGTGACAGTAATAATCCACTCTGAGACTGACAGAGCTGTAGCTGGTCCGCAGAGCGAGTGTGTGACCGGCCGCTTGAGTGAGAGTAAAAGCAGAGCGGGAGGCGGGGCCTTTTATACAGACACACTGCATGGAGGGAGCAAGCCAAGGCTGAGGAGGATAAATATAGCCACTAACCTGTGTGTGTGTGTGTGTGTGTGTGTGTGTGTGTGTGTGTGTGTGTGTGTGTGTGTGTGTGTGTGTGTGTGTGTGTGTGTGTGTGTGTGTGTGTGTGTGTGTGTGTGTGTGTGTGTGTGTGTGTGTGAAACATAGGCAGGCTGGGAAGTTGACCAAGGTTCATTGGTGCAGCTGCCTTGACTGTTTACATTTCAGAAACAATTAGGCCCTGGAATAATCATGCACTCATTCTCGCACACACATTCTCTCTCTCTCTCTCTCTCTCTCTCTCTCTCTCTCTCTCTCTCTCTCTCTCTCTCTCTCTCTCTCTCTCTCTCTCTCTCTCTCTCTCTCTCTCTCTCTCTCTCTCTCTCTCTCTCTCTCTCTCTCTCTCTCTCTCTCTCTCTCTCTCTCTCTCTCTCTCTCTCTCTCTCACGCATACACACACAGACACACACAGACACACAGTAACTAACAACAAATTGAGGGTCCTTTTTCCAGCCGAGTTCTCGGGAATCTTTCCATTTTAATGCTTTGATTTTAGGATTATAGGATTAAAATCACATTCTTATTCTTAACCATGACTAGCGAGATTCCTTTCATTTTAACATACATTAAGTACATACTGAATGCTGGGCCTATCAGAAAAATGTTATTATTGTTTATCTTAGATGATCACCACCTTAAGCGACTTGTTACTCTCGCAATGCTTCAGTTCAGAGAATGCTATTATTCTGTGAGAACTGATATAATGTATAACTGTAGATGTATAATATGAGGTCGTTTTAGGCTCTAAAGTGTCAGTGTTGTTACGGCATTGTTTCTCTGCTCTCATTTTCTTTTTGAGCCACTCTTATCTCTCCAAACCCAGTCCAGTCTGCTGGCACTATTAGGATGCTCCCCATAGACACTGATCCAAGGTCAGTTTTGCTCTCTTCCACCTAATGGTTAAGGTTGGGATAGGGGAGGGAAAGCTGATCCTAGCTGTGATAAACCTGGGATTTATTCACTAGACACCAAATTAAAGAAAATGGAGTGAAACAGGGAGGCCCACCTTAACTTGTCCAATGAGAAACGCTCATTTTCATTTTCCGTTGCAAAACATTTTGCTATGATGTGCACTAATGAATATGACCCTAGTAAATTCCAATATGAAGCCTTTGACCATGTTGGGATTGATCAAACCACAATCCGCCTCCACCTGACTGAATGGAATTCAAATTCCACTAAGTGTCTTCCTCAAACAGTCTGGTATATATGTATGTGTTATTAAAACATACCTGTAAGCGAGTACGTGTCATACAGCAGCACACGGGCTGGTCTGATGATTACTGCTCTCCCAGACATGACCTCAGTATTGTCCAGTCGGGTATTTCAGACACTTACAGTTTCCCCCAGATGAGAGGGTTGAACCTGCAACTGGCTGTGCCTGGCGCTGCACGTACACCTGACTCTGAGCCAGCATGGCCCCCGTCCAGCAGGAAATCCTTTCTGATACAGGAATAACCATGATTGTTATTACGCTGCTGACTGATGATTATTATGTGTGTGTTTGTGTGTCCATGTGTGTGTGGTGTGTGGGAACCAAAAATTCAACCAACTGGGGACATTTTGCCAGTCCCCACAAGGAAAAGGGATATTTCTAGAGGGTGTAAGGTTAGAATAAGTGTTAGGTTTCGAATTGGGGTTAGGGGTTAAAGTTTAGGTTTAGTGTTAGGAGTTAAGGGTCTTAAGTTATGGGTCTTAAGAGTCAGGCGACCCCCCTGACTGCAGATTCACAACGACAACGAGAGACTCCGCTACAGAGGAGTCAACAAGTACACACAGACATGTTGAGAGGTTGTGGTGACCACATCCTTCTCTTTGTGACCCCTAACCTTCCCACTTCCCAGGATTTCTTCTGTTCTTCTCGTTAGAGGAAAAAAGGTGTGGGGGAAGTGCAGTAATGGTGTGTGTGTTATCTGTGAGTATCTACCATTTCCGCCTCCCCTTTCACCACTTTTATATCTTTCCCCCTATCTTCTCTCTCATTTTCCCTCTCTCCTCTCTTCTCTTTCCTCTTTCCAGTCGTTCATCTCCTCTCTTCTCTTTTCACTCCCCTTTTCCACATATTGTATCATATCTAGACTACTAAGTGATGGGAAAGGGTTCATCTTGAGATAAGCTTGATGGCTGATTCTTCGGAGACCTTTATTTAGCAATGAGGCTGAGATGTCTCAGTCAGTAGTCAGTAGAGAAAAACTAGAAGACAGGCATCATTCCTCTGCTTTAAGACATTTATTAACTACAAGACTTCTACCAAGTATTTCATGGTCGTATGATATGATATTTGTATGTTGTTTGGGACATCTTGGTTAAATGTGAAATATTCTATCAGTTCTGTGTATAGGTTTATTAAGATTGTCCTATGTATGACATGATTCAATTAAAACAATTTAATTCCAGAAATGCCCAAAGTTCTAGGGTGAAACTCTCCAGTATCTTGTCCAGTAATGTGAATTGTAGCTCCAGGGTGAAGTTTTCGCCCTCCTCCCCCAATCTTAACCAACGAAAAATTTGTGGGAAAATGCTAAACTGATCCAAGATCAGCGTCTAGGAGTAACTTCACCCTACACCGTGACGGGTAATGTGACCATAAATTATGTAGTGTGTGTACCCAGCCTTACTGTTTGTATTTACAAAAACTCCCAAATTTATATTACCTTGTTTGTGGAGGGTTTGAGTTACTCCCATCCAATTAACCAACTTTGAGTTTGAGAAAAGCACTAGGCCTATGTGAGTGCCAATCAGCAATGTCAATTATTTGTCGTTGTAGGAATTAGAGATCCCAGGTTCTTCCAAAGCAGACAGAATCTAACAACAACATTCGACAGAACTGACTTTGCCTTGACCAGTAAGTACACGCAAATTGACAGACAGACAACACGCACACACACGTAATCCTGCTCTATCAATCCTGTAACCTGGCGGATTACTCTATAATTCAATCTTTAGGATACACACCTGCTACAGCACATGTGCAGATAAACACACAGACACCTGAACAGGGATTACGGCTTTAGAAATGCTGACGTGTAATTTCAGCTGGGAGGGGAAACATACACGTGTAGAGCACAGCTCAAGTTAGATGAGTGATCAAAAGCATTGATTAAAACTTCTTATGGCTGGGGGGCAGTATTGAGTAGCTTGGATGAATAGGTTGCCCAAAGTAAACGGCCTGCTCCTCAGTCTCAGTTGCTAATATATACATATTATTATTAGTATTGGATAGAAAACACTCTAAAGTTTCTAAAACTGTTTGAATGATGTCTGTGAGTATAACAGAACTCATATGGCAAGCAAAATCCTGAGGAGAAATCAAAACAGGAAGTGAGAAATCTGAGCTTTGTATGTATTCACCAGAGTCCCCAATGAAATCCCCTTGAGATATTAATGATGTTGCACTGCCTAGGGGTTCCACTAGATGTCAACCATCAATAGAAATTATAATGAGACTTCTATGGTGTTGTGGGAGTGAATGATAGCAGAATATTTCAGGTGTCTGGCAGTCAGCCATTTTCTGATCACGCTTAATCCTCATGGTACCCACTTGCGTTCCATTTCTCATGAAGACAAGAAGGAATACTCCAGTTGGAACTTTATTGAAGCTATATGTTAAAAACATCCTAATGATTGATTATGTACTTAGTTTGAAATGTTTCTTCGACCTGTAATATAACTTTTTGAAGTTTTTGTCCGATGTAACGCTGACCAGAATGAGCGTTTGGATATGTATACCAAACGCGCTAACAAAAGAAGGTATTTGGACATAAATAACGGCCATTATCGAACAAAACAAACAGTTATTGTGGACCTGGGATTCCTGGAGTGCTTTCTGATGTAGATCATCAAAGGTAAGGGAATATTTATCATGTAATTTCTTGTTTATGTTGACGTCAACATGGCGGCTAATTGTGACTAATTTTTCTGAGCGCCATCTCAGATTATTGCATGGCTGGCTTATTCCGTAAAGTTTTTTTTAAATCAGACACAGCGGTTGCATTAAGGAGAGGTATATCTATAATCCCATGTGTATAACTTGTATTATCATCTACATTTATGATGAGTATTTCTGTTGAATGATGTGGCTATGCAAAATCACTGGATGTTTTTGGAACTAGTGAATGTAACGTGCCAATGTGAACTCATATTTTGATAAATATGAACTTTATCAAACAAAACATACATGTATTGTGTAACATGAAGTCCTATTAGTGTTTTTTTGTTTTTGAAACTCCTCTCTTTCACTGGAAAAAAAAATGGCTGTGTTTTTCTGTGGCTATATGTGGTGACCTAACATAATCGTTTGTGGTACTTTTGCTGTAAAGCATATTTGAAATCGGACACTGTGGTGGGATTAACAACAAGAATAGCTTTAAAATGGTATGAGATACATGTATGTTTGAGGAATTTTAATTATGAGATTTTTGATGTTTTGAAAATGGCGCCCTGTTGTCATATCGATCCCGTTACCGGGATTGCAGCCATAAGAAGTTTTAAGGAAACTTTCTAAATACAGTGCATTTTAAAAATATTCAGACCCCTTCCCTTTATCCACATTTTGTGACGTTAAATGTTTTCCTTATCAATCTACACACAATACCCCATAATGACAAAGTGAAAATAGGTTTTTAGAAATGTGCAAATGTATGAAAAAATATATAACAATTGACATAAGTATTCAGACCCTTTGCCATGAGACTTGAAATTGAGCTCAGGTGCATCCTTTTTCCATTGATCATCCTTGAGATGTTTTTACAACTTGATTGGAGTCCACCTGTTGTAAATTTAATTGATTGGACATGATTTAGAAAGGCACACACCTGTCTATATAAGGTCCCACAGATGACAGTGCATGTCAGAGCAAAAACCAAGTCATGAGGTCGAAGGAATTGTCCATAGATCTCCAAGACAGGATTGTGTTGAGGCACAGATCTAGGGAAGGGTACCAAAACATGTCTGCAGCATTGAAGTTCCCCAAGAACAGTGGCCTCAATCATTCTTCAATGGAAGAAGTTTGGAACCACCAAGACTCTTTCTAAAGCTGGCCACCTGGCTAAACTGAGCAATCGGGGGAGAAGGGCCTTGGTCAGGGAGGTGACAAAGAACTCGATGGTCACTCTGACACAGCTCCAGAGTTCCTCTGTGAAGATGGGAGAACCTTCCAGAAGGACAACCATCTCTGCAGCACTCTACCAATCAGGCCTTTGTGGTAGAGTTGCCAGTAGGAAGCCACTCCTCAGTAAAAGGCACATGACAGCCCACTTGGAGTTTGCCAAAAGACACCTAAAGGACTCTCAGACCATGAGAAACAAGATTCTCTGGTCTGATGAAACAAAGATTGAACTCTTTGGCCTAAATGCCAAGCGTCACGTCTGGAGGAAACCTGGCACCATCTCTACGGTGAAGCTATAGGGATGGTGCCAGGTTTGGTGTAACATCTCTTGAGAGACCTGAAAATAGCGCCGCAGCGATGCTCCCCATCCAACATGACAGAGCATGAGAGGATCTGCAGAGAAGAATGGGAGAAACTCCCCAAATACAGGTGTGCCAAGCTTGGAGAGTCATACCCAAGAAGACTCGAGACTGTAATAGCTGTCAAAGATGCTTCAACAAAGTACTGAGTAAAGGGTCTGAATACTTATGTAAATGTGATATTTCAGTTTATTTTAAATTTGCAAAAAAACATCTAAAAACCTGTTTTTGCTTCCTCATTATGGGCTATTGTGTGTAGATTGATAAGGGGGAAAAAACTGTTTAATCAATTTTAGAATATGGCAGTAACGTAATAAAATGTGGAAAAACTCAAGGGGTCTGAATACTTTCTGAATGCACTGTACATCAATAAATTCCTAAATAACATAGATACATACATTGGTTTATTACATTTTTTTAAATGTATACATACAAATAAAATAAATTACCGCCTGTCCACACACTATATGAACATTACTTTTGAGTTGGAGTTCTACTGGTTCTAAGTTCAGTTGAAACCATTTTGAGGTGGACTGAGGTGGTTGAGAAGTACAAGAAGTGTCACGTTCTGACCATAGTTCTTGTGTGTTTTGCTTGTTTTAGTGTTGGTCAGGACGTGAGCTGGGTGGGCATTCTATGTTGTGTGTCTAGTTTGTCTGTTTCTATGTTTGGCCTAATATGGTTCTCAATCAGAGGCAGGTGTTTTGTGTTGTCTCTGATTGGGAATCATATATAGGTGGCTTGTTTTGTGTTGGGGTTTGTGGGTGGTTGTTTCCTGTTTTTGTGTTTTCTCTGCACCAGATAGGGCTGTATCGGTTTGCCACATTTTGTTATTTTGTATCGTTGTAAGTGTTCACAGTTTCGTTTTATTAAACATGTTGAGCACTGGCTACGCTGCGTGTTGGTCCGATCCCTGTTACACCCTCTCTTCTTGTGAAGAGGAGGAAGGCTGCCGTTACAAGAAGAAGGAAGAGGAATTTCTAACTCTCTGTGGTGTCTCCCTCAGCTAGTCTAGAGGAGGAAAATGAGGAGATCCCCCAGCTACTGTGGACCATGAGTGATGCCTCCTTCATGGGGGTCACCAAAAGGTCAAAGACACACACACAACGGACAACGGACACTTCTATAACCACAAGGTAACACACATAGAGATGGAGCTATGCTTACAAGTGATTAGTATCATATGCCCATCTTCCAAAAATGTCTGAAAACCTACCTCTTCAAAAAGTATCTTGATTAATCCTACAGCAACTTCCCCCCACCCCCCCACCGAAGCAAAATAAACACACTTGCACTATCACTCACACTTACTACTACTGACTTTGCTGATATCTGCTTTATTGAGGAAACATTTTTCTTACTACAACAAAAATAATGTGGTTTTCTCACTTCAGTACCGTACAGTTTTTTATCGTCTTATGGCAATTTGTACAAGTATGTGGTACATTTTCACAAGTCTTAGTACAAAACTCAAAACAGATAATCAAAAAGCCAGTTGTTTAAAAATTCTAAGTACATCTTCAATTGTACAACACACAAAATCATTGTCACTTTTCCACCGAACTTAATCAGTGTTTCATCTAGAAATACACATTTCACACTGCAGTACATTTTCATATGAAGTAATTGCCTTTCACAAAACCATGCTCCCATTACTTTTTCGACTGCTCTTAATTGATGATCACTTAAAAGTTTGGTAAATCTGACAACTACATAATGAAAATGTATGTCTGTAAAGTACACTGAACAAAAATATAAACGAAACATGCAAAAAAAATGTTTTTCGGAGTTACAGTTCATATAAGAAAATCAGTCAATTTAAATACATGAATTAGGCCCTAATCTATGGATTTCACATATGCATCTGTTGGTCACAGATACCTCAAAAAAAAGGTAGGGGTGTGGATCAGAAAATCAGTCAGTATCTGGTGTGACCACCATTTGCCTCATGCAGCGCGACACATCTCCTTCGCATAGAGTTGTTGATCAGGCTGTTGATATTGGCCTGTGGAATGTTGTCCCACTCCTCTTCAATGGCTGTGCGAAGTTACTAGATATTGGTGGGAACTGGAACACGCCGTTGTACATGTCGATCCAGAACATCCCAAACATGCTCAGTGGGTGACATGTCTGATGAGTATACAGGCCATGGAAGAACTGGGATATTTTTAGCCTCCAGGAATTGTGTACAGATCCTTGTGACATGTGGCCATGCATTATAATGCTGAAACATGATGTGATGGTGGCAGATAAATGGCACAACAATGGGCCTCAGGATCTCATCACGGTGCATTCAAATTGCCATCTATAAAATGCAATTGTGTTTGCTGTCTGTAGCTTATGTCTGCCCATACCATAACTCCACCGCCACCTGCCCGGTACAGTTGAAACCCGGGATTCATCCGTGAAGAGCACACTTCTCCAGCGTGCTGGTGGCCATTGAAGGTGAGCATTTGCCCACTGAAGCCGAACTGCCGTCAGGTCAAGACCCTGGTGAGGACAACAAGCACGCAGATGAGCTTCCCTGAGATGGTTTCTGACCATTTGTGCAGAAATTCTTTGGTTGTACAAACCCACAGTTGAAACCCAGTGGTGAAGAAGCCGGATGTGGAGGTCCTGGGCTGGTGTTGTTACAAATGGTCTATGGATGTGAGGCCGGTTGGATGTACTGCCAAATTCTCTACAATGACGTTGGAGGCGGCTTATGGTAGAGAAATTGTCATTCAGGCAACAGCTCTGGTGGACATTCCTGCAGTCAGCATGCCAATTGCACGCTTACTCAAAACTTGAGACATCTATGGCATTGTGTTATGTGACAAAACTGCACATATAGGGTGGCCTTTTTTAGAGTGGATTATCTTGCCAATGGAGAAATGCTCACTCACAGGGATGTAAACAAATTTGTACACAAAATTTGAGAGAAATAAGCTTTTTGTGCGTATGGAACATTTCTGCGATCTTTTATTTCAGATGGTGAAGCGTGATTCATCACTCCAGAGAACACGTTTCCACTACTCCAGAGTCCAATAGAGGGGAGCTTTACATCACTCCAGCCAATGCTTGGCATTGCGCATGGTGATCTTAGGCTTGTGTGCGGCTGCTCAGCCGTGGAAACCCATTTCATGAAGCCCCCGACGAACAGTTCTTGTGCTGACGTTGCTGCCAGAGGCAGTTTGGAACTCGGTAGCGAGTGTTGCAATCGAGGACAGACGCTTTTTATGCACTATGCGCTTCAGTACTCGGCGGTCCCATTCTGTGAGCTTGTGTGGCCAACCACTTCGCTGCTGAGCCGTTGTTGCTCCTAGACATTTCCACTTCACAGTTGACTGGGGTAGCTCTAGGAGGGCAGAAATTTGACCAACTGACTTGTTGGAAAGGTGGCATCCTATGATGGTGCTGAGCTCTTCAGTAAGGCTGTTGTACTGCCAATGTTTGTCTATGGCGATTGCATGGCTGTGTGCTCAATTTTATACACACAGCTACGGGTGTGGCTGAAATAGCCGAATCCACTCATTTGAAGGGGTGTCCACATACTTTTGCATATATATATCTTGATTACGTAAGTATACAACCCCCTGAGTCAATACATGTGTCACCTTTGGCAGTGATTACAGCTGTGAGTGTTTCTGAGTAAGTCTCTAAGAGCTTTCCACACCTGGATTGTGCAACATTTGCCCAATATTATTTTCTAAATTCTTCAAGCTCTTGGTTGTTGATCATTGCTAGACATTTTCACGTCTTGCCATAGATTTTTAAGCAAAGTCAAAACTTTAACTCAGCCACTTAGGAACATTCACTGCCTTCTTCGTAAGCAACTCAAGTGTATAGGTTATTGTCCTGCTGTAAAGGTGAATTAATCGCCCAGTGTCTGGTGGAAAGCAGAATTAACTAGGTTTTTCTCTAGGATTTTGGCTGTGCTTAGCTCCATTCCATTTATGTTTTATCCTAAAAAACTCCCCAGTCCACAGCCACATTTCTTGCAGTATTATTTGTGTGCCTTGTAAACAGGATGCATGTTTTGGAATATTTTATTCTGTACAGGCGTCCTTCATTTCACTCAGTCAATTAGGTTAGTATTGGAGAGTAACTACAACATTGTTGAACCATCCTCAATTTTCTCCTAGCAGAGCAATTAAACTGTTTAAAAGTAGCTATTGGCCTCATGGTGAAATCCCTGAGCGGTTTCCTTCCACTCTGGCAACTGAGTTAGTGACTGTGTGTATAGATACACCATCCAAAGTGTAATTAATAACTTCACCATGCTCAAAGGGATATTCAATGTCTACTTTTTTTCCTTCTTTGCGAGGCATTGGAAAACCTCCCTTGTCTTTGTGGTTGAATCTGTGTTTGAAATTGATCAACTGTATGTGTGGTGTACAGAGATGAGGTAGTCATTAAAAAATAATGTTACACACTATTATTGCACAGAGTCCATTTAACTTATTATGTGACTTGTTAAGCAAATCTTTACTCCTGAACTTATTTAGGCTTACCATAACAAAGGGGTTGAATACTTACTGACTCAGACATTTCAGTATTTTATTTATTTATTTTAATAATCACTTTGACATGATGGGGTATTGTGTGTAGACCAGTGACAAAAAAATCTCAAAATAATCAATTTTAAATTCAGGCTGTAACACAATTTTTTTTTGGGGGGGGGGGGGTCAAGGGGTGTGAAACAGAGCCTTCAGAAAGTTATGTCAGGCTTGGTTTCGCTATGCCAAAAGGTTTTCCCCCAGGTGCATGAACAATGAGGATATTTACTGCGAATTCGATGAGAATTTATGGCCAAATTCTCAAGACAGGCTTGATGCAAACTAGTTCCTGATAAACATTGTTTCTTTATTCCTTTCAGTTAAATAGATTGTGGAAGATGTCTTCAATGATCACACCTGGGATAGAAATAATGGACATTTGATGTTCAGTCAATTTTAATGCAAGTGTAAGTGCAAGTGTATTGCATAATGTGAAAATGGTGTAATGTACTGTAATTTAAAGTACTGTAGCCAACTACATTCAAAGGGCAATATTGAAACATGTATCTTAAATTTTTTGCTTTTGAATTCACTGGTTGTTTAAACTAGATTGAGAACATATAATTATGTTGTGTTTTGTTAAGACCGGCTGTGTTACACAAGTGTTAATAGTTTGGAGTTTGTACAAGAGTTTAGAAAATCACCACATACTTGTGAAAATAGTACCAAAGCGGTCAAAAAAACTTTAAGATGATTGCACAAGCTGTGAGTCTCTCTGGTTAAGAGAGGCTTCTGAGTCAAAAGCTCCTAGTCCAAGTCAACATCTCCATGGCAAAACTACAGGTCCTCAACCTGCTGTGACACAAGTTCAGAGTGAGTCCCACACACACACTCATACGCACACACACAATACACACACAAACAGAACACACACACACACTAGTTTCCCAGATGTGATTGTCATGTTTCTGACTGTCTGTGTTTCCAGGTGGAGAATAAAGCAGATGAGTTTGTTCTCTACATGGTTCATGAGTCTTGTGGTAAGTGATCACATTTCATAAGCTGTTGTGCCGTTTGTGTGTTTATGTGTGGGTATGGAAGAGTACATGAATACGTATGTGTGTGTGTTGCAGAGAAAACTCAGCTAAAGGACAGTGAGTATCCTATGGTGGAGCCGTGGGCTTCATGGGATCCTGTGAGTAAACATTACACTCACAATAGTTTCAAAGGAATAGAGACATTTCAAATGTCAGTGTTGTAACAATGTACAAACAGTTAAAGTACAAAAGGGAAAATAAATAAACAATAAATATGGGTTGTATTTACAATAGTGTTTGTTCATCAAAGGTTGCCTTTTTCTTGCGGCAACAGGTCACAAATCTTGCTGCTGTGATGGCACACTGGTATTTCACCTAATAAATATGGGAGTTGATCAAAATTTGATTTATTTTCTAATTCTTTGTGAGTGTATAATCTGGGGGAAATATATTTCCCTAATATGGTCATACATTTGGCAGGAGGTTATGAAGTGCATCTCAGTTTCCACCTCATTTTGTGGGTAGTGTGCACATAGCCTGTCTTTTCTTGAGAGCCAGGTCTGCCTATGTCGGCTTCTCAATAGCAATGCTCACTGAGTACATAGTCAAAGCTTTCCTTAATCTTGGGTCAATCACAGTGGTCAGGTATTCTGCCTGTTTAGGGCCAAATAGCATTCCAGTTTGCTCAGTTTTTTTCTCTCCAATGTGTCAAGTAATTATATTTTTGTTTTCTCATGATTTGGTTGGGTATAATTGTGTTGCCGTCCTGCGGCTCTGTGAGGTCTGTTTGTGTTTGTGAACAGAGACCCCCAGGACCAGCTTGCTTAAGGGACTCTTCTCTAGGTTAAGCTCTCTGTAGGTGGTGGCTTTGTTATGGAAGGTTTGGGAATCACTTTCTTTTAGGTGGTTGTAGAATTTAACGGTTATTTTTTCTGGATTTTGATCATTAACGGTTATCGTCCGAATTCTGCTCAGCATGCATTATTTGGTGTATTACGTTGTACACAGATTATGTTTTTTCTGAATTCTGCATGCAGTCTCAATTTGGTGTTTATCCCATTTTGTGAATTATTAGTTGCTGAGCGGACCCCAGACCTCACAACCTTGAAGGGCAATGGGTTCTGTAACTGCAAGTATTTTTAGCCAGATCCTACCCTTACAAAAATGATAAGGTAAGTAAATGCATGTATTATTCACATAAATGTAGCCCATACATTCATTATTTGTAACAATTAGATATACAGCAAAGTTAGGTTTTTAGTGTTGTTATTAAGGTTGAGCTATGGAAATTTGACCCAGCCAGTGAGTTAATTTTCTCGCCACCAGCGCGTGAAGTCCACCAAAACACTTGCAAGTATTCTAGTTCTAGTGTAACTGAGTGACTAACGAGTTGAAAACAGCTGACATTATTTCAACAGATTAAGTTTTTTGGCTGACTGAACCGTGCAAATGTGACGAATCATGAATTTGATGGTCATTCATGTTAAATAGGTTGTCCTATCATAATTAGGTAGATGGCTAGCTTTCAATTTTCTGTGCTAATATCTCTGGCTGTGGTAACGCTAGCTAGCTTAGTCTGACATTTCTTCTGGACTGACTCAGACTCTGTTTCACTCGCTATCTAGCGTTAGCTAAGTTATCAGGCTAGCTAAGTTACCATAGTTAGCTAGCTAACATTAGACTCGCGAACATGCTCGCGACGCTAGCTTACTGAAGTGATGTCGTGGAATATAACTAAATGTATGTTGTTTTTTTTACGTTTGGCTAGCTAGCTAACTATGTCAGTATCTGTAACGGTAGCTGGCTAAAGTTAGCTAGCTATCATAGCTAGCTTAGTCTGACACTTCTTCTGGACTGTCTCGGACACTGTTTCACTTGTTAGCTAAATTAACTGGCTAAGTTACCATAGCTAGATTTGACTTATTCTCCATCTGGGTTAATTTAACCAAGCTATTTGGCAGGCTTGTCGCATGTTTCATGGTGATTTGAGTTAGCTAGCGTTACTGTACTGGTATTCAATAGTTTCTGACAGTGGCAGCTTTAGCCGGATTTGTGAAATTGATAAGGATATATGTAAATTCTGTTAGCTAGCTAACGTTAGAGTTTACCTTAAATTTGACGTAGCCAAATTAGTTTAGCTACTTAGCTAGCTGTGTTTGTAACATTTATTTTTTCTGTATTAAATGCAGAGGTCAATGCCAATGAATGGACATATTTCTAAAGATACGCTGAATGAGTGGAACCTGCCCAGGTAGCACAAACGTCTGGCCACCATTTAGCCTGATTCCAGCATGCCAGATCTAAAACTGCTGGCCCGGATCTAGCAGCCGAATCCGGCCTGAGTCCAAAATGAATGACCATACAGAAATGAATGACTGAGTTATTCGCCCCAGCTCTAGCAGCCTGAACTGAGCCAGAGCTACCATTTTAGGGCCAGAATCGGCCCAGCAATGGCTCAAATCCACTCGAATCAACCTCTCCACACCCCTACCCCAAAAAAATATGTACAGTACCAGTCAAAAGTTTGGACACACCTACTCGTTCAAGGGTTTTTCTTTATTTTTACTACTTTCTACATTTTAGGACAATAGTGAAGACATCAAAACACATATAGAATCATGTAGTAACCAAAAGAGTGTTAAACAAATCAAATGTATATTTTAGATTTTAGTTTCTTCAAAGTTACCACCCTTTGCCTTTGACAGCTTTGCACACTCTTGGCATTCTCTCAACCAGCTTCACCTGGAATGCTTTTCCAACAGTCTTGAAGGAGATCCCACATATGCTGAGCACTTGTTAGCTGCTTTTCCTTCACTCTGCGGTCTAATTCATCCCAACCATCTCAATTGGGTTGAGGTCGGGTGATTGTGGAGGCCAGGTCATCTGATGCAGCACTCCATCATTCTCCTTCTTGGTCAAATAGCCCTTACACAGCCTGGAGGTGTGCTGGGTCATTGTCCTGTTGAAAAACAAATGATAGTCCCATTAAGCGCAAACCAGATGGGATGGCGTATCGCTGCAGAATGCTGTGGTTGCCATGCTGGTTAAGTGTGCCTTGAATTCTAAATTAATCACAGACAGTGTCACCAGCATAGCACCCCCACACCATCATACCTCCCCTCCTTGCTTCACAGTGGGAACCACACATGCGGAGATCATCCGTTCACCTACTCTGCATCTCACAAAGACAGCGGTTGGAATGCATATTGTCTAATTTGGACTCATCAGATCAAAGGACAGATTTCCACCAGTCTGATGTCCATTGCTCGTGTTTCTTGGCCCAAGCAAGTCTCTTCTTCTTATCGGTGTCCTTTAGTAGAGGTTTCTTTGCAGCAATTCGACCATGAAGGCCTGATTATGTCACAACCTGATCTGTTTCACCTGTCTTTGTGCTTGTCTCCACCACCTCCAGGTGTCGCCCATATACCCCATTATCCCCTGTGTATTTATACCTGTGTTGTCTGTTGCAGGTTCGTCTTGTCTCGTCAAGCCTACTAGCATTTTTCCCGTACTCCTGTTCTCGCTAGTCCCTGTTTTCCTGGTTTTGACCATTCTGCCTGCTCTGACCCTGAGTCTGCCTGCCACTCTGTACCTTGTGACACTGCCCTGGATTACTGACCTCTGCCTGCCCTGACCCTGAGTCTGCCTGCCGTTCTGTGCCTTTTCAAATCTGCTCTGGATTACTCCTCAAGGGCAGGCAGAGGCCTGCCCTTGACCTGTGGTTTGCCTGCCCCCTGTTTTTGTAATAATCTTTTGTTACTTTGAGCTGTCTGCATCTGGGTCTTATCCTGAGGACTGATAGATTCACACAGTCTCCTCTGAACAGATGATATTGTGATGTGCCTGTTACTTGAACTCTGTGAAGCATTTATTTGGGCTGCAATCTGAGGTACAGTTAACTCTAATGAACTTATCCTCTGCAGCAGAGGTATCTATGGGTCTTCCTTTTCTGTGGTGGTCCTCATGAGAACCAGTTTCATCATAGCTGTAGTATCCTTAAAGGCTTCTTAGAGTTACGACTCATGAGACTTAAGTACGGTTTAGTATTTAATGGTAACTTAGATTTACATTCTCTTATGCACCTGGCTTAAACTACCTGAAGCTTTCTTAATCATAGTTAAATATTAAATAGGCAGACATAGGAAATAGCTACGGATAGCGGGAAGCAAACCCCCGTCTTGAGTCAATACTGCCATCTATTGGTAAACATAAATATACCAGGTTACTACATTCCCCCCCTTTAAAGCTAATAACCCAATTTAATTCCTTTCTGAGCTATGCTATATTCTTATTTACATTTTTTCAAAAATAATCTCCTTTAGGATCTGAAAACGTCTGGCGGACGTCTCTCTCTAATAGAGCGTCTCAGAGGTGGTGTAGCTGGTGCCACCAGATCTTCACCCCTTGATGGTGAAACAAAGTCCTTTTGTGGAGACTTCACAGGAGGAGGTCGTCCCGGACTGGTGGTCTCAGGAAGTTGAGCATTGTTGGTCTCAGGTGGTTTGTCCAACTGCAACTCTGGGGAACGTTCCAATGTCCTGTCCTGCTCGTTTAAGAATTGATCCAGATCTCCAGATGGAACAGGAATTCGAGCTCGGATCTGATCCACGTGTCTCCTTAGTCTTTGTCCACTTCCGATGATCACAGTATAAGATACTGGTCCTGAGCAATCCTCAATGGTAGCTGGAATCCATTTAGGACCAAATCCATAGTTTATTGTATAGACATCATCTCCAGGTGAGAAACTTCTGAGTTTGGCTCAGGTGTCATGATTCCATTTTTGATTCCATTGCTTTTGTTGTATTTTCATTTTCAGGTCTGGTCTGATGAGATCCAAGGTTGACCTTAACCTCCTTGACATCAACATTTCTGCAGGTGACAACCCAGTCGTAGCTTGAGGAGTAATCCTGTAGCTAAACAAGAATCTTGACACCTTTGTTTCAATGCTGGGCCCTTGCATCTTCCTCATCCCCTCCTTCAAGGTCTGAACCGCACGTTCTGCTAATCCGTTTGAAGATGGGTGAAAAGGGGCCGACGTTACATGCTGAATTCCATTTTGTTTCATGAAACTTGTGAATTCAGTGCTTGTAAAACAAGTAGCATTGTCACTAACCAACATTTGAGGCAATCCCATAACAATGAAGCTTTGTCTCAAATTCTCAATCGTAGCGTACGATGTTGACGTGTTCATGGGGTAAACATCCATCCACTTTGAATGAGAATCAATCAGCACAAGGAACATTTTTCCTAGGAAAGGTCCAGCGTAGTCCACATGTAGTCGTGTCCATGGTTTTTCTGGCCATTCCCATGGATGTAATGGCGCGGTGGGGGGTGACTTCCTGTTACTCTGACAATCTTCACACCGGCTAACCTCATTTTCCACATCGTGGTCCATCTTTGGCCACCAGACATATGACCTCGCTAGGCCTTTCATCCTCGACATACCTGGATGCGACTGATGCAACAACTTCAGTAGCAACCCCCGCCCCTGTGGTGGGATAACTACTCTTGAACCCTACAGAACACATCCATCTCGAACACTCAATGCCAAGCGGCGAGTGTAGTAAGGCATGATCTGAGGCTCTGTCACCGTAGGCCATCCTTTCAGGATAAATTCATGCACTTGTGATAACTTCACATCCTCTGAAGTCCATTGCCTGATTTGTGCTGTGTTCACCGGTGCATCATCCAACATGTCGATCATCAAAACCTGGTCATTTTCTTCTTCCTGAATGATGATTTCTGGAACGGGCAGCCTACTCAGAGCATCAGCATTCCCATGGTATCTACCTGGTTTGTAAATTATTCTGTACTTGTAGGCCCTGAGCCACACATTCCAACGTTGAACTCTTGGAGAGACCATTTGTGGTACTGGCTTTTGTTCATGGAACAGAGAGATCAGAGGCTTATGATCGGTCACAATAGTGAATGTTCTCCCATACAAGTACTTGTGGAATCTCTGTATTCCGAATATGACAGCCAGTCCTTCCTTGTCCAGCTGAGAGTACTTTTTCTCCGCTGGCGACAACGTTCTTGACATGAACCCGATAGGTTTCTCTGCACCATTCTCCATCCGGTGGGATAGCACCGCCCCCACACCATACGATGAGGCATCACACGATAGGATGAGATCTTTGTCTGCTGAGTAGTGCACTAGCACTTCAGCTGATTGCAGTAACACCTTTGACTTTGCAAAAGCTTCTTCCTGTCTTTCTGACCATTTCCAGGCCACATCCTTCCTTAGCAGTTGATGTAGAGGAGCTAAGAGGGTAGAGAGGTTCGGGAGGAAGCGATTGTAATAGTTCAGTAAGCCTAGATAGGCTTTCAGCTCTGTAACGTTTGTCGGAGCTGGAGCTTCCACAACAGCCCTCACTTTAGCTTTGACAGTGTGTAACCCCTTGGCATCCACCTTGTGACCCAGGTACTGTACTTCATCAGCTAACAGTGTACACTTGCTCCTCTTCAGCCGGAGACCGGCGTCCTCCATCCTCCTCAAAACTTCCTCTAAGTTTCTGAGATGTTCCTCCTTCGTGACTCCCGTGACAAGAATGTCGTCGAGGTAAACTGCTACCTTGGGTATCCCCTGCAGAATTCCCTCCATAGTTCTTTGGAAGATAGCTGGTGCAGAAGACACCCCGAAAGGTAAGCGTTTATAGGTAAACATCCCTCTGTGGGTGTTTATGGTCAGGTACTTCTGTGAAGCTTTATCCATTAGCACTTGCTGATATGCGTGACTCATGTCCAGTTTTGTAAACTGTTGCCCTCCGGTTAACGTTGAAAGCAAATCCTCCACTTTGGGTATGGGGTACTGCTCCAGAGAAGAAACTCTATTTACAGTCAGCTTATAGTCACCGCATTATCTGATTGAACCATCTGGTTTTAGTATGGGAACAACTGGTGCTGCCCACTCAGAAAACTTGACAGGTACAATTATATCCTCTGCTAAGAGTCTGTCAATTTCCACATCCACTTTAGGCTTCATGGCATATGGAACTGATCTTGGCCTATAGAATCTGGGAGTAGCATCAGCAGCAACATGAATAGTAGCTTGGACCCCTTTTAATGTCCCTAGCTCTTCTAAACACACTCATGCTTTGAAAGCACCTGCTGTAGTGTCAATGTCTCTGTGGTGACATGTTTGATTTCATCCCAGTTCAATTTTATTTCCTCCAACCACCCTCTTCCTAGTAAGCTGGGACCAGTACCTTCCACTACTAAGAGAGGCAGACTTTTCTTTTGTCCATGCTATTCCACTTGAACATCAGCAACTCCAATCACAGTAATCTTCTCCCCTGTGTACGTTTTGAGTTTAATGGGGGTGTCTCTCAGTTTAGGCACTTCAACGGTTTTCCACTTCCTATAGAATTGGGACCTGTTCATCAGTGTGACACTACATCCTGTGTCTAGTTCAAACAGTATCTTCAATCCATTTATTCCCATTTCCACAATGAAAGGCTTCACCTTCTTCATATTCGCCCCCTGTACACTGTACATTGAGAATGCTTGCTCTGCGTCTGCGCACTCACTTTCACTTTCTATCACTTGATTAGAGAGGTAGCTAGAGGTCTGGAGGTATTCAGGTTTCTGTCCCCCCTCTTTTCTGCAGCCCGTGGCTTTTTTTTATTGCGGCACGCCCTCGCAATGTGGCCTATTATCCCACATGCATAACACTTTCTGTGTTTGAATTTACAGTCAAACGCTGCGTGTTTGCCTTTGCAACGATAACAGTCTCTATTGGCTGCTGCACCACGGCTTTCTGTTCTTTGAAATTCTACGCGCTCAGCGCTGCTCTCTTTTATTGTATGGCACGCAGTTGCGCCCCTTGCCTGCAAATCCAGTGCATTTCTATTTGCGGACTCCATGGCCTGAGCCAGTTTGAGTGCATTCTCAAACGTGAGATTAGGCTCTGATAGCAATCGTATTTGTATCCTGTCATCATTAATCCCACACACCAGCCGATCGCGTAGCATTTGCGATAATGTATTCCCATAGTTACAGTCCAATGCTAGTTTTCTCAACTCAGCCACATATTCCCTCACTGATTCGATAGGTTTTCTCATGCGTGAATCAAACTTGAATCTTTGTACTATTTCACTGGGTTTGGGGTTGAAGTGATTTTTTAATAGCTCGACTAAATCTATGAATGACTTTTCTCCTGGTTTATCTGGGCTCAACAGGTTTCTCATTAAGCTGTACGTCTGTGCACCGACAACGCTTATGAGTATGGATTTCTGTTTAGCGGCATCAGTTATTTCATTAGCAGCAAAGAAATGTTCCATTATTTCACAGTACTCCTCCCATTCCTGATTTTTAGGATCAAATGGTGGTAGCGAGCCTATTGTTGCCAAAGCCATCTTTTCCGATTCTTCTTCCCCTCACACAGTCAATAATTTGTCCTACCCGTATCCAGGGAATCAATCCTTAAGAATATTCCACCGTTCACTTGAGTCCCACCTCCCGCGTCACACGCCAAACACTCCGTTAACTTCGTGGGAAAAAAATCCAACGCAGTTCTCCATAGTTATCTCCATCGCCAAATATGTAGGCTTCTTAGAGTTACGACTCATGAGACTTAAGTACGGTTTAGTATTTAATGGTAACTTAGATTTACATTCTCTTATGCACCTGGCTTAAACTACCTGAAGCTTTCTTAATCATAGTTAAATAGGCAGACATAGGAAATAGCTACGGATAGCGGGAAGCAAACCCCCGTCTTGAGTCAATGCTGCCATCTATTGGTAAACATAAAAATACCAGGTTACTACAATAGTGCTTGATGGTTTTTGCAATTGCACTTGAAGAAACTTTCAAAGTTCTTGAAATGTTCTGTATTGACTGACCTTCATGTCTTAAAGTAATGATGGACTGTTGTTTATCTTTGCTTATTTGAGCTGTTCTTGCCATAATATGGACTTGATCTTTTACCAAATAGGGCTATCTTCTGTATACCCCCCTACCTTTTCACAACACAGCTGATTGGCTCAAACACATTAAACTTATACAGCTACAACACCAAACATGAGAATGATTTGCTTGATGAGTTGCTTGAATCTATAGAAAAACATATACTTTATTGGTTATCTAAATTTCCGAATTCGTTATTATTGATAGAAGGGGACTTTAACATTTACTATAGATAATTCAACTGATAGATGGCACCCAGGTAGGCCAACCAATCAGAATTTGGGTTTAATGCTTTTTATGGAAAAGTTTGATCTTACTGACATATGGAGAGAGAGGTTTCTGGCCGACAGATCATTCACTTGGAGTAACACAACAGGTTCCAGACAGTCCAGAATAGATTTTTAGCTTATATCCAAATGTATTGATAGTGAGTGTGTTACTACAAATATTTGTACTGCTCCCCTCACAGACCATAGGGCCATTTACATTGATATCAAAATATTTACCCCTGATACTAACCTTGGTAGAGCATCCTACTGGAAACTAATTATTATTATTATTAAATAGTAATATTAAATATAGTTAAGTTTGAGGTTGTCACGTCCTGACCATAGTTCTTATGTGTTTTGCTTGTTTTAGTGTTGGTCAGGACGTGAGCTGGGTGGGCATTCTATGTTGTGTGTCTAGTTTGTCTGTTTCTGTGTTCGGCCTAATATGGTTCTCAATCAGAGGCAGCTGTCAATCGTTGTCCCTGATTGAGAATCATATATATAGGTGGCTTGTTTTGTGTTGGGGATTTGTGGGTGGTTGTTTCCTGTCTTTGTGTTTTGTCTGCACCAGAAAGGACTGTATCGGTTTGCCACATTTGTTATTTTGTTTTGTAAGTGTTCACGTTTATTTGTCGTAATTAAACATGTTGTGCACTGGCTACGCTGCGTGTTGGTCCGATCCCTGCTACATTCTCTCTTCGCGTGAAGAGAGGGAAGGCTGCCGTTACAGAGGTTAAAGATCTGCTTTCACACTTTTGTGAAAGGGCTTGTGAACAAAAATCTTATTGCAAGAACTGGGAGCTCTTTAAATTTGAGGTGTCCAAATAACTTAGAAAATATGGTAGTAATCTTTCTAAGACCAGAAGAGCTGAGGAGGAAAAGGTGATCATTAAGACAACTTCCCTTTCTCAGAGGTCCCCAGCCGGCCTCTCAGGGGAGGAGAAGATGGAACTGATTGAGTTACAAAATAAACTGGATAATATATATAGATTAAAAGCAGACCGAGCCTTTATTAGATCTAGGAACAAATGGATTGAGGAGGGAGAACAGAATTCATCCTATTTCTTTAGACTTGAGAAATTTCACTCTACAAATAACACTATCCATAAGTTAAACATTGATGGTGTTAATACAGATGACCAAAAATGAATCACTAAATACTGTAGCAATTTTTACAGGAAATTGTATAGCTCTACGTACTGTCAGGAATCCACAGATATGTTTTTTGACTCACTGAATAATGTTCACTCTATCAGTGATATAGAATCTAAACAGTGTGATGAACCCATCAAAGTTGAAGAGATTATAGAGTCTATCAAACATCTAAAGAACAATAAATCACCAGGTGTTGATGGAATTACATCAATATTTTACAAATTATTTTCTGAACAAGTAGCTCCCTTCCTATTTGAAGTCTTTTTAGACAGTATTAAAAACAATGTTCTCCCTCCTACAATGATAACACTGATACACTGATACCTAAGCCTAAAAAAGAAGTGCTGCTCATCGATAACTGGTGTCCAATTTGTCTTCTTAATAATGACTATAAGATATTAGCCTTACTATTTGCAAAAAGAATTAAAGAAGTCCTGGATGCAATCATTGATGAAACGCAGTCTGGCTTTATGAGGAACAGACATATTTCTAACAATATCAGACTAGTATTAGACATACGTGACTACTCAGACCTAATAACCGAGGATAGCTTCATATTATTTTTAGATTTTTTATAAAGCATTTGACACAGTAGAGCATCAGTTCCACTCCCTTGAGAAATTTGGCTTTGGGGATTTTTTCTGTAAGGCTCTGTATACGAATGGTAACAGCTCTATCAAATTGAAATATGGCACCTCACCTAGATTTGAGTTAAAGAGAGGAATTAGGCAAGGTTGGTTCTTATCTCTCCGTATCTGTTTTATTAATCACCCAACTTCTTACAAATTCTTTAAATAATAGTCCTGTACAAGGTATTTCCATAGCTAGTAATGAAATTATTATTGGCTGACGATACTACACTTTTTTTGAAAAGATGCTAACCAAATTCCCATACCGATCAATGTGATACAATCCTTTTCCAAAGCATCTGGTCTATATCTTAACATTAATAAATGTGAACCCATGGCTGTCAAAGATTGTGTGACACCGTCATATTATGATATTCCAGTAAAAGAAGAACTTACATATTTAGGCATAACCTTTACAAAGGATCAGAAGTCTAGAGGCTTACTACATTTTAACCCTCTTATTAAAAAACCCAGAAGAAGCTAAATCAATGGATACAGAGGGACTTATCTTTAAAAGGAACAGTCCTAATAACCAAGACTGAAGGTATCTCTAGACTAACATATGGCGCTCTATCTTTATATCTTGACGGTAAAATAAGCAAGGAGATAGACCAGATGCTTTTCAACTTTCTGTGGAGAAACCGTACCCATTACATTAGGAAAACTGTTGTAATGAACACTTATGAGTATGGTGTGCTGAAATCTTTGGACTTTACTACCGTAAATAAAACAATTGCTAAGAAGACCTACTTCTATGTGGAATGTTATTCCTCATCATGTTTTCTCTACTTTTGGTGGCCTTAACTTCATGTTGGTTTGCAATTATAATATTGACAAAGTTCCAGTGAAACTTTCTGCTTTTCATCGGCAGGTTTTCTTGTCCTTAATTTATAAGCATAATTTTTCTCCACACAGATATTATATATGGAATAATCGGGACATATTGTATAAAAATATTTCTTTGTTTTTAGAATATTGGTTCCGAAATAATATCCTATTGGTGAGCCAACTGGTAAATGCTGAGGGTCTTTAACTTAGTATTATCACTTTGCAAGGTCCCTGTAACACCTAAAGATTTTGCAATTGTTTTAGATGTCTTTCCCTCAGGTGTTGTTTTATTATTCAGGAACGTGTCAAGACCTGACCCTCAGAGCCTACCTTCAATTGACCCTGTTGACTCATCAGTAGGAAAGATGTGTTTCTCTTTTGGTCCATTCAACAACAGAGCGATACGAACCTTGTTCAATCACCAATTACAATCACCAATGCTCTGGATAACATGAAAAAAAGCCTAACCAGCTCTGCTAGGGCGAGTAAAATGGTCAGAGTGGGGTGTTCTCTCATTATGTGTCTCGAAGTAGCTAGCCAATGTTAGCCAGTTAGCTTGAGTGCTTGACTGTAGTTGTGTGGTCAGAGCTTTCGGAACAACCCTACTTATTGGCCAGAGCATCCTGGGTGCGCTCTGAACACGAAACCATAGAACGATAGGGCGAGTAATGTTCAGTGAGCTGTTCTCTCTCTCTTAGATGTCTGGAAGTAGCTGGCAAGTTAGTACAGAACGGTTGGATCAACCGCTAAGGCTTAAGATGGTGTGAACAATGTTGAATGGGTGTAGACAAATAAGGGCTCTCCAATAGTAGTACCAAAACATTGAAAGACGGTTTTATTGATCAACTTTCAAAGCAGAATTACTTTCCAATTGTTTCCTCAAATGCAGTGTGTGATATACCAATGTGTAGCTCTGAGTCTCTACTTTTATCCAATGTAAAAAAACAAATTCAAAGGTTGCTACATAAGACCGAATCTAGGTGGTGAGTCACCTAATCATTATTAATATTAGCTCTCTGTGTAAATCCAAGGGCCAGCCATGCTGACCTGTACTGAGCCAATTGCAATTTTCCTAAGTCCCTTTTTGTGGCACCTGACCACACAACAAAACAGTAGTCCAGGTGCGACAAAACTAGGTCCTGTAGGACCTGCCTTGTTGATAATGCTTTATAAGGTAGAGCAGCGCTTTCTTATGGATACACAGTACCAGTCAAAAGTTTGGACACACCTACTCATTCAAGGGTTTTTCTTTATTTTTACTATTTTCTACATTGTAGAATAATAGTGAAGACATCAGCACTATGAAATAACACACATGGAGTCATGTAGTAACCAAATAAGTGTTAAACAAATCAAAATATATTTTATATTTGAGATTCTTCAAAGTAACCACCCTTTGTCTTGATGACAGCTTTGCACACTCTTGGCATTCTCTCAACCAGCTATTTTTATTTAACATTTATTTAACTAGGAAAGTCAGTTAAGAACAAATTCTTATTTACAATGACGGCCTACCAAAAGGCAAAAGGCCTCCTGCCTGGATGGGGGTTGAGGATCAAAAATAAATAAAATATAAATATAGAACGAAACATACATGACAAAATGAGAGACAACACAACACTAGATAGAGACCTAAGACAACAACATAGCAAGGCAGCAACACATGACAACACGGCATGGTAGCAACACAACATGATAGCAGCACAAAACATAGTACAGACATTATTAGGCACAGTCAACAGCACAAAGGTCAAGAAGGTAGGGACAACAATACATCACACAAAGCAGCCACAACTGTCAGTAAGAGTGTCCATGATTGAGTCTTCGAATGAAGAGATCGAGATAAAACTGTCCAGTTTGAGTGTTTGTTGCAGCTTGTTCTGGTCGCTAGCTGCAGCGAACTGAAAAGAGGAGCGACCTAGGGCTGTGTGTGCTTTGGGGACCTTTAACAGAATGTGACTGGCAGAACGGGTGTTGTATGTGGAGGATGAGGGCTGCAGTAGATATCTCAGATAGGGGGGAGTGAGGCCTAAGAGGGTTTTATAAATAAGCATCAACCAGTGGGTCTTGTGACGGGTATACAGAGATGACCCGTTTACAGAGTAGTAGAGAGTACAGTGATGTGTCCTATAAGGAGCATTGGTGGCAAATCTGATGGCCGAATGGTAAAGAACGTCTAGTCGCTCGAGAGCACCCTTACCTGCCGATCTATAAATTATGTCTCCGTAATCTAGCATGGGTAGGATGGTCATCTGAATCAGGGTTAGTTTGGCAGCTGGGGTGAAAGAGGAGCGATTACGATAAAGGAAACCAAGTCTAGATTTAACTTTAGCCTGCAGCTTTGATATGTGCTGAGAGAAGGACAGTGCACCATCTAGCCATACTCCCAAGTACTTGTATGAGGTGACTACCTCAACCTCTAAACCCTCAGAGGTAGTAATCACACCTGTGGGAAGAAGAGCATTCTTCTTACCAAACCACATGAACTTTGTTTTGGAGGTGTTCATAACAAGTGTAGAGAAAGCTTGTTGGACACTAAGAAATATTTGTTGTACAGCATTTAGCACAGAATCCAGGGAGGGGCCAGCTGAGTACAAGACTGTGTCATCTGCATATAAATGGATGAGAGAGCTTCCTACTGCCTGAGCTATGTTGTTTATGTAAATTGAGTAGAGCGTGGGGCCTAGGATTGAGCCTTGGGGTACTCCCTTGGTGACAGGCAGTGGCTGAGACAGCAGATATTCTGACTTTATACACTGCACTCATTGAGAGAGGTAGTTAGCAAACCAGGCCAAAGACCCCTCAGAGACACCAATACTCCTTAGCCGGCCCACAAGAATGGAATGGTCTACCGTATCCAAAGCTTTGGCCAAGTCAATAATAATAGTAACACAATATTGCTTAGAATCAAGGGAAATGGTGACATCATTGACCTTTAAGGTTGCAGTAACACATCCATAACCTGAGCGGAAACCAGATTGCATACCCGAGAGAATACTATAGACATCAAGAAAGCCAATCAGTTGATTATTGACAAGTTTTTCCAACACTTTTGATTAACAGGGCAAAATAGAAATAGGCCTATAACAGTTACGATCAGCTTGATCTCCCTCTTTAAATAAAGGATGAACTGTGGCTGCCTTCAAAGCAATGGGAACCTCCCCTGAAAGGAGTGACAGGTTAAAAAGGGTTTAGATAGGCTTGGTGATTATAGGGGCAGCAATCTTAAAGAAGAAAGGGTCTAAACCCTTATTAATCTGACCCAGATGTTTTTTTGGGGTCAAGTTTAAGGAGCTCCTTTAGCACCTCGGACTCAGTGACTGCCTGCAGGGAGAAACTTTGTAGTGGGGCAGGGGAAAAAGAGGGAGTAGCATCGGGGATAGTCGCATTAGTAAGGGGTGGGAGATGAGGAAATGTTGGACAGGAAAGGAGGCATGGCTGAGTCAAATAGGAATCCTGACTTTATGAAGTGGTGATTAAAGAGCTCAGCCATGTGCTTCTTGTCAGTAACAACCACATCATCAACATTAAGGAACATGGGCAGCTGTGAGGAGGAAGGTTTATTCTCCAGGTCTTTAACCGTTTTCCAGAACTTCTTGGGGTTAGACCCACAGAGAGAGAACTGCTCCTTAAAGTAACTAACTTTGGCCTTCCGGATAGCTTGAGTGCGCTTATTTCTCATTTGTCTGAGCTTCATGAGGTAGTCACCTGGAATGCAAGTGTGTGTTAAAAGTTCATTTGTGGAATTTCTTACCTTTTTAATGCATTTGAACCAATCAGTTGTGTTGTGACAAGGTAGGTGTGGTATACATAAGATAGCCCTATTTGGTAAAAGACCAAGTTCCTATTATTGCAAGAACAGCTCAAATAAGCAAAGAGAAACAACAATCCATCATTACGACATGATTCCATTATTTATTACAAGATTTAGTTGTGGTTCAGGGTGTAGTGAATGATTTGTTCCAAATATAATGTTTTTAGTTTTAGAAATATTTAGGACTAACTTATTCCGTGCCACCCACTCTGAAACTAACTGCAACTCTAAGTGTTGCAGTCATTTCAGTCGCTCTTGTAGCTGACATGTATAGTGTTTAGTCATCCGCATACATAGACACACTGGCTTTACTCAAAGCCAGTGGCATGTCATTAGTAAAGTTTTTTTTTTTTTAAATGATGGGCCTAGACAGCTGCCCTGGAGAATTCCTGATTCTACCTGGATTATGTTGGAGAGGCTTCCATTCAATAACACCCTCTATGTTCTGTTAGACAGTTAAATCTTTATCCACAATATAGCAGGGGGTGTGAAGCCATAACATATTAGATTTTCCAGCAGCCGACCATGATCGATAATGTCAAAAGCTGCACTGAAGTCTAACAAAACAGCCCCCACAATCTTTTTATCATCAATTTCTCTCAGCCAATCATCATCTGTAATTTGTGTAAGTGCTGTGCTTGTTGAATGTCCTTCCCTATAAGCATGCTGAAAGTGTATTGTCAATTTGTTTACTGTAAAATAGCATTGTATCTGGTCAAACACAATGTTTTGTGTTTTGGGTTGGTAACAGGCTGATTGGTCGGCTATTTGAGCCAGTAAAGGGGGCTTTACTGTTCTTAGGTAGCAGTCATTTTACTTCCAAGTTGTCAGACCCCGGTAGCTTGTCATTGTTGATAGACAACAACAAAAACTGTCACCTCTTCCACACTCACTTTATGGAATTCAAAATTACAATGCTTGTCTTTCATAATTTCGTCAGATATACTTGGATGTGTAGTGTCAGCGTTTGTTGCTGGCATGTCATGCCTAAGTTTGCTAATCTTGCCAATGAAAAAAACATTATTAAAGTACTTGGCAATATCAGTTGTTTTTGTGATGAATGAGCCATCTGATTACCAAAATTGTATTTAAGGTGTTCCAAAGCGTTTTACTATCTTTGTCATTTATCTTTGTTTCATAGTGTAGTTTCTTCTTCTTTTTATATTCAGTTTAGTCACATGATTTCTCAATTTACAATACTTTTTCCATTCGATTGTGCAGCCAGACGTATTTGCCATTCTTTTTGCCTCATTCCTCTCAACCATATAATTTTCAATTCCTCATCAATCCACGGGGATTTAACAGTTTTTAGTAATTTTCTTAATGGTTGCATGCTTATTAGTATCTGGAAAAAGCAATTTCATAAATGTGTCAAGTGCAGTTTCTGTTTGCTACTCAAAAACAAAGAGAGGAATTACTAAAACCTAAAATTACTCAACCAAAGAAGAAAAACAACGCAACCATCTTTTGCACTAAGTACACCAAGGGTTTGGAGAAACTGAAAGCAATCCTGAAAAAGCACTGGTATATTCTGCAATCAGACAAAACCTTTTTATTTTTATAAATAAATAAAATACATTTTAAAAATCGCACATCTGTTCAAGGAACCCCCACTGGTGGTCTATAAGCGTGGTCGCAGTATTGGAGGTAGCTTAGTGAGATGACATGCCCCCTGAGCCCACTCAGACACTCTTGACACCTATCCCAAATGGGAACTACAAATGTGGCTCATGCGCACCGTGCAACAGCACTATAAAAACATCCTTTTTCAGACACCCACATACAGGTAAAAAAATCCCTGTTAGGGGTATCATCTCATGCAAGACCAAGGAAGTAATCTATCTCATCACCTGTTCATGTGGAAAATCCTACGTAGGACAAATTAACTTCTTTGGGCTACAAGCCCGAAGCCGGGCACAATATGACAACAGCCACTTCAAGTGCAGGGCGCGAAATTCAAAAGATATTTTTTAGAAATATTTAACTTTCACACATTAACAAGTCCAAAACAGCAAATGAAAGATAAACATCTTGTGAATCCAGCCAACATGTCCGATTTTTAAAATGTTTTACAGCGAAAACAACACGTATATTTATGTTAGCTCACCACCAAATACAAAAAAGGACAGACATTTTTCACAGCACAGGTAGCATGCACAAAGCCAACCTAACTAACCAAGAACCAACCAAACTAACCAAGAAACAACTTCATCAGATGACAGTCTTATAACATGTTATACAATAAATCTATGTTTTGTTCGAAAAATGTGCATATTTGAGGTATAAATCAGTTTTACATTGCAGCTACCATCACAGCTACCGTCACAAATAGCACCGAAGCAGCCAGAGTAATTACAAACACCAACGTGAAATACCTAAATACTCATCATAAACATTTCTGAAAAATACATGGTGTACAGCAAATGAAAGACAAGCATCTTGTGAATCCAGCCAATATTTCCGATTTCTTAAGTGTTTTACAGCGAAAACACAATATAGCATTATATTAGCTTACCACAATAGCCAGAAACACAAGCCATTTACCAGCAGCAAAAGTTAGCGATCGTAACAAACCAGCAAAAGATATATAATTTTTGACTAACCTTGATAAGCTTCATCAGATGACAGTCCTATAACATCAGGTTATACATACACTTATGTTTTGTTCGAAAATGTGCATATTTAGAGCTGAAATCAGTGGTTATACATTGTGCTAACGTAGCATCTTTTTCCCAGAATGTCCGGATATTTTTATGACACTCAACTATTCTGACCAAATAACTATTCATAAACGTTACTAAAAAATACATGTTGTATAGGAAATGATAGATACACTAGTTCTTAATGCAATCTCCATGTTAGAATTCTAAAAATAACTTCATTACGACATCCAGCTTAGTTATAGCGAGAGAGTGCCCAAAATCTGGGCGCAAACTAATAGTACACATGTTCGACAGATATATGAAATAGCAAAATAAAATGGGTCCTACTTTTGATGATCTTCCATCAGAATGTTGTACAAGGGGTCCTTTGTCGGGAACAATCGTTGTTTGGTTTTAGAATGACCTCTTCTCCAGTCAATTAGCACGGAAAGCTAGCAAAGTGGCGCGAAGCTCTCCTTCGTGAACAAACGCAGACAAAGCAACACGCCTAACGTCCCGAAAAAATTTCAATAATCTAATAAAACTATATTGAAAAAACATACTTTACGATGATATTGTCACATTTATCAAATAAAATCAAAGCCGGAGATATTAGTCGTCTATAACGACAGCTTTTCAGAAGGCAATACCAGGTCCCTTCTCCGCGTTCCAGAAAACAGGAAATTGGTGTCACGTCATGCCAAGAGCTTTTATTTGACCTCAGATCATGTTATACACTCCATTTCTTCTCTCACTGCCTGTTGACATCTAGTGGAAGGCGTATGAAGTGCATGTATACTAATACATATCAAGCACATTTATAGGCAGGCACTAGAACAGAGCATCGATTTCAGATTTTCCACTTCCTGTCAGGAAGTTTGCTGCAAAATGAGTTCTGTTTTACTCACAGATATAATTCAAACGGTTTTAGAAACTAGAGAGTGTTTTCTATCCAATAGTAATAATAATATGCATATTGTACGAGCAAGAATTGAGTACGAGGCCGTTTGAAATGGGCACCTTTTATCCAGGCTACTCAATACTGCCCCTGCAGCCCAAACAGGTTAAAAGACAATTAAAACAACGCATAGCTGAACACCGCGGCTCCATCAGGTGTAAGAACATTGACTGTCCAGTAGCAGCTCACTTTGTTTAAGCTAACCATCCAATCTCCTCCCTCAAATACACAGGCATTGAGCATGTTGCTCTACCAAGGACAGGAGGTAACATCGAGATCCTACTACTACAAAGGGAGGCTTACTGGATATCCTATCTAAAAACATTAAACCTAGTGGTCTGAATATTGACTTTGATCTCAGGCCCTTCTTATGAACAATTCTTTATTTTATGAACAAGTCTTATAAATTGATATATTCTCTCTACAGTTTATTAGCGTACACCCTGTTGATGATGCTCATTATACATTAAAACTTCTTTGGGGTAGGGGGCAGTATTTTCACGTCCGGATGAAAAGCGTGCCCAGAGTAAACTGCCTGCTACTCAGGCCCAGATGCTAGGATATGCATATTATTAGTATATTTGGATAGAAAACACTCTGCACTTTCTAAAACTGTTTGAATGATGTCTGTGAGTATAACAGAACTCATATGGCAGGCAACAATCTGAGATAAAATCCAACCAGGAAGTGGAAAATCTGAGGTTTTTAGTTTTTCAACTCTTTGCTTATCCAAGATACAGTGGAAATGGGGTCATGTTGCACTTCAGGCTTCCACTAGATGTCAAAAGTCTTTAAAACCTTGTATGATGCTTCTACTGTGAAGTGGGGGTGAATGAGAGGGGATTGAGTAAGGTCTGCCATGAGCTGATGTGAGATGTGAGAGTTAGCTTGAGTTCCATCGCATTTCTGAAGACAAAGGAATTCTCCGGTTGGAACATTATTGAAGATTTATGTTAAAAACATCCTAAAGATTGATTCTATACTTCGTTTGGCTTGTTTCTACGGACTGTAATATGACCTTTCGTCTGAACTTTTGCCTGGACCTGCCCGCGGGTCGTGAGTGAGTTTAGATTGTGATCTGAACGCGCAAACAACAAGGAGGAATTTGGACATAAAGAATGGACATTATCGAACAAAACAAACATTTATTGTGGAACTGGGATTCCTGGGAGTGCATTCTGATGAAGATCATCAAAGGTAAGTGAATATTTATAATGCTATTTCTGACTTCTGTTGACTCCAACATGGCGGATATCTCTTTGGGTTGATTTGTCGTCTGAGCGCCGTACTCAGATTATTGCGTGGTTTGCTTTTCCGTAAAGTTAAAAAAAGATCTGACACAGCGGTTGCATTAAGGAGAAGTGGATCTAAAATTCCATGTATAACACTTGTATTTTCATCAACATTTATGATGACTATTTCTGTAAATTGATGTGGCTCTCTGCAAAATCACCGGATGTTTTGGAACTACTGAACATAACGCGCCAATGTAAACTCAGATTTTTGGATATAAATATGAACTTTACCGAACAAAACATACATGTATTGTGTAACATGAAGTCCTATGAGTGTCATCTGATGAAGATCATCAAAGGTTAGTGATTCATTATATTTTTATTTCTGCTTTTTGTGACTCCTCTCTTTGGCTGGAAAAATGGCTGTGTATTTCTGTGACTTGGCTCTGACCTAACATAATCGTTTGGTTTGCTTTCGTCGTTAAGCCTTTTTGAAATCGGACACTGTGGCTGGATTTACAACAAGTGTATCTTTAAAATGGTGTAAAATACATGTATGTTTGAGGAATTTTAATTATGGGATTTCTGTTGTTTTGAATTTGGCGCCCTGCAGTTTCACTGGCTGTTGACGAGGTGAGACGCTACTGTCCCACATACCCTAGAGACGTTTTAAGGTTGAACCAAAAGATTACATGTAACAAATATGAAATGAGATATGAAACAATTCATATGTGAAATTGAATTAAACAAAAATGTATGTTGATGCTAATATGATACAATATGGTACAATATTCAATTATGTTTCTATATGGTAACAATAGCCTAATATATTTAATATGCCGTAAACTATTGTTTTTTTAATAGTTTCACTAATTCATTCTAATTAACTTAATCATTATGACACACCCCTCACTATTGTCATTGGTCGCACTAATTGCACTGTTTGTCTACATAACCTGGTTCAAGTATTCATGACATTACCCTGAAGAAGGCAAGGTAATGCCAAAACATTGGTAAATACCCAATAAATCCCTGGGAGTTCATATATGGAGTGTGTGAGTACAGGGGTGAGGGGGTGACAAAATGGCGCCGTAGAGAGAACACTGTGTTTCAGCGAGCTCCCGTGGCATTCGTAAATTTATATTTTTACATTAATCTCCTACCTTGAAAAAGTGGTAGAATTGGCTAAATAAGTTATCCTACAATGAGTCTTGACGGCTATTTCTCAAAAATCTCCGACAACATGCCCAACAAAACTACTAAGAAGTCGACCAAAACCACCATCCCTGTAGATGTGCAGGAGAAGCTAGCTAACGTTAGCGAAGCTAACACCATTGCGGATCCAGGCACAATGGACCTGGTGATTCAAAAGATGACGGATAACATTACTAAAGTGATCGATGTTAAGATAAGAACGGCCTTGGAAGCAATAGCAGGCCATTCAGCTGAACTACAGAGGGTTGTCAAACGTGTTGATGAGGCGGAAGGAAGAATTGCTACAGTGGAAACTTCAACTACATCTATGGACACTAAGATAAAAGCACTTGAGAAACAGGTGCGCGAAATGGCGGAGCACATTGACGACTTGGATAATCGAGGACACAGATGCAATATTCGTGTTGTGGGACTCCTGGAAAATTCCGAAGGGACAAATTCAGTAAATCTTTTTGAGGAATGGATCCCTGACTACCTACAAATGGACTCTAAGGCTGGTCGTGTGAAGCTGGACAGAGCCCATTGCTCTCAAGCACCGATACCCGGTCCCAACCAGCGCCCACGGCCAGTGGTTATAAAGTTCCACAACTTCACCGACAAGCAGCGCGTCATGGATGCGGCTAGAAACATCGGTTCTGACGGTAGTCAACGTAAAGGTCCAAAGGTCTCATTCTTCAATGATTATTCCACATCGGTTGTACGAAGACGCAAAGGGTTTGATGAGGCGAAGGCTCGACTCAAGAGAATGAAGATGGACTACGCACTGCTGTACCCGGCCACATTGAAGATTATGGTCAACGGATCGCCTAAAAAACTCTACACACCTTAAGAGGCTGCTGCGTTTATTGACTCTCTCGGTTAAATAACTTTAAGCTGCACCTTCGCAGCATTGGATAACTTTAAAAAAGAATTGAATCTGATCATGAAACAGTGGTGTGAGTTCTCACGTGCTCCGGTTCAGTAATATTCGTATCTTTATTATTTTTCTTGCTAAAGTAACTGCCGCTATAGCTCAGGCTGAGATATGTGTGAATCTATATTGGTGCCCAGGCTTGGTTTTAGGTGGAAGAGCCTCAATCTTCTTCTATTGATTTTCATTTCCATATATATAAAGGATGAGGCTATTGAGTGGCAATGCAGATTTAAGAGTCTACATTGGAAAGTTGAAATCCCCTGCATGTTAGCTAGTGGGAAAACCCCCTTTTAGATCTTTACATGTTTAATTTTTGGGTTTAGTATAGTTCGAGTTCAGGGTTCATATCGTTTGTTTATGCTCGGTGAGATAGAAGAGAGTTCAACACATGGAAAAAGGTACCACCCCACTTTTACAGTAGGATTCGGTCTGGACATTGAATGGTCAAAGTGCAATGGCAGGTAACAGACTGCGTGTATGTACATGGAACATTAGAGGGAGCCATAACCCCATTAAAAGGAAGAAGGTACTGTCTTTTTTGAAAAAAGAAAATATTGATATTGCCCTGTTGCAAGAAACTCATTTGGATGATAAGGAGCATCTGAAATTACAACAAGGGGGGTTTGGTCAAGTGTTTTTCTCATTATTTACATCCAGAAGTAGAGGTGTAGCAATTCTCGTGAAAAAGAACTTACCACTTAAGGTCTTGAATTGTGTGAAAGATAAATGTGGTCGCTTTGTTATAATTAATGGTACTTTACAAGGGCAGAACATTTCCATAATGAATATTTACTTCCCCCCTGCCCACCCCCCTGATTTCCTCACTAAGGTATTTCTAGACTTTTCAGAATTAAACTCAGACACTGCAGTGGTTGGAGGAGATTTTAATTGTTTGTTGAACCCCCTTATTGATAAGTTTCCCAGCGGTATAGCTTCACTCTCTCCTCGAGCTAAGTCACTTAAAGCTATTTGTGATGATCTTGGGTATGCTGATGTTTGGAGAACTTTTCACCCCTCCAACAGAGAGTTCACTTTTTTCTCTGCACCTCATGGATGTCAGACTAGAATAGATTACTTTTTTATGCCCAGGACGTCTTTGCAGTCTGTTTTATCCGCTAGGATAGGAAGCATAGTCATATCTGATCATGCGGAGGTGATCCTGGACATAAAACTCAACGGGGCATTCAATCTGTCAAGACGTTGGAGGTTGAATACAACCATCCTTAACTTCTACTTCCTCAGAAACCCGGGTCCGGGAGCACCCCCCACCACCCCCACCAGTAAAAAAGCTGACTAGCATAGCTAGCATAGCGTCACAAGTAAATACTAGCATCTAAATATCATTAAATCACAAGTCCAAGACACCAGATGAAAGATACACTTCTTGTGAATCCAGCAATCATTTCTGATTTTTAAAATGTTTTACAGGGAAGACACAATATGTAAATGTATTAGCTAACCACGTTAGCAAAAGACACCATTTTTCTTAGTCCACCATTTTTTCTCTCCACCAGTAGCTATCACCAATTCGACCAAATAAAGATATTGATAGCCACTAACCAAGAAAAAACTTCATCAGATGACAGTCTGATAACATATTTATTGTATAGCATAGGTTTTGTTAGAAAAATGTGCATATTTCAGGTATAAATCATAGTTTACAATTGCACCCACCATCACAACTCGACTAGAATAAATACAGAGAGCAACGTGTATTACCTAATTACTAATCATAAAACATTTCTTAAAAATACACAGCGTACAGTAATTGAAAGACACAGATCCTGTGAATCCAGACAATATTTCAGATTTTCTAAGTGTTTTACAGCGAAAACACAATAAATCGTTATATTAGCATACCACATGTGCAAACATTACCCCAGCATTGATTCAAGGCAAAAAGAGCGATAGCGTTATCACCTCCAAAATATATTAATTTTTTCACTAACCTTCTCAGAATTATTCCGATGACACTCCTGTAACATTATATTACAACATACATATAGAGTTTGTTCGAAAATGTGCATATTTAGCCACAAAAATCGTGGTTATACAATGAGAAAAGTAGCCAAACTGGCCAGAAAATGTCGGGCGCCATCTTGGAGAGTGACCTAGTTTAATCCAAAAATAATCATAAACTTGACTAAAAAATACAGGGTGGACAGCAATTGAAAGACAAATTAGTTCTTAATGCAATCGCTGAATTACATTTTTAAAATTAACCTTACTGTGCAATACAGGGTATGCCAAAGCGAAGCTACCCAAAAAAAAATGGCGGCTTATGCGTTTAACATTTTTCAACAGAACAACGATTTATCAGCATAAATAGTTCTTACTATTAGCTGAGCTTCCATCAGAATCTTGGGCAATGTATCCTTTCTCCGGTCTAATCGTCTTTTGGTCGAAAGATGTCCTCTTGTCCTGTCGAAATGGCCACTAACGTTCGGCATGTACTGGAAAAGTGTCCAACTCTTGAAAGTGCGTCACAAAGAAATGCCAGAAAATCGCAATAAACGGATATAAATTGCTATAAATCGGTTTAAATTAACTACCTTATGATGTCTTTAACACCTATAACGAATAAAAACATGACCGGGGATATAGAAGTGGCTAAACCAAAGCTTGGAAGGAGGCCAGTCCGACGTCCACTCTGCGTCGAGCGCACGGCTGAAAAGAAAGGTACTTATATAAAGTCCCAGATTGCGCAATCGACCCCATTCAAATTGTCACCACTTACTGACATCTAGAGGAAGGCGTAGGCAGTGTTTGTAGCCCCACAGCATTCACAGGGACTTATAAACTGACCTGGGAACAGAGGCCAAGATTTCTGAAATCTCACTCCCTGGCAGGAAAAGTGCTGTAGAATGAGTTCTGTTTCACTCAGAGACATAATTCCAACGGTTTTAGAAACTAGAGAGTGTTTTCTATCCAATAATAATAATAATATGCATATTGTACGAGCAAGAATTGAGTACTAGGCAGTTTAATTTGGAAACGTCAAGAAAAAAATAGTGCTAACAGCTCCCCCTATTGACAAAAGGTTTTAAAGACCATACATTCACATCATATTTTATTACAGAGTTTAAAGCATTTTTCTCTATTAACTCTCAATAAACAGATAAACCCTCGCTCCTTTGGAAAACCTGTAAAGCGTACGCCAGGGGTCTGATTATGTCATACACAGCCACTAAGAGGCGGAAAAAGTGTGAAAAGCAAAAAAACGTTAGAGGGTGAATTAGGAACTGAAGAGAAGGACTATATTAAAACTCCCACTCCTGCCCTATTAAAGGAAATATCAGTTCTTAGATCAACGTTGGACTCTCTCCTAACACAGGACGCTGAAAAGAAAATGAGATTTGTCAGGCAAAAGCTATATGAACATGGCGATAAGCCAGGAAAGTACTTGGCGTACCTAGCTAAAAAGAGAGCTGATATTGAGCTACTATTACTGATTCTGATGGCAATCATTTATATGAAAATAAATTGATAAATTACCAATTTAAGAAATTTTATGCAAATCGTTATGCCTCAGAACTGCCAAATGATGCACCCAAATTAATGGAGAACTTATTTTCTAAGATTGAGCTCCCTACTATCTCCGAAGAACAGAGGTCTCTCCTTAATGCCCCTATTACCGAGGAAGAGATAATGTTCGCAATTAAGAATCTGCAAAATGGTAAGGCCCCAGGACCAGATGGGTTTTGTAGTGAGTTCTATAAAGAGTTCCATGGCCTGATCCTTGAGCCATTGTGTGATATGTTTAACCACTCATTTTCAAATGACCAGCTCCCTCAAACGCTGAAAGAAGCCAACATATCACTTATTCTCAAAAAGGGAAAATGTCCAGAGTCTTGTTCCTCGTACAGACCAATTTCCCTTCTGAATGTGGATAGAAAATTGCTTTCTAAAATTCTAGCCACAAGATTAGAGGACTCACTGCCACTAATTGTGAAAGGAGACCAAACTGGCTTCATTAAGGGCCGTAAGTCATGCAACACTGTCAGGCGGCTTCTTAATGTAATTCAAGCCTACCAACAAAGAGCTATGAATGGTCTTGTGCTCTCCCTAGATGCTGAGAAGGCATTTGATCGTGTGGAGTGGTCTTACCTATTCTTTGCTCTAAATAAATTTGGTCTAGGGGACAACTTTATAAAATGGGTGAAAGTTTTATATGATGATCCTCAGGCTGCTGTCCTTACTAATGGGCTAAGGTCAAATAGCTTCTCTATATACAGAGGTACCAGACAGGGCTGTCCTTTGTCCCCTCTCCTATTTGCACTCGTTATGGAACCACTGGCCGAGGCCACCCTGCTATACAGGGGCTGCTCATTGGTGATGTTCACCATTAAATAAGCTTGTATGCTGATGATGTCCTGATATTCATCTCTAGTCCCGAGACTTCAACTACATCTCTTATTAATATTATTGAATTATTCAGCGAATTCTCAGGCTACAAGATTAACTAAATCAGAGGCTATGCCACTTGGTAACCTTCACTCTGTACCTAATACTTCTCCCCCCTTCCCTTTTAAATGGTCTCCCTCAGGTTTTACGTATCTGGGTATATTTGTAACTCCTAAATTCCAGCAAATGTACAAAGCCAATTTTGTTCCCTTGTTTGATACAGTAAGACAGGATCTGGAGCGCTGGAACTCTCTCCTGATTTCTTGGGTGGGTAGAATATCACTCTTGAAAATGAACATTTTACCTAGACTACTTTACCCAATCCAAATGATCCCAGTATTACTCTCTAATAAGGTAATAAATGATGTAAATGGTTGGCTAAGTTCCTTAATATGGAGTAAACGCAAGCCAAGACTTAAGATGGCAATATTGCAGCTGCCAAGTTCTATGTGTGGCTTGGATCTGCCCAATATCAGGTTCTATCAGTGGTGTGCCAACCTATGTTATATTTCTGACTGGATCACAAACGATGACTCCTCTATTTGGTTAGACATTGAGACTTCTCTTTCAAAATACCCCTTACAGGATCTTTTATTTTTCAGAAGTTTCAAGTCTGTAGAAGATCACTGCAATAATCCTAGTACACTTAACACACTCAAAGTATAGAAGTCAGTTCAACACTTCCTGGGAAGGTCCAAACTAACCTCCGCTCTTACCCCAATTCTTAACAACCCAGATTTTGGTCCAGGATTGCTGGATGCTGGCTTTAACTTTTGGCTTAATAAGGGCATACGCAAACTTAACAACTTATTTGCTGATAAGATTTTATTGTCATTTGAGCAGATGGTCGAGAAATATCGACTCCCAAAGCAGGACTTTTTCCGCTTCCTACAAGTAAAACATTATATTGTGAAGAGCACCACCTTAATTGGTAACCCTGATATGTCTGTCATTGAAAGAATACTTTTTTCCCCACAAAGGAAAATGTCTGTAAGTCTGTTTTATGATGCTTTAAGGTCCTTTTTTGCTGTCGACACACAGCAGGTGAAACAAGTGTGGGAGAAAGAATTGTCTGTTACTATTGACGAAGAGATGTGGGAGGACATTTGGAGATATGCAAAAACAATATCTATATGTAATCGTACTAGAGCAATCCAATTAAGAATAATACACAGATTGCATATATCCCCAAATCACAGACATGCTTTCAGCCCCTCTTCCTCTTCTCCTCAGTGTCTTAAATGCAAAACTGATACAGGCACCCTAACACATTGTTTATGGTCATGTACCAAAATACAAAGATACTGGTCTGGTGTTCTGCAAGAAATTGAAAAGATCCTATGGGTTGATCTAGAATTGGACCCAGTTTCTTCACTGTTGGGTCTCCCTAGTAGGCATGTTACTTCTGTGGGTAAGAGGAGGCTTTACAACATCCTTACCTTTGCAGCGAGGAAAAACATCCTTTTACAGTGGATTGGTGATAAGGTTCCTTCTATTAAAGATTGGCATAAGATACTATTTGAATGGGTGCCTCTGGAATATCTGACATGTACATTGCATTCTAAAACAGATCAGTTCTACAAAGTATGGGAACCTTATCTAAATTACCTAGAACCTGAGGTATCAGCTATTATGCTGCAAGGATTCTCTTAGAATGTTGGTGATCTATGTATTTCAGAATTACACTGTACGTTCCATGTGTGGAACCTAACTTCTTCGTTTAAACTGAGCTTTTTTGTTTAATTTCTGTTTGTAAGTTTGTTTAAAATGTATGTATTGAGAGACGCAATGATGGGGATGAGGTGAGAGAAGCGCTGAGCGGGGAGAGGAAAATGGTGTACTTATGTATGTGTGTGTATGTATGTGTATGTATGCGTATGTAGGTATATATATATATATATATATATATATATATATATATATATATTATATATATACATATACCTACATACGCATACATACACATATACATACATACACACACATACATACGTACACCATTTTCCTCTCCCCGCTCGGCGCTTCTCTCACCCCATCCCCATTTTGCGAGCGCAAAATCCAGACGAAAAGTCAAAAGAGTTTATTACAGTTTGTAGAAACATGTCAAACAATGTTTACAATCAATCCTTAGGATCTTTTTATAATAAATCATCAATAATATTCCAACCGGACAATAGCGTATTCATTACAGAGGAAAAAGAAGGAACGGCGCGCCCGCGTGACCGCGCAGTAAACAACTCATTGACCTCAGCCTAGTCCACTTGTTGAAACAGCTCTTATTCGACCCCCTTCCACAACAGAAGCCTCAAACAACTTTATAAAGACTGTTGACATCTGCTGGAAGCCTTGGGAAGTGCAATCTGGCCCCATAGACACAGCATATTGGATAGGCAATCACTTAAATGAAACTACAAACCTCAGATTTCCCACTTCCTGGTTGGATTTGTCTCAGGTTTTCGCCTGCCATATGAGTTCTGTTAGTCACAGACATTATTTTAACAGTTTTGGAAACTTTAGAGTGTTTTCTATCCAAATCTACTACTTATTTGCATATCATAGCTTCTGGGCCTGGGTAACAAGCAGTTTACTCTGGGCACCTTATTCATCCAAGCTACTCAATACTGCCCCCCTTTGCCAAAGAAGTTAACGTGGGCTATTTTGAGCACTTTTCTTCTGGGATGCTTACTTGTTTTTATTGCTTTACTGGGAAGCTTAGCAGAAGTAGATATGCTCATGTCATTTATATTAGTGCAGGGTGAGCTGCACACAGTGGACTTCCTCCTAGAGCACACCAGCTCAGTGCTAACAGTATAAATCTGGTTCATAGGCACATGCTTACTGCATACATTAGCTGTAGGATCAGCAGAGGCATTCAGGGCAGTTAGAGGGACATACATTAGGTTACTTAGATTGTGTCTACCAACGCCCCTGGTCTAATGTACATTTGCTGAAGCATTATGACAACTGTGTCACAATGGTAGAGATTAGCTGAGCTGGATTTGGGTAATTGATAAGTCATTGTCTCATGTATCTATATCATGCCGAAACAATCCACCCTTAGGATTATTCAGCATGTCAACAACCATTTTGACAGTAACATCTATTATCCCCAATAACTATTTTGCCGTATCCACTATAACCTTCAGCATTTCTGCTTTCCACAACCCGAGCTGTGTTAACTTTATTCACTATCGAAGTGTCCTTTGAAACAGCACATTCATGATTGCAAGATTTCTGAACAGGTCTCGAAACCATGCCAGGACCAGCAGAAGCCCCAGTTCTGTCTTACAGCCTCAGCATATGATACACCATGACTGATTCTATATATTTGAGCCTCTCTCTGCATTTGGCATCCACCAAATGCTGCACTATGTCTCCCCCCAAACTGTTTGCAGCATCACAAGTCTAGTCCTCTTCGGTAAGCCCCCGCGCATCTCAGTGATCTTCAGGTTGGAAAGTCGGTGCTTTAGAATGAAAGATGGAATTCCAAGTAGGATGACCGTTCAAAACAAATTTTCCCAGTCGGATCTCGTTTTTTTTATTTTTAAGTTTTCATTTGTCTTGAACGCACTGAAGTCGAAAGTCTGAGATTTCTAAGTTCCCAGAACATGCATTAGTCTCAGCGGAGGGAGAGAGAGAGCAGCCGAGTGTCCACCTCTCAAGGTCCCTGCTCTCTCCTTCCTTTCCTCCAATGAGACTGACCAGAGAGAGGGGACACCGTCTTCTACCTGATGGCGAAACTCGAGTCACACAGCATCTGCCTCATACACAAATTCATGTTGTTCCTATGACCAGAGAAAGTGAAATATTCCTCGATATTAAAATAGATATGATGAGCTGCATTTTGCTACTCATTCATTTCAGCTGCAGCGCGAGTGGAAGTAGGGAGAAGCACGTTCGAATAAAAACAGTGTTGACAGTGCTGAATAAAAACTTAGACATTAACTCGCTCATAAAAACAGAATCTCTTTGCTGTATTATTTGACAGTCTTTCTCTGGTCATGGTTTTAAAAGTTATGAAATGTCACGTAGGCTAGTGTCAAACTTTGCTGTGGTCAGGGTCGTGGAAGCTGTAGGCACAGTGATTGGCCAGGGCAGTAGGCACACTCAATTTAGCCACAGATCTCCTGGTCCGCCAGGTGTGCAGATCTGGTCTTTGCTTACAAATTAAATGGTTCAAAATGGGAACACTTTGCCTGCCCGATGTGCAGGGCTTTTGAATCAAGTGCACCTACCGCCATCAGCGCAGGGCTTTTGAATCAAGTGCACCTACTGCCAACAGCGCAACACAGGGAAAAAAGCAGTTCAAGCCTTTATGCCTTTATCATTTGCTTTTGTACAGAAATGTTTGGTGATTGACTAGGAATGCCTTGAAGATCACGATCGACTGGTTGGTGACCACTGGGTTAGAGGCACATGGGATGAGTTCCAACATTCCAACAGTGCAGCTAGTGTAGTCCTCTCCTTCTCCTCCCTATACAATATTCCCAAAAAAACACTCCACTTCGATACAGCTATGACTTTAAGTAACTTTTTTGTAGCATGTTATGAGAACTTACGCAGTAAGTTAGGATAATTCATGTAGCAGGTTAGGATAATTAGGTTAAGGTTAGGAAAAGGGATAGGGTTACAAAAATGCTGTCCTAACCTGCTACGAAAAGTCCCTTCTGGTCATAGCTGTATCGAAATGGCGTGTTTTAGGGAGTCCCCTCCCAATAGACTCTTCTAATCTCCTCTCCTCCCCCTCTAAACAGCAGCACTTTAAAAACATGAAAGCATTAATAACAATAAGTGCAGTGCCTAGGCCTTTGCCTGACAACTCTATTGTTCACTACACATTTCAGTCTGAGACTGCCATCATTGAAGTCATTTGTGGTGACGTCAAAATGAGGAGTGTTGTACAAAACAAAGTAATCAGCGATTGGATCATCTCTAACCAATCAGAGTATCAAAGCCAATGACTCATTTTCAAACTGCCACTTTACCCACGTGTTCTGGCTCTGGCCCACCCCATCAGTTTCTGGGACCAATCAGAACGACTGAGAGTTGTGCTCCTCTCTCTGCTCTGCAGATAGACAACCTCAAAGGCATCAAAAACAGCCCATCTTGAGTGAGTCATGTTTATAAGATATTAATTTATCTGTTTCACACCACAAGTTCAAATCAATGAGGCGAGCAATAATTGTTGTGGCAATAATTGTTGTGGCATGATTTGATAAGGGAGAGCATGACAAGCTGTAACCTTGTGTCGACGTTTCGTTCGTACCATATGGTAATGTGACATTTTCACCCCATGTTACCACCACACACACACATCATATTCTTCAATGCCTTGACTGACTGTACCAACTGTACAGAGACGGTTTATTATCAATATATTTTCTGAGGTTGGAGATATGGGTGTGTTAGTTTTGAGGTTCAGGTCAACCATGTGCTGTAAAGTGATCCATGGGCGGTAGTCAAGGATGATTAGTGGAAGAGAGGTGAAATGAGAGGTGAAATGATCTCAATAGGGTCACAATAGTGTGTCTCGTGCAATAACACAATGCTCTGAGAACTGATATGCAGGCAGACAGACAGACAGACCGAGAGAGAGAGATGTAACAGTAGTGTAACAGTAGTGTACACACAGGAATTGTGTTGACTCACACACACATCCTTCTCCTTTTTTTGTTTCACCCTTTATTTTGCTTTTATTGTTTTTCCATCATAAAATTTCCCTAAAAGTTAACATATTTCAATTATGCTTTGATAGCGATGAGTAGTCCATTTACTACTGATTACTGCGAAGTTGAGGGAGCCATAAGTACTCAACACATATCATAATTGAGTGAACCATTTCATTCAGACATACCCCAACAATTAGACTCCTATGGCTAGGGGAAATTGCTTGATGCACACCACTTTTGTGGTGTTTCAACAATATAATTATATTTCTATGGTTGGTTCCAACTTCTATGATAGGAAGGGTAGGCTGGTATCTGTTTAGGAAGATGGTGATTTTAGCTCTATGGGGATTGACTGACTCTCATGCATGTATCCACTGACTCTTGAGATTTAATTTGATCGATTTGGTCTTTGTTTTTGCTATTCAATCTATTTTGCTGTTGATCTTTATGAATAGATTTTTTCAAAATAATAAATTGTTTCATTCCAGTCTTCCCACTGGGCACACACTGGTTGAATCAACATTGTGTCCACATCATTTCTGTAACGCTCTGGGTGTCGGGGGTGTGAAGTCAGGCGCAGGAACAACAGAGAGTTCAATATAGTGCTTTTAATGCACACACGGTAAACAATGTCCCCACGAAAACACTGGGTGTACAAACAAATGCCCCATACACGGGGGACAAAAAAACAGTCCAAATACACTCTACGAACGAAATAAACAATACGTTCGTCTACTCCCGATACCAAGGTACAACTGAATCAATCCCGCACAAAGAAATGTACGGGCTGGCTGACTAATAAAGCCCAACTAATTATAATCACCTCAACACAGGTGTAACAAATAAACACATAAGGAGGGGGAGGAAAAAGAGTCAGTGGCAGCTAGTAGGCCGGCGACGACGACCGCCGAGCGCCACCCGAACGGGAAGGGGAGTCACCTTCGGTCGGAGTCGTGACAATTTCAATGAAATTACGTGGAAAGAAGTTGAATTTACGTCTGTGCCCAGTAGGTTTGTCTTTGAGATGTCATTTATGTTTTATATTTTGATTGTACAATATGGATATGGGCACATAAAGTGAACAAGAAGCAGGAGCAGCAACACCACCATTCATCATCTTCATCATCACTACCATAATTTGTATCATTAACATCCTTAACATCATCATCACCACACCTCAAACATTTCTGTCACAGATAGAGCTCATCACTTATGATAAACAATAATGTTTTTTCTCTCAATTAGATAGGAATAGCTTCTACCATGTTTTGTCATCTTCAGTCTCATGAGGGATATCACGTGGTTTATTCTACCATCTCACTAGCTGCGAGCCTGGCTATTGATTCCGGTTTAACGGACTGATTATTGGTTATTTCCAACTACATTCCGTGGAAGAAAACTAGCGCTGTGGGGTAAGACTATACATTTGTTTTTATAATTAGTCTATTTATGAGCACTACATTGCCATCATTATTATCTTAATTCTTATGAATTATAGTAGTCTGATTCCCGACAATAAAATAGGTGTGCAATGTAAAATAAAGTAAGCAGGAAATAAGAAATGGCGATACAGATACAGAAATGGCTCATCTCTCATCAATGCGCACGAAAGGCACTGCAAAAACCGTTACATCTTTCCGAATCAAGCGCGTAATATTGGTTATACATTTTGTTCCCACAGCCCTATTCAAACTCACACTTCTTTCTTCGCTATAAGCAAACCAATTACTATATTGTATTTTCAACCAAGTTATTTGTTCACCTGACACAAGATGTGTTATAGAGAATGAAGCATCTATATCGGGCATTACATATAGTCTACTCTGGAGACAGGGGAAAAGGTAGAGTCAGAGAAGTAGAGCGTTAGAGAAAGCCAGAGAGAGCATCCTCTGTGTTGGTAGAGAGAGGGAGCGTCCTGTGTTGTTGCCTGTTCTGTTTATAACTGACCTACTTTAACCCATATGGTGCACTATAGGGAATAGGGTTCCATTTGGGATGCACAGTGTTTCTCCTTCGTTCAACATCTCAGCTGCTGTTCCTCTATCCATGCCATTGCATGGGGGGAGAGTGGACCAGTGACGTCATTTTCATATCTATACATGATATCTATGGTAGGGTGAACCATATTTTATTTATTCTTTATACCTGTAGATGATCATTGAAATAAAAACATATTTTAAAAGAAAGACCTGCCCCAAGACAGCAACAACTTGGCATCAATGAAAAGGGGGGACTAGAGATGTGAGCAGGCTGTACATCAAGGCTTCATCTCAATAGTCTAAAGTGGCTTCCTCTCTGTGCCTCCATTCCTTCAACTGTGCTGATGTAAAATAACTTGACAGGTGGAAGCAAAGGAAGCCACTGTAGACTATTGAGATTAGGATTGCAAAGGGAGGGTATATTACTGGAAACTACCAGTAAACTACCAGTATTTTGGTATCTTTCAAGAATTGTACGCAATCTATCACAAGACATTTAGTGGCCCTTTTTGGTGCTTCAGATTATCACAGGCGGCTGTAATTATCTCTGGCCCTCTCTCTGACATTATCACATGTAATATACAGTATATGAAATAATTAAATAAGATGAGAAAAAAGGAGAATGACAAAGCTGTAAAACATGATCCTAAATATAAACCCATCAACTTAGTGAATAGAATTGGTGTTTAATATTTGGGTTTCAGCATGAAATATCCTTGATATATTTTTTTACACACTTTTACTTATTTTACTCTGTCAATATGTATTTGTTGTCAATGTTTTGGCATCGAACTAGTGGCAGTTGTGAAAAAAGTCCATAGTTGGACGAGTTGCAGAGGTAATTGAAAATAATGTCATTGTTGATTAGATGCTTTTTTCATTAATTAGGCTATCTACTAGAAACTTATTGACAATTATGGACACAGATAAAAAAAATATATATATATATGAATAATTTTTTTTAAAGTTATTCAAGTATAAATTACCAAAATTGCAATAGAATGACATATATTTTCTATTAATTACCACAATTACTGAAGATTCCAGTAACTTTAGTAAATTACCGTTAGCTTTGCAACCCTAATTGAGATAGAGGAGAGGAAAACACTGTAGACAATTGAGAAGGAGGAGTGGAGAGGAAGTTATTGTAGACTTTTGAGATGGAGGATGACGAAGAGGTGAGGAAGCCACTGTAGACTATTGAGAGGAAGTAAAGGACAAGAGAGAAAGCCACTGTATTGAGATGGAGGAGAGGAAGCTGCTGTATGGAGATTAACCCCATTATGTCTTCTCCTGTTGTTTCCAGACAGATAGGCGTCTGGTGATGGAGCAGCGGCTGGTGGCTACGTGCTGGTTGTGTCTCCTGCTCTTTGCCTTGCTGTGTGAGCCTGTCCTGTCCAAGGGCGGCCGCGGGGGGGGCAGGGGTTCATCTCGGGGCTCGTCTCGTAGCAGTGGCCGTTTCCGGATCAGGACCCATTCAACAAAGGCCTGGTTCAAGACCATGCCTGGGCGCTCATCCCCAGTGCGTGTTGCGAGCGCGGCGGCAGCTGGTGCGGCAGTTGCATTAACAGCTGATAGATTGCACCGCTCAGCCTACCGGTGCAGTCATGTCAACTCGGATTATGATGGGGAGGATTACAACAGGACCGTTTGCTACATGACCAGAGTGTCAGGATCCAATCAGAACCAACCGTCACTCTCATACATCTCTGTCATCATCGTCGCTTCTGTATTCCCCAGATATGTTCACGTATTAGAGAATATACTTTAGATGCGTATATTTGTTAGATAATGATATTTATGATTTAATAAGGCAAAATAATCAGCATACATGTATAGGAGCCTGGTGGCTCGTTCTACAGGTCTGTTATCATGCCCTGAGGAGGCAAAGCTTCTTTAGCATCTAAGTCAGAAGTCAGGATGGCCAGACAATGGTGGAAACTAAAATGTATAAGTTTATAAGTCAGCATCACATTATTTGTGGGGAAAAAATCTTTCACTTAAAGTAGCTGTCCAGTGTCCAAGATTTGTATGAAATATTACTGAATAATGAATTACAATATGAGTGAAATTAGTAATAAAGTATGTTAAAAAGCAGCTTTTCTTTGTACCCATGCTTGTCCTGTTCACAAACAACAGATTGGTGTGAGTGTGGGCGTATACCGGTCAATATACAGTTGAAGCCGGAAGTTTACAAGCACTTAGGTTGGAGTCATTAAAACTCGTTTTTTAACAACTCCACAAATTTCTTGTTAACAAACTATAGTTTTGGCAAATCAGATGGACATCTACTTTGTGCATGATACAAGTAATTTTTCCAACAATTGTTTACAGACAGATTATTTCACTTATAACTCACTGTATCACAATTTCCAGTAGGTCAGAAGTTTACATACACTAAGTTGACTGTGCCTTTAAACAGCTTGGAAAATTCCAGAAAATGATGTCATGGCTTTAGAAGCTTCTGATAGGCTAATTGATATAATATGAGTCAATTGGAGGTGTACCTGTGGATGTATTTCAAGGCCTACTTTCAAACTCAGTGCCTCATTGCCTGACATCATGGGAAAATCAAAAGAAATCAGCCAAGACCACAGGAAAAAAAATATAGACCTCCACAAGTCCGGTTCATTCTTGGGAGCAATTTCCAAGCGCCTGAAGGTACCACGTTCATCTGTACAAACAATAGTACGCAAGTATAAACACCATGGGACCACGCAGCCGTCATACCGCTCAGGAAGGAGACGCGTTCTGTCTCCTAGAGATGAACGTACTTTGGTGCGAAAAGTGCAAATCAATCCCAGAACAACAGCAAAGGATCATGTGAAGATGTTGGAGGAAACAGGTGCAAAAGTATCTATATCTACAGTAAAACGAGTCCTATATCGACATAACCTGAAAGGCCGCTCAGCAAGGAAGAAGCCACTGCTCCATAACCGCCATAAAAAAGCTAGACTACGGTTGGCAACTGCACATGGGGATAAAAATCGTACTTTTTGGAGAAATGTCCTCTGGTCTGATGAAACAAAAATATAACTGGCCATAATGACCATTTTTATGTTTGGAGGAAAAAAGGGGAGGCTTGCAAGCCGAAGAACACCATTCCAACCGTGAAGCACGGGGGTGGCAGCATCATATTGTGGGGGTGCTTTGCTGCAGGAGGGACTGGTGCACTTCACAAAATAGATGGCACCATGAGGAGGAAAACTATGTGAATATATTGAAGCAACATCTCAAGACATCAGTCAGGAAGTTAAAGCCTGGTCGCAAATGGGTCTTCCAAATGGAATATGACCCCAAGCATACTTCCAAAGTTGTGGCAAAATTGCTTAAGGACAACAAAGTCAAGGTATTGGAGTGGCCATCACAAAGCCCTGACCTCAATCCTATAGAACATTTGTGGGCAGAACTGAAAAAGTGTGGGCAAGCAAGGAGGCCTACAAACCTGACTCAGTTACACCAGCTCTGTCAGGAGGAATGGGCCAAAATTCACCCAACTTATTTGTGGGAAGCTTGTGGAAGGCTACCTGAAACGTTTGACCCAAGTTAAACAATTTAAAGGCAATGCAACCAAATACTAATTGAGTGTATGTAAACTTCTGACCCACTGGGAATGTGATGAAAGAAATAAAAGCATAAATAAATTATTCTCTCTACTATTATTCTGACATTTCACATTCTTAAAATAAAGTGGTGATCCTAACTGACCTAAGACAGGGAATTTTTACTAGGATTAAATGTCAGTAATTGTGAAAAACTGAGTTTAAATGTATTTGGCTAAGCTGAATGTAATCTTCCGACTTCAACTGTACGAGCCCCTTACCAACAATGCAGTTTAAAAAAAAAATGAATAAGAATAAGAGATAAAAGTAACAAGTAATTAAAGAGCAGCTGTAAAATAACAATAGCGTGACTATACACAGGGGGGGTACCGATACAGATTCAATGGGCACCGGTTATTTGAGGGACATGTAGGTAGAGTTATTAAAGTGACTATAAATAGATGACAACAGAGAGTAGCAGCGGTGTAAAGAGACGGTGAGGGGTGGGAGGGGGGCACTGCAAATAGTCTGGGTAGCCATTTGATTAGATGTTCAGGAGCCTTATGGCTTGGGGTCTTTGACAATTTTTAGGGCCTTCCTCTGACACCGCCCGCTATAGAGGTCCTGGATGGCAGGAAGCATGGCCCCAGTGATGTACTGGGCCGTTCGCACCACCCTCTGTAGTGCCTTGCGGTCGGAGGCCGAGCAGTTGCCATACCAGGCAGTGATGCAACCACTCAGGATGTTCTCGATGGTGTAGCTGTAGAACCTTTTGAGGATCTGAGGACCCATGCCAAATCTTTTCAGTCTACTAAGGGGGAATAGGTTTTGTCGTGCCCTCTTCACGACTGTCTTGGTGTGCTTGGACCATGTTAGTTTGTTGGTGATGTGGACACCAAGGAACTTGAAGCTCTCAACCTGCTCCACTGCAGCCCCGTCGATGACAATGGGGGCGTGCTTGGTCCTCTTTTTCCTGTAATCCACAATCATCTCCATTGTCTTGATCACGTTGAGAGAGGTTGGTGTCCTGGCACCACACGACCAGGTCTCTGACTTCCTCCCTATAGGCTGTCTCATCGTTGTCGGTGATCAGGCCTACCACTGTTGTGTCATCGGCAAATTTAATGATGGTGTTGGAGTCATGAGTGAACAGGGAGTACAGGAGGGGAATGAGCACGCACCCCTGAGGGGCCCCTGTGTTGAGGATCAACGTGGCGGATGTGTTGTTAACTACTCTTAGCACCTGGGGGCGGCCCGCCAGGAAGTCCAGGATCCAGTTGCAGAGGGAGGTGTGTAGTCCCAGGGCCCTTAGATTATTTTAGAGCTTTGAGGGCACTATGGTGTTGAATGCTGAGCTGTCGTCAATTAATAGCATTCTCACATAGGTGTTCCTTTTGTCCATGTTGGAGTGCAATAGGGCAGTGTGGAGTGCAATAGAGATTGCATCATCTGTGGATCTGTTGGGGCGGTATACAAATTGGAGTGGGTCTAGGGTTTCTGGGATGATGGTGTTGATGTGAGCCATGACCAGCCTTTCAAAGCACTTCATGGCTACAGACGTGTGTGCTATGGGTCGGTAGTCATTTAGGCAGGTTACCTTAGTGTTCTTGGGCACAGGGACTATAGTGGTCTGCTTAAAACATGTTGGTATTACAGACTCGGACAGGGAGAGGTTGAAAATATCAGTGAAGATACATGCCAGTTGGTCATTATTGTAGTCCGTCTGGCCCTGTGGCCTTGTGAATGTTGACCTGTTTAAAAGGTCTTACTCACATCGGCTGCGGAGAGCATGATCACATCGTCTTCCGGAACAGCTGGTGCTCTCATGCATGTTTCAGTGTTATTTGCCTCGAAGCGAGCATAGAAGTAGTTTAGCTCGTCTGGTAGGCTCGTGTCATTGGGGAGCTCTCAGCTGTGCTTCCCTTTGTAGTCTGTAATGGTTTGTAAGCCCTGCCACATCTGACGAGCGTCAGAGCCGGTGTAGTACGACTCAATCTTAGTCCTGTATTGACACGTTGCCTGTTTGATGGTTCATCGGAGGGCATAGCGGGATTTCTTATATGCTCCCGGGTTAGAGTCCCGCTCCTTGAAAGCGGCATCTCTAGCCTTTAACTCAGTGCAGATGCTGCCTGTACTCCATGGCTTCTGGTTGGGGTATGTACGTACAGTCACTGTGGGGGGGACGTCATCGGTGCACTTATTGAATAAGCCATTGACTGATGTGGTGTACTCCTCAATGCCATCAGAGGAATCCCGGAACATATTCCAGTCTGTGCTAGAAAAACAGTCCTGTAGCTTAGCATCCGCTTCCTCTGACCACTTCTTTATTGATCTAGTCACTGGTGCTTCCTGCTTTAAATTTTAGTTTGTAAGCAGGAATCAGGAGTATAGAATTATGGTCAAATTTGCCAAATGGAGGGAAAGGGAGAGTATGCGTCTCTGGGTGTGGAGTATAGGTGGTCTAGAGTTATTATTCCTCTGGTTGCACATTTAACAATCTGGTAGAAATTTGGTAAAACGGATTTAAGTCCCTGGCTACTAGGGTGGGTGAGTGTTTTCTTGTATGATTATGAAAACAGCTACAAAGACTACAGATGAAAACTATCTTGGTAGGTAGTGTGGTCTACAGCTTATCATGAGATACTCTACCTCAGGCGAGCAATAGCTCGAAACTTCCTTAGATATAGTGCACAAGCTGTTGTTTGCAAAAATACAAAAATGTTCTATCCTGCCGGTACATCGTACAACCAGCCAGCTGTATGTTGATATTATCGTCGTTCAGCCATGACTCCGTGAAGCATAAGATGTTACAGTTGATGTCCCGTTGGTAGTTTAATCTTCCGCGTAACTCGTCAATTCTATTCTCCAACAATTGCATGTTTGCTAGCAGAATGGAGGGAAGTGGGGGTTTATTCGATCGCATACGAATTATCAGAAGGCAGCCCGACCTTCAGCCATTCTTTCTTCTCCTCCTCTTCACGCAGATCACTGGGATCGGGGCCTGTTCCCGAGGAAGCAGTATATCCTTTGTGTCGGGCTCGTCAGAGTCATGAAAGAGAGACCTAAAGACAACAACATAGCAAGGCAGTAACACATGACAACACAGAATTGTAGCAACACAACATAACAACAACATGGTAGCAACACAACAAGGTAGCAGCACAAAACATGGTACAAGCATTATTGGGCACAGACAACAGCACAAAGGGCAAGAAGGTAAGAAGGTCCAGTTTGAGTGTTTGTTGCAGCTTGTTCCAGTCGCTAGATGCAGCGAACTGAAAAGAGGATGTGTGTGCTTTGGGGACCTTTAACAGAATGTGACTGGCAGAAAGGGTGTTGTATGTGGAGGATGAGGGCTGTAGTAGTTATCTTAGATAGTGGGGAGTGAGGACTGAGAGGGTTTTATAAATAAGCATCAACCATTGGGTCTTGCGACAGGTATACAGAGATGACCAGTTTACAGAGTAGTAGAGAGTATAGTGATGTGTCCTATAAGGAGCATTGGCGGCAAATCTGATGGCCGAATGTGGTAAAATACATCTAGCCGCTCGAGAGCACCCTTACCTGCCGATCTATAAATTATGTCTCCGTAATCTAGCATGGGTAGGATGGTCATCTGAATCAGGGTTAGTTTGGCAGCTGGGGTGAAAGAGGAGCGATTACGATAAAGGAAACCAAGTCTAGATTTAACTTTAGCCTGCAGCTTTGATATGTGCTGAGAGAAGGACAGTGCACCATCTAGCCATACTCCCAAGTACTTGTATGAGGTGACTACCTCAACCTCTAAACCCTCAGAGGTAGTAATCACACCTGTGGGAAGAGGGGCATTCTTCTTACCAAACCACATGACCTTTGTTTTGGAGGTGTTCAGAACAAGGTTAAGGATAGAGAAAGCTTGTTGAACACTAAGAAAGCTTTGTTGTAGAGCATTTAACACAAAATCCGGGGAGGGTCCAGCTGAGTATAAGACAATCATCTGCAAATAAATAGATGAGAGAGCTTCCTGAGCTATGTTGTTGATGTAAATTGAGAAGAGCGTGGGGCCTAGGATCGAGCCTTGGGGTACTCCCTTGGTGACAGGCAGTGGCTGAGACAGCAGATTTTCCGATTTCATACACTGTACTGTTTGAGAGAGGTAGTTGGCAAACCAGCCCAAAGACACCAATACTCCTTAGCCGGCCCACAAGAATGGAATGGTCTACCGTATCAAAATCTTTGGCCAAGTCAATAAAAATAGCAGCACAATATAGCTTAGATTCAAGGGCAATGGTGACATCATTGAGGAACCTTTAAGGTTGCAGTGACACATCCATAACCTGAGCAGTAACCAGATTGCATACCCGAGAGAATACTATAGACATCAAGAAAGCCAGTCAGTTGATTATTGACAACACTTGATAAACAGGGCAAAATAGAAATAGGCCTATAACAGTTAGGAGCAGCTTGATCTCCCCCATTTAAATAAAGGACTAACCGTGGCTGCCTTCCAAGTAATGGGAACCTCCCCAGAAAGGAGAGACAGGTTAAAAAGGTTGGAGATAGGCTTGGCAATGATAGGGGCAGTAACCTTAAAGAAGAAAGGGTCTAAACCATCTGACCCAGATGTTTTTTGGGGGGTCAAGTTTAAGGAGCTCCTTTAGCACCTCGGACTCAGTGCCTGCCTGCAGGGAGACATTTTGTAAGGCCGGGGAAAAAGAGGGAGAAGCATCGGGGGTGAGAGATGAGAAAATGTTGGATGGACAATGAGGCATGGCTATGTCAAATAGGAATCTAGACTTAATGAAGTTGTGATGAAAGAGCTCAGCTATGTGCTTCTTGTCAGTAACAACCACATCATCAACATGGGCAGCTGTGAGGAGGAGGGTTTATTCTCCAGGTCTTTAACCGTTTTCCAGAACTTCTTGGGGTTAGGCCCACAGAGAGAGAACTGCTCCTTAAAGTAACTAACTTTGTATTCCGGATAGCCTGAGTGCACTTATATACTTAATTAAATAAAAACATCTGCATTGTTGGTTAAGGACTTGTAAATAAGCAGTTCACGGTAAGGTCTACTACACCTGTTGTATTCAACGCATGTGATAAATTATTTGATTTCAAGTTGGCTGGATGTTCTTTGGGTGGTGGACCATTCTTGATACACAAGGTAAATTGTTCAATGTAAAAAAAAAACATAAATGTTGCAGTTCTTGACACACTCAAACCTGTGCGCCTGGCATGTAGTACCATATCCCGTTCAACAGCACTTCAATATTTGTCTTGCCCATTCACCCTCTGAATGGCACACACAATCCATGTCTCAATTGTCTCAAGGCTCAAAAATCCTTCTCTAGTCACCTATGTCATGGAAAGAGCAGGTGTTCCTAATATTTTGTACAGTCGTGGCCAAAAGTTTTGAGAATGACACAAATATTAATTTCCATAAAGTTTGCTGCTTCAGTGTATTTAGATATTTTTGTCAAATGTTACTATGGAATACTGAAGTATATTTATATTATATACAGTATATCACAAAAGTAAGTACACCCCTCACATTTTTGTAAAGATTTGAGAATATCTTTTCATGTGACAACACTGAAGAAATGACACTTTGCTACAATGTAAAGTAGTGAGTGTACAGCTTGTATAACAGTGTACATTTGCTGTCCCCTCAAAATAACTCAACACACAGCCATTAATGTCTAAACCGCTGGCAACAAAAGTGAGTACACCCCTAAGTGAAAATGTCCAAATTGGGCCCAGTGTCAATATTTTGTGTGGCCACCATCATTTTCCAGCACTGCCTTAACCCTCTTGGGCATGGAGTTCACCAGAGCTTCACAGGTTGCCACTGGAGTCCTCTTCCACTCCTCCATGACGACATCATGGAGCTGGTGGATGTTAGAGACCTTGCACTCCTCCACCTTCCGTTTGAGGATGCCCCACAGATGCTCAATAGGGTTTAGGTCTGGAGACATGCTTGGCCAGTCCATCACCTTTACCCTCAGCTTCTTTAGCAAGGCAGTGGTCGTCTTGGAGGTGTGTTTGGGGTCGTTATCATGTTGGAATACTGCCCTGCGGCCCAGTCTCCGAAGGGAGGGGATCATGCTCTGCTTCAGTATGTCACAGTACATGTTGGCATTCATGGTTCCCTCAATGAACTGTAGCTCCCAAGTGCCGGCAGCACTCATGCAGCCCCAGACCATGACACTCCCACCACCATGCTTGACTGTAGGCAAGACACACTTGTCTTTGTACTCCTCACCTGGTTGCCGCCACACATGCTTGACACCATCTGAACCAAATAAGTTTATCTTGGTCTCATCAGACCACAGGACATGGTTCCAGTAATCCATGTCCTTAGTCTGCTTGTCTTCAGCAAACTGTTTGCGGGCTTTCTTGTGCATCATCTTTAGAAGAGGCTTCCTTCTGGGACGACAGCCATGCAGACCAATTTGATGCAGTGTACGGCGTATAGTCTGAGCACTGACAGGCTGACCCCCCACCCCTTCAACCTCTGCAGCAATGCTGGCAGCACTCATACATCTATTTCCCAAAGACAACCTCTGGATATGACGCTGAGCACGTGCACTCAACTTCTTTGGTCGACCATGGCGAGGCCTGTTCTGAGTGGAACCTGTCCAGTTAAACCGCTGTATGGTCTTGGCCACCGTGCTGCAGCTCAGTTTCAGGGTCTTGGCTATCTTCTTATAGCCCAGGCCATCTTTATGTAGAGCAACAATTATTTTTTTCAGATCCTCAGAGAGTTCTTTGCCATGAGGTGCCATGTTGAACTTCCAGTGACCAGTCAGTATGAGCGAGTGTGAGAGTGATGACACCAAATTTAACACACCTGCTCCCCATTCACACCTGAGACCTTGTAACACTAACGAGTCACATGACACCGGGAGGGAAAATGGCTAATTGGGCCCAATTTGGACATTTTCACTTAGGGGTGTACTCACTTTTGTTGCCAGCGGTTTAGACATGAATGGCTGTGTGTTGAGTTATTTTGAGGGGACAGCAAATGTACACTGTTATACAAGCTGTACACTCACTACTTTACATTGTAGCAAAGTGTCATTTCTTCAGTGTTGTTACATGAAAAGATATACTCAAATATTTACAAAAATGTGAGGGGTGTACTCACTTTTGTGATATACTGTATATTATGTATATTTATATATATTTATATATTACATTTCATAAGTGTCAAAGGCTTTAATTGACAATTACATGAAGTTGAAGCAAAGTGTCAATATTTGGAGTGTTGACCCTTCTTTTTCAAGACCTCTGCAATCCGCCCTGGCATGCTGTCAATTAACTTCTGGGCCACATCCTGACTGATGGCAGCCCATTCTTGCATAATCAATGCTTGGAGTTTGTCAGAATTTGTGGGGTTTTGTTTGTCCACACGCCTCTTGAGGAATGACCACAAGTTCCCAATGGGATTAAGGTCTGGGGAGTTTCCTGGCCATGGACCCAAAATATCAATGTTTTGTTCCCCGAGCCACTTAGTTATCACTTTTGGCAAGGTGCTCCATCATGCTGGAAACGGCATTGTTCATCACCAAACTGTTCCTGGATGGTTGGGAGAAGTTGCTTTCGGAGGATGTGTTGGTACCATTCTTTATTCATGGCTGTGTTCTTAGGCAAAATTGTGAGTGAGCCCACTCCCTTGGCTGAGAAGCAACCCCACACATGAATGGTCTCAGGATGCTTTACTGTTGGCATGACACAGGACTGATGGTAGCGCTCACCTTGTCTTCTCCGGACAAGCTTTTTTCCGGATGCCCCAAACAATCGGAAAGGGGATTCATCAGAGAAAATTACTTTACCGCAGTCCAATCCCTGTACCTTTTGCAGAATATCAGTCTGTCCCTGATGTTTTTCCTGGAAAGAAGTGGCTTCTTTGCTGCCCTTCTTAACACTAGGCCATCCTCCAAAAGTCTTCACCTCACTGTGCATACAGATGCACTCACACCTACCTGCTGCCATTCCTGAGCAAGCTCTGTACTGCTGGTTTCCCAATCCCGCAGCTGAATCAACTTCAGCAATCGCCAGGACCGTCTCCTAGACTTTCTTGGGCGCCCTGAAGCCTTCTTCACAACAATTGAACTGCTCTCCTTGAAGTTCTTGATGATCTGATAAATGGTTGATTTAGGTGCAATCTTACTGGCAGCAATATCCTTGCCTGTGAAGCCCTTTTTGTGCAATGCAATGATGACGACACGTGTGTCCTTGCAGGTAAACATGGTTGACAGAGGAAGAACAATGATTCCAAGCACCACCCTCGTTTTGAAGCTTCCAGTCTGTTATTCGAACTCAATCAGCATGACAGAGTGATCTCCAGCCTTGTCCTCGTCAACACTCACACCTGTGTTAACGAGAGAATCACTGACATGATGTCAGCTGATCCTTTTGTGGCAGGGCTGAAATGCAGTCGAAATGTTTTTGGGGGATTCAGTTCATTTGCATGGCAAAGAGGGACTTTGCAATTAATTGCAATTCATCTGATCACTCTTCATAACATGCTGGAAAATCATACAAACTGAGGCAGCAGACTGAAAATTAATACTTGTATCATTCTCAAAACCTTTGGCCATGACTGTACACTCAGTGTATGTTTGTGATGTTAGATTGCAGTTGGTCTTCTTTTTAGTAGCAGATTAATTGTCAACTAGACGATAATTTTCCATGAAGAAAAATTATGGGACAGTGATTTGACTTTGCTTTATCCAAACCCCTCCGACACACACACAAACACACACAGGGAGGTTGGAGTAACATGGTCAAATATTTGAGATTCGAACTAGCAAACCCACCTCTCTAAACTCTAGGCTAACTGCCACCCCTTCCTTGGTGCTTTGGTTTGATGTAATATTGCAGTCTAACTCTATTTAGTGCTAAAAGGGCTTCTTCCTGGAAAAAGATGAGGATGTCATCCTTCGTCAAACATGTCCATACAAAGAATGTAATTATTCTCTTACACAGTTTCTATTGCTTTAATGTCACCCAGTTTAGAACTAGTTTCTTTTTTAGTTCATCTTTGCACTTCCCTGTGATTTTTATGTTGTAGACGCCAAGCAAAGGAGCGCATGGCACGTCAGAGTGAACAGTGGCCAAAGAGACGTCAGGAAAATTATCTGCCAAAGTAGATGGATGAGGGCCTTGAGATAGCAGTTCGCCACAGCTTGAACAGCTTTCGCACTTTGACAGATGCCACTCCAGCGGGAGAAAACAATGGGTAAGTAATACTGTGAAACACTGTCATTCCACTATTAGTGCCAGAAACAGTGCCTTTGGAAAGGATTCAATCCCCTTGACTTTTTCCACATTTTGATACATTACTTATTCTATAATGATTCAAAAAATGATTTTAAAAATCTCAGCAATCTACACACAATACCCCATTATGACAAAGTGAAAACAGGTTTTTAGAATGTTTTGGAAATGTATTACATTTTAAAAAACATATCTTATTTACATAAGTATTCAGACCCTTTGCTATGAGACTCAAAATTGAGCTCAGGTGCACCCTGTTTCCATTGATCATCCTTAAGCTGTTTCTACAACTTCATTGGAGTGCACCTGTGGTAAATTAAATTGATTGGACATGATTTGGAAAAGCACACACCTCTCTATATAAGGTCCCACAGTTGACAGTGTATGTCCAAAAACCAAGCCAGGAGGTCGAAGGAATCGTCCGTAGAGCTCCGAGACAGGATTGGGTCGAGGCACAGATCTGGGGAAGGGTACCAAAAAATGTCTGCAGCATTGGAGGTCCCCAAGAACACAGTGGCCTCCATCATTCTTCAATGGAAGAAGTTTGAAACCACCAAAACTCTTCCTAGCGCTGGCCGCCCGGCCAAATTGAGCAATTGGGGGAGAAAGGCTTTGGTCAGGGAGGTGACCAAGAACCCGATGGTCACTCTGACAGAGCTCTAGAGTTCTTCTATGGAGATGGGAGAATCTTCCAGAAGGACAACAATCTCTGCAGCACTCCACCAATCAGGCCTTTATGGTAGTGGCCAGACAGATATTCACACTCCTGAGTCAATACTTTGTAGAAGCACCTATGGCCACGATTACAGCTTTGGGTCGTCTTGGGTATGTCCATCAGCTTTGCACGTGGATTTGGGGATTTTCTTCCTTGCAGATTTTCTCAAGCTCTGTTAAATTAGATGGGGAGTGGCAGTGAAAAGCAATCTCAAATTTTCCACAGATTTTCAATGAGATTAAAGTCTGGGCCACTCAAGGACGTTCACACTCTCATTCTGAAGCCATTCCTGCGTTGCTTTGGCTGTATGCTTTGGTTCATTGTCCTGTTGGAATGTAATTCTTTACCCCAGTCTAAGATCGTTTGCACCCTAAAGCAGGTTCTCATCAAGAATTTGCCTGTATTTGGCTCCATTCATTGTTCCCTCTATCCTTACCAGTCTACCTGTTCCAGCCACTGAAAAGCATCCCCATAGCATGATGCTGCCACCACCTTGCTTCACGGTAGGAATTGTGTTAGAAGAGGGATGAGTTGTGCTTGGTTGTCTCCAGACATAGCACTGCATTAATGCCAAAGAGTCAAATGTTTGTCTCATCAGACAACAGAATCTTTTGGCTTATGGTCTGAGTCTTTCATGTGCCTTTTAGCAACTCCAGGTGTGCTGTCATGTGTCTTTTTCTAAGGAGTGGCTTCCGTCTGGCCACTCTCCCATAAAGCTCAGATTGGTAAAGCGCTGTAGACTGTTGTCTTTCTGGCAGGTTCTCAAGTTGTAGTGACTTCTCAAGGATGATCAAAGGAAATTGGATGCACTTGAGCTCAATTTAGAGTATCAGCAATGGGGTGTGAATACTTACGTAATGAGATGTCTGTATTTTATTTGCAATACATTGCTAAAATTTCTAAAAACATGCTTCCACTTTGTCATTATGGGGTACTGTGTGTAGATGGGTGAGATTTAAAAAAATATTTAATACATTTTGAATTCAGGCTGTAACACAACACACTGTGGATTAAGTCAACAGGTATGAATACTTTCTGAAGGCACTGTATCATACAAAATGGATTATGGACATCCACAAATTTATACATATACTCATTTGAGTGTCACAGATTTTGGTTTACTATGTTACCTCTACCCCTGAGTCCAGGTTGCAATGTAGGACAGCAGGTATGGGTGGATCCTATTGCTTTTCTGCTCTTCAGTCATGTTATTGTGGTGGCAGGTAGCCTAGTGGTTAGAGCATTGGGCCAGTAACTAAAAGGCTGCTAGATTGAATCCCCGAGCTGAAAAGGTAAAAATCTGTTGTTCTGCCCCTGAACAAGGCAGTTAACCCACGGTTCCTAGGCCATCATTGTAAATAAGAATTTGTTCTTAACTGACTTGCCTAGTTAAATAAAGGTTAAATAAAACTAAAAAATGCAAATTGTGTCCAGTGTGCTGGAGCATCTTTCTTATGATGACCACCTTGGAGGTGGGTCTAAGTCAAACGAAACTAGTTTTAAGCTTTAAATCAAGAAATTAGAATAACATCAAAAATGAAAACACAATCTGAGGGTTGTACTGGATCCTTTTGCCCCAAAAAAGAAAGAAAAGGAAACAGTTTGAATATTTATTAGAAACAGGACCCTGGGTTAGTACAGTGAGCATTGAAGTATGAAACAATGTAGGCTATACACGACAGGGCACAAATGTAACAGTAGGCCTTCAACCTAATCTATACTGTACCTAAATGTTTGAAATGAAAGTGGGCCCCTATTGACCGATGCAATGCCCAATTTGGGGTAAGTGGGGACCCCCAATAGCATTAACCGCAAATTGACCTACTGACATAGCAGTCTCTCTGAGGTGAACAACCTCCAGAAGTGATGTAAGGTATATCAAAGCGAGCGCTCAGACTTGTCTATCAACCAAAAACGATTGCAATGTTTTCCATTGTAATGACAGGTAATACATCCTAAACAATCATATTTCTATGTTCATCAGTTACTGAGACTTCACCTACCACTCTCTCCAATAAGCTTATTCTCACAAGTGCACTTCTGTGAGGAAGACAAAGGGGGCAGCTGATTGACAATTCATTTATTCATGGTTTGAAATCCCATACCAGGGTCATGGCTAGAACCAATACAGCATTTCTCAAACGAATGTCAAAAGGTGACTTTGTTATTGATGTTGCAACCCCTTTTCCTAAACTTAACTTAATTCTCCTAATCTGATGCGTAAGGTTCTAACCTGCTACAAAAAGTAAAATATGTCAAAAGCTGTATCCCATCTAGCATTGACCTAATAACAGATGAAACTCAAGAGACATATCAACATTTCAGCTTTATTAAACAAATTGCATTCGGAAAGTATTCAGACCCCTTGACCTTTTCCACATTTTGTTATGTTACAGCCTTATTCTAAAATTTATAAAATCGTTTTTCCCCCCTCACCAATACCCATAATGACGAAGCAAAAACAGGTTATGGGGGGGGGGGGGGGGGGGGGCAGTTTGGCTATTTGAATTAATTGTTCAGCAGTCTTATGGCTTGGGGGTAGAAGCTATTAAGGAGCCTTTTGGACCTAGACTTGGCGCTCAGCAGAGAGAACAGTCTATGACTTGGGTGACTGGAGTCTGACAATTTTTTGGGCATTCCTCTGACACCGTCTAGTATATACAGTTGAAGTCGGAAGTTTACATACACCTTAGCCAAATAGATTTAAACAATTACTGACACTTAATCCTAGTAAAAATTCCGTCTTAGGTCAGTTAGGATCACCACTTTATTTTAAGAATGTGAAATGTCAGAATAATAGTAGAGAGAATGATTTATTTCAGCTTTAATTTCTTTTATCACATTCCCAGTGGGTCAGAAGTTTACATACACTCAATTAGTATTTGGTTGCATTGCCTTTAAATTGTTTAACTTGGGTCAAACGTTTTGGGTAACCTTCCACAAGTTTCCCACAAATAAGTTGGGTGAATTCTGGCCCATTGCTCCTGACAGAGCTGGTGTAACTGAGTCAGGTTTGTAGGCCTCCTTGCTCGCTCATGGTTTTTCAGTTCTGCCCACAAATTTTCTATAGGATTGAGGTCAGGACTTTGTAATGGCCACTCCAATACCTTGACTTTGTTGTCCTTAAGCCATTTTGCCAAATCATGTCCAATCACCACAGGTGGACTCCAATCAAGTTGTAGAAACATCAAGGATGCTCAATGGAAACAGGATGCACCTGAGCTCAATTTCGAGTCTCATAGCAAAGGGTCTGAATACATATGTAAATAAGGAATTTCTGTATTTTACAAACCTGTTTTTGTTTTGTCATTATGGGGTAGTGTGTGTGTGTGTGTGTGTGTGTGTGTATTGATCAGGAAAAAAAGTACTTTTATCAATTTTAGAATAAGGGTGTAACGTAACATACTTTCCAAATGCACATCATTGTTAACAACCCCTTGCCATGGGGGACATGGTAGCAGAACACAATGCAAATATACAGACTGAAAGTGTGACGAGAGCTCGTCCATCAGCATGACAAGTTTTTGTATCTGAAAATGTAAAATTCTACCTAATTCGTTAGCTAGTCTGCTGAGTTTACATGTAACATGGTATTTAGCTTGCTATCTGTCAGTCAATCACAGCTGGCTGAATTCTTTCCAAGTCCTGCGACGCTACTAGCTACTTTCCCACTTTGAATGCGGCCGGCAAACTGCTTCTCATCGGACGCGGCGGAGGAAGTGATATGTTGACACATGAGAATTATTAGAATATGGCAAATATTAGTAAATTTTTGCATTCTATCCATGCTGCCCGAGACACAGGTAGGTGGGAGGACATACAGGCTGTCAACAATTTATTAAATGCGCAATTTGCCTAAATGGTGTGACGTCATTACGTCCAGCTGTTTTTAATTGACACAAGATTGTTAATTAGACACGCACCAATTATCGAATCTGTTTCTATGCAAACTTTCTAAATGTCGACAAAAACAATTACTGGACAAGTTAATGGAAACATAGCTACTGTTGCCTAGGGTCTTGTTTTCGAGACTACATCTGCAACATGTTGCTGCCGATATTTACTTATAAGTCAATGGTTGCTGATATTGCAGCGCCATCATATGGGAGAATGGCAAAATTGGGCCAATGTAGGCCTAGTCTCCTGGCTTGCCTTTTTCAGCTAAACCTAGGGTGAGCTTCAACTTTATTTTTATGAAGTTGAAGCTCATTTACTGCATTTCTATACAATGCAAAAACGAATAGCATTTGGATTACAAAAACAAGCTACTTTTACTCCAACCATTACGTTGGCTGCTGAAGCTTCATTCAACTCAGTCGATAGGGGACTTAACATTCTACAAACATGTCATAAAGCAATTAGCTGCTCAGCACCAGGATTAAAAACTGTAGTTTAGGTTCATGCTGTGTCAAACAGCAGTTACCAAGACATCTACAGCCATCTCCACCTCTGTACTGTTTTGAGAGAAAAGTTTTGCTCTTCACTGCAGCTGCATCCATGTACAGCCAGCCAGGCATACAGCCTTCCCACCCGCTCCGAGGTGTCCACATGGTCTTAAAACATACTCTCTACTACCGCTAAACAGCCTGCCTGTCAGCATGGTCCTAAAGCAAGCCTCTAATAACACTAATCGCAGACCTGACAGCACTGTCAAGCTTTTTAGAGTACCAGACGCACGGGGCAAATTGGAGATTCATGTGCTTAGACATTATGGATCACACCTGGTTCAGATCAGTCCTCTGAAAAGATATTTACAGAACATAAATAGATTCATACTGATGAGTACAGAACATATAAAATAAATATATGTTTTGTGGAATTAGCACAGACTGTCTATGTTTAATCCATTACATGTACAGTGTAGAATGGAGATAAGAAAAACGTTGTAGATAATTAGCACATGCCCCCAAGTTTAGTCTCTATAGTAGAGGAAGGCGTTGTCACCTCTCAAACAGGGCCAACCACAAGGGCCAGCTCACAAGTATTGGCTTTTTAGACACGGTTCCTAATCAACACTAAAAGCGAAACCTTTTTTGGAAAAATAAATAAATAAAAATCGCATCGACAGACCACAAACTGGTTACATAAAGCTTAAGTAGGCTACTGCAAAGGGAATCTGAACACTGTTCGCTAGAAGAGTCCAGTGCTTCAGCCTATGTAAAGGTGCCTATTGTATTTCTTTGCAGCATATACATAATTTCAGATTTTCGAAATTGATCTCAAATCTAGTGCAAAGGCATTTTAGAAGCATTGCCTCTATAGCTAACACCGGACACTCATTAATTCTTCATCGCGCAGTCTTCTAAACTCCCGACTCCATTTAATGCCATGATGTTTAAATTTATTTTTGATTATACTTTTGTTATGCGGATCATAGTTAGTCTATCAGGTTGCGTGATCCTCATAATGTTACGTGGAAAATACAACTAATGGGACACAGAATTAAATGTATATCACACTCGCACAAATGCAACCAGTTCTTTTTCATATTTGCATTTAATTTCTTTCACTAGCAAATGTGAGTGAACTGCTGGCACTTTAGAGCCCACTGAATGTCCATCTTATGTTCGCTAACTTTAGCTTGAAGCAATTAGTGTTTACCTTTGCACAACACACAGAGTCGAAAAGGGATTTGTCCATGTGTTTACCTACAGCTGACAGTCGGCAAACTTTGCATCACAACAAAGAGGAGGGGCAGACACGGGGTAGCTACGTCGAGTAATGATGTATTAATCTCCATGTCCGTTGACACAAACTCCGTACATGTCTGTGTGTTGCAGCTCGAGAATCGAGATGTTAGATTTACTCAGTGGATTTATTTTTATGAATTTTGTTTTTACAAAAAAGTTTACAAAAATAAATAATAATCTGGCTGTATTCATTTCTGCGTACTTTTAACTTGGATCTCGTACCTGCTTACATGGACAGAGAATTGCGTAGCTGGTACGCAAAATGCGTGCATATTGGCAGGTCTGTAATCGCTTTTGCCTTTTCAATCTGGATTGGAATGATTTTAGTATCTTATTTTAAATTGGTGTTGAGCTAGCTAGGATATTACCAGTGCTATAACATTTGACACATTATCTTGAGTTAAACAAACATGATTTATTGTCGAAAATATTATTTTTAAAACACACGCCAGACCAGACCGATGCAAGGGTCGCATCCTGTCTGAGACTCATCACCTTTAAAGATTCTCTAAATCCTCCTGCCACGACCTCTGAACCCTTGGACAGAACCCTGGCCGAAACACACCGTCCTAGGAACCCTGGTGGCACAGAACACAGTCCACTAAACATACACAGTCCGTTCCTGCGAAGTGCACTACCGCGTCCCATGACAGCGGTTGTGTAGATCCAGCTATACCACTCCCATTGTAGTGGGACTTGGCTTCATTTTGCATAGTTAAAAAAATATAACAAAAATTGCATAGACTATGTAAAGGCATTGCAGTTCACCAGTCCCACTTTAAATATATTATTCTATATTCATGTATGCATTCAGGGTCATTGCACATCGACTGTAGGTCTAAGGGAAATACATTAGAATCATGTAGTGCACCATGTAGAGAAATAGTGTGCCATTTGAGATTTGAAGTGAATACTGACCTGTAGGAGTGTCTCTCTCTGTTGTGCTGTGGTCTCTGTTGGTTTGTGGTGGGCTGGATGGTGACAGAGAGGATTGGGGCAGTATCATGATCTGTGGACAGCTCTACTGTGTTAATTGGGTTACCGGCAGGGTCCAGGATACCTGGTTCCAGAGAGTGATTTATCTCCATATATTCCTCTTCCTCTGGTTGGTCAGACAACACCTCACACACACCCTTAGGTTCACTCACGCTCATGGACACCTCCATACTTGTGCCTTTCTGCAGCATATTCTTCTTCGCTCTGTAAGAAAGAGGGGCATGTTTTATCCTCTACACACACATACTTCATTCACAGATTTTACCCAGTCCTGAATGCTGAGAGATGACTCATTCTGACACCACCTGTTGGACACAGTGAGAACCCTTGAATTTGTGTTTACATTTTGATATTCTTGATCCTCTTCGCCTTGTCGAACATGAAGTCAGAAGGGTACTTATGGATCTTGATCATATGGTCTTTCCTCTGTTCTCTGGTTCTGTACTTCAAACCACACCCCTCCACTAGACACTGGTACTTGGGGGGAAAAAGAGAGAGTGAGAAACAGTGTGCATAGACTGGTCCAAGTCAAGGCCAGAGTGAGCAACATAGTGAGTGTGTGTGCACGTGCGTTTGTGTGCATGTATGTTAGCTACCATGTCCTGCCTTTCAGCCAGAATACTGAAGAGCGAGTCGTGCCACTCCTGGATGTGGATGTCGAGCAGGCGAGCGGAGGGCAGCGACCTCTGGCAGGAAGAACACACGTGTCTGTGGAGCGTGTTATAGTGATGCTCATAGTCCTCCACAGTACTGAACACCTGGCTACAGCCAGATATATGACACCTGAACTCACACTGCCTGAGAGAAAAAAAAGGAGGGGGGGAAGAGAGAAATACGGAAAAGTTAACATGAGGGTTATTCTAATGACTTCAATGCCAAATCTGGTAACCTAACTAAAAACTGTCTGAAGTACTATGTCAGTGTTTCTCCAGATATCACGGGACACAGAAAACAGTCTCATGAATCCCTCCACAATTTAACCTTGAACTAAGTTAAACTGCTGATCTGTATTCTGGACACCATGGCACAGAAATAAAAAATAGTTGAATTCAAAAGATACTTTTGGTTCCATGTGAGAAGGCAGAAGCTGAAGATCAGCTCTCTATCAATTAGGCCTAATGCCATTTAGCAGAAACTAGACACTGACAATAAACTTATGTTTTGTGCCAGGAAGACATTGAATAATCAAGACTGAGGAAGCCATCATATCTTGAATGTGACTTGTCTTAGCATCTTGCATTTGTGAATGTGACTGCATGTACCCAGAACACTGTGTTAAAGCTGTTACTTCGACCGTGCCTCTGACTTTTTAAAACTTTTTTTTAACTGACTCAAGTCTATCACCTGACTAAGTAAACTTATCTGAAAATACTGCTCTTTAACAGTCATCAGCTATTTGTAACATTATGCCACATACATAATTCTTTCCCATGCCCCACTGTCTTACCATGTGAATGGGTTATACTGTACAATCTGTTGTTGATCACCATGGTGATGATAATATTGTTACCTGGCTGTAGGTGAGTCATAAGCTGGGCAGGTAGAGAGGTTCTGGAGGTACAGGTGTCTATGTATGTCTCCATCCTAACACACACACACACACACACACACACACACACGTCAGTTACACCGCTGTAGCTTCTCTGCATGTGACTATAACACTGCTGGTGGTGGTAATGATGGTGTATTACCACACTGTAAAAAAATATTTATTGTTTTAGTTATTTTAAACATACATTTTATTACCCCGAACAGCCCATCTTATATAGCATATAATATAATTACTATGGTTACATAAGACAGATGGTTACCCTTCCCCTAACCTTAACTATTTTAGAGTTTAGCCTAGCTAAAGTTAGCCAGCTAGCCACCTAACGTTAACTAGAATCTGAACATATCATACGTTTTGCAAATACTTAAAATATTGAACGTTTGGAAAATTCGTAACATAATAGGAATTTGCTACATATACAAAATGAGTGATGGACATCCACAAATAAATACAATACTACGTTAAATGGACAGAATAATATGAAACGCTCTAAGACCTGGTTGCATTTCCTTATCTGCGGTCATCAAAATGCTAAAGAGAAAATTGGTGAAAACCACAGAACACATAGGCTACATTCAGTTTTTCAGCAGTTATAGATTTAGCAGCAGCAGCTAGATTACCTCAAAGAACTCGTGGTCCTTGTTGAGCGGTATTTGATGTGGAATGAAGGTGAACGTTAACTTCGCCTCCCCGTCCTGTGATGTGAACGAACTGAACAAACTCTCCGGTCTAAAGCCCACCTGCAATTTAGGAATTGCGTCGATTCGTAAATCAACCAAATCACTCGCTGTCAAAAGCTGTATCAATTCAGGCGGCAGCATTGTAGCTAGTTTGCGAAAGAGGATTTTATGTCACTACCAAGTTCTCTGACATTACGAACTGATAATTACGAAAGTGCGTTGTTGTGAACGTCATGGCCGTGTAATGCCAAAGAACAGTTGCCGCGTTCAAAACAACTGAGAACTCGGAAAATAGGAAGACATATAAAGAGAATGAGGCCCAAGTGGAATTCCGAGTTGGATGACCGTACAAAATGATTTTTCCCAGACTGAGTTGTTTTTCCAGAGCTCCCAGTTGTTTTGAACGCACTGAAGTCGGACCTTCACGAGTTCCTTGTTCCCAGTTGTTTTGAACGCGGAAAGTGCCTCGGCGTCACACGGCATGACGTTCAAAACGTGCGACAGTTCAACCGTTACCTACTTAGTCTACAACAAACGTTCGTCGTTATCAGTTAGAAATTGACATAAGATATGTTTAAAGGTCCGTGTACTTTTTGGCCAATTAATATTTCATATTAGGCATGATACAAAACGAGTAAAGGATCGTTCTTTGTTTATTTGATTTGAATCTGAAGTCAAACAACACAAACGGTTTAGTTTTTAGTTTTTATTGTTTAAATTAAAGGAAATATTAAATAACGAGAAACTGAATAACGTTAATGGTTTGATTATTCAAATATATTGTTTTTAATTATAATTTCTGGTTCAACCCATGCACCACACGTTTTGGCCTATTACTAGTTGTGACTTTCTAACAACACAGAAAATTATAAATGGGTTGTTCTTCATGATTTTTATCTTACATATTATGTAATAGAATAAACAGATAAAGATTATTTAGGCCTATTGATTCTTTTTTGTTTCTCATTCCAATGATGTGATCATTGACAGTCATTGTAGTGGCGAACAGATGTTGGAAGAAGAAGGAAAAGATGGCGGTAGCGGACGCTGATGTGGATCTTGAATCTAATAACGGTGTAATCAAGGAGAATTGTAATATTCTCTAAAAGAATGGAAAATGGAGCAAAGTAGCGTACAATGCTGAGAATGTCCCTTCTTACCAAAATTGAAGAATCCCTTTGAGATATCCAAACTGGTGGAGAGTCCTGGGTAAAGTGAAGGCTATGAGGGTCACGAGAGGCGGGCTTGTTTAGATGTTTTGTACTTCTGAGGATCAGAAGGAACGTGTGTTGCATCTCACCCGATTTGAGAAGTTTGACATGTCGTGTGTGTCTCTTCGGAACAGGGCCCACTCAAGGGGGTAATATCTGGCGTCTCGAGGGAAGTCGATGTTGCAGAGATGATAAATATTCCTGGAATGATTGATGCATGTAAGGTGAATCATGTGGTGAATGAAGAAAAAGTGAAGAGTATCTGTTCTTTAGTTTTTTGATGTGGAGTCTCCCTTCTCAAGTGCAGTTGAGGTATATAAACTACAGAGTCAGAGCAGTTATCCCAAAACCAATGCAGTGTGATCACTAAAACTTTTGGACATGTTTCAAGTGTTTGCAGAAGGGAGAAGCCAAGATGTACAAGTTGTGGAAAGGATCATATGTTTTAAAAGTGATGAAAATGTGACATGTTGCAATTGTGGTGGGAACCATGAAGCCACGTCTTTGGAATACCCGACAAAGGTGAAAGAGAATGAGGTGGCCAAAGTCAGGGCTGTCCAGAGAATTTCATATGCAGCAACTTTTAAAAGGGTTGAGGGTTCGAATGGTGCTCCTGAAGAGTCCATGGTGGTGGATAGGCCTTTACTGCAGGGGATGCCTTTCACCAGCATGACCCAGATATTTTAAAGGTTAAGAAGGTGGACTTTATAGCTATGGTGATTAATGGCACTGCCAAGGTGGAGAGGAAGTCCCAGAAAATAGATATCATTATCGATGCAGCTCCTGGGCCTGAAATACTTCTCAGTGGAGGAGTTGAATGGAGTATTGTCACAAGCCATACCACCCTCTCAGGCCCTGGCCTAGAGCCTGAGATATGAAGTGGGAGTCTTGGTTTTGTACAATTTTTACTTGAATGGATTAAGTTAGTTTTCCCTATCACCTATGGATTTTCTTTTTTTTCAACCCCTTCCAGTTGGTGGAGGCTTTTGGGTAATAATACACCATTTACATTTTAGTCATTTAGCAGACAGGAGCAATTAGGGTGAAGTACCTTGCTCAAGGGCACATCCGTAGATTTTTCACCTAGTCAGCTCTGGGAATTGAACCAGTGACATTTTGCTTACTGGCCTAACACTCTGACCACTAGGCTACCTGCTGCCATAAAACCCAAAGAATAACTTATTGTAGTGGGTCATTTGACCAGTCCAAATTTGCCTAGGTCAGTGAGACAGCCACTTCCACAACTTTTACAAGCACTTTAACCTGTAGTCTTGTGGATAGGCTCAATAACATGCAACTCATCACCACAAGCTTCAGTGCCTACGAGCTTAGACAACAATCAATAGATTTTACAGGAAAGCATGAATATCATTCGATATTTAATTATAGAGGTATTATTTACCATGGGCAGGCAAGCCGGGGTCTGGTAAAATTCGTGTCAATGACCAATGATCTACACAGTGGTCATAACCAATGGTGAACAGTTTCTAGTTTTGTTGATTTCAGGATCTGGATATTTCTGATGAGCCTATAAACCTACATCAATAATTAGGTATGATATAAAAACGTAGCTCTTTCCACAGACCTATGAGATGATATGTCCTTTGAAACTCTCAGATGCGCAACTGAGTGTTTAAGACCTGACCCGTCCGGTCTCTCTGCATCACCAGGTGACATTCCCGGGGAAAGTGCCTCACAGTTCAACAGCCAAGTTGGCAATGCTATTAAGCTATGATTTACAACGTTTATTTGTCTAAATATGTAGGCTACTATGCCTTTACAATGCAGGGGCGTAGAGCAGCTCGCCATATAGCTTGATGGGAGGCATCGGATAAATTACTTCCCAGCAATTTCACACATTGGTATTTTTTGCAGTATCCTAGCCTTGATTGTCAGGGAAATATTCTGTATAAGTATAGGCTACTTTGACTGGACAATTAGCCTACGATACAAAAAAGCTACTATTGAATAGGCCAAAAGTATAGCCTATCCATTTAGCGAAATTAATGAATGAAGACAGGATTTATGCAGTATTCCATGGTGTCCATCTCTATACCAGTGGTGTCAGTCAAGTGGTAATGCGTCCATACGCCTATTGACAACTGTGCATTTGGCCTGCTTGAGGCAGGACTCAAATGCTACTTTGAAGTATCACATTTACATAAGTATTCAGACCCTTTACTCAGTAATTTATTGAAGCACCTTTGGTAGCAACTACAGCCTCGAGTCTTCTTTGGTATGACACTACAAGCTTGGCACACCTGTATTTGGGTAGTTTCTCCCATTCTTCTCTGCAGATCCTCTCAAACTCTGTCAGGTTGGATAAGGAGCGTTGCTGCACAGCTATTTTCAGGTCTCTCCAAAGATGTTTGATCGGGTTCAAGTCCGGGCTCTGGCTGTGCCACTCAGGACATTCAGGAACTTGCCCCGAAGCCACTCCTGCATTGTCTTGGCTGTGTGCTTAGGGTCATTGTTCTGTTGGAAGGTGAACCTTAGCTCCAGTCTGAGGTCCTGAGTGCTCTGGAGCATTTTTTCATCTAGGATCTCTCTGTACTTTGCTCCGTTCATCTTTGCCTCAATCCTGACTAGTCTCCCAGTCCCTGCCGCTGAAAAACATCCTCACAGCTGCCACCACCATGCTTCACCGTAGGGATGGTGCCTTGTTTCCCTCAGAGGTGACACTTGGCATTCAGGCAAAAGAGTTCAATGTTGGGTTCTTCAGACCAGAGAATCTTGTTTCTTATAGTCTGAGAGTCCTTTAGGTGCCTTTTGGCAAACTCCAAGCGGGCTTTCATGTGCCTTTTACTGAGGAGTGGCTTCCATCTGGCCACTCTTCCATAAATGCCTGATTGGTGGAGTGCTGCAGAGATGGTTGTCCTTCTTGAAGGTTCTTCCATCTCCACAGAGGAACTCAATAGCTCTGTCAGAGTGACCATCGGGTTCTTGGTCTCCTCCCTGACCAAGGCCATTCTCACCCAATTGCTCAGTTTGACCGGGTGCCCAGCTCTAGGAAGAGTCTTCGTGGGTTTATAAACATATATTGTGATAAATGGATTTGAAACTTGTGTCTCATTATTGTAAATGGTGAAATAAGTAGAGCCAGTTATAATTATAATGGTTTAGCATGGTTTAGCAAGATAATAAGAAAAGACGATCACTTTTAAATGTGCCTTTAGAGGCCATGCAATTCAGTACTTATCTCTAAAACAAAAGCAATTTAGGTTAAAAGAGTCCATATTAACAAAGGAAATGGAAGGACTAACAGTACAGATAGATAGCAATAGAAACTGTACCATTGAGGCTCAGAATAAGTTGGAAAAAACAAAAAGAAATGGAGGAACTTATTCAACAAAGATCAAGTGTAATATACTATACATGTAAAGTGGACTGGATGGAATATGAAAATTTTCAACATAGAAATGCTACCAAAAAGAATTTACTGAACTTGTCATCTGTGATTCACCAAACAATATTTTGAAAGAGGAAGTACTTTAAGCATATGTTTTCATTTCAGTCTCCTCTATCTCTACTAACCGAAGCTAATTGTGTGGATTTTTGTCTGCTAATAATGCAAAAGACACATTTCAGAGAATCCTAGATACAATTAAAGCTTTTAAGTCCAGGAAAACTCCAGGGCTGGATGGCATAACAGTGGAGGTATTCCAAACCTTTTTTGATATTGTTACATTCCACAGTTTGTTTTGTTATAGGTTTGTAAGTGTGTGTATTTCAGGAAATGGCTTCCTGGATTCCAAAAGCAGCTGATTGGTCAGCCCCATCGCTGATTGGCGCTCTGACCCCTCCCTCTCGTCAGGGGATACAGCTGTCTCTTCAATTACCAACTCCTTCTCCAGCTTGATAAAAGCCAGTGTTCCTCCCTCAGGGAGGAGAGCTTCTTTAAAAAAATAAAAATGTTATGTCCTGTGTTGGTTGGTTGGTTGGTTGGTTGGTTGGTTGGTTGGTTGGTTGGTTGGGGTGGTGGTGGTGGTCAGTAAAAGTTTTGTTGATATTATTTTGTAGCTGCTCATTCAGAGGTATGTGTATGCCAATAGGACATAGTGTTTTTGATTGATGAAATTCTTCACTTAAAGTATTGGTAATTATTCTGTTTCATTTGTTCCCAGGGGGGAAGGGGAATGCACCTTGGAAGTGTTTTGGCAAGAGGTCTGCGGGCATACATAACCTGTAGTATTTAATATGTCTATGCACACTAGGCAAGACCTGGGCAGACCACCCCCTGTATTCTGTTTAGTGTGCTAAAGGTTAGGTGGGAAGGCAGGATGGAGAGGGGACTCTTCAACTTGTACTTTCTTTGCTCTGGTTCTGTCCAGCCCCTTTCCGTCCAACGGTATTTTTCTCTGCCTCTGTCGTCCTTTCCCCGCACCTACGATCACATACTTTTCATCACTCCACGGGGGGTTGAGATGTAGCGGGCTGTTGCGATTCCGTCTCTCACAGTTTAAGTGTACCTATGATAAAAATTAGACCTCTACATGCTTTGTAAGTAGGAAAACCTGCAAAATCGGCAGTGTATCAAATACTTGTTCTCCCCACTGTATAAAGATCCAGTCCATTAAAACAATTGGAGACCTCTTACACTTCAGTGCAAATGTATAGTGCGTAGAATTAAAGGTTTTGTCGGATATTATTCATCCTAATCAGACAGGTTTTTTACATGGACGATACATTGGCGATAATATAAGACAAGTACTGGAAACAGAACATTATGAAATATCTGGGAAACCAGTTCTACTATTCATAGCTGACTTTGAAAATGCTTTTGATATTGTAAGACTGGAGTTTATTTATAAATGCCTGGAATACTTACATTTTGGAGAATCGCTTATAAAATGGGTTAAAGTTATGTATAGTAACCCTAGGTGTAAAATTGGAAATAATGGCTACTTCTCAGGTTTTAAACTCAAGAGGAGTAAAATAAGGTTGTCCACTATTGGCATATGTATTTATTATTGCCATTGAAATGTTAGCTGTTAAAATCAGATCCAACAATAATATCAAGGGGTTAGAAATCCAGGGCTTAAAAACAAAAGGTGTCATTGTACGCTGATTCATGTTTTCTTTTAAATCCACAATTTGGATTCCTCCACAGCCTCATTGAGGATCTCAATACCTTTTCTAACATCTCTGGATTATATTACGTATTGGAACACACACACACACACAAAAAAAATACTTTTACATTACCGTGTAGTATACCAATAAAATGGTCTGACGGTGATGTGGACATACTCGGTATACATATCCCAAAAGAAAGAATTGATCTCACTACAATACATTTTAATATAAAATAAGCAAAAATACATAAGATCTTGCTACCATGGAAAGAAAAATACCTGTCTATTTGTGGAAAAATCACCCTGATTAACTCTTTAGTCATATCCCAGTTTACCGATTTGCTTATGGTCTTGCCTACACCTAGCGACCTGTTTAAAAAAAAATATATATATTAAATTACCCCAAAAATATTTAATTTTGTTTGGAATGGCAAGCCAGACAAAATTAGAAGGGCCTATTTTTATAATGAATATGATTTTGAGGGCAGCAATTATTAAATATTAAAGCATTAGACCTCTCACTAAAGGCTTCAGTCATACAAAAGTTATTCTTAAATCCGACCGGGTTCTCTAGTAAATTAGTAAGAATGTATCACCCCATGTTCAAGAATGGCCTTTTCTCCTTTATTCAGATTATAACCTCTCACTTTCAGTTATTTGAAAATGAAATAATCTCCAAAATATCAATATTTTTAAAACAAGCCATAGAAAGTTGGTTGCAATTTCAGTTTAATCCACTGGAAAAGTCAGAACAAATAATACAACAAATATTGAGGTTAAACTCAAATAAACTTGATAAAAAAAAATATATATATATCTTTGTAAATTATATAATTAAATAGGACTGGTGGAGTTATCTCATACATGCAGCTAATAAAAATATATGGGAATGTCTGCTCTACCCAAAATTACAACCAACTAATTGCAGCATTACCGCACAAATGAAAGAGGGAAGTGGAATGGGGACAAAGTAAGGAACTTGTCTGTCGGCCCAGCTTTAAAGACCAAAATTGGTTAAAGAAAATTGTGGTAAATAAAAAAGTATACCAGTTTAATTTAAGCACCAAAAAAATTGACAGCTGTGCTATATAGATGACAAAATAGTTGAAGAGATTTTCGATGTACCGATTCCATGGCACCTGGTTTATGAACTAATACATAAAATGTATTCAAAAAGTTCTTACAATATAATGTTATATAAAATGGGGGATACAACCTTCCCAGCTCTGCCGACTTTGCTGCGAAGAGAAAAAGTAAATAGATAACTTATGTAGTAGCTTGTTTTTGGTCACAGGTCCAGGAATGGCTGAAGAATTGCAACATTTACCGGGAGCTAACTCTGCAGATAGCACTACTAGGTGATTTGAGAAGTCATAGTCAATCGATCAATAATATAGTAATACTTTTAGCAATTTTTTAAAATTTAATTTACAATCTGTAGAAACGATGAGAATAGAAAGGTTCAGCACTATTGTCACAGCACAGTTGAAAAATATATGGCAAATAGAAATCCAATATTGATGGTGTTAAGAGATAGATGGGAGAGGTAGAATGGAGCTGAAGGGTGGGACTAGATAACTAATGTAAAATGTACTGTGTCTGTAAAATGTATATAGGTTCAGAACTTTTATGAAACAGCACAGTTTAAAAATATATGGCAAATATAAATAAAATTGGATGGACATAAGAAATACATGGGCGAGGTTGAGGGTAGAGGAAGGACAGGACTAAAAACAAACAATATAGCTATTGAAAAATATGTGTACATAAAATGTATATAGTATGTAGAAGCCTAAATGTTGTTGTTCATTAGTTTACTCCAATTACGGGAGGGGTATATGTAAGTGTATATGTACAGTACCAGTCAAACGTTTGGACACACCTACTCATTCAAGGGTTTTTCTTTATTTTTACAAAATTCTGGAATAATAGTGAAGGCATCAAAACTATGAAAAAACACATATAGAATCATGTAGTAACCAAACAAGTGTTAAACAAATAAAAAATATATTTTATATTTTAGAGTCTTCAAAGTAGCCACCCTTTGCCTTGACAGCTTTGCAGTCTTGGCATTCTCTCCTGTCAGGTGGATGGATTATCTTGGCAAAGGAGAAATGGTGACTAACAGGGATGTAAACACATTTTGTACACAAAATTTGAGAGAAATAACTTTTTGTGCATATCGAACATTTTCGGGATCTTTTATTTCAGCTCATGAAACATGGGACCAACACATTACATGTTGCGTTTATAGTTTTGTTCAGTGTAATTGCTTCAACGTCATTATGGTGTCAAGGGCTATTATACTATTAGTAAGGTGCGCCACCTGCTGGTAAAAGACATTACTGCTTGTCTAGGGACGTGCCAAACTTGTGTGTTTACAGTGGTTATCAAGCCAGAGTCCGCTCTGCTTTTTACTGTTGGCATTTATTTTCCTTCAACTGTCATTATACACTGCTCAAAAAAATAAAGGGAACACTTAAACAACACAATGTAACTCCAAGTCAATCACACTTCTGTGAAATCAAACTGTCCACTTAGGAAGCAACACTGATTGACAATAAATTTCACATGCTGTTGTGCAAATGGAATAGACAAAAGGTGGAAATTAAAGGCAATTAGCAAGACACCCTCAATAAAGGAGTGATTCTGCAGGTGGTGACCACAGACCACTTCTCAGTTCCTTGCTTCCTGGCTGATGTTTTGGTCACTTTTGAATGCTGGCGGTGCTTTCACTCTAGTGGTAGCATGAGACGGAGTCTACAACCCACACAAGTGGCTCAGGTAGTGCAGCTCATCCAGGATGGCACATCAATGCGAGCTGTGGCAAGAAGGTTTGCTGTGTCTGTCAGCGTAGTGTCCAGAGCATGGAGGCGCTACCAGGAGACAGGCCAGTACATCAGGAGACGTGGAGGAGGCCGTAGGAGGGCAACAACCCAGCAGCAGGACCGCTACCTCCGCCTTTGAGCAGGAGGAGCACTGCCAGAGCCTTGCAAAACGACCTCCAGCAGGCCACAAATGTGCACAAAATTGGTATCCATTTTAATTTCTGTAGAAAGGTGTCAAACCTCAAAGAATGGTTCAATCGAGGTCGGGGACAATTGGGCCCAACTTGACGTTCAATTTCAGTTAGCCAAGTAACTAACTAGTTAGCTAACTGTACAGCAGTTAACTATGTAATAACCTAGCTAAATAGCGTAGCTCTGTTAGCTTTGCCAGATGTGGGCCCGTCTGCTGCTAATGTTAACAACCGATGTCCTACAAAGCCTGGCAAGCTAAAGCGTTCCCTCTGTTTTCCGGGCTTGTTTCTGTTCAAGCAATGCGATTGAAATTATTCGCATAAAGGTGTTAGCTAACAATGGCATGCATTCATTAATATTTGCTATCCTAATTGTTAGAACTGTTAGCTAACTAGCTAGTTAATGCTAACTAGTGGCTAGCGTTAGCATATCTGACGTGTTTATGCTGATGTCACATGAGCTAACGAGTTGAGCTAGCTGCTGTACGTCTATACGTACGTATACGTATCGTACGTCTGTACGATAGCTGATTCTGATACGTCTCTGCAATCTGGTACCAGCCTTCTGCCGTATGGGTTTCCTGTATAGCTGGTCGACGTTTTCATCTGCCGTCAAACGTGAGCTGGGTTCCATCTGTGGTCGATTTCTCCACAACCTTGTTAATGTGACTTCACTTATCGATGTTGTCCAAACAAGATTGACGGTAGAAAATAGCTACAGATTGTTACACTAGATAATATGATTTAACCAAAGATTTTTGGTATCCATTATTGGGAGTTACAGGATAGGCACTGTTTAGTGTAGCACAGAGACTTTTCGACCAACCTTAACGTGTCAATACTATCTTCGTTCTCAATTCGGCCAAACATCTAAGTTATATTCTAAAATGTCCGTGTCTAGATGCAGATGGTGTGTTTGAATTTAGAAAATGCTCCGTTATTGAAATATATTTTTTTGCTCCATGAAGTAATCTAACAATATGTACACCGCCATTTTATCGATTTCAAATCTTCTCACTTTGATCGAGACAGGTGAGCGTCATTATGACTGCAGCACTTTGGGGTGGACCCACCTGTCTCCTCTTCTGTTTCTTTGTGTGGCTTTCTGGCAGACTAGACGATGTGTGATGTATTTCTACCTTAAGCAGGTTTGCCCATTTGGACTAGTAACCGAAAGGTTGCGAGATCGAATCCCTGAGCTGACAAGGTAAAAATCTGTCGTTCTGCCCCTGAACAAGGCAGTTAAACCCACTGTTCCTAGGCCGTCATTGAAAATAAGAATTTGTTCTTAACTGACTTGCCTAGTTAAATAAAGGCTAAAAAACATTTACAAAATCAGCTTCTTGATATGTAGGGCCCTATGATTTCCGCGATGTTGAAAACTCAGATGGAATTGTGGAATTTGGTAATAAAAAACTGTAAAACGTGGAATATTTCAGAATTTTCCATAATTTGACTGAAATTGATTTAAAAAACAAAAAACAGAAGTAGGCCTAATGACTGTAGTAACCTAAATGATTTCATAATTGCAAAATTACAGACGAGTAGGCCTAGAGAAATAATTCAGTTTTCGATTGGGGTGTTTTGTTGGTCGTGCGCCCTTACGTCACCTCACAACTTGGCTGTCACTTTGAGAAACATGTCAAAGAGGTCTGAGACCTAAATTCAGAGCAGAGCAATACCCAAAGGACTATTATGAGTCAGGCAATAAGCTGTTTTGCAAATTCTGTCAACATACTATTGATTGGACCCGTATATATACGTGTGATGACCACTTAAAGTCTAAAGCCCATGTGAAGAACAAGGAAAAGCACTGTGTTAGCCAGAGCATCCCTCTTAAAAAGAACATTACTAGTGCAAGCGCATCAGCAGATTCAAGACAATAATTTATTCAGGACTTTGTGGCTGTGTGCACCGAGTCTGACATCCCCTTAGAAAAGCTGAAGCATTGCAAACAGGGAGGAGCGTTGCCCGAAAATGAGAGCGGCCTCTGTCAAACGCACCTGCCCGGTGTGTTCGACCAACATATGACTGCCATTCTACAGAAGATCTGTGGGAAGAAGTTTGTGGTGGTTGTTGACAAGACAACAGATGCAAGGGAGTGCATGGTTCTAAACATGAGTCATTGGTGAGTTAACTGAGCAGCCTATTAATATACCGTTGCAATAGCCTACATTTACATTCTGCAATGTGAATTGTACGTATGCAAATTGTTATATTCCAAACGATGAACTATCGTGAAATATAGCAATGCGGAATGTTAGCAGCTGTCTTCCTTCCTCTCCATCTAGCTAACAATCACTGTATCTATATTGTGTTTATTTTGTCAAAATATTATTTTAGGTTAAAACATAATTCAAGTTTTTCCTTATCTTTCATTGCAGGTGTTGAAAACCAGTACTTTCTGGTGGATGCCGTTTTCATGGACAGATGCATCTACTCAACGTTTTCCCAAGTAATACTAGCCTCCCTCCACAGCAACAATCTAAACCTGAATGATGCCTGGGCAGTGGTCACAGATACTGCCTGAAGGCATGCATGGAGGTTCTGAAAGGAGTGATGCCCAACAGTGTCCATGTAACCTGTCTTTGCCATGTCATCAATCTGGTGGGTGAGACCTGGCAGCACTACAAATATTTCACTTGTGACATGGATGAGATCTGTCTTCTTCAAGAAGCCTGCCAGAAAGAGAAGATGGGTGAACTTCCTCATTATGAAGGAGTTTGTGCTGGCCAAGGATCCTCTTGAAGCAGTGTGCTCCAGATGGAATAACTGGTTTGAATCAGTGAAGTATCATGCAGTTCATCTGTACAGAGTTTTTGGTGGCAGAAAAGTCATCATCCCAGACAGTCACAAACATCCTCAGCCAGCTGGAAACAGAGGAGAAGGTTGCTGCATTGTTGCCTATATTCTTGCATTACTTTTTTTCCATTTATAATGAAACGCTTAGTAGGACTCTGTGTTGAAGCACTTGTCTCTATAAAAAATAGTGCAATGTTACATCTTATTAAATTGTTGACTTTTTATTCATTCATTATTAGACAGTCTTTCTGATGATAAAATCTGCGTAAATTGTAAAACACAGAATTCAGAAAAATTTAAATGGAATTTTGAGAATAATAAATCTGATTTCATAGGGCCTTAGATATGCCACACCTGTCAGGTGGATGGATTATCTTGGCAAAGAAGAAATTCTCACTAACAAAGATGTTAAAAATTTGGGCACCAAATTTGAGCAAAATAAGATTTTTGTGCTATAAGATCTTTTATTTCCGCTCATGAAACATAGGACCAACACTTTTTTACATATTGCCTTTTATATTTTTGTTCAGTGTATTTAGCTATTAGCATGTATTAATGTTATTGTCATGTCCGATTAGCCTAAAATAACTTTCATCGTCACTCGTGTATAGCTGCAAATGGCGGACTTGCAGTTGATGGGGGTGCACAGTTGAGGAAACCAATGCTGCATACTCCAGTTGTAAAACCGTCTCAAGCACTCAAAATTGGCTAGGATTCTCCTCTTTTCAATACTAGCCATGTAATATGAAAAGTAAAAAATATATTCTTCGAATAGCCTTATTGACAAACTAAAATGCTGTCAAGATCTCCCCTGAACACTGAATATTTTAACCTTATAAATATATACACATCTGAGTTAGTTACCTCACCCGCTTAGCCATTTGATCCCTCGTTCATTGAATGAGGGAATTTATTTTATAAAGACATGAAAAGTATTTGGTTGTAATAGTAATGTTGCAAGGTGGCCAACCATCCTCCAGGAGATTCCAGGAGCGCTTCTGGATGTGCAGGCTTTTGGTCTAGCCCTGCTCAAACACACCACATAAAAAATCAGCTGCTCAATAGTGTGCTTGAGCAGGGTTGGCTCAAAAGCCTGCACACCCAGTAGCTCTCCAGATGGAGGGTTGATGGACCATATGTGTTTTATACAGTAGCCTATCAGTGCAGTATTTTACTTTGGTGGGGTTAAGTGCTTTAATCAAGGCGATAATGTATAATACATGGGATCAGAGACCTACAGCCTTCCATTGTCTGTACCAGTGATAACAATGAATGTTATTTTGTGAAGTGGTTCCTTGCATTATCCAACACATTTTTAAGTGACTTCTGCTTTCGGGTAAGTAAAAAATCAGTCAAATCAAAAATCTTATCACATTTTATTGGTCACATACACGTGATTAGCAGATGTTATTGCGGGTGTAGCGAAAATGCTTGTGCTTCTAGCTCCGACAGTGCAGTAATATCTAACAAATTACACAACATACCCAATACACACTTCCTAAGTAGGAATGAATGACTATATACATATGGACGAGCGATGTCAGAGTGGAACGAACTAAGATACAGTAGAATAGTATAGAAAACAGTATATACATATGAGATGAGTAATGCCAGATATGTAAACATTATTAAAGTTCCATTCCTTAAAGTGGTCAGTGATTTCAAGTCTATGCCTGTAGGCAGCAGCCTCTGTGTTAGTGATGGCCTTGAGATAGAAGCTGTTTTTCTGTCTCTTTGTCCCATCTTTGATGCACCTGTACTGACCTCACCTTCTGGATGATAGTGGGGTGAACCGGCAGTGGCTCAGGTGGTTGATGTCCTTGATTATCTTTTTCATCTTCCTGTGATATCGGGTGCTGTAGGTGTCCTGGAGGGCGGGTAGTTTGCCTCCGGTAATGCGTTGGGCAGACCGCTCCACCCTCTGAAGAGCCTTGCGATTGCGGGCGGTGCAGTTACCGTACCAGGCGGTGACACAGCCCGACAGGATGCTTTCAATTGTGCATCTGTAAAAGTTTGAGGGTTTTAGGTGACAAGCCATATTTCTTTAGCGTCCTGAGGTTGAAGAGGCCCTGTTGCTCCTTCTTCACGGCACTGTCTGTGTGGGTGGTCCATTTCAGTTTGTCAGTGATGTGTATCCAAGGAACTTGAAGCTTTCTACCTTCTCCACTGCGGTCCCGTCGATGTAGATAGCGGGGTGCACCTTCTGCTGTTTCCTGAAGTCCACAATCATCTCCTTTGTTTTGTTGATGTTGAGTGAGAGGTTGTTTTCCAGGCACCACACTCCCAGAGCCCTCACCTCCCTGTAGGCTGTCTCGTCATCGTTGGTAATCAAGCCTAATACTGTTGCGTCGTCTGCAAACTTGATAATTGAGTTGGAGGTGTGCTTGGCCACGCAGTCATGGGTGAACAGGGAGTACAGGAGGGGGCTGAGCACGCACCCTTGTGGGGTCCCCAGTGTTGAGGATCAGCGAAGTGGAGGTGATGTTTCCTACATTCACCACCTTGGGGCGGCCCTACTTGTCCAAGTGGCTATAAAAAGGTAATGTCAAGCCCTGTAGCCTATCGAACTGTTATGCATGCAACTGCATATGACTGTCAGATAACAGTGCGGGCTACACAGCTGCTTGTGCAAACGAGAGATAGGCATATCTCTGTTCTATTCACATTTTGTACATCTGCGCGGCATCTTCAGCTTTCAGATGCTTGTAAAATTGCTTTCACTATGTCAAATCATAGGCTTTATTAGTTGAGTGACAAGCAATGTCATTTGTTTGTCACTCAACTAATTGTAACTCAACTAATTGTTACCAATTGCGCTGTGGAAAATTGTGTTTTTACCGGGAGTTGTAATAGTCTACCGGAGTGGACGTAACTCCCATCCAAATACTGATTGAGGTACAGTCATTCAGATTTTATTTAGATTGTTCAGGTTAACCATAAGAAATAGTTGAACAGTGTAATTTCATAAAGGACAGCAATACATTTTTGGAGCTGAGCATGGTTGACGTGGGATAAACTCTCAGGAAAATTCCAAATGGTCTAAACCATTCGCTTTTGAGAAATTCAAAGCTGCATTATATTAATTGGCTAAATGCCATGATAATTTCTAAAGATAGATATTGTCATAGAACTAGCTCACATTTTTTTATCTGCAAAAATACATTAATCAGTTGGTGATGGTGATTTCAGATGAAAAGTGTGGGGACAAAAAGCATACATATACTTAATGGTGTACATGCGCACAGTTGTGAAGAAGGCTCGACACCACACACGCTCACACACAAAATGCACACACATTTATACTGACTCATTTATACTGACACATTTATACGTACAGTGCATTCGGGAAAGTATTCAGACCCCTTGACTTTTTCCACATTTTGTTACGTTACAGCCTTATTCAAAAGGTTTGTCACCCCCCTCATCAATCTACACACAATACCTCATAATGACAAAGCATTTTTTTGTTGTTAAATGTATTAAAAAATAAAAACTTATATATATATCATTTACATAAGTATTCAGACCCTTTACCCAGTACTTTGTTGAAGCACCTTTTGGCAGTGATTACAGCCTTGAGTCTTCTTGAGTATTACGCTACAAGCTTAGCACACCTGTATTTCAGGAGTTTCTCACATTCTTCTCTGCAGATCCTTTCAAGCTCTGTCAGGTTGGATGGGGAGCGTCGCTGCACAGCTATTATCATGTCTCTCCAGATATGTTCGATCGGCTTCAAGTCCAGGCTCTGGCTGGTGGTGAACCTTCGCTCCAGTCAGAGGTCCCGAGCGCTCTGGAGCAGTTTTCATCAACGATCTCTCTGTACTTTGCTCTGTTCATCTTTACCTCTATTCTGACTGGTTTCCCAGTCCCTGCCACTAAAAGATATCCCCACAGCATGATGTTGACACCACCATGCTTCACCGTAGGGATGGTGCCAGGTTTCCTCCAGACGTGACGCTTGGCATTCAGGCCAAAGAGTTCATTCTCGGTTTCATTGTTTTGTCATGGCCTGAGCGTCTTTTAGGTGCCTTTTGGCAAACCCCAAGCGGACTGTCGTGCCTTTTAGTGAGGAGTGGCTTCCATCTGGCCACTCTACCATAAGTCCTGATTGGCGGAGTGCTGCAGAGATTGTTGTCCTTCTGTATGTTTCTCTCATCTCCACAGAGGAACACTGGAGCTCTGTCAGAGAGACCATCGGGTTCTTGGTCAGCTCCCTGACCAAGGCCCTGGTCTGTTTGTCTTGGTGACTTCAAACTTCTTCCATTTATTAATAATGGAGGCCACTGTGTTCTTGGAGACATTCAATGCTGCAGACCATTTTTTTGTAATGGAAATGGAAACAGGATGCAATTTCGAGTCTCAAAGCAAAGGGTCTAAATACTTATGTAAATAAGGTTCTTCTGTTTTTTTTGTAAATGTTCAACATTTTCTAAATATCTGTTTTCAATATATTGTCTTGAATCCATTTTAGAATTAGGCTGTAACGTAACAAATGTGGAGAAATTCAAGGGGTCTGAATACTTACCGAATGCATTGTATATGCTGCTGCTACTCTGTTTAAATGTATATATCCCGATGCCTAGTCATCTTACCCCTATACTGTACATATCTACCTCTATCACTCCAGTATCCCTGCACATTGTAAATATGGTATTGGAACTTACCCTATAGCTAACTTCTCCTGTTCTGTTTTTTGTTCTACCGTACGTTATGTTTAATACTACATTTGTGTTGATTACTTCATTGTTGGGGTTAGAGCTTGCAAGAAAGGCACGTGACCTTAACTAAATTGCCCCCACCCCTAATCTGATAGTGGGGTGGTAGACGCTCAGTCTGCCCTATGGCTCAGCTCAGGTATCTACACACAACATTGACATTGAGACACACACACACACACACACACACGCACACACTGAGGGCCACTCAGCTTAGAGAAGTAATCTCAGACAGATGCAGCTCATAGGCCCAGCTCCCATCAGCAGCAGATAAACATTTAAAATTGAAAATGTATTTGTTCATGCAGAAAAAAATAGTCCTTCAATTTGTTCCCTAATCAAACGGAATTTTAAAAAACTAAAGCGTATTGTTCCTGTATCGGAGCCCTTGTATCTGGATGCGTATCAAATCGTTCATGAAAGGAGATATCCCTAGTACCTATCCTGTAACGGCCAGTAATGAATACCAGAAATCTTTGGTTAAATCACGTTATTGGGTGTAACAATCTGTAGCTAGGTAGAAAAGTGATTTATACGGTTTTTAAGACACTACAGTTGGAGGCTACAAGGAGTAGGCCTACATGTGCAGAGAGCGTGAAAACATCTCCTCAAGCAGATTACATTTTTGTGCATCTTGCCTGGACCAGAGTGCATGCTTTACACACAAACTGACTATAGGCCTATAGTAGCCCAATAATGGACTAAAGGAGTGCTAATTATGTCCTAGCTATCTGCGTCTCCAAACACTTGTGTGTAAACGGAAGACGGACACCACAAACGTGTTGTCAGTCACAGAGCTCACTCTGACAGAGCTCCGGTGTTCCTCTGGTGATGGGAGAAACCTAACCAGTTTTAACACAGTTGCAGCCAACAGTATTTTTTCACTGACAACACGTTTGTGGCGTCCGTCTTCCGTTTACACGCGTGTTCGGTGACGCAGATAGCTAGGGCGTAATTAGCACAGCTATGACTATCTTCCGTCTGTTTTCTGTGAACAAGCGCTGTAACATGGAAATATGGCTGTGTGAAAACCCTAACCCTATAAAGGTGTGTAGTAATTTAACCTTGATTTATTGCGATGCGTTTTAATGTCCAGAACGAGCATCTGGTCTCTTAACAAAGCTCCTCCGGCCAGAAAATACTATCGTCAATAGGCACTAAAGGATGTTTGTGTGCTTGAATGGGTTAGGCCTAGAGTAGAGATCTCTAAACTAATTAAGCAAACACTGGACTTATCCCATCCTCATATCTCAATCTTGTGTGGTAAACATGCTTTTGATTGAATCTCTCCGTTTCAGCTTGCGCCTTCACTGCCCTTGCAGGAGGACTTTGTGTATCACTGGAAAGCCATCACACATTACTACATAGAGACATCGGGTAATAAACAGCACTTAATAGAAATACAGTATGAGTTTCAAATCACTGTAAACATACATGGAGAATAGATGTTATTAATTATGTATTACCCGTAATGACAATGTGCATCGAAAGCAATGTTTGTTTATTTCTACCTTGTCAGATGACAAAGACCCTGTGACAGACACCAACATCCCGTCCCATCTGGAGCAGATGCTGGACATCCTGACGCAGGAGGAGTCAGAGAGAGAGTCTGGAGAGACTGGGCCCTACATGGAGTACCTGCTGCACCACAAGATCCTAGAGACCCTCTACACCCTGGGCAAGGCAGATGTAAGGGGAACAATGCCATTTTCACACTATCATGCCAACTCAAACCACACTGTGCTGGCTTGGATATTTTATTTTCACATTGTCCTTTTCAGCAACTTTAGTGGATGCGTAACCTGGCCAGCACAGTACAGCAAGACTTGGCTCAGTAGTGTGAAAAGAGTAAAATACCTCACTGCGCTCTATTGGGTAGTTAGCCCATACCAAACCATGTAAGACATACCAGATCATGTATGAAAAGTACCACAATGTTTCTTCATCTTAATCTAGTGGTGTTTTGTCGCCATCATTCCTCCGGGAATGAAGCAACAGGTCCTGAGTTTCTACACCAAGCTGCTAGGACGCATTCGCCAGCCTCTTCTGCCCCACATCAATGTCCATAGACCTGTACTGGTGAGATCCCAGAAGTTCACATGTAACATGTAGATATGCTTACTAGGGTTGGGTGATATTATGATAGCATACAGTGGGTGCTCAACTAAAAGTTTTGAGATTATGCTGCGGGATTTGGAGGTAATTTAGTACGGTACACTGCGTCACTACTTCATTGATCCAGACCAGCGCAAGCGGGAGTTAGAGCACTGATTATGCTTTTGGGTCCCAAGGTGCTAATATGTCTCTAACTGACAATGAATGTGCGACATAAACCAAATGGAAACTGATACTTGACTTGAATATTGAATTTCAATTAACTGAATGATGAGGATGAAGAAGGTGATTGAATTTAGAACAATAATGTAAGAATTGCTATTCCTCTGTCCTGCATGTTTACCCCCTTGTTTCTACTCGTCAATATTACTTACTAAAACTGTTGTTACACTAAGGTTTTTATTCTTGGAGAAACGAAAATGGTCAATTATATTCCATGATATTGTTAAGATATGTGTTGACTGAATATAATCAAGGGATGTCTGCTAAATAATCAAGTTGATGGCGCAGTCATATAGCCTCGGCACCTACATAAAGCTGAGTGACTCAGTCATTCATGGCTTTGGATCAAAATAAATAAGTACCAACATTCTTTCTGATACTCTTTAATAAAGAAATGTTTTGGTTATTATAATAGCCCATTATGGGTTATTAGCAGGACAATAGACTCTTTCCAACACCTCTCTGTATTTTGATCCTTTGTGCAAGGCAATTGGTCAGCATTAAAAACTTTGAAATCCTCTCCACAATATCGCTATGGTTTTAAACAAGCTATAGAAAGTTGCTTGCAATTTCAGTTTAGTCCACCAGAAACGACAGAACAAATAATACAACAAATATTGTGGTTAAACTCAAATAAATATACAAATTGGTAAAAAAATAATTATTGGCTGTACTAGATTTTCCGTTCATCCTGAAGGCCCTAATCTGCTCACTTAAATTTAGAGATCCTGGTCATATTGCTACAGTATGTTGTTACAGCATAACCAAAGTGAGGACAATCGGCGATCTGCTGTATACTTATGGCCTATTTTAAGCTGAAAGTCACACCTTACCAGTACTCCTCGAGCCGTTTATCTTTTAAAAAATGGCATTGCAACCAAAGAGAACAGACGAAATGGACATCGTTTTCATCAAGCCAGCTTCTTTCTATGGTGCTACCCGTTCCAGGGTTAGGACCGTAACCACCAGAGGACTTGAAAATGAGCCGGAGCTGAGAGGATCACCAAAACTAAAGGTATTTTGGTTTCAGTGCATTTTCTTAAAAAAAACTATCAATGTGTAGCCATACTGTGTAATAAAATTGATAATTAAATAAAGGTGAAATAAAAAATGATTGCGTACTAAAAACGTGAATGTGTTTTTGCAGATCATTACATACAACCAACCATCCGTGGAGATCAGTGGACAATGGGCTGCACCGAAAAAACGCATGGTTCCCATAAAAAGCTGTTCGTTTTGCTAGATTCTTAAAATGTGTTTCTGTACGCAGCATTTGTGTGTTGGAGTCACTTTTAATTCTTAGTTGATCTACCGTTTCTATCATAGGCCACTGTAATCGATGGTGGCTCAGGGCTGTACCATTCTGCTCATCTGATGAAGGTGCACATGGATCAGATTCAAACTTTGAAGACCGAGATCGAGTCATTGAAGGCAGACCAGCAGAAAGAGAAACATTATCTGAGGGCAGAGATATGAGCGACAGCTGATGCATTGGTCCAGAGCCAGGCAGTATTGGCAGAGAGTCACTCGTCATTGACAGAGAGTCAGGCGGCATTGGCGGAGAGTCAGGCGGAGAATGACGCGTTGAAGAGGGCGAGAAACGAGATGGAGTCACAATCCATACCAGGCACACCTGTGAGCTCTGGAACTCCACCTCCTACAGGCAGAGTCAACATATGTGGCGAGGTCGTCGGTTCACCCTGACATTTCCATTCTCCTTCTGACAACAGAACTGGACCAACTGCTCACCAGGCACAGCAAGGGCCGTCCGGACCGTTACGCTGTTCTGCTATTCCAAGGATGTGTAACCGAAGAGAGATACCACGAGTGGACACAGAATACCAACTGCGATGGATCCTGAGGCAAATGTGGCTCTGGGTGTTCATTATTAAAACTGTCTCAGAAGTTTCTGTCCGTGACTGATGCAACCTGAAAAAGCATTAAAGACAGAGTGACTTGAGGTCACCGAGAAAGTTTAGACATGGCCTGCTCTCCCTTATGTAAGGAATTATGAATTACTTTACCATATTTACTACAGTATGTACTGTAGGCTATGTTTACTTGTCAGACTGCACAGTAGCCTAATAAACAAATGCAGGTGGCTTCTATCTTCAAAATGCTTTAAATGCTTTATTATCCAAATGTTTAAAGTGCGTGTGGGCAACCTCATGCAACTGCAAAATGTCAGATAAAGCATATACTGTACAGTAGTGTATTTCTTAATCAGCATCTTTATGCTTTCGTTAATGAAAAAATACTCTTTCGAAATGCAAATGTTTATTTCGTTATGGATCCATAACAAATTATTTTATGGGATTAAATATCACTGAATGACAGATATTGGAACAAAGTAGGCTAATTTAGGTAAACAAAGTGTTGCTTACTGGAAAATACCAATAAAAATTAATGGAAGAGACAGCATTCAGAGGTCAAGACAGCGCTGCTCTGAGACAAGCATGGGGACTGGTCTTGATAAATCAACAAGATTTCTATTTTCACTGTATCTCCGTTTGGGTATTGGTTAGACTACAATTAGGGTGTGGAAATGTTAGGATTATTTTGCTCTTACTGTAGTACTGTAGCCTACTCCCGACCTGTCACATTGTACAGCTCCATTATGGGCTATTAGCAGGACAACAGACTCTTGCCAAGAAGGAGGGTATCGTCAAATGTATTTCTTAGTTAAGTTGGCTGTATCACAACCGGTGTAGGCCGTCATTGTAAATAAGAATTTGTTGTTAAATGACTTGCCTTGTTAAATAAAGGTCACGTTGTACAGGGTTTCGTTTTTCATTTTTCTTGGAATAGAAACACCATAATATGAATCAAATGAATGAATCTGCATTTCTTAAAATCAATCCCATATACTATGTTTTTACAAAAGGTTTTATGAGGCGACAGGGTTTTTTTGGTTTCTCTTCCTCTAAAAACAGAAATAAATCATTCTAAATAATAACCTGGCTTTATTTACAAATTAGTAAGAATGTCTCACCTCTCAGTAAGAATCGCCTTTTTCTCGCTCACTTTTGGTAATTTGAAAACAAAATAATCTCCAAAATATCATTATTTTTTAAACAAGCCATAGAAATGTGGTTGCAGTTTCAGTTTAATCCACCAGAAAAAAACGACTAAATAATACAATAAATATTGTGGTTAAACTCAAATATACTAATTGATATAAAAAAAACGTTATCAATTGGAACCTTTTAACATGTGGAAGGGAGGAAAAGTATTATTATTATTAACCATGTTTTTCACAAGCGTAGCAGGCTGTGAATTCTGCAAACAACGTTTCTAGGATGGGCTATTAGCAAGACAATATATATTGGTCATGGCTCCCGAGTGGCGCAGGCACTGCATCTCAGTGCAAGAGGCATCACTACAGTCCCTGATTCGAATCCAGGCTGTATCAAATCCGACCGTGTTTGGGCGTCCCATTGGGCGATGCACAATTGGCCCAGCATCGTCCGGTTTAGGGGAGAGTTTACCCGGCCAGGATGACCTTGTCCAAAAAATAGGCATGGTGGGCTTATGGTTTCTCTCCCTCTAAAAACAGAAATATTTTGGCCTTTATGAATATTATTTTGGCCTTTATTCAGATTACAATCGTTCACTTTAGGTTATTTGAAAACAAAATAATGTCCAAAATGTCGTTATGGTTTAAAAACAAAGCAATGGATGTTATAATGGCGTCGATGGAGATGGCAGCATCGCGACTAGCTTTTAACTTTTTATGGCTGGGGGCAGTATTGAGTAGCTTGGATGAATAAGGTGCCCAGAGTAAACTGCCTGCTACTCAGGCCCAGTTGCTAATATATGCATATTATTAGTAGATTTGGATAGAAAACACTCTGAAGTTTCTAAAACTGTTTGAATGATGTCTGTGAGTATAACAGAACTCATATAGCAGGCAAAAACCTGATTCAACCAGGAAGTGGGAAATCTGAGGTTTGTAGTTTTTCAAGTCATTGCCTATCGAATATACAGTGTCTATGGGGTTATATTGCACTTCCTAAGGCTTCCACTAGATGTCAACAGTCTTTACAACCTTGGTTGATGCTTCTACTGTGAAGTGGGGGCGAAGGAGAGCTGATTGAGTAACAGGTCTGCCAGAGTGGCATGAGCTGATCACACGCGCTCACGTGAGAGCGACCTGCGTTCCATTGCAATTCTAAAAACAAAGGAAATCTCCGGGTTGGAACATTATTGAAGATTTATGTTAAAAACATCCTAAAGATTGATTCTATACATCGTTTGACATGTTTCTACGAACTGTAATATAACTTTTTGAACTTTTCGTCTGAACTTTCGCCTGGACTTGCCCGCGCGTCGTGAGTTTGGATTGTATACTAAACGTGCAAACAAAAAGGAGGTATTTGGACATAAATTATGGACTTTAGCGAACAAAACAAACATTTATTGTGGAACTGGGATTCCTGGGAGTGCATTCTGATGAAGATCATCAAAGGTAAGTGAATATTTATAATGCTATTTCTGACTTCTGTTGCCTTCACAACATGGCGGGTATCTGTATGGCTTGGTTTTGTGTCTGAGCGCCGTACTCAGATTATTGCATGGTGTGCTTTTTTGGTAAAGCTTTTTTGAAATCTGACACAGCGGTTGCATTAAGGAGAAGTTTCTATAAAGTGCCATGCATAACACTTGTATCTTCATCAACATTTATGATGAGTATTTCTGTAAACTGATGTGGCTCTCTGCAAAATCACCAGATGTTTTGGAAGCAAAACATTACTGAACGTAACGCGCCAATGTAAACTGAGATTTTTGGATATAAATATGAACTTTATCGAACAAAACATACATGTATTGTGTAACATGAAGTCCTATGAGTGTCATCTGATGAAGATCATCAAAGGTTAGTGATTCATTTGATCTATTTCTGCTTTTTGTGACTCATCTCTTTGGCTGGAAAAATGGCTGTGTTTTTCTGTGACTAGGTACTGACCTAACATAATCATTTAGTGTGCTTTCGTCGTAAAGCCTTTTTGAAATCGGACACTGTGGTGTGATTAACAACAAGTTTATCTTTAAAATGGTGTGAAATACTTGTATGTTTGAGGAATTGTAAGTATGAGATTTCTGTTGTTTGAATTTGGCGCCCTGCACTTTCACTGGCTGTTGTCAAATCGATCCCGTTAACCTCTTACAGCTACCCCCCCCCCCTTCTTTAAATTTCTGCCTGAAGACATACCCAAATCTAACTGCCTCTAGCTCAGGCCCAGAAGCAAGGATATGCATATTCTTGGCACCATTTGAAAGAAAACACTCTGAAGTTTGTGTAAATGTGAATTGAATGTAGGAGAATATAACACAATAGATCTGCTGGTTAATTTAGAATGATATTAAAGCTCCTTAGATATTCCCACAGATCAGATTTGCCCTGATGAAAAATGCCCTCTAGATATTAATTCTAAATCGAATTATTGGCGGAGAGTCACGTCATTGAAAAACATATTTTTCGATATACTGTAGGTCTACCATAGGCGACATGAGTCTCACTAGTGTTGAGTCATGTACTGTTAAAAGTGGTGTTGGTCTTATTTATTTAAGAAGCATATTGAAGTTAGAAGCAATAGGATTTGAAGCAATTGTCAGCTATTTCAGCACTGTTTCGCGCTGCTCTGAGACAAGCATGGGGACTGGTCTTGATAAATTAATGAGATTTTATTTTCACTGAATCTCCGTTTGGGTATCGGTTAGACTATAATTAGGGTGTGGAAATGTTATGCTCTTAGTACTGTAGCCTATTCCTGACCGGTCACGTTGTACGGCGCCCGAAACACTGTAATATTAATCAAATTAATTATGCTACATTTCTTCAAATCAATCCCATATACTATATTCTTACAAAAAGGTTTTAAATTCTCTAGTACAGCCGATATTGAAGGCTATCAAATGCTTCTCAAAGATGCCCTCTAGCACAAACTAGCATTAATGGTAACAATGGCTGACAATTAAATAGCGTGCCATAGAATTCTGCGGCAGCCCGTAAGGTGTGCTGCAGTATGATGCAACTTTTACAGGAAGAACCAGTGTAGTCTATTGACAATGATTGACAACCATCGTCGATGGTGATGACATCTTGATATTGCAGACGGTGGTTTAACGTATTTGAACATGACTGGAGCCGTGCAGTAAAGGGGAGTCGGGCAGCGCACAGCAGGGCAGCACACTAGTGACATTCTGAGTAATTTGTCTATTCCAATTTGCTATAGCAATAATTATGTTATGCATAAGGCAAGAGAAGAATGTACAGTACCAGTCAAAAGTTTGGACAAACCTACGGGTTTTTCTTTATTTTTACTATTTTCTACATTCTAGAATAATAGTGAAGACGTCAAAATAAAATAACACATACGGAATCATGTAGTAACCAAAAAAGTGTTAAACAAATCTAAATATATTTGAGATTATTCAGTGGCCACCCTTTGTCTTGATGACAGCTTTGCACACTCCTGTCATTCTCTCATCCAGCTCCATGAGGTAGTCACCTGGTATTAATTTCAATTCACAGGTGTGCCTTGTTAAAAGTTAATTTGTGTTTGAGCCAATCAGTTGTGTTGTGACAAGGTAGTGGTGGTAGGGTATACAGAAGAAAAAGACCAGGTCCATATTATGGCAAGAACAGCTCAAATAAGCAACGAGAAACGATGTGAAGGTCAGTCAATCTGAAAAATTTCAGGAACTTTTTTAAAGTTTCAAGTGCAGTCGCAAAAACCATCAAGCGCTATGATGAAACTGGCTCTCATGGGCACCGCCACTGGAAAGGATGACCCAGAGTTTCCTCTGCTGCAGATAAGTTCATTAGAGTTGATTGCACCTCAGATTGCAGCCCAAATAAATGCTTCACAGAGTTCAAGTAACAGACACATCTCAACATCAACTGTGAATCAGGCCTTCATGGTCGAATTGCTGCAAAGAATCCACTACTAAAGGACACCAAGAAGAAGATACTTGATTGGGCCAAAAAACACGAGCAAAGGACATTAGACCGGTGGAAATCTGTCCTTTGGTCTGATGAGTTCAAATGTGAGATTTCTGATTCCAACCACCGTGTCTTTGTGAGACGCAGAGTAGGTGAACGGATGATCTCCGCGTGTGTGGTTCCCACCGTGAAGCATGGAGAGGGAGGTGTGGTGGTGCTTTGCTGGTGACACTGTCAGTGATTTATTTACAATTCAAGGCACATAGCTAGCCCTATTTGGTAAAAGACCAAGTCCATATTATGGTAAGAACAGCTCAAATAAGCTAAGAGAAACGACTGTCTATCATTACTTTAAGACATGAAAGTCAGTCAATCTGGAAAATGTCAAGAAATTTGAACGTTTCTTCAAGTGCAGTTGCAAAAACCATCAAGCGCTATGATGAAATTGGTTCTCACGAGGATCGCCACAGGAAAGGAAGACCCAGAGTTACCTCTGCTGCAAAGGATAAATTCAGCCGCATAAATTGCAGCCCAAAGAAATGCTTCAGAGTTAAAGGAACAGACACAGCTCAACATCAACTGTTCAAAGGAGACTGCATGAATCAGGCCTTCATGGTCGAATTGCTGCAAAGAAACCACTACTTAAGGATACCAATAATAAGAAGAGACTTGCTTGGGCCAAGAAACATGAGCAATGGACATTAGACCGGTGGAAATCTGTCGTTTTGTGTCCAAATTTGAGATTTTTGGTTCCAACCTCTTTGTGAAACACGGAGTAGGTGAACGGATGATCTCCGCATGTGTGGTTCCCACTGTGAAGCATGGAGGAGGAGATGTGATGACATGGTCAATGATTTATTTAGAATTCTAGGCATACATAACCAGCATGGCTACCACAGCATTCTGCAATGATACGCCATCCCATCTGGTTTGGGCTTAGTGGGACTATCATTAGTTTTTCAACAGGACAATGACCCAACACACCTCCAGGCTGTGTAAGGGCTATTTGAGTGATGGAGTGTGATGGAGTGCTGCATCAGATTACCTGGCCTCCACAGTCACTCGACCTCAACCTCAATGAGATGGTTTGGGATGAGTTGGACCACAGAGTGAAGGAAAAGCAGCCAACAAGTGCTCAGCATATATTGGGAACTCTTTCAAGACTGTGGGAAAAGCATTTGAGGTGAAGCTGGTTGAGAGAATGCAAAGAATCAAGGCAAAGGGTGGCTACTTTGTTTTTAACACTTTTTTGGGTTACTACATGTTATATGTTTCCTTTTTTTTACACATTCAACCCCTTTTTTATATCTCCTAGATTTAGGACAGACACTTCAAAACCTTGTTTCTTATGATTTTTGTTGTTGAGGACTGTACTTTTTTGCATTTATGAATGAATGTGTTATTCAATACGTTTCTATGGGCTTTAGAGTAAAGGCCAAAATCTATGTCGTCAGTTGTCTGTCACTCCCATCATTTGCGTGACACACAGACACACACCTGACCTGGCCATGTTGAAGCTCCACCAGAAATATTGGAAAATATTTGCCTCCACTTAGCCTCTGCCAGGGCTTTCAAAAACATTATCTTTCGTCATGATTCTTCTAGTTGTATTATGCGATTTCGTGCTATAGCCCAGCTGTGGTTGCCCAGTAGAGGGTGATATCATCGTATATCTCTTTTTATGAGTACATAATCACGATAGGACAAAGGTTGACATCGCCCATCCCTAATGTTTAACATGTAAATGGTATTTGTACACTGTTTCAGTGTGAAGCAACGTTTCTCCCTGGTTGTCTCCTTAGAAACGAATCCGTCTGTGTGGAGAGATCCTGGCTGCTCCCACAGAGAACGAGGAGATCCAGTTCCTCTGTATCGTCTGTGCCAAACTGAAGCAGGACCCCTACCTTGTTAACTTCTTCCTGGAGGTACGTATGATGTCCGTAAGATGCTACCTTTACAGAGACAGCAGAGTTGTGTTCATTAGTCACCAAATGCTCTGAATTGGAGTGAAGTAGAGGTACTATCTGTTGCAAAATGTTTTGTTAGTTTGCTCAAATGAGCTCGACCCAGGAGGTTTCAGTAAGGAGACTTGAGAGACAGCTGAACTGATGTCACACAGTGTTAATCCTTCAACAGTTTTTGTCTTGTATCTCCTTGTTCACAGAATAAAGTGAAGAGGCCTGACCCAAAGAGTCCCGGTGCAAAGGGGGTCAGAGAGGATTTGGCTTCACCAGACACAGGTCAGCCCCAGGCAAAGGGAAAGGCAGCTGAACCACCTGATGAGCCCAAGGCTGCTGCTGACCAGTCCAACAACAACAACATCAACAACTACAACATAGTCACGTCTCTCCTCAACCTCACCAAGAGCCCGGTCAGTACCTGCTCATACCACAGATCCCGGACCAGGTTACTCATACCACACTGTTATGGAATATAGTCTGTTTTGATATGAGGTTGCAGCGGGAATAGCTTCAGTTGTGTTTTTGATGTAGATTGAACTGTGTTTGTGTTGTTTTAGTAGCATTTATATTCATACTTTTCTCCTTCCCTTCCTCCCTCTCTCTGTCTTGTCTCTCAGGATGGCAGGATAGTGGTGAAGGCTTGCGAGGGTCTCATGCTGCTGGTCAGTCTGCCTGAGCCGGCCGCGGCCAAGTATCTGACGGAGAACACTGAGCTGTGTAAGCTCCTGACTGACAGACTTTCAGCCTTCTACAAGGCTCTCCCCACGTCCATGGATCCGCTGGACATTGAGACAGTGGAGTCTGTCAACTGGGGGTGAGGCTTCGTTGTCCACTATTCAAGCTACCTCTGCTCTGTCAGAGATCTGTCTGTGGTGCTATATGTGTGTCCCAAATGGCACCCTATTTAGTGCACTACTTTTTATCAGGGCCCATTATTAATGGAAACCCACAACTAAAATTTCACCTAATTGCGTCAGATGCTCCAAACGAAAACTCTGAGCCAAAGCATGGGCCAAATGTCTAACCAAATGTTTAATCTGTTGCTGTTAGTAATATTTCACTAAAACAATGAAGCGTGCGTGAGTGCGTGCATACAGTACCAGTCAAAAGTTTGGACACCTACTTATTCCAGTGTTTTAAAAAATATATATATTTTCTACATTGTAGAATAATAGTGAAGACATCAAAACTATGAAATAACACATATGGAATCATATACTAACCGAAAAAGTGTTAAAACTTCTTAAGGATCGGCGTTCCGTAAAATGGGACAGTTGTAAATCATGCAGCGCGTTATGTCAAGATCGCAGATTTTAGAGAAACAACAAATGTTGGTACATATGTGTCTTATATCAGCTGAAAGCTTAAATTATTGTTAATATAACAGAACTGTCCAATTTAGAGTATCTATTACTGCGAAAAAATGCCATGCTATTGTTTGAGGAGAGTTCCTAACAACAAAACACTTTTTTCACCGCGATAGGTTTGATAAATTCACCTCTGAAGGTGAATTGTGTACTTAAATTAGAGCAAGATTTCAAAATGTATCATCCAAAGGGTCCCAGAGATAACATGAGGTGTCGTTTTGTTAGATAAAATAATTTTTCATATCCTAAAAAGGTCCATATAGCTTGCACGATCGATTTTGTATTTCCACTCGTTCAATTTGCAAAGAAAGGAATCTGAAAATCTCACCCTAAACGTTATTTCAACGAGTCAAATCACGTTCGTATCTATTCCTCAGAGATCCTAGAAAGTAACAAGACTTCACTATTTCATTAGGGGTGTAGTATATCCTATAGGACACCATATTTGGTCAGAGAGCAACGCCTTCATGGCACGCCTATGACGCGAGAGGCCATCACTTGAACAACTGTATCTTTGTCAAATAATCGGTGTCAAACAAGCTAGCTAGATAGCCAATGAGCTGGGCTTTAGGGGAGTATCCGGAAAACAGGTATATGTCGTAAAATGTAGCTACTAACCTTGTACGACAGCATGCCTTTTCATTTTTGACAAAAATTATAAGTATATTCAGTTATGAAGTTATGAAAACTGTTTTTTTGTGCAAATGTTGAACTTATAATATGGCTACTAATACTTGGAAAGCTAAATCAAAGTCCAAGTATACAGATTTGTTGATATTCTTCAAAGTAGCCACACTTTGCCTTGATGACAGCTTTGCACACACTTGGCATTCTCTCAACCAGCTTCATGAGGTAGTCGCCTGTAATGCATTTAAATGAACAGGTGTGCCTTGAGAAATGACAGTCTATCATTACTTTAAGACATGAAGGTCAGTCAATCCGGAAAATGTTAAGAACTTTGAACGTTTCAAGTGCAGTCGCAAAAACCATCAAGCGCTTTGATGAAACTGGCTCTCATGAGGACCGCCACAGGTAAAGAAGACCAAGAGTTACCTCTGCTGCAGAGGATAAGTTTGAGTTACCAGCCTCAGAAATTGCAGACAAAATAAATGCTTCAGAGTTCAAGTAACAGACACATCTCAACATCAACTGTTCAGAGGAGACGGCGTGAATCAGGCCTTCATGGACACCAATAAGAAGAAGAGACTTGCTTGGGCCAAGAAACACGAGCAATAGACATTAGACCGGTGGAAATCTTTCCTTTGGTCTGATGAGTCCAAATTTTTGATTTTTGCTTCCAACCGCCGTGTCTTTGTGAGATGCAGAGCAGGTGAACGGTGTGGTTCCCACTGTGAAGCATGGAGGAGGAGATGTGATGGTGTGGGGATGCTTTGCTGGTGATATGGTCAATGATTTATTTAGAATTCTAGGCATACATAACCAGCATGGCTACCACAGCATTCTGCAGCGATACGCCATCCCATCTGGTTTGGGCTTAGTGGGACTATCATTAGGTTTTCAACAGGACAATGACCCAACACACCTCCAGACTGTGTAAGGGCTATCTGACCAAGAAGGAGAGTTATGGAGTGCTGCATCAGATGACCTGGCCTCCACTATCACCCAACCTTAACCCAATTGATGGTTTGGGATGAGTTGGACCGCTGAGTGAAGGAAAAGCAGCCAACAAGTGCTCAGCATATGTGGGAACTCCTTCAAGACTGTTGGAAAAGCATTCGAAGTGAAGCTGGTTGAGAGAATGCCAAATTTAAGGCAAATCTGTCATCAAAGGGTGGTTACTTTGAAGAATCTCAAATATAAAATATTTGATTCTATATTTGTTATTTCATAGTTTTGATGTCTTCACTTTTATTCTACAATGTAGAAAAACCCTTGAATGAGTCCAAACTTTTGATTGGTACAGTATATCTTTTTTCATACTTTAATTTTTTTTTAGTATTTTTTTTTTTTAGATCTGGCTACTGTTCCCCTGCAGTACCTCAGTACTCCACTTTAAGAACACCAACCATAGTAGTGCGCAATATACTCTTTATGTTTTATTAGTGAATGGTCTGCTAAGGAAGAATTGATTTATCAAATCAGTGTAATGACTTATCAATGTTTGCTTGCACTGGACACTTAACAAGCTACATTAGACCCCATCAGTCTAAAAGCCCCACCTGAGAGAAACCTATAGCCAAACAGTGGCCACAGTTCAGAATAGAAACATTCCATGATTCCTCAGTTAAAACACACCAATCTGTGTTAAGACAACTACAGAATGAATATGCATCTTCTTTTTTTATGTAACCTTTATTTAACTAGGCAAGTCAGTTAAGAGCAAATTCTTATTTCCAATGATGGCCTACTGGGGAACAGTTCAGGGGCGGAACATCATATTTTTACCTTGTCAGCTCGGGGATTCGATCCAGCAACCTTTCGGTTACTGGCCCAATGCTCTAACCACTAGGCTACCTGCCGCCACATCTTGATCAATTAAGGATCAGAATTTGAAAAGTATAATATTTAAATTGTCTCTGTTGCAGACTGGACGTGTATAACATGAAGGATGATGCTGCAATCTTCACTGGGAAGCGAGCACTCATCTCATTCCTATCTTGGCTCGATTACTGCGACCAGCTCATCAAAGAGCCACAGAAGGTACAGAGCAACAACATTGACACACCATTGACTGGTAAATGCTTTAAATAGAAGAGTGGCTTGAAAAAAGTTCCTTACATTCTTTGGGGAACAACAAAGACAGAAGATGATACAATTAGCTATACATACAAGACTCGCATTACATACATTTTCTATCATGAGTTTTTATATCAGTGACTTTTGGAGTAATGAAATGTTTCCTGGTCTTGTACCCTCAGACTGCAGCTGCAGTGTTGGCTAAAGCAGTGAGAAAGATGTTCTTTGTGACGGTCATGGAGCCCCAGCTGATGCAGACGTAAGTCCCCATTCAGAATCATCAGGGGAACACTCATAGATGCCTCTTTGTTTGTGTGTGTGTGTATGTCTGCCCAATACATCCATTGACATTGAAAGAAGACTTGGTCATATGCCAATACACGTCCTTCAGTGATGAGACATTGTTATGGGGATGTGGGTATAATCTAGGGCTGACTGACCCCAATTAGTCGACTGGTCGATTGTTTGGTCGACCAATATTTTTTTAGTCGAGCAGGAGCAAATATATATATCTATATATTTTTTTTTTATTGCACAAGAGAGACACCGGTCTTATTCGTGCCCATCTCAGTGAACTAATCCATTGTGGAGGCCAAGACTAATCCTTTGCGGAGGCCGCAAGGATAGCACAGTTCAAGAAGAAGGGTAGTGTGGCTAAAATGCACAATGCACGTCTCTCTCCAGAATGCGACCTCTCCCGCCAATTTGTGCACATTCATTGTTTCGTAACTTCACTGTGTGAAGTGTTTGCGTTTGATTGTTAGTGTCTATCAATTCCCCATTACATACAGTACCAGTCAAAAGTTTGAACACACCTAATCATTCTAGGGTTTTTCTTTATTTTGACTATTTTCTACATTGTAGAATAATAGTGAAGACATTAACACTATGAAATAACACACATGGAATCAGGTAGCAACCAAAAAAGTGTTAAACAAATGGAAATATATTTGAGATTTGAGATTTAAAAAAAAAAAAAAAAAATGTTTTATTAGGATCACCATTAGCTAACGCCATAACGCTAGCTAATCTTCCTGGGGTCCAACATCAGTTAACAAGACATTACAAACCACAAATCAAGACTTCACAAACATTTAGCAAGTAGACAATACAGACAATTAAAATACCTGACAGGAAACACATTTAACATTCAGTTGATGCTTTCTATTTCCTGGTCTATCGCATTAGATATTATTTTTTTTCTTTTTTTCTTGAAGTTGGATTTACTTTTTGCCTGAGAAATATGGATTGGTAAAGAGTTCCATTCAGCTATGGCTCTATATAAAACTGTAGATTTAGGGCGATTTGTCCTTGGTTTAGGTTGTCTTGGCTGCCCTGAATTTGCCTGTCTGGTTTGGTGGTTTTGCGTGTTGCTAGTAACTTTCCTGAAAAATACTTTTTTTGTTGAAAAATGTAGCATTCCTAAAGAAAATCAGAAGACTGGATAGTAATTTGTTTTTAACATGAAGCCATGAGAGATTGTGATGCATTTGGATAGTATTCATACAGATAGAGCAATGAAGAGCTAATCTGGCAGCCGTTTTTAGCGATTTTTAGCTTTTTTATATCTTTCTTTTCTGTAGATGTCCATATAACTGGACAGTACTCTAAGTGTGATAGGACCAGGGATTGAATCACCTGATTCAGTGTGATAGATGTTACATACTCTGAACATTTTCTTGTAACAGCAATTCCCTTGCCCATCTTAATAACAATATTATCTATGTATTCTGACCATCATAAAGCTGTGTCCAACATGACGCCTAGTAGTTTTGTTTTTTTCTCTTGCTCTACATGCGTTCTATTCATCAACAAATTCAATTCGGGATCATCAGCAAGCATATATCTTGAACCAAATACAATACAATTCGTTTTAGAAATGTTCAACACCAATTTGTTCATATCAACCCAATCAGACACCATTCTTAGTTCACTGCTCAGTACATCTGTTAGCTCATTACATTCGGATGCTGCGCTATACATTGTAGTCATCAGCATACATGGCCACTCTTGCTTTGTTCATTACTAAAGGTAAATCATTAGTAAAAAGAGTAGAGAAGTGGTCCTAGGCAACTTCCTTGAGGAACACCACAGTGTAAATCTTTACTGTTTGAAAGCTACCATTAAGAACACTTTTTGCCTTATCCTGGATAGATGGCCTTCCATCCAGGATAGAGCTGCAGACTGAAAACCATAACATTTGAGTGGATTTAGTAACAGTTCATGATCAATTACATCAGAAGCAGCACTGAAATCTAGCAACACTGCACCAACTGACTTCCTGTCATCCATACTCTTTAACCAATCATCTGTCATTTGTGCTAAGGCCGTACTCGTAGAAGTACTCGTAGAATGCCCTTCTTTATATGCATGCAGGAAACTCGTTATCAGACCATTACGTGAGAAATAATCCTTGATTTGTACAGATAAATTGTTTTCAAATAATTTACATAACACACATATAGGACGACTATTAGGACCAGTGAATGCAGATTTTTTTATCCTTAGGTAGTGGAATAACCTTTGACTCTTCCCAGACTTCTGGGAACACCCCATACATCAAGCATTTATTAAAAATATGAGAGATTGGGGTAGATATTTGGTTAACTGTAACGCTAAGCAATTTGGCATCAAGATTATCTGTACCAGGTGACTTGACATCCAAAAGAGACAACAGCATCCTTTCTAACTTTTTCCTCTTGATGAAATTCAAACATGCATTGCCTTTTCCTTCATTATACAATCTTGTACAAGGGTATATGACATGAAGACATCAGTTGGAATCATAGCATTCCTCAACTTGTCCACTTTGCCTGTAAAATATTCATTAAAGTAGTTTGCGATGTCATGTGGTTTTGTAATAAATATACCCTCTGATTCAACAAAAGAGGCGGACATGTTCGAATTCCTACCCATAATAGTGTTCAACTTTCTCCACAGTTTTCCCCCATCACCCTTTACTTCATCAATTTGTGCTGATAGAATCCCTTCTTTCCTTTGTTTAGCTTGGTCACAAGATTTCTTAATTTACAATAACTTAGCTTATCAAACAGTGCACCAGATTTATCTGCTACTTTTTTGACATAACGTTGAGTCATTAAATTTCTCAGCTCATCATCAATCCATGGGGCACCGTTTGACCTCACGGTGCATTTCCTTAAAGGGGCATGCTTATCAGCTATACTCATAAATCAAATCAAATTGATTTATAAAGCCCTTCTTACATCAGCTGATATCTCAAAGTGCTGTACAGAAACCCAGCCTAAAACCCCAAACAGCAAGCAATGCAGGTGTAGAAGCACGGTGGCTTGGAAAAACTCCCTAGAAAGGCCAGAACCTAGGAAGAAACCTAGAGAGGAACCAGGCTATGAGGGTGGCCAGTCCTCTTCTGGCTGTGCCGGGTGGAGATTATAACAGAACATGGTCAAGATGTTCAAATGTTCATAGATGACCAGCAGGGTCAAATAATAATAATCACAGTGGTTGTCGAGGGTGCAACAGGTCAGCACCTCAGGAGTAAATGTCAGTTGGCTTTTCATAGCCGATCATTCAGAGTATTGCTACCGCTCCTGCTGTCTCTAGAGAGTTGAAAACAGCAGGCCTGGGACAGTTAGCACATCCGGTGAACATGTCAGGGTTCCATAGCCGCAGGCAGAACAGTTGAAACTGGAACAGCAGCACGGCCAGGTGGACTGGGGACAGCAAGGAGTCATCAGCCCATGTAGTCCTGAGGCATGGTCCTAGGGCTCAGGTCCTCCGAGAGACAGAGAGAGAATTAGAGGGAGCATACTTAAATTCACACAGAACACCGGATAAGACAGGAGAAATACTCCAGATATAACAGACTGACCCTAGCCCCCCGACACAAACTACTGCACCATAAATACTGGAGCCTGAGACAGGAGGGGTCGGGAGACACTGTGGCCCAATCCGACGATACCCCCGGACAGGGCCAAACAGGCAGGATATAACCCCACCCACTTTGCCAAAGCACAGCCCCCACACCATTAGAGGGATACTTCAACCACCAACTTACCATCCTGAGACAAGGCAGAGTATAGCCCACAAAGATCTCCGCCACGACACAACCCAAGGGGGGGGGCCCAACCCAATGAATAATTTCATAAACAAACTTAGTGACATTTCAGGATCATCCTTACTACACACTTCTAACCATTGCACATTCTTAATCTCATCCACAAATGAGTCCTGATTGAACCCTCTGTAGGACCTTCGGTAGATTACCTTAGGCAAAGCATCCACCCTTTGCCTTGATGACCGCTTTGCACATTCTTGGCATTCGCTCAACCAGCTTCATGAGGTAGTCACCTGGAATGCATTTCAATTAACAGGTTCACCTATTGTTAAAAGATAATTAGTGGAATTTCTTTCCTTAATGCGTTTGAGCCTATCAGTTGTGTTGTGACATGGTAGAGGTGGTATACAGAAGATAGCCCTATTTGGTAAAAGACCAAGTCCATATTATGGTAAGAACAGCTCAAATAAGCAAAGACATGAAAGTCAGTCAATCTGGAAAGTTTCAAGAAATTTGAATGTTTCTTCAAGTGCAGTTGCAAAAACCATCAAGCGCTATGATGAAATTGGTTCTCACGAGGATCGCCACAGGAAAGGAAGACCCAGAGTTACCTCTGATGCAAAGGATGAATTCAGCCACATAAATTGCAGCCCAAAGAAATGCTTCAGAGTTCAAGGAACAGACACATCTCAACATCAACTGTTCAAAGGAGACTGCATGAATCAGGCCTTCGTGGTCGAATTGCTGCAAAGAAACCACTACTTAAGGACACCAATAAGAAGAAGAGACTTGCTTGGGCCAAGAAACATGAGCAATGGACATTAGACCGGTGGAAATCTGTCCTTTTGAGTCCAAATTTGAGATTTTTGGTTCCAACCTCTTTGTGAAACAGATGATCTCCGCATGTGTGGTTCCCACTGTGAAGCATGGAGGAGGAGATGTGATGGTGTGGGGATGCTTTGCTGGTGACATGGTCAATGATTTATTTAGAATTCTAGGCATACATAACCAGCATGGCTACCACAGCATTCTGCAGCGATACGCCATCCCATCTGGTTTGGGCTTAGTGGGACTATCATTTGTTTTTCATCAGGACAATGACCCAACACACCTCCAGGCTGTGTAAGGGCTATCTGACCAAGAAGGAGAGTTATGGAGTGCTGCATCAGATGACCTGGCCTCCACAATCACCCAACCTTAACCCAATTGAGATGGTTTGGGATGATTTGGACCGCTGAGTGAACGAAAAGCAGCAAACAAGTGCTCAGCATATGTGGGAACTCCTTCAAGACTGTTGGAAAAGCATTTGAGGTGAACCTGGTTGAGAAAATGCCGAGAGTGTGCAAAGCTGTCATCAAGGCAAAGGGTGGCTACTTTGAAGAATCTCAAATATAAAATATATTTTGATTTGTTTAACGTTTTTTTTTGGTTACTACATGATTCTATATGTGTTATTTCATAGTTTTGATGTCTTCACTATTATTCTACAATGTAGAAAATAGGAACAATACATGTATTTATTTTTTGCCAATTTAGTCCATGTGCTTTGATCGGAGCACTCCTGTCAATGTTGAGTAAGGACGTGCACCTGATTACGCTAGAAGTAGGCCTATAGGCTACCTGGCCTGCGCGCAAATGTAGGCATATAAATGTGATCTGATAGTATTTCTGATTGGCTTAACGCCCCATCACTAATGAGCTGTGGAGCTTCTCAATGTTTTCTTCACCTCAAACAGCAAGCAAATAAGTCTGTTTTTACATCCGTTGAGAAGGACAATTGTTCCTCAATGTATTTAAAAAATCTTTCCAGCTTTCTCCCTTTCGATAACCACTTAGCGTGAAAGGGGAAAATGTCATGCTCTAATCCAGTGGAAATGTCATAAAGTCGGCCTACCTGATTACTTATCCAGTGAGCTCGGGACAGACATAGCCTACAGCTGTGTCTGTCCAGAGCTCACTGGAGCAGGAAACTCTGAGGGCTCAGAATATATTATACAATGTTTCAAGTTTCTTAGCACAGCTTCAGGTTGGACCCAAGTTAATAGTTGTTACAATGTTTCAAGTTCATTGCAGACAGGCCATGCGTAGCCAATGGGATTCATGATATTTATTTTTATCAGGATATGTTCTACCTTCAGGCTGCATGTTTTTGTTTGTTGGCTTCATAGGTAATTTTTTTACGTCGTTGGCATTGGCAATTTTAGGTTTGTATAACTTTCATTTAGATTTGGATAGAATTTAGTTTTACCACGACAATGTTTTTGCGATACGACAATGTTATTATAAATGAAATGAAACTGTTCCACGAAAATGTGCATATCAAAACCATAACTGGCAGGCAAGATCAGTAGAAATGGTAAGATAAATTGGAATTCCAAATAAGAAAGGTTGCCGACTCCTCATGTAGCCTATTACCGGCAACTTCAGGAGAGTAACTGCAGTATCTGCCAAGCCAGTAGGAGTGGGAGTTTTTTTCTTTTGGTTATCTTGATCTTTGGTTCCCTCTTGAGTCATTGGAGTCTTATTTCATCAAACAGTGTGCATGCTCAGTGCATGAATAGTTGATTTTATTAAAACGCATAAACTCAGCAAAAAAATATACCTTTTTCAGGACCCTGTCTTTCAAAGATAATTTGTAAAAATCCAAATAACTTCACAGATCTTCATTGTAAAGGGTTTAAACAATGTTACCCATGCTTGTTCAATGAACCATAAACAATTAATGAACATGCACCTGTGGAACGGTCGTTAAGACACTAACAGCTTACATACGGAAGGTTACAGTTATGAAAACTTAGGACACTAAAGAGGCCTTTCTGACTCTGAAAAACACCAAAAGAAAGATTCCCAGGGTCATGCTCATCTGCGTGAACGTGCCTTAGGCATGTGCAAGAAGGCATGAGGACTACAAATGTGGCCAGGGCAATAAATTGCAATGTCTGTACTGTGATACGCCTAAGACAGCGCTACAGGGAGACAGAACGGATAGCTGATCGTCCTCGCAGTGTCAGACCATGTGTAACAACACCTGCACAGGATCGGTACATCCGAACATCACACCTGCGGGACAGGTACAGGATGGCAACAACTGCCCGAGTTACACCAGGAACGCACAATCCCTCCATCAGTGCTCAGACTGTCCGCAATAGGCTGAGAGAGGCTGGACTGAGGGCTTGTAGGCCTGTTGTAAGGCAGGTCCTCACCAGACATCACCGGCAACAATGTCGCCTATGGGCACAAACCCACCGTCGCTGAACCAGACAGGACTGGCAAAAAGTGCTGACGAGACAGGGTTTTGTCTCACCAGGGGTGATGGTCGGATTCGTGTTTATCGTCGAAGGAATGAGCGTTACACCGAGGCCTGTACTCTGGAGCGGGATCGATTTGGAGGTGGAGGGTCCGTCATGGTCTGGGGCGTTGTGTCACAGCATCATCGGACTGAGCTTGTTGTCATTGCATGCAAATCTCAACGCTGTGCGTTACAGGGAAGACATCATCCTCCCTCATGTGGTACCCTTCCTGCAGGCTCAACCCTACATGCTCGTTCTGTGCACGATTTCCTGCAGGACAGGAAGGTCAGTGTTCTGCCATGGCCAGCGAAGTGCCCGGATCTCAATCCAATTGAGCACATCTGGGACCTGTTGGATCGGAGGGTGAGGGCTAGGGCCATCCCCCCCCCCAGAAATGTCCGGGAACTTGCAGGTGCCTTGGTGGAAGAGTGGGGTAACATCTCACAGCAAGAACTGGCAAATCTGGTGCAGTCCAAGAGGAGGAGATGCACTGCAGTACTTAATGCAGCTGGTGGCCACACCAGATACTGACTGTTACTTTTGATTTTGACCCCCCCTTTATTCTTTCACATTATTCCATTTCTGTTAGTGTGGAACTTGTTCAGTTTGTGTCTCAGTTGTTGAATCTTATGTTCATACAAATATTTACACGTGTTAAGTTTGCTGAAAATAAACGCAGTTTACAGTGAGAGGACGTTTCTTTTTTTTGCTGAGTTTATATGGAAAAATGCTCGTTTTCACATTTCTACCGTTCGATTGGTCAAAAGAACAGACGGCTTTCGGTCAACCAAGCTTTCTTTTGGGCGGGGACAGCCCTATTATAATCATATAATTAAATGGAATAGAACAGTCATTTAATTTATCTTTGAGTATAATGCTGTGACAGTGGTTGTCAGTGTCCCTTTTTCCCCTGTGTAGGTCGGAGGTGGGCATCCTGACCTCCACAGCTCTGCTGAACAGGATCATCCGCCAGGTGACCTCAGAGGCCCTGCTGCAGGAGATGGTCTACTTCCTGCTGGGGGACCAGAGACCCTCTCCACCATTGCACAGAACCCCCTCCGACACAGACTCATCGAGCTCTGTGACCACCTGTCAGACGAGGTACAGTGCCTAGTGAAAGACAGTTGTCACATTTTGCTGCCTAATATTTAAATCTAAAAAGGGATTACGTAAGTTTTTTTCCTACTGATCTATACAATCTACTTCACATATTTGTATCATGTAGAATGGCGCAGGAGAGGATAGCTGATGTTTTACATGCTCCTAACCAACTGTGCTATTTTGTTAGTTTTTTTGCGTTGTTTGTAACTTTATTTTAAACTTATTTTGTACATAATGTTGCTGCTACCGTCTCTTATGACGAAAATTACTTCTGGACATCAGAACAGCGATTATTCACCTCGAACTGGAAGAAGATTTTTCCTTTAACACGTCCGTGTCCGATGCGAAGGATATACTGCTTTCTCAGGTACAGGCCCAAATCCCTGTCATTTGTCTGACGAAAAGATGGAGAAAAAGGGGGCGGAGGTCGGGCTGCCTTCTGAGAATTCGGAGACGAGCGAGTTAACTCTCACTGCCATCTGTTCTGTTGGCCAACGTGCAATCATTGGAAAATAAAATTGATGACCTTAAGATCAAGATTATCCTACCAACGGGACATTAAAAACTGTAATATCTTATGTTTCACCAAGTCGTGGCTGAACGACGAAACCGATAATATAGAGCTGGCAGGATTTTCCATGCACCGGCAGGACAGAGAAGCTACATCTGGTAAGACTAGGGGTGGGGGGGTGTCTATTTGTCAATAACAGCTGGTGCGCAATGTCTAATATTAAAGAAGTCTCGATGTATTGCTCCCCTGAGGGTAGAGTACCTTATGATAAGCTGTAGACCACACTATCTACCAAGAGAGTTCTCATCTATATTATTCGAGCCGTCTATTTACCACCACAGACCGATGCTGGCACTAAGACCGCACTCAACCAATTCTATAAGGCCATAAGCAAACAAGAAAATGCTCATCCAGAAGTGGCGCTCCTAGTGGCCGAGGACTTTAATGCAGGCAAACTTAAATCTGTTTGACCTAATTTCTACCAGCATGTCACATGTACAACCAGAGGGGAAAAAACTATAGACCACCTTTACTCCACATACAGAGATGCATATAAAGCTCTCCCCCGCCCTCCATTTGGCAAATCTGACCATAATTCTATCCTCTTGATTCCAGGCTTACAAGCAAAAACTAAAGCAGGAAGTACCAGTGACTCACTCAATACGGAAGTGGTCAGATGACGTGGATGCTACGCTACAGGACTGTTTTGCTAGCACAGACTAGAATATGTTCCCGGATTCATCCAATGGCATTGAGGAGTATACCACCTCAGTCACCGGATCATCAATAAGTGCATTGACGATGTCGTCCCCACAGTGACTGTACGTACATATCCCAACCAGAAACCATGGATTACAGGCAACATCCGCATCGAGCTAAAGGCAAGAGCGGCAATTAATCTGGGACACTTATAAGAAATCCCGCTCTGCCCTCTGACGAACCATCAAACAAGCAAAGCATCAATACAGGATTAAGATTGAATCATACTATACCGGCTCTGACGCTTGTCAGATGTGGCAGGGCTTGAAAACTGCGACCTGGCCAAGTTTGTCAACTGCGACCTGGCCAAGATAAAGCAAAGCAGTGCGACAAAAACAACAACACAGAGTTACACATAAACAAACGTACAGTCAATAACATAATATTACCAGGACGTGTACTCAAAAGCATGAGTGGACCAACTGGCATGTGTCTTTGCTGTCATTTTCAACCTCTCTCTGACCGAGTTTGTAATACCTACATGTTTCAAGCAGACCACCATAGTCCCTGTGCCCAAGGAAAGGAATGTAACCTGCCTAAATGATTACCGCTCCGTAGCACTCATGTCGGTAGCCATAAAGTGCTTTGAAAGGCTGATCATGGCTCACATCAACAGCATCCTCCCGGATTCCCTAGAATCACTCTAATTCGCATACCGCCCCAACATATCCACAGATGTCTCAATCGCACTCCACACTGCCCTTTCCCACCTGGACAAAAGGAACACCTATGTGAGAATGCTGTTCATTGACTACAGCTCAGCGTTCAACACCATGGTGCCAACGAAGCTCATCACTAAGCTAAGGACTCTGGGACTAAACACCTCCCTCTGCAACTGGATCTTGGACTTCCTGACGGGCCGCCCCCCCCAGGTGGTAAGGGTAGGCAACAACACGTCTGCCACGCTGATCCTCAACTCTGGGCCCCTCAGGAGTGTGTTCTTAGTCCCTTCCTGTACTCCCTGTTAATCCACGACTGCGTGGCCATACACAACACCAACACCATCATTAAGTTTGCTGACAACATAACAGTAGTAGGCCTGATCACCGACAACGATGAGACAGCCTATAGGGAGGAGGTCAGAGAACTGGCAGTGTGGTGCCAGGACAACAACCTCTCCCTCAATGTGAGCAAGACAAAGGAGCTGATCTTGGGCTACAGAAAAATGCGGGCCGAACAGGCCCCCATTAACATCGACGGGGCTGTAGTGGAGCGGGTCGAGAGTTTTCAAGTTTCTTGGTGTCCACATCACTAACAAACTATCAATGTCCAAACACACCAAGACAGTCGTGAAGAGGGCATGACAACACATTTTTCCCCTCAGGAAAGAAAGATTTGGCATGGGTCCCCAGATCCTCAACAAGTTCTAAATATTTATTTAGGTGATAAATATTTTCTTAAACTCTTTCTTGAACTGCACTGTTGGTTAAGGGCTTGTAAGTAAGCATTTCACGCTAAGGTTGTATTCGGCACATGTGACAAAGTTTGATTTGACATATTTCAAAGTCAAATTCACATTAGAATTAATTAATTAAAAATAGAAAACGAAGATGTCTGAATTGCATATGTCTTCACACCCCAGAGTTTAATACTTGTTTGAAGCACCTTTTGCAGCAATTATAGTTGTGAATCGTGTTGAAAAAGATTTCACCAACTTTGCACAACTCTTGGAGCAACATATATCCATTGTTTTTGACAGAATTGCTCAAGGTCAGTCAATTTGGTTGGGGATCATTAATCAACATCAGTATTTAAAGTCTTATTGAACAGATTTATGTCAACACTGAGTGACACTGGACCAATCAGGGACCCTCAACACCTCTTGGAACGCCATTCTGGTGTGTCTTTAGTCTTAAAATGTGCATACTTGTATTTTTCAGTGAAACAATTATCTCCTTACCATACTCAAAGGGATATTCAGTGTCTTGGAATTATTTTGTAACCTCCCCTGACATGTGCATGCCTAAAAATGTATCACTAACATGTTTTAAAAGCATTGGTGGCTCTGAGGTTGAATTATTGTTTGAAAGACAGAGGACGTTTTTATTGAATCATCATAACCACTACTTGGTGTCTTCGGAAAGTATTCAGACCCTTTGACTTTTTCCACATTTTGTTATGTTACAACCTTATTAAAAAATGGATTAAAAAAGTAATAAAATAAAGAAATCCTTAGCAATCTACACGCAATACCCCATAATGACAAAGTGTAAAACAGAAATACTTATTTACATAAGTATTCAGACCCTGCTATGAGACTCGAAATTGAGCTCAGGTGCATCCTGTTTCCATTGATCATCCTTGATGTTTCTATAACTTGATTGGAGTCCACCTGTGGTAAATTCAATTGATTGGACATGATTTGGAAAGGCACAAACCTGTCTATATAAGGTCCCACAGTTGTTAGTGCATGTCAGAGCAAAACCAAGCCATGAGGTCGAACGATTTGTTCATAGAGCTCCGAGACAGGATCGTGTCAAGGCACAGATCTGGGGAAGGGTACCCAAACATTTCTGCTGCGTTGAAGGTCCCCAAGGACACAGTGGCCTCCATCGTTCTTAAATGGATGAAGTTTAAAACCACCAAGACTCTTCCTACAGCTGGCCGCCCAGCCAAACTGAGCAATCGGTTGAGAAGGGCCTTGGTCAGGGAGGTGATCAAGAACCCAATGGTCAGTCTGACAGAGCTCTAGAGTTCCTCTGTGGAGATGGGAGAACCTTCGAGAAGGACAACCATCTCTGCAGCAGTCCACCAATCAGGCCTTTATGGTAGAGTGGCCAGATGGAAGCCACTCCTCAGTAAAAGGCACATGACAGCCCACTTGGAGTTTGCCAAAGGGCACCTAAAGGACTCAGACCATGAGAAACAAGATTCTCTGGTCTGATGAAACCAAGATTGAACTCTTTTGCCTGAAGGCCAAGCGTCACATCTACAGCAAGCCTGTTACCATCCCTACGGTGAAGCATGGTGGTGGCAGCACCATGCTGTGGGGATGTTTTTCAGCAGCAGGTACTGGGAGACTAGTCAGGTTCGAGGGAAAGATGAATGGAGCAAAGTAGAGAGATCCTTGATGAAAACCTGCTCCAGAGCGCTCAGGACATCATACTGGGATGAAGGTTCACCTTCCAACAGGACAACGACCCTGAGCACACAGCCAAGACAAAGCAGGAGTGGCTTCGAGACAAGTCTCTGAATGTCCTTGAGTGGCATAGCCAGAGCCCGGACTTGAATCTGATCAAACATCTCAGGAGAGACCTGAAAATAGCTGTGCAGCAACACTCCCCATCCAACCTGACAGAGCTTGAGCGTATCTGCAGAGAGAAATGGGATAAACTACGCAAATACAGGTGTGCCAAGTTTGTAGTGTCAAAACCAAGAAGACTCGATGCTGTAATCACTGCCGAAGGTGCTTCAACAAAATACTGAGTAAAGAGTCTGAATTCTCATAAATATATTTAGATTTTGAATTTTTTCATTTGTATTTACATTTGCAAAAATGTCTAAACCTGTTTTTGCTTTGGCATTATGGGGTAGATTGATGTGTAGATTGATGAGGCGGGAAAAACTATTGAATCAATTTTAGAATGGCTGTAAAGAGCTGTAACGTTAACAAAATGTGGAAAAAGTCACTGTATATAGGCTTAGTGCTTATAAATATTTGCTCCTTAACTTGTTTAGATGTGCCACAGCAAGGGGTGTAAAGACTTTTTATTTATTATATTTCAGCAAATTTCTAGATTTTTTTCTTACACTTTGAAATGCCTAGATCATGTGTAGACCGTGATACACAAACTCTGGTGGTTGGGTTGTACATAGGACATATGTACTGCCTTTTCAGTGCGATGCTGCTGAAGTAGAGAAGAAAGTTTGGACCAGTGCTTGAGTCTGGTCTAGTGGTAGCGCTGCCGACTCCAGACTATATATATCCCTTCAGGTGACAATGGTTTGAGCATAGAATAATATAATCTCTATGGGTTTGAGCCCCATCTCTGCCACTTTCATATCTGTGCCCCTCTGCCTTGTGTATATCCCATTATTAAGAAAAAAATACAGTTTGGGCTTCCCACTTATAGCGTAGCTCCTTGAGGCTTTTCATTAAACAGGAGAAAACCTAATCTCATTGCCTTGAACCATATTTCTCACAGATCAGCATCATGACTTTGCGGTTGTTTGAGCACCTAATCCAGAAACCCAACCAGCACATCCTCCACAGCTTGGTGCTACGCAGCCTGGAGGAGAGGAACTACCTGGAGAACAAGCCCCAGGAGAAGGAACCCCTGGAGAATAGCCAGCCCCATGACACTGTGTAAGGGATCCATCCAACGAGACTATCCTCAGAGCTGGCTACATGAGCGCTGGGGGTCTAACTATCTAACTGCATTTATAGAAGCACATTTATTTATAGAAGCAAAATTAATAAAAAGTGTATTTGTTCCTTCTGCCACAATACACAATACTTCACAGAATGTTTTTTTGTTGTGCTGTCCATAACTTGGAACCATGAATAAAATGGCAATGCACTACAACAACCACAAAAAAAATGTAAATGAATACCATCATAGTGACTTGAGCATAGACGTCATGGAATGTGAATATGTGAAATTAATGTGCATGGTTCCTCAGTATGTTGAGGCCTAGTCCCTCGGAACAGATGAAACATTAGCTGGCCTGGCCAGTGCACGTGATATTTGGTTCTGGGTGCCGAGATTAGTTTGGCCCGCTAATGAAAATGTCATGGAATATCACTCCTTAGTGAATTATGGCAACAACAAAAAAATTAATCGGTTAACAAAATGACTAATAAGAGAGACTGCATCTCTCTGTGTGATCCACTGTCTTTTTGAATTAGAAAATACATTACCCATGCCTAGTATACAAACATTAGGTTGAAATTACCAATAAGGTGAAAGCATATTGTCAGAAACTCCTCCTTTTTATATAAGATAGTTACCAATTTTACATCCCTAAGCTAAATGTAGCCAATATCCTTAGTGTAAAATGTCATGTTTTTTTTATAGTGAATGTGTAAACTGAGTGTTTTGTTGTCTTTTTCAGAGACCTTGAAGAGGACCCTTTGTTCGGGGACGACCTCTCTGCCAACAACAGGTTGTCCAGGCCTGATTGGTTGAGCAACTCCTCGACACTTAGCCCTGACCATGATAAGCCTGATGGGAAGACTGAGGTCCACAAGATTGTAAACAGGTCCATAATTTCCTATGTAACATGGGCCTCATCTTGTTATATATTTAAAACTATTTTTAGCAAGTGTTTTACAGGCATCATATAACCTTATTCAGTTTTAAATGTGTTCACTTCAGTTTCCTGTGTTTGGTGCCTGATGAGGCCAAATCCTCATCTCATGTGGAGGGAACTGGTTATGACACATACCTAAGAGATGCACACAGACAGGTGAGTTCTCTCCAGGTCCCTCATGTTTCCTAGCTTTCACTTATTCACTGAACTCAATAGACATCTGGGTTGTGTACATTAGCGTACACCGTTGGAAACCGTTTTGCACATGTTTCTAATTGTTCAGATTGTATCTGCCCATGTCACTTGGCTTTGGACTGTTGGCTTCTGATTCGAGCCTAATGAACACTGCCCTGGATCTCTGATTTGTAACTAACACTGAAAGGATAATGCCGGAGAAGGCAGACGTTTTACGTGTCCCCAAACGATTGTGTTTTTTTGTTTGTTTATTTGCGTTGTTTGTAACTTAAAAAAAATATATATATTTTGTACATAATGTTGCCGCTACTGTCTCTTATGACCGAAAATAACTTCTGGCCATCAGGACTGCGATTACTCTCCACGAACTGGCAGAATCCTTTAACGAGTCTGACGAGCCCGACGCGAAAGATATACTGCTTTCTCGGGAACAGGCCCAGATCCTCAGGCCCAGCTAAGAACCCTAGGACTAAACACCTCCCTCTGCAACTGGATCCTGGACTTCCTGACGGGCTGCCCCCAGGTGGTAAGGGTAGTTAACAACACTTCCGCCACACTGATCCTCAACACAGGGGCCCCTCAGGGGCGCGTGCTCAGTCCCCTCCTGTACTCCCTGTTCACTCATAACTGCACGGCCAGTTACAACTCCAACACCATTATTACATTTGCCGGTGACACAACTGTGGTCCGATCACTGACAACGACGAGACAGCCTATAGGGAGGAGGTCAGAGACCTAGCCAGGCCAACAACCTCTCCCTCAACATGATCAAGACAAAAGAGATGATTGTGGACTACAGGAAAAAGAGGACCAAGCACGCCCCCATTCTCATCGACAGCTGCAGTGGAGCAGGTTGAGAGCTTCAAGTTCCTTGGTGTCCACATCACCAACAAACTAACATGGTCCAAGCACACCAAGACAGTCGTGAAGAGGGCACGACAATACCTATTCCCCCTCAGTAGACTGAAAAGATTTGGCATGGGTCCTCAGATCCTCAAACGGTTCTACAGCTGCACCATCGAGAGCATCCTGACTGGTTGCATCACTGCCTGGTATGGCAACTGCTCAGCCTCCGACCGCCTCGCACTACAGAGGGTAGTGCAAACGGCCCAGTACATCACTGGGGCCAAGCTTCCTGCCATCCAGGACTTCTATAGCAGGCGGTGTCAGAGGAAGGCCCTAAAAATTGTCAAAGACCCCAGCCACCCTAGTCATAGACTGTCCTCTCTGCTACCGCACAGCAAGCTGTACCGGAGCGCGAAGTCTACGTCCAAGAGGCTTCTAAACAGCTTCTACCCCCAAGCTATAAGACTCCTGAACACCAAATCAAATGGCTACCCAGACTATTTGCATTGCCCCCCCCGCCTTTACACCGCTGCTACTCTGTTGTTATCATCTATGCATGGTCACTTTAATAACTTTACCTACATGTACGTATTACCTCAAATAACCGGTGCACCCGCATGTTGACTGTACCGGTACTCCCCTGAATATAGTTTTGCTATTGTTATTTTACTGCTGATCTTTAACTACTTGTCACTTTTATTTCTTATTCTTATCCATATTTTTTTTAAACTGCATTGTTGGTTAGAGGCTCGTAAGTAAGCATTTCATTGTAAGCTCTTCGCTCCGATCCAGACATCAAAACGTAATTCAACATTATTCAACAATTTATTGAACTTAGTAGGAAACTCAGTGTATTGAACCAAGTTAATCATAAGACATGAACAAAATGCGTCAGTGATTTGTATTTTCCTGCAACTTCAGGAATGCCCGTCTGTATGTGTGTGGTGCACGCGTATGTCGTTAGCGATGATGCTATGATGAACTTCTTCTGGTAGAGATGGAAAGGCTTTCCATAAAACCTTCTCAATTAAATGTAACCTGCAAAGTTGTCTGCCTACCTGGTGTCACGACATGGCCCTTTGGGTTGTATATCATTGCTCCCCCTCTCGAATGAGCGGTCATTCATGTGCAAAGTATTAGCATTTCAATGGATATAATTATCAACTGTGTTTAGTGAATCCATTTGGTCTTTCCCGCTCTTTCTCAGTCCCCACCCCTTTCCTTTGTCTACCAAGCCATCATATCGGCTTCGTCCGCTAGGGAATTTTTCTTTGCATCATGTAATAATCCAAATAGCTACTGTTTGTTTGTAATTCTGTGTGATTATTTAGTTATTTAGTAAAGCCAATTTGTATATCGCTGATTCATGATTTAGTGTTTGTTTGTAATTCTGTGTGATTATTTTGTTATTTAGTAAAGCCAATTTGTATATCGCTGATTCATGATTTAGGCTAGGGTTTGTGCAGATATCCAAGGGTTTGCAACGTTCAGTAATGAGAACTGATGAGGTAATAATAATACATTAATGAGAATGACTAATCGATAAGATAAAATATCTGAGAAGTTATATTCGGGAAATTGACACTATATAAAGAAATTTCCGTGGTGCCCCGACTTCCTAGTTAATTAAAGTTTACATGATTTAGTTTAATCACGTAATAATAATTACACGTAGAATTGATTTGATAAAATAAGTCTTCACATTTAATGATAGTTCAGACAAGACACTGGCATAATGATATCATGATAATTTGCATTAATCCTGTGGCCATTTGTTTAGCAAACTCTGCAATCACGTGAGCGCTACAGAAACATCATTAATCAAACAAGGTCTCTTGCTGGTGCACACTTGCATTAAATGGTCACTACACCCAAAAAGCAAAATTTCTTTGATTTTTCCCAGACCTCAGAAGTGGTCTCCTGATGTAGTTTAAGCATTGTTATGGACTTTTTATTAACCCTTTCCACTCACAGCCCTTGTCATTTTTCATTGATAAGTGCCTAAATTGGAACGCATTGGCTGTACAGTAACATGCTATACATGACATCAGAGCTCAGGTTCTCCGCTTCACAGCGCTGGATGGGTTTGGACTGAAAGCTGTTATAAACTTGAGTACAGCACGTGACAAGAAGATTCCCCCATCCCTCCCGCTAATTGGTCTACTTTTGCACATTTGTTGTTGTCTGAGTGAGGGAAATGCTGTAAATCGATAGGGTCGATGTGTTCTGAGAGATTGAGCATTATAATAAATACCACTTTGATGTCATACAAGCAAACCACACACCCATGAGTCCAAATGTCCACTTCACATTTCCATATTTGAAAACTCATGTCATTTACACTATCAACCTTTATGATCGCCATGTTTGATCCACAGTTACAAGGATGACTTGCGTTATACCCTTGATTGTCCTGAACAGAATGAGCCTATGTTTGTTATATTGTGAAGAAAATTTGCCGTGGAACATGCACTTGATTGCACTCATGACTCAATTCTATGCGCACCAAAATTACAATCTTTAGTGCCTTTAGTGCCTTTTGAAAGCCTAATACTGCAAGATTGTATGTTATAACTTAGCTAGCCATGTTTGTAATAGAATACGTTTTCAAATTATGCCCACCTGACCCAGATTGCGATTTATAATAGAACGTTTTTGGATTGCGTAAAAACAACAACAGTAATTGTAAGTGTGCTTGCTTCAGTTCCTCAATGGCAAAGCTAGGAGAGTTCAAAAAGCACCTTTTATAGTTGAAGGCTCTTTCCTTGTGAGACCATATGCTGACACATGCACATTTGTGGCCTGCTGGAGGTCATTTTGCAGGGCTCTGGCAGTGCTCCTCCTGCTCAAAGGCGGAGGTAGCGGTCCTGCTGCTGGGTTGTTGCCCTCCTACGGCCTCCTCCACATCTCCTTATGTACTGGCCTGTCTCCTGGTAGCGCCTCCATGCTCTGGACACTACGCTGACAGACACAGCAAACCTTCTTGCCACAGCTCGCATTGATGTGCCATCCTGGATGAGCTGCACTACCTGAGCCACTTGTGTGGGTTGTAGACTCCGTCTCATGCTACCACTAGAGTGAGAGCACCGCCAGCATTCAAAAGTGACCAAAACATCAGCCAGGAAGCATAGGAACTGAGAAGTGGTCTGTGGTCACCACCTGCAGAATCACTCCTTTATTGGGGGTGCCTTGCTAATTGCCTATAATTTCCACCTTTTGTCTATACCATTTGCACAACAGCATGTGAAATTTATTGTCAATCAGTGTTGCTTCCTAAGTGGACAGTTTGATTTCACAGAAGTGTGATTGACTTGGAGTTACATTGTGTTGTTTAAGTGTTCCCTTTATTTTTTTGAGCAGTGTATAACAATAGCCTAATTGTCAACCCAAAATGCATGACCACTGGATTAGGTTGCACATGAAAATATATCTCAGCAGTCTATTACACTTATTAATAAAGCACTGTGAATGACTTTATAAGATGATACAAAAAAAAATCTATTGTGTGATGCCGTGGGAAGAAATGTTTGCAACCAAATCATGGGCTTGTGCCGAAAACTGAAAAACTTAGGGGACAATGTTAGTTTGAAGCCCTGTTGTCTACCCAATGTTATACTCAACATTTTATCATTGTCCTCATCTCTTTCAGTTCAGGGACTACTGTGGGATATGTCAGAGATGGGACTGGCGCGGCACCCCCAAAGCCCTAGATAAGTGTAACCTGGACAGTCCGTTCTTTGAGGGCCACTTCCTTAAAGTCCTCTTCGACAGGATGGGCCGTATTTTGGATCAGGTGAGTTTGAAGTAAGGAAAGATCTCAGAGGGATGTTTTCCCGGACACAGTTTTAGTGTAGTCCTAGACTAAAATATCCTGTTCATTGAAAGTGCTTCTTAGTCCAAGACTCTAAGAAGCACTTTAATCTCTGTCAGGGAAACCGGCTCAGAATGTTCAACCGGGGCATCAATTGGATTAAACACTTAAATCTGCTTTGTGAGTTTAGCGATATTGTGGTGTCTAGATCTACATTCACTTAGGTGTACCTGAGCTCACTGACTGTCCCTTCTCTGTCCTCCAGCCTTATGATGTGAACCTGCAGGTGACGTCAGTGCTGTCCAAGCTGTCTCTGTTACCCCACCCACACATGCATGAGTCCTTGCTGGATCCCTACATCAACCTGGGCCCTGGCTGCAGGTCCCTCTTTTCTGTCATTGTCAGGGTATGTTGAGGAATCAACATGAGCAGATTCTCAGATACCCAGTATTGATCTATCTTGAATTGATATTGAAGTGATTGTAGGAAGGTTGTTAAAGGGGCAATCTGTAGTTGCTGCGTCCATTTTTGGATGTGTGTGTAAACTCAGCAAACAAAGAAAGGTCCTCTCACTGTCAACTGTGTTTATTTCCAGCAAACTTAACGTGTAAATATTTGTATGAACTTAACAAGATTCAACAACTGAGACATAAACTGAACAAGTTCCACAGAAATGGAATAATGTGTCCCTGAACAAAGGGGGGGTCAAAATCTAAAGTAACAGTCAGTATTTGGTGTGGCCACCAGCTGCATTAAGTACTGCAGTGCATCTCCTCATGGACTGCACCATATTTGCCAGTTCTTGCTGTGAGATGTTACCCCACTCTTCCACCAAGGCACCTGCAAGTTCCCATTCTGGGGGGAATGGCCCTAGCCCTCACCTTCTGATCCAGCAGGTTCCAGACGGGCTCAATGGGGTTGAGATCCGGGCTCTTCGCTGGCCATGGCAGAACGCAGGAAATCATGCACATAACGAGCAGTATGGCTGGTGGTATTGTCATGCTGGAGGGTCATGTCAGGATGAGCCTGCAGGAAGGGTACCACATGAGGGAGGAGGATGTCTTCCCTGTAACGCACAGCATTGAGATTTGCCTGCAATGACAACAAGCTCAGTCCGATGATGCCGTGACACACCGCCCCAGACCATGACGGACCCTCCACCTCCAAATCGATCCCGCTCCAGAGTACAGGCCTCGATGTAACACTCATTCCGTCGACGATAAACGCGAATCCGACCATCACCCCTGGTGAGACAAAACCGCAACTCCTCAGTGAAGAGCACTTTTTGCCAGTCCTGTCTGGTTCAGCGACGGTGGGTTTGTGCCCATAGGGCGACGTTGTTGCCGGTGATGTCTGGTGAGGACCTGCCTTACAACAGGCCTACAAGCCCTCAGTCCAGCCTCTCTCAGCCTATTGCGGACAGTCTGAGCATTGATGGAGGGATTGTGCGTTCCTGGTGTAACTCGGGCAGTTGTTGCCGTCCTGTACCTGTCCCGCAGGTGTGATGTTCGGATGTACCAATCCTGTGCAGGTGTTGTTACACGTGGTCTGACACTGCGAGGACGATCGGCTATCCGTCCTGTCTCCCTGTAGCACTATCTTAGGCGTCTCACAGTATGTACGGACATTGCAATTTATTGCCCTGGCCACATCTGCAGTCCTCATGACTCCTTGCAGCATGCCTAAGGCACGTTCACGCAGATGAGCAGGGACCCTGGGAACTTTTCTTTAGATGTTTTTCAGAGTCAGTAGAAAGGCCTCTTTAGTGTCCTAAGTTTTGATAACTGTGACCTTAATTGTCTACCGTCTGCTGTTTGGGTCTTAACGACTGTTCCATAGCTGCATGTTCATTAATTGTTTGTGGTTCATTGAACAAGCATGGGAAACAGTGTTTAAACCCTTTACAATGAAGATCTGTGAAGTTATTTGGATTTTTATGAATTGTCTTTGAAAGACAGGGTCCTGAAAAAGGGGCTTTTCTTTTTTTGCTGAGTTTATTTACCACTTGGATCCTGTTTCAGTAATAATGAAATCAGACCTTGTTAAGTGTCTGATAATCTACCATTTTATATAGGAATGGTTCAAACGTGCTGATAACGATCCTCTGAGTATATCAAGGTTTGGTATACCTCCACTGGTATGCCATCCAGCCCTGGAGTTTTCCTAGACTTGAAGGCTTTAATTGCATAATAATGCATCATTTTACATTATTAATAGTAAAAGAAAGCCATACAATTAGCTTTGGTTAGTGGAGATGGAGGAAAATGAAACGAAAACATGCTTAAAGTACTTCCTCTTTCAAAATATTGTTTGGTGAATCATGGGTTACTCCATCATTTGTAGCAAGTTGCAGTAAATTATTTTTGGTGTAATTTCTATGTTGAAGATTTTTTTAAATATACGGTGCTTTTTCCACACATTCCATCCAGTTCGCCTTATTTTTATAATATATTAGCCTCAATTTATTTTTTGTTTTTCCTTTAACTTATTCTGAGCCTTTATGGTGCAGTTTTTATTGCTATCTATCTGTACTATTAGTCCTTCCATTTCTTTTGTTAATATGGACTCTTTTGACCTAAATTGCTTTTGTTTTAGAGATGAGTACCTCTAAAGGCACATTTTAAAAGTGTCCCATACAATAAGGGGATCTGCTGTACGTATGCTATGTCGGAAAAAGTCTGTTATAAATTCCTCTGTCCTAGTTAAAAACAAGTTATCATCCAGTAGACTGATTAAATTTCCAATATCCTTGCCCATGTGGAAATTCTGTAAGAATAATATATATGCCAATTATGTGATGGTCTGACCTCATTCTGTCCCCTATCAACACTTTTTAAACTTTTGGTGCCAGAGAGAATGACATAAGAATGTACTCAAGACGACTAGGTTAATTGAGCCTCTGCCATGTATATTTCACTAGGTCAGGATATTTAAGCCTCCATATATCCACTAATTCCAATATAACCATGACATTCATGATTTCCTTAAGGGCATGAGGGTGATAGTTTGTAGTGTGATTTCCTTTACGGTCCATAGATGTTTTTAAAACCATATTATAATCTCCCACCTTAATAATAGAGTATTGTATTGCTTGTAGCGTTGATAAATTATTATATATATTTTCAAAGAAACGTGGATCATCATTATTTGGACCGTATAGGTTAATGAGTCATATCTGTTTATGGTCCAATAACATATTTAAGATCATCCATCTACCTTGAGGATCTGTGGTCAATTTGCACATTTGGATTAATATCATCACGCCTTTTGAATTTCTTTGCCCATGGGAGAAATATATTTCGCCCCCCCAGTCCTTTTACCACACAACTTCATCTGAAATTGCTGAATGAGTTTCCCGTAAACAATAGATATTATATTCCTTGTCTTTTAGCCATGTAAATACTGACTGTCTTTTCTTATTATCTGCTAAGCCATTATAATTATAACTGGCTATACTTATTTCACCATTTACCATAATGAAATACAAGTTTCAAATCTATTTATCATAATATATGTTTGTAAACGCACCATTAAAATGTACCATAGTGATTGAGTGTCCATATAGCTATACCATGATATTTGCATTGCTACTAAGTAAACCCCCAATTGTTCCCCACTTTTCCACTTGCTAAAACTTCTCCACATCCCAAGTTGGGTTGTCATCCCAGTGACCGGCAGACCACCCCGGATACCAAGGCCCCCGAGAGACCGGGACCAAATCCTTCGAAAAAAAGAGCACACAGTACCACCCACAGAACAGAAGCAGATCAGCTGCCAAAAGCATTTCCATCGCTCTCACCTCAATTTGTATTATATATAGCTATTAAAAAAAATATATAGAAATCCTGCTTATCTTAATTTCCATAATTAACAATTAATATATGTAAATATGTAGGTAGTTCATGCAAAGGATTGTTACCTCTTACCAGGATTGCCATTACAAAAATTACATTTTGGCAAGCAGTTATTATTTTAGCAAACAATTATTGTGATTCATCCTATGTTGTCCTTAACATCTTTACTCCCTAGCAACAGTTGTGGGATACACACAAACACTCATACACACTCAACCCCTTTCCCACATAAACAACCATAAACTCAGATGCTCAACAGTTGTTCCATCCCAGAGCCCAATTCAAGAAAGGACTTGATTTACGAATGCATAAACAGTTGCAGCTGTATGAGAAGGCATGCAATAATTGAGAGATTTGATTAACCTTTGTCAAATCCTAGGTAAGGGAGATCAGATACACCCCCTTCCCCTGAAACACCCACACACTGGTCCCCCGTTGTGACCATATTCCCAAGCTTCTCTGTGCAGTCAGACCTTTGATTTTGTGCCACCAGGGCCACAATAATATGCCCCCTCTCTGAATGTCTGAGTGTGACCCCCCCCTCCCCATGGGTTACTGCAGCTAGTTTTGCCAGGACTGCCACTGCCTGGGTGGGGGCACCCTACCGGAATCCCCACTGTCTAGGAACAACATCGTCAAGGTTCTCATTAGCAGCTTTGAGAATTTCCTTGTATATTATGCTCTCCGATCAGGGGGCATTGTTTTGTAGGACCAACCCTGCCAGGCAGGCTCAGAATCTTGAGGGGGCGGTGCTGCTTTAGTAGGTCTCTGACACATTCATTCATCACATTCATCTTTCTGATTTGGTTGCGTATAGGCTACTTACAGTAGGCCCATAAAACAGATAAGGACTTCTCTTTAGTGTATGGGTTGCTCAGGTGGGTGTCTAGGGTATAGGGTTGGGGACCATTCCATCATGATAGGACAGTAAATAAATAAACTATATTAATAATTTATTAAAAAATATATATCCCATATCTGCACAAAATTGAAAGCTCTCTCTCAAAACCCCTGCTCACAAACACACATGGGCTCTGGGATTTGCAACCCCTAGCCTTTTTCACTGGATTTATAAATGAATGATCTGTCCCCATTGGATCTTGAAGAATATAACATAGGGCTGGACGATGTTCCAAATGCCTGTATTGCATTTTTTTCTTCAGTTTTTATGAGTTTGTCTCCTTTGCGCTCTTCTATGCTGTGTGCACTGTGAACCCCCCACTCGCACACAGCTGTGCTAGCTGTCTAGTCTTTGTTTTATAAATGTGCAATGAGCATAAAAAGATGCATTTGTGTTAGGAATTGGCAACACGTTCTCATTTTGAGAAATTAGCATGTTTGTTATGCAGGTAGGCCACTTGATTTCAACATCTAAACAAAGTGAACAGGCTATATTGTTCAAACAGTTGGAGATGGATAGGAGGGTGTATTCATAACACTTCAACTGTTCTACCTTTTTAGCAAGCAAATGGATCCAAATTGGCTAGACTTTAAATATAAAGATTTGCTGGCTACTCACTAGCATTGGGCTTGTGCTTAAGAGATTGTTTATGAGACCTGTGTTAATTTTCTATAATGCCTGCTACCACTCATTATTAGTGGATGTGCATGGTTCAACAAAAATTACATTTCCATAGACAGGCTTGAAAGCCAAATCAGTGATTATTGCAAAAAAGCAGGTTAAACTATTTTTATAAAATAATTAAATTATACCGGAAAAAAGTATAAACGCAAAATGTAAAGTGTTCATGAGCTGAAATAAAAGATCACAAAAATGTACCATACGCACAAAAAAGCTGATTTCTCTCAATTTTTGTGCATTAATTTGTTTACATCCCTGTTAGTGAACTTTTCTCCTTTGCTAAGCTAATCCATCCACCTGACAGATGTAGCATATCAAGAAGCTGATTAAACAGCATGATCATTACGCAGGTGCACCTTGTGCTGGGGACAATAGAAGGCCAATCTAAAATGTGCAGTTTTGTCACACAACACAATGTCACAGATGTCTGAAGTTTGAGTGAGCGTGCAATTGGCATGTTCATTGCAGGCATGTCCATCAGAGCTGTTGCCAGATAATTTTATGTTCGTTTCTCTGCCATCAACGTCATTTCAGAGAATTTGGCAATACGTCCAACCAGCCTCACAACCGCAGACCACATGTAACCACGCCATCCCAGGACCTCCACATCCGGCTTCTTCAGCGGCGGGATCTTCTGAGACCAGCCACCCGAGACCAGCCACCCGGGCAGCTGATGAAGCTGTGGGTTTGCACAACCGAATAATTTCTTCACAAACTGTCAGAAACTGTCTCAGGGAAGCTCACTTGTGTGCTCGTTGTCCTCACCGGGGTCTTTGCGTGACTGCAGTGCTTTGTTGTAACCAACTTCAGTGAACAAAGTCTCACCTTCGATGGCCACTGGCACGCTGGAGAAGTGTGCTCTTCACGGATGACTCCCGGTTTCAACTGTACTGGGGAGATGGTGTCGTGTGGGCGAGCGGTTTGCTGATGTAGACGTTGTGAACAGAGTGCCCCATGGTGGCAATGGGGTCATGGTATAAGCTACAGACAATGAACAGAATTGCATTTTATCGATGGCAATTTGAATGCACAGAGATTCCATGACGAGATCCTGAGGCCCATTGTTGTGCCATTCATCCGCCGCCATCCCCTCATGTATCAGCATAGTAATGCACGGCCGCATGTCGCGAGGATCTGTACACAATTTCTGAAGGCTTAAAATGTCCCAGTTCTTCCATGGCCTGCATACCCACCAGACATGTCACCCATTGACATGTCACCCACCCATGCTCTGGATCGAAGTGTACGATAGGGTGTTACATTTCCCGTCAATATCCAGCAACTTTGCACTGCCATTGAAGAGGAGTGGGACAACATTCCACAGTCCACAATCAACAGCCTTATCAACTCTGTGCAAAGGAGATGTGTCGAGCAGCATGAGGTAAATGGTGGTCACACCAGATACTGACTGGTTTTCTGATCCACGCCCCTACCTTTAAAAAAAAATATTTCTCTGTTTAACAGATGCATATCTGTATTCCTTCCGGGTTGGAGCGAGTAGTCGCATTTCGCTTCGCTCCACAGGTAGTATTACATTTAATTTCATTTCATTACAGTACAACGGTTTGATTTGTTTGATCTTAGCACTTTTTTCTTAGCTAGCTACATAGCCGTCTTTGTATCAAAGATAATTGTGTAGTTTAGATTATTATCGAATTATCGAATCTTCTAACGTTGTCAACACTGCTAGCTAGCCAGCTAGCCAACTTCTACCGAATCATTACAACGGAACGATTTGATTAGTGTAGTGTTAGCTAGCTACATAGTTGTCTTTGCTGTCTTTGTATCTAAGATAATTGTGTAGTTTAGAGTAATCATCTAGCCAGTTATCGAGGTTGCCTAGCCAGCTCCACTTTCAAACAAGGTCAGCTGGCCAGCTATTCTCGCCGTCCTAGCGTTGTCAACACTGCTAGCTAGCCAGCTAGCCAACTTCTGCCGAAACAGTACAACGGAACGATTTGATTGGTGTAGTGTTAGCTAGCTACATAGTTGTCTTTGCTGTCCTTGTATCTAAGATAATTGTGTAGTTTAGAGTAATTATCTGGCCAGTTATCGAGGTTACCTAGCCAGTTATCGAGGCTACCTAGCCAGCAACACTTTCAAACAAAGTCAACAACGCAGCCACTGCTAGCTAGCCTACTTCACCAGTCAGCAGTATTGCATCATTTTAGTCAATAAGATTTTTGCTACGTAAGCTTAACTTTCTGAACATTCGAGACGTGTAGTCCACTTGTCATTCCAATCTCCTTTGCATTAGCGTAGCCTCTTCTGTAGCCTGTCAACTATGTGTCTGTCTATCCCTGTTCTCTCCTCTCTGCACAGACCATACAAACGCTTCACACCGCGTGGCCGCTGCCACCCTAACCTGGTGGTCCCAGCGCGCACGACCCACGTGGAGTTCCAGGTCTCCGGCAGCCTCTGGAACTGCCGATCTGCGGCCAACAAGGCAGAGTTCATCTCAGCCTATGCTTCCCTCCAGTCCCTCGACTTCTTGGCACTGACGGAAACATGGATTACCACAGATAACACTGCTACTCCTACTGCTCTCTCCTCGTCTGCCCACGTGTTCTCGCACACCCCGAGAGCTTCTGGTCAGCGGGGTGGTGGCACTGGGATCCTCATCTCTCCCAAGTGGACATTCTCTCTTTCTCCCCTGACCCATCTGTCTATCGCCTCCTTTGAATTCCATGCTGTCACAGTTACCAGCCCTTTCAAGCTTAACATCCTTATCATTTATCGCCCTCCAGGTTCCCTTGGAGAGTTCATCAATGAGCTTGACGCCTTGATAAGTTCCTTCCCTGAGGATGGCTCACCTCTCACAGTTCTGGGTGACTTTAACCTCCCCACGTCTACCTTTGACTCATTCCTCTCTGCCTCCCTCTTTCCACTCCTCTCCTCTTTTGACCTCACCCTCTCACCTTCCCCCCTACTCACAAGGCAGGCAATACGCTTGACCTCATCTTTACTAGATGCTGTTCTTCCACTAATCTCATTGCAACTCCCCTCCAAGTCTCCGACCACTACCTTGTATCCTTTTCCCTCTCGCTCTCATCCAACACTTCCCACTCTGCCCCTACTCGGATGGTATAGCGCCGTCCAAACCTTCGCTCTCTCTCCCCCGCTACTCTCTCCTCTTCCATCCTATCATCTCTTCCCTCTGCTCAAACCTTCTCCAACCTATCTCCTGATTCTGCCTCCTCAACCCTCCTCTCCTCCCTTTCTGCATCCTTTGACTCTCTATGTCCCCTATCCTCCAGGCCGGCTCGGTCCTCCCCTCCTGCTCCGTGGCTCGACGACTCATTGCAAGCTCACAGAACAGGGCTCCGGGCAGCCGAGCGGAAATGGAGGAGAACTCGCCTCCCTGCGGACCTGGCATCCTTTCACTCCCTCCTCTCTACATTTTCCTCTTCTGTCTCTGCTGCTAAAGCCACTTTCTACCACTCTAAATTCCAAGCATCTGCCTCTAACCCTAGGAAGCTCTTTGCCACCTTCTCCTCCCTCCTGAATCCTCCTCCCCCTCCCCCCCCCTCCTCCCTCTCTGCGGATGACTTCGTCAACCATTTTGAAAAGAAGGTTGACGACATCCGATCCTCGTTTGCTAAGTCAAACGACACCGCTGGTTCTGCTCACACTGCCCTACCCTGTGCTTTCACCTCTTTCTCCCCTCTCTCCCCAGATGAAATCTTGCGTCTTGTGACGGCAGGCCGCCCAACAACCTGCCCGCTTGACCCTATCCCCTCCTCTCTTCTCCAGACCATTTCCGGAGACCTTCTCCCTTACCTCACCTCGCTCATCAACTCATCCTTGACCGCTGGCTACGTCCCTTCCGTCTTCAAGAGAGCGAGAGTTGCACCCCTTCTGAAAAAACCTACACTCGATCCCTCCGATGTCAACAACTACAGACCAGTATCCCTTCTTTCTTTTCTCTCCAAAACTCTTGAACGTGCCGTCCTTGGCCAGCTCTCCCTCCCTACCTCTGAGGAAGTACAGTTCCCGCTCAGCCCAGTCAAAACTGTTCGCTGCTCTGGCACCCCAATGGTGGAACAAACTCCCTCACGACGCCAGGACAGCGGAGTCAATCACCACCTTCCGGAGACACCTGAAACCCCACCTCTTTAAGGAATACCTAGGATAGGATAAAGTAATCCTTCTAACCCCCCCCTTAAAAGATTTAGATGCACTATTGTAAAGTGGCTGTTCCACTGGATATCATAAGGTGAATGCACCAATTTGTAAGTCGCTCTGGATAAGAGCGTCTGCTAAATGACTTAAATGTAAATGTAAATGTATTCCCAGTCGTATGAAATCTATAGATTTGGGCCTAATTTATTTATTTCAATTGACTGATTTCCTTATATGAACTTTAACTTGGTAAAATCTTAGAAATTGTTGCATTTTGCATTTCCATTTTTTGTTGTGTATGAGTGGGTCTTATGGTTGAAGGCTTATATTTAGCCTAGGTATAATTTTACATTAGATTATTCCTAATGCAGTGTATTGACCTTTAATTGTGCAACTAAGCTTTATTTAGAGAGAATACAATTTTAAAAAAGGTAGATAATGTATATCGTGAATCACCCATAAGTTTGAAAAAATTTAGAGATAATATTTTGGGCATATCGCCCAGCTCTAATATAACTTTTAAATGCCTCATGAGCTTAGTTCAACTAATGTAGCCCATCAAAACCCAAAGTATAAGCTTGTTTACTTGAATGTTTTTAAACAAACAAAAATATAAAATAAAAATATTTTTGATATCATGGATGATCAATCCATGCATCCATAGCTCGGTCTATAAATTTGAGAGTGGTTACATTTCTCCAGCCCCATTCCTCAGCTTATTACCAAAACAGTGGCGCTGAGAACGCTTTGATATTGTTTCAACTGCAGATTGCCCCATTAAGGTTGTGGGCCTATGGAGGAAGTATAATGTTCTTGTTAAATAGAGTAAATCTTGAGTATCAATTTAGTAATAGCAATGATGTTATAGTCACATTTATGTTAACATAAAAAAATCCCACATTGTCACTATTGAACTTGCTCTGAGCCTTTATACTGATTGTCCCTGTACATTTCACTCTATCAGGTGGTTGGGGACCTCATGTTGAGGATTCAGCTCATCCCAGACTTCACACCCAAACTCCTGCTGGTGAGAAAGAGACTGCTTGGCCTCGAACCAGAGGGCTTTAAGTAAGTACTCTGTGAAACGTTTCTGTTCCTCACAAAAGATAGTAAGATGCGTTGAATTCAGGCAGCATTCAGCTAGCCACTAGCCAGATGTTTTTTATTTAACCTTTATTTAACCAGGTAGGCCATTTGAGAACAAGTTCTCATTTACTGCGACCTGGCCAAGATAAAGCAAAGCAGTGCGACACAAACAACAACACAGAGTTGGATATGGGATAAACAAACATACAGTCAATAACACAATAGAAAATTATATATACAGTGTGTGCAAATGAGGTAAGATAAGGGAGGTAAGGCAATACATTGGCCATAGTGGCAAAATAATTACAATTTAGCAATTAAACACTGGAGTGATAGATGTGCAGAAGATGAATGTGCAAGTAGAGATACTGGGGTACAAAGGAGCAAAAATAAATAACAGTATGGGGATGAGGTAGTTGGATGGGCTATTTACAGATGGGCTATGTATAGGTGCAGTGATCTGTGAGCTGCTCTGACAGCTGGTGCTTAAAGTTAGAGAGGGGGATATGAGTCTCCAGCTTCAGTGATTTTTGCAATTTGTTCCAGTCATTGGCAGCAGAGAACTGGAAGGAAAGGCGGCCAAAGGAGGAATTGGCTTTGGGGGTGACCAGTGAAATATACCTGCTGGAGCGCGTACTACCGGTGGGTGCTGCTATGGTGACCAGTGAACTGAGATAAGGCGGGGCTTTACCTAGCAAATACTTATAGATGACCTGGAGCCAGTGGGATTGGCGACGAATATGAAGCGAGGGCCAGCCAACGAGAGCATACAAGTCGCATTGGTGGGTAGTATATTTGGTGTATATTTAGTATTTGGTTCCAAAACGGATGGCACTGTGATAGACTGCATCCATTTGCTGAGTAGAGTGTTGGAGGCTATTTTGAAAAATTATGTCACCGAAGTCAAGGATTGGTAGGATAGTCAGATTTACGAGGGTATGTTTGGCAGCATGGGTGAAGGATTCTTTGTTGCAAAATAGGAAGCCGATTATAGATTTAATTTTGGATTGGAGATGCTTAATGTGAGTCTGGATGGAGAGTTCACAATCTAACCAGACACCTAGGTATTTGTAGTTGTCCACATATTCTAAGTCAGAACCGTCCAGAGTAGTGATGCGGGCAGCGATCGGTTGAAGAGCATGCATTTAGTTTTACGTGTATTTAAGAGCAGTTGGAGGCCACGGAAGGAGAGTTGTATGGCATTGAAGCTTGTCTGGAGGTTAGTTAACACAGTGTCCCTAGAAGGGCCAGAAGTATACAGAATGGTGTCTGTGTAAAGGTGGATCAGAGAATCACCAGCAGCAAGAGCGACATCATTAATGTATACATAGAAAAGAGTCTGCCCGAGAATTGAACCCTGTGGCACCCCCATAGAGACTGCCAGAGGTCCGGACAACAGGCCCTCCGATTTGACACACTGAACTCTGTCTGAGAAGTAGTTGGTGAACCAGGCGAGGCAGTCATTTGAGAAACCAAGGCTGTTGAGTCTGCCGATAAGAATACAGTGATTGACAGAGTCGAAAACCTTAGAAAGGCAGGGTAGGATAGATATAGGTCTGTAACAGTTTGGGTCTAGAGTGTTTCCCCCTTTGAAGAGGGGGGTGACCGCGGCAGCTTTCCAATCTTTGGGGATCTCAGACGATACGAAAGAGAGGTTGAACAGGCTAGTAATAGGGGTTGCAACAATTGCGGCGGATAATTTTATAGAAAGAGAGGGTCCAGATTGTCAAGCCCGGCTGATTTGTAGGGGTCCGGATTTTGCAGCTCTTTCAGAATATCGGATTTGGGTGAAGGAGAAATGGGGGAGGCTTGGGCAAGTTGCTGTGGGGGGTGCAGGGCTGTTGACCGGGGTAGGAGTAGCCAGGTGTAACGCATGGCCAGCCGTAGGAAAATGCTGATTGAAATTCTCAATTATCGTGGATTTATCAGTGGTGAGAGTGTTTCCTAGCCTCAGTGCGGTGGGCAGCTGGGAGGAGGTGCTCTTATTCTCCATGGACTTGACAGTGTCCCAGAACTTTTGGGAGTTTGTGCTACAGGATGCAAATTTCTGTTTGAAAAAGCTAGCCTTTGCTTTCCTAACTGCCTGTGTATATTGGTTCCTAACTTTCCTGAAAAGTTGCATATCGCGGGGGCTATTCAATGCTAATGCAGTACGCCACAGGATGTTTTTGTGCTGGTCAAGGGCAGTCAGGTCTGGTGTGAACCAAGGGCTGTATCTGTTCCTGTTTCAATTTTTTTTGAATGGGGCATGCTTCTTTATGATGGTGAGGAAAGCACTTTTAAAGAATAACCAGGCATCCTCTACTGATGGAATGAGGTCAATATCCTTCCAGGATACCTGGACAAGGTCGATTAGAAAGGCCTGCTCGCTAAAGTGTTTTAGGGAGCGTTTGACAGTGATGAGGTGTGGTCGTTGGACCGCAGACCCATTACGGACGCAGGCAATGAGGCAGTGATCTCTGAGATCCTGGTTGAAGACAGCAGAGGTGTATTTGGAGGGCAGGTTGATTAGGATGATATCTATGAGGGTGCCCGTGTTTACGGATTTGGGGTTGTACCTGGTAGGTTCATTAATAATTTGTGTGAGATTGAGGGCATCTACTTTAGATTGTAGGATGGCCGGGGTGTTAAGCATGTCCCAGTTTAGGTCACCTAACGGTACGAGCTCTGACGATAGATGGGGGGTAATCAATTCACATATGGTGTCCAGGGCACAGCTGAGGGCAGAAGGTGGTCTATAGCAAAAGGCAACGGTGAGAGACTTGTTTCTGGAAAGGTGGATTTTTAAAAGTAGAAGCTCAAATTGTTTGGGCACAGACCTGGATAGTATGACAGAACTCTGCAGGCTATCTCTGCAGTAGATTGCAACTTTGCCCCCTTTGGCAGTTCTATCTTGTCGGAAAATGTTAATAGTTAGGGATGGAAATTTCAGGGGTTTTGGTGGCCTTCCTAAGCCAGGATTCAGACATGGCTAGGACATCCGGGTTGGCAGAGTGTGCTAAAGCAGAGAATAAAACAAATGTATTTTATGTGGATATATTGAAGTTTGACACAGTGGGCTATTTGAACAAACCTAACGCAATGGTAAATCTTTTTTGCTATTTTCACAACCAGGCGCAGTAGCTGGCAGTGGCGTGACAGGGCTAGGTTTGTATGACTAAACAAGTTGTGGGTGTGTCGAGGCTTGGCCCCTCATTGGTCAATCAGAACGTGCTCCATGACTAAAGATGTGGTTGCTTCAAGTTGTGTATTTATGGACTTTTATGTATCATCAACTCCAATTATAATGTTAGTCCGTTATAGCCTAGTTCGTTAAATAGCCTGCCCCATATTTGCTAAATATGTTGAACATGTTGAACATGTCTACATTGTTCTATTTGCATTGCATCAAAATGGAAATACATTGTTAAACAGGCAATAGCATTCACATTGATATAGGTGCTAGGTAGGCCTACTAAATTGCAGTCTGAACATGTACATGCCAAACGTAAGAATTGCGTGAGAATCGCAATACATATCGTATTGATGGTCTTTACCTTGTCATCAAATCCAATTCGGCTGGGGACATAAAATATTATCGTCCTGGTCCGTTGTGGATTGATTTTACAGTTTATAAACAAGCACAAAATGATATTTAATAAAGGGGTACTTCATGATTTTGGCAATGGTAGCAGATACCCATAGACTTACAGCCTTATTCTAAAATTGATTAAATTGTTTTTTCCCCTCATCAATTTACACACAATACCCGATAATGACAAAGAAAAAATAGTTTTTTTGAAATTTTTGCCAATAAAAATGTAATTAAATCACATTTACACAAGTATTCAGACCCTTTACTCAGTACTTTGTTGAAGTACCTTTGGCATCGATTTCAGCATTGAGTCTTCTTGGGTATGACGCTATAAGCTTGGCACACCTGTATTTGGGGAGTTTATCCCATTTTTCTCTGCAGATCCTCTCAAGCTCTGTCAGGTTGGATGGGGAGCGTCGCTGCACAGGCATTTTGAGGTCTTTCCAGAGATGTTCTATCGGGTTCAAGTCCGGGCTCTGGCTGGGCCACTCAAGGACATTCAGAGACTCCTGCGTTGTCTTGGCTGTGTGCTTAGGGTCGATGTCCTGTTGGAAGGTGAACCTTCACCCCAGTCTAAGGTCCTGAGCGCTCTGGAGAAGGTTTTCATCAAGATCTCTCTGTACTTTGCTCCGTTCGTCTTTCCCTTGATCCTGACTAGTCTCCCAGTCCCTGCCGCTGAAAAACATCCCCACTGCATGATGCTGCCACCACCGTGCTTCACTGTAGGGATGGTGCCAGTTTTCCTCCAGACGTGACACTTGGCGTTCAGGCCAAAGAGTTCAATCTTGGTTTTATCAGACCAGAGAATCTTGTTTTGTCATGGTCTCTCAGACAGAGCTTGAGAGGATCTGCAGAGAAAAATGGGAGAAACTCCCTAAATACAGGTGTGCCAAGCTTATAGTCTTTAGGTGCCTCTGGGCAAACTCCAAGCAGGCTGTCAAATCAAATCAAAATCTAATCAAATTGTATTGGTCACATAGACGTGATTAGCAGATGTTATTGCGGGTGGAGCAAAACGCTTGTGCTTCTAGCTCCGACAAATTACACAACACATACCCAATGCACACAAACGTAAGTATGAATGAATTAAGACTATAAACATATGGACGAGCAATGTCAGTGCGGAACAAACTAAGATACAGTATAATAGTATAGAACACAGTATACATATGAGATGAGTAATGCCAGATATGTAAACATAATTAAAGTGACTAGTGTTCCATTCCTTAAAGTGGCTAGTGATTTCTAGTCTATGCTTGTAGGCAGCAGCCTCTAATGTGCTAGTGATGGCTGTTTAACAGTCTGATGGCCTTGAGATAGAAGCTGTTTTTCAGTCTCTCGGTCCCAGCTTTGATGCACCTGTACTGACCTCTGGATGATAGCGGGGTGAACAGGCAGTGGCTCGGGTGGTTGATGTCCTTGATGATCTTGTTGGCCTTCCTGTGACATTGGGTGATGTAGGGAGGGGGGCAGTTTGCCCCCGGTAATGCGTTGGGCAGACCGTACCACCCTCTGGAGAGCCTTGCGGTTGCGGGCGGTGCAGTTGTCGTACCAGGCGGTGAAAGAGTCCGACAGGATGCTTTCAATTGTGCATCTATAAAAGTTTGTGAGGGTTTTAGGTGACATTTCTTTAGCCTCCTGAGGTTGAAGAGGCTCTGCTGCATCACCTTCACCACACTGTATGTGTGGGTGGTCCATTTCAGTTTGTCAGTGATGTGTACGGCAAGGAACTTGAAGCTTTCCACTGCGGTCCAGTCAACGTAGATGGGGGGGGGTACACCCTCTGCTGTTTCCTGGAGTCCACAATCATCTTCTTTGTTTTGTTGATGTTGAGTGAGAGGTTGTTTTTCAGGCACCACACTCCCAGAGCCCTCACCTCCTCTCTGTAGGCTGTCTCGTCATCGTTGGTAATCAAGCCTACTACTGTTGTGTCGTCTGCAAACTTGATGATTGAGTTGGAGGTGTGCTTGGCCACGCAGTCATGGGTGAACAGGGAGTACAGGAGGGGGCTGAGCACGCACCCTTGTAGGGCCCCAGTGTTGAGGATCACTGGAGTGGAGGTGATGTTTCCTACCTTCACCACCTGGGGGTGGCCTATCAGGAAGTCCAGGACCCAGTTGCACAGGGCAGGGTTCGAACCCAGGGCCTCAAGCTTGATGATGAGCTATAGTCCATAAACAGCATTCTGGGGGGACAAAAGGGCGCCGTAGAGAGAACACTGTGTTTCAGCGAGCTCCCGTGGCATTCGTAAATTTATATTTTTACATTCATCTCCTAGCTTGAAAAAGTGGTCGAATTGGCTAAATAAGTTATCCTACAATGAGTCTTGACGGCTATTTCTCAAAAATCTCCGACAACATGCCCAACAGAACTACTAAGAACTCGACCAAAACCACCATCCCTGTAGATGTGCAGGAGGAGCTAGCTAACACCATTGCGGATCCAGGCACAATGGACCTGATGATTCAAAAGATGACGGATAACATTACTAAAGTGATCGATGTTAAGATAAGAACCGTCTTGGAAGCAATAGCAGGCCATTCAGCTGAACTACAGAGCGTTGTCAAACGTGTTGATGAGGCGGAAGGAAGAATTGCTACAGTGGAAACTTCAACTACATCTATGGACACTAAGATAAAAGCACTTGAGAAACAGGTGCGCGAAATGGCGGAGCACATTGACGACTTGGATAATCGAGGACGCAGATGCAATATTCGTGGGACTCCCGTAAAATTCTGAAGGGACACGTACAGTAAATTTTTTTGAGGAATGGATCCCTGACTACCTACAAATGGACACTAAGGCTGGTCGTGTGAAGCTGGACAGAGCCCATCGCTCTCAAGCACCGATAACCGGTCCCAACCAGCACCCACGGCCAGTGGTTATAAAGTTCCACAACTTCACCGACAAGCAACTTCACCGACAAGCAGCGCGTCATGGATGCGGCTAGAAACATTGGTTCTGACGGTAGTCAACGTAAAGGTCCAAAGGTCTCATTCTTCAATGATTATTCCACAGCGGTTGTACGAAGACGCAAAGGGTTTGATGAGGCGAAGGCTCGACTCAAGAGAATGAAGATGGACTACGCACTGCTGTACCCGGCCACATTGAACATTATGTTCAACGGATCGCCTAAAAAACAGTGGTGTGAGTTCTCACGTGCTCCGGTTCAGTAATATTTGTATCTTTATTATTTTTCTTGCTAAAGTAACTGCCGCTATAGCTCAGGCTGAGATATGTGTGAATCTATATTGGTGCCCAGGCTTGGTTTTAGGTGGAAGAGCCTCAATCTTCTTCTATTGATTTTCATTTCCATATATATAAAGGATGAGGCTATTGAGTGGCAATGCAGATTTAAGAGTCTACATTGGAAAGTTTAAATCCCCTGCATGTTAGCTAGTGGGAAAACCCCCTTTTGGATCTTTACATGTTTAATTTTTGGGTTTAGTATAGTTCGAGTTCAGGGTTCATATCGTTTGTTTATGCTCGGTGAGATAGAAGAGAGTTCAACACATGGAAAAAGGTACCACCCCACTTTTACAGTAGGATTCAGTCTGGACATTGAATGGTCAAAGTGCAATGGCAGGTAACAGACTGCGTGTATGTACATGGAACATTAGAGGGAACCATAACCCCATTAAAAGGAAGAAGGTACTGTCTTTTTTGAAAATAGAAAATATTGATATTGCCCTGTTGCAAGAAACTCATTTGGATGATAAGGAGCATCTGAAATTACAACAAAGTCAAGTGTTTTTCTCATCATTTACATCCAGAAGTAGAGGTGTAGCAATTATTGTGAAAAAGAACTTACCACTTAAGGTCTTGAATTGTGTGAAAGATAAATTTGGTCGCTTTGTTATAATTAATGGTACTTTACAAGGGCAGAACATTTCCATAATGAATATTTACTTCCCCCCTGCCCACCCCCCTGATTTCCTCACTAAGGTATTTCTAGACTTTTCAGAATTAAACTAAGACACTGCAGTGGTTGGAGGAGATTTTAATTGTTTGTTGAACGCCCTTATTGATAAGTTTCCCAGCGGTATAGCTTCACTCTCTCCTCGAACTAAGTCACTTAAAGCTATTTGTGATGATCTGGGGTATGCTGATGTTTGGAGAACTTTTCACCACTCCAACAGAGAGTTCACTTTTTTCTCTGCACCTCATGGATGTCAGACTAGAATAGATTACTTTTTTATGCCCAGGATGTCTTTGCAGTCTGTTTTATCCGCTAGGATAGGAAGCATAAAAATATCTGATCATGCGGAGGTGATCCTGGACATAAAACTCAACGGGGCATTCAATCTGTCAAGACATTGGAGGTTGAATACAACCATCCTTAAAGAACATACATTCACAACATATTTTATTACAGAGTTTAAAGCATTTTTCTCTATTAACTCTCAATCAACAGATAACCCCTCGCTCCTTTGGAAAACCTGTAAAGCGTACGCCAGGGGTCTGATTATGTCATACACAGCCACTAAGAGGCGGAAAAAGTGTGAAAAGCAAAAAACGTTAGAGGGTGAATTAGGAACTGAAGAGAAGGACTATATTAAAACTCACACTCCTGCCCTATTAAAGGAAATATCAGTTCTTCGATCAACGTTGGACTCTCTCCTAACACAGGACGCTGAAAAGAAAATGAGATTTGTCAGGCAAAAGCTATATGAACATGGCGATAAGCCAGGAAAGTACTTGGCGTACCTAGCTGAAAAGAGCTGATATTGAGCTACTATTACTGAGTCTGATGGCAATCATTTATATGAAAATAAATTGATAAATTACTAATTTAAGAAATTTTATTCAAATCTTTATGCCTCAGAACTGCCAAATGATGCACCCAAATTAATGGAGAACTTATTTTCTAAGATTGAGCTCCCTACTATCTCCGAAGAACAGAGGTCTCTCCTTAATGCCCCTATTACAGAGGAAGAGATAATGTTCGCAATTAAGAATCTGCAAAATGGTAAGGACCAGACGGGTTTTGTAGTGAGTTCTATAAAGAGTTCCATGGCCTGATCCTTGAGCCATTGTGTGATATGTTTAACCACTCATTTTCAAATGACCAGCTCCCTCAAACGCTGAGAGAAGCCAACATATCACTTATTCTCAAAAAGGGAAAATGTCCAGAGTCTTGTTCCTCGTACAGACCAATTTCCTTTCTGAATGTGGATAGAAAATTGCTTTCTAAAATTCTAGCCACAAGATTAGAGCTAAACAGCTAAAAGAGGTGAAAAAAAGGCAACGCTCGTGGAATGTACAGTGCACAGCGCCTGACACTGCCACTAATTGTGAAAGGAGACCAAACTGGCTTCATTAAGTGCCGTAAGTCATGCAACACTGTCAGGCGGCTTCTTAATGTAATTCAAGCCTACCAACAAAGAGCTATGAATGGTCTTGTGCTCTCCCTAGATGCTGAGAAGGCATTTGATCGTGTGGAGTGGTGTTACCTATTCTTTGCTTTAAATAAATTTGGTCTAGGGGACAACTTTATAAAATGGGTGAAAGTTTTATATGATGATCCTCAGGCTGCTGTCCTTACTAATGGGCTAAGGTCAAATAGCTTCTCTATATACAGAGGTACCAGACAGGGCTGTCCTTTGTCCCCTCTCCTATTTGCACTCGTTATGGAACCACTGGCCGAGGCCATCAGGGTAACGCCTGCTATACAGGGGCTGCTCATTGGTGATGTTCACCATAAAATAAGCTTGTATGCTGATGATGTCCTGATATTCATCTCTAGTCCCGAGACTTCAACTACATCTCTTATTAATATTATTGAATTATTCAGCGAATTCTCAGGCTACAAGATTAACTAAATCAGAGGCTATGCCACTTGGTAACCTTCACTCTGTACCTAATACTTCTCCCCCCTTCCCTTTTAAATGGTCTCCCTCAGGTTTTACATATCTGGGTATATTTGTAACTCCTAAATTCCAGCAAATGTACAAAGCCAATTTTGTTCCCTTGTTTGATACAATAAGACAGGATCTGGGATCTGAACTCTCTCCCGATTTCTTGGTTGGGTAGAATATCCCTATTGAAAATGAACATTTTACCTAGACTACTTTACCCAATCCAAATGATCCCAGTATTACTCTCCAATAATGTAATAAAGGATGTAAATGGATGGCTAAGTTCCTTTTATATGGAGTAAACGCAAGCCAAGACTTAAGATGGCAATATTGCAGCTGCCAAGTTCTATGGGTGGCTTGGATCTGCCCAATATCAGGTTCTATCCGTGGTGTGCCCACCTATGTTATATTTCTGACTGGATTACAAACGATGACTCCTCTATTTGGTTAGACATTGAGACTTCTCTTTCAAAATACCCCTTACAGGATCTTTTATTTTTCAGAAGTTTCAAGTCTGTAGAAGATCACTGCAATATTCCTAGTACACTTAACACACTCAAAATATGGAGGTCAGTTCAACGCTTCCTGGGAAGGTCCAAACTAACCTCCGCTCTTACCCCAATTCTTAACAACCCAGATTTTGGTCCAGGATTGCTGGATACTGGCTTTAACTTTTGGCTTAATAAGGGCATACGCAGACTAAAGGACTTATTTGCTGATAAGATTTTATTGTCATTTGAGCAGATTGTCGAGAAATATCGACTCCCAAAGCAGGACTTTTTCCGCTTCCTACAAATAAGACATTATATTGTGAAGAGCACCACCTTAATTGGTAACCCTGATATGTCTGTCATTGAGAGAATGTTTTTTTCCCACAAAGGAAAATGTCTGTAAGTCTGTTTTATGATGCTTTAAGGTCCTTTTCTGCTGTCGACACACAGCAGGTGAAACAAATGTGGGAGAAAGAATTGTCTGTTACTATTGACGAAGAGATGTGGGAGGACATTTGGAGATATGCAAAAACAATATCTATATGTAATCGTACTAGAGCAATCCAATTAAGAATAATACACAGATTGCATATATCCCCAAATCGCAGACATGCTTTTAGCCCCTCTTCCTCTTCTCCTCAGTGTCTTAAATGCAAAACTGATACAGGCACCCTAACACATTGTTTATGGTCATGTACCAAAATACAAAGATACTGGTCTGGTGTTCTGCAAGAAATTGAAAAGATCCTAGGGGTTGATCTAGAATTGGACCCAGTTTCTTCACTGTTGGGTCTCCCTAGTAGGCATGTTACTTCTGTGGGTAAGAGGAGGCTTTACAACATCCTTACCTTTGCAGCGAGGAAGAACATCATTTTACAGTGGATTAGTGATAAGGTTCCTTCTATTAAAGATTGGCATAAGATACTATTTGAATGGGTGCCTCTGGAATATCTGACATGTACATTGCATTCTAAAACAGATCAGTTCTACAAAGTATGGGAACCTTATCTAAATTACCTAGAACCTGAGGTATCAGCTATTATGCTGCAAGGATTCTCTTAGAATGGTGGTGATCTATGTATTTCAGAATTACACTGTACGTTCCATGTGTGGAACCTAACTTAGTTTAAACTGAGCTTTTTTGTTTAATTTATGTTTGTAAGTTTGTTTAAAATGTATGTATTGAGAGACGCATTGATGGGGATGAGGTGAGAGAAGCGCCGAGCGGGGAGAGGAAATTTGTGTACGTATGTATGGGTGGGTATGTGTGTGTATGTATGTATATGTCTATGTATGCGTATGTATGTATGTATATATGTATATATGTATGTGTATGTATATGTATATATATATACAGTGGGGAGAACAAGTATTTGATACACTGCCGATTTTGCAGGTTTTCCTACTTACAAAGCATGTAGAGGTCTGTCATTTTTATCATAGGTACACTTCAACTGTGAGAGACGGAACCTAAAAAAATCCAGAAAATCACATTGTATGATTTTTAAGTAATTCATTTGCATTTTATTGCATGACATAAGTATTTGATACATCAGAAAAGCAGAACTTAATATTTGGTACAGAAACCTTTGTTTGCAATTACAGAGATCATACGTTTCCTGTAGTTCTTGACCAGGTTTGCACACACTGCAGCAGGGATTTTGGCTCACTCCTCCATACAGACCTTCTCCAGATCATTCAGGTTTCGGGGCTATAGCTGGGCAATACGGACTTTCAGCTCCCTCCAAAGATTTTCTATTGGGTTCAGGTCTGGAAACTGGCTAGGCCACTACAGGACCTTGAGATGCTTCTTACGGAGCCACTCCTTAGTTGCCCTGGCTGTGTGTTTCGGGTCGTTGTCATGCTGGAAGACCCAGCCACAACCCATCTTCAATGCTCTTACTGAGGGAAGGAGGTTGTTGGCCAAGATCTCGTGATACATGGCCCCATCCATCCTCCCCTCAATACGGTGCAGTCGTCCTGTTCCCTTTGCAGAAAAGCATCCCCAAAGAATGATGTTTCCACCTCCATGCTTCACGGTTGGGATGATGTTCTTGGGATTGTACTCATCCTTCTTCTTCCTCCAAACACGGCGAGTGGAGTTTAGACCATAAATCTCTATTTTTGTCTCATCAGACTACATGACCTTCTCCTATTCCTCCTCTGGATCATCCAGATGGTCATTGGCAAACTTCAGACGGGCCTGGACATGCGCTGGCTTGAGCAGGGGTACCTTGCGTGCGCTGCAGGATTTTAATCCATGACGGCGTAGTGTGTTACTAATGGTTTTCTTTGAGACTGTGGTCCCAGCTCTCTTCAGGTCATTGACCAGGTCCTGCCGTGTAGTTCTGGGCTGATCCCTCACCTTCCTCATGATCATTGATGCCCCACGAGGTGAGATCTTGCATGGAGCCCCAGACCGAGGGTGATTGACCGTCATCTTGAACTTCTTCCATTTTCGAATAATTGCGCCAACAGTTGTTTCCTTCTCACCAAGCTGCTTGCCTATTGTCCTGTAGCCCATCCCAGCCTTGTGCAGGTCTACAATTTTGTCCCTGATGTCCTTACACAGCTCTCTGGTCTTGGCCATTGTGGAGAGGTCGGCGTCTGTTTGATTGAGTGTGTGGACAGGTGTCTTTTATACAGGTAACGAGTTCAAACAGGTGCAGTTAATACAGGTAATGAGTGGAGAACAGGAGGGCTTCTTAAAGAAAAACTAACAGGTCTGTGAGAGCCGGAATTCTTACTGGTTGGTAGGTGATCAAATACTTATGTCATGCAATAAAATGCAAATTAATTACTTAAAAATCATACAATGTGATTTTCTGGATTTTTGTTTTAGATTCCGTCTCTCACAATTGAAGTGTACCTATGATAAAAATTACAGACCTCTACATGCTTTGTAAGTAGGAAAACCTGCAAAATCGGCAGTGTATCAAATACTTGTTCTCCCCACTGTATATATACGCAGGTATGTGTGAGTGCTGTTTTTTTGTTGCTTTTTCTTTGTTGTTGTATCTCTTAATATGGGTGAAAATTGTGAAATTCCAATAAAAATACTGTTACAAAAAATAAATAAACAGCATTCTTACATACAGTTGATGTCAGAAGTTTACATACACCTTAGCCAAATACATTTAAACTCAGTTTTCCACTTTATTTTAAGAATGTGAAATGTCAGAATTAGAGGTCGACCGATTAATCTGAATGGCCGATTAATTGGGGCCGATTTCAAGTTTTCATAACAATCGGTAATCGGTATTTTTGGACACCGATTTACCGATTATTGTTATTTTTAGTTTTTTAGTTTTTTACACCTTTATTTAACTAGGCAAGTCAGTTAAGAACATTATTATTTTCAATGATGGCCTAGGAACGGTGGGTTAACTGCCTTGTTCAGGGGCAGAACGACAGATTTTTACCTTGTCAGCTCGAGGATTCGTTTTTGCAATCTTCCGGTTACTAGTCCAATGCTCTAACCACCTGCCTTACATTGCACTCCACGAGGAGCCTGCGTGGCAGGCTGACTACCTGTTACGCGAGGGCAGCAAGAAGCCAAGGTAAGTTGCTAGCTAGCATTAAACGTGTAAAAAACGATCAATCTTAACATAATCACTAGTTAACTACACGTGGTTGATGATATTTCTAGTTTATCTAGCATGTCCTGCGTTGCATATAATCGATGCGCCTACTTCGACAAACGGTGATGATTTAACAAGCGCATTTGCGAAAAAAGCACTGTCGTTGCATCAATGTACCTAACCATAAACATCAATGCCTTTCTTTAAAATCAATATACAAGTATATATTTTTAAACCTGCATATTTAGTTAATATTGCCTGCTAACATTCATTTCTTCTAATTATGGAAATTGTGTCACTTCTCTTGCGTTCCGTGCAAGCAGTCAGGGTATATGCAGCAGTTTGGGCCGCCTGGCTCATTGCGAACTGTGTGAAGTCCATTTATTCTTAACAAAGGCCGTATTTAATTTGCCAGAATTGTACATAATTATGACATAACATTGAAGGTTGTACAATGTAACAGCAATATTTAGACTTAGGGATGCCATCCATAAGATAAAATACGAAACAGTTCCGTATTTCACTGAAAGAATAAACCTTTTTTTTCTCTAAATGATAGTTTCCGGAATCTACCATTTTAATGACCAAAGGCTTGTATTTCTGTGTGTTATTATGTTATAATTAAGTCTATGATTTGATAGAGCAGTCTGACTGAGCGATGGTAGGCAGCAGCAGGCTCGTAAGCATTCATTCAAACAGCACTTTCGTGCGTTTGCCAGCAGCTATTGCGCTGTTTATGACTTCAAGCCTATCAACTCCCGAGATTAGGCTGGTGTAACCGATGTGAAATGGCTAGCTAGTTAGCGGGGTGCGCGCTAATAGCGTTTCAAACGTCACTCGCTCTGAGACTTGGAGTAGTTGTTCCCCTTGCTCTGCATGGGTAACGCTGCTTCGAGGGTGGCTGTTGTCGATGTGTTCCTAGTACGAGCCCAGGTAGGAGCGAGGAGAGGGACGGAAGCTATACTGTTACACTGGCAATACTAACGTGCCTATAAGAACATCCAATAGTCAAAGGTATATGAAATACAAATCGTATAGAGAGAAATAGTCCTATAATTCCTATAATAACTACAACCTAAAACTTCTTACCTGGGAATGTTGAAGACTCATGTTAAAAGGAACCACCAGCTTTCATATGTTCTCATGTTCTGAGCAAGGAACTTAAACGTTAGCTTTTTTACACGGCACATATTGCACTTTTACTTTCTTCTCCAACACTTTGTTTTTGCATTATTTAAACCAAATTGAACATGTTTCGTTATTTATTTGAGGCTGAATTTATTTTATTGAGTTAAAATAAGTGGTCATTCAGTATTGTTGTAATTGTCATTATCACAAATAAATAGTAAAAAATCGGCCAATTAATCGGTATCGGCTTTTTTGTTCATCCAATAATCGGTACCGGCGTTGAAAAATCATAATCGGTCGACCTCTAGTAGAGAGAATGATTTATTTCAGCTTTTATTTCTTTCATCACATTCCCAGTGGGTCAGAAGTTTACGTACACTCAATTAGTATTTGGTAGCATTGCCTTTAAATTGTTTAACTTGGGTCAAACGTGTTGGGTAGCCTTCCACAAGCTTCCCACAATAAGTTAGGTGAATTTTGGCCCATTCCTCCTGACAGAGCTGGTGTAACTGAGTCAGGTTTGTAGGCCTCCTTGCTCACACACGTTTTTTCAGTTCTGCCCACAAATGTTCTGTAGGATTGAGGTAAAGGCTTTGTGATGGCCACTCCAATACCTTGACTTTGTTGTCCTTAAGCCATTTTGCCACAACTTTGGGAGTATGCTTTTGCATCATTGTCCATTTGGAAGACCCATTTGCGACCAAGCTTTAACTTCCTGACTGATGTCTTGAGATGTTGCTTCAATATATCCACATCATTTTCCTACCGCATGATGACATCTATTTTGTGAATTGCACCAGTCCCTCCTGCAGCAAAGCACCCCCACAACATGATGCTGCCACCCCCGTGCTTCACGGTTGGGATGGTGTTCTTCGGCTTGTAAGCCTCTCCCTTTTTCCTCCAAACATAACGAAGGTCATTATGACAAAACAGTTCTGTTTTTGTTACATCAGACCAGAGGACATTTCTCCATAAAGTACGATCTTTGTCCCAATGTGCAGTTGCGATCCGTAGTCTGGCTTTTTTATGACGGTTTTAGATCAGTGGCTTCTTCCTAGCTGAGCGGCCTTTCAAGTTATGTCGATATAGGACTTGTTTTATTGTGGATATAGATACTTTTGCACCTGTTTCCTCCAGCATCTTCACAAGGTCTTTTGCTGTTGTTCTGGGATTGATTTGCATTTTTTGCACCAAAGTACGTTCATCTCTAGGAGACAGAACGTGTCTCCTTCCTGAGCGGTATGACGGCTGTGTGGTCCCATGGTGTTTAAACTTGCGTACTATTGTTTGTACAGATGAACATGGTACCTTCAGGTGTTTGGAAATTGCTCCGAAGATTGAATCAGACTTGTGGAGGTGTACTATTTTTCTTCTGGGATCTTGGCTGATTTCTTTGATTTTCCCATGATGTCAAGCAAAGAGGCACTGAGTTTGAAGGTAGGCCTTGAAATACATCCACAGGTACACCTCCAATTGACTCAAGTGCTGTCATTTAGCCTATCAGAAGCTTCTAAAGCCATGACATCATTTTCTGGAATTTTCCAAGCTGTTTAAAGGCACAGTCAACTTAGTCTATGTAAACTTCTGACCCACTGGAATTGTGATACAGTGAATTATGAGTGAAATAATCTCTCTGTAAACAAATGTTGGAAAAATTACTAGTAGACGTAGATGTCCTAACCGACTTGCCAAAACTATAGTTTGTTAACAAGAGATTTGTGGAGTTGTTGAAAAACAAGTTTTAATGACTCCAACCTAAGTGTATGTAAACTTCCGACTTCAACTGTAGGTGTTCCTCTTGTCCAGATGGGATAGGGCAGTGTGCAGAGTGATGGCGATTGCATCGTCTGTGGATCTATTGGGGCGGTAAGCAAATTGAAGTGAGTCTAGGGTGACAGGTAAGGTAGAGGTGATATGACCCTTGACTAGTCTCTTAAAGCACTTCATGATGACAGAGGTGAGTGCTACGAAGCGATACTGCCTTTTACTGAGGAGTGGCTTTCATCTGGCCTGATTGGTGGAGTGTTCCATCTACACAGAGGAACTCTAGAGCTCTGTCAGAGCTGATTGCTCAGTTTGGCCAGGCGGCCAGCTGTAGGAAGAGTCTTGGTGGTTCCAAACGTCTTCCATTTACGAAAGATGGAGGCCACTGTGTTCTTGCGGACCTTCAACGCTTCAGAAATATTTTGTTACCTTTCCCCAGCTCTGTGCCTCAGCACAAACCTAGCTCTATGGACAATTCCTTCGACCTCATGGCTTGATTTTTGCTCTGACTTGCACTGTCAACTGTGGGACCTTATATAGACAGGTGTGTGCCTTTCCAAATGATGTCCAATCAATTGAATTTACCACAGGTGGACTCCAATGAAGTTGTAGAAACAGCTCAAGGATGATCAATGGAATCAGAATGTACCTGAGCTCATTTCCGAGTCTCATAGCAAAGGGTCTAAATTGTTATGTAAATATATATATATTTTTTATATATATACTTTTGCACAAAAAATATATTTTCGCTTTGTCATTATGGGGTATTGTGTGTAGATTATCCTTTTTATAATAAGGCTTTAACGTAACAAAATGTGGAAAAAGTCAAGGGGTGTGAATATTTTCCGTAGGCACTGTAAATAAAGGACTCCTTGCCAAAATCCCAAAGTATCCCTCTAAGGACACACCTCAAATATTGCTATCCCTTCCACCTCAATGCAAAAAAATAAGATGGAGAACAAGCTATAGGATGAAAAATACCAGGGGTTTGAAGCAAAATTATTTTTCAATTGTTTCTTCCGAACAATACCATCATTTTTTTCTGTTCCGATCAGCAAAATATAGTTCTGAACCAATTTGAACACCGAAAAAGTACAGATTTATATAATTCCTTTCTGTTCCTTTTTAAACCTCTGAAATCAGCAAAACAAATGTACATCTAGCTCGACATTAAATTACTTCACCAATCAGTGTGGCTAGAGCAGCTTGCTATGGAGCAGGTAAGCGATTTAATCTCTATAGGAAAGTTGTTAAGAGCAAATTGTATTTTGCCTTAACAGCATGGTTTAATCATAATAAAGGACAAACACACACACACACTGTGCTGCCAATCACAGTGTATGGCGCGAGGTGCAACAGAAATTTAGCAGGTGAGGAAAGAGCGAGATAGGATTGAGGAAGCTTGCCTTGAAGCGCTGGCAATCTTATGATATGCATTGTCTAAATTAGGCACACAGAATTATACAGTACCTACGGAGGAGCGGCTTCTATGGAGGAACTTTAAACTTCCGAGTTGGTTTAACATTGAACCAGAGCAAACGCAAAGTAGCTAGCTAGCTAACAAGCTTGTGTGTGCAGAGCAGCACTAGATTAAAAAAAACATCTTACCTTTTTGTAGTTAATAAATCCAATGTGAAACGTGATAACTATAGTATCCTTAACTAGCGTTGAAAAAGTGAATCCAATCTTCTCTAAATAAACATCTCTCCCTAATTTATAAACCACGCTTGTAACGTTGTCAGTAGGCTTCAGAGGGGAAGGGGCAGGTAGTCTACACACACAAGCACACCCACCGGTACTTGGAGTCAAATATTGATATAATATTGTCCAAAAATAATATCATGACATGTAAGTGTATGTCCCCCCCATCACTAGGGGAAACAAGTATTTTTGAAATGTTTCTAAATACAACATTCATAGGCAAAAAAGGCACATCTCTCCTTCCATGGGCACTGTGGATCATGGCTGGATAGGCTGCGCTTCCGCTTTCAAAATCCATTGTCTTAAAACTTCCCATTATGCATGAAATTGTCACTTTTGCGCTTGTTTTTAAGGACACACTTCAAATATTGCCATTCCTCCCACCTCAGCAAGCTGATGTTAGACGGTAAATTGACAAACCTGGCGTTTGGCCTGAAAAATGCCAGTGTGACAGTTTTTACATGACGAAATTGCAAACTAATGTGCGTTTGCCACTTGTGCCTCCTTATCGCCAGCCCAAAATAGAGCCCAGTGTCTCTCTGGCCTTTCCTGTGTAGCATTGACCACATATCCACATTTCGTTCAGATATCCTGATGTATTTGACTTGAAGTGGATGTTTTAAGGTTTGACACAGTGTTTCTCTGGTCTTTTCTATGAAGCATCGACCACATGACCCTGCTGGAGGGGGTGATTGTACTGGAGGAGTTCTGCAAGGAGCTGACTGCCATTGTATTTGTCAAGTTCCACGCATCTGCCTCCAGCTCACCCTAACCCAGCTGCCAAGACCAGGCAGGCAGGCCAGGACTGGACCCTCGGGGGGAATTGGATGGCAAAGAACAGGATCAACAAACCACTGGTTACTTACCCATTGGTCTTCCCTATATAGGTTTTGCCCCAAGGACATACTGTAAGCAGGACACGTTTCATCAAATGTCTCGGGGCTCCACTACAGAGAAAGTATTTTGCCCCTGCTCTACCCAGTACAGTACAGAACAGTATGACTGGCCACCGGGGAAGGCACTAGAGTCTTCCTCTCAGGGTGAGGAAGCGGATGGATGCGGAAGAGAGGGGACATTCTCTGGACGGTTTGACCTGGGCTAGACAGGGCCTGTGGAGTCCCTTCATGCTCTCTCTCTCCGTCATTATCTTTCTCGCCAGCCAAAACAAGATGGTAGCCCGTTCACTATGTGTGTCATAGAGCGAGAGAAGAGGTTTATTGTGTATTTGTGCGTGTATTTATTTCTGGATTTAAGACTCTGCTGTAAGTGTCAATGCCTTAGTGTTGGATTATTACGCCTGTTCAGTTACTTGTAGGGGATTGTTTCCTATTGAAACATGTTATCTTTAGCCCACATGTCTAATATATTCCTATTCTGTCAGATTATCAATGTCTCAAAAAATCTGGGTGAAATATAGACAAATTAGCCCTTCTTTTGTTTACCAAAATCAGTTAATTTACTTGATTTGTTTGAAAACAAGACATAATTAAAAAGTTGTATTTATTTAACTTCATTTTGTGATGGAGAAGTTTAACTGTAGTATCTGAGATACTGGAGTCGCTGTGGCAGAAATGGCCCCCATATTTATTCTCACCATTTTGCTTTCAGGTTGCCTTTTTAACTGATACATATTTGTATTGATATTTTTTTTTTTTTTTTTTTTAACCAAGTGAATATAATTCCCATTATGTGGACTAACAGGAGAGACAAGGAGCTCATGATGGATTTGTTGCAAACAATGCATTAACTTTTGAATAATCTGTTACTGGTAAACTTCACTGTGGAGATGTGCTAGTGTTACCATTGCTTAGGCTACCTACCTAACTATGTTAGTAGTTGTGCATATTTCTTTTTGCTTGCACCCTCAACCTCTCTAGCAATGGAGTAACATTAGGGTAATGTGGCTTCACATTTTGTACAATGTGGATCCTGAAATGACAAATTCTGTGGATTTGTATATAGATAGATAGATAGATAGATAGATAGATAGATAGATAGATAGATGTGTGTATATATATATATACATACATACATACATACATACATACATGCATACATTCAGTTGAAGTCGGAACTTTAAATACTCTTAGGTTGGAGTCATTAAAACTTGTTTTTCAACCACTCCACAAATTTCTTGTGAACAAACTATAGTTCTGGCAAGTCGGTTAGGACATCTACTTTGTGTATGACACAATACATTTTACCAACAATTGTTTACAGACAGATTATTTGACTTATAATTCACTGTATCACAATTCCAGTGGGTCAGAAGTTTACAGACACTAAGTTGACTGTGCCTTTAAACAGCTTGGAAAATTCCAGAAAATGATGTCATGGCTTTAGAAGCTTCTGATAGGCTAATTGACATTTGAGTCAATTGGAGGTGTACCTGTGGATGTATTTCAAGGCCTACCTTCAAACTCAGGGCCTCTTTGCTTGACATCATGGGAAAATCTAAAGAAATCAGCCAAGAGCTCAGAAAAAAAATAGTAGACCACAAGTCTGATTCATCCTTGGGGGCAATTTCCAAACGCCTGAAGGTACCACGTTCATCTGTACAAACAATAGTTCGCAAGTATAAACACCATGGGACCACGCAGCCGTCAGGAAGGAGACACGTTCTGTTTCCTAGAGATTGATGTACTTTTGTGCGAAGTGTAAATCAATCCCAGAACAACAGCAAATGACCTTGTGAAGATGCTGGAGGAAACAGGTACAAAGTATCTATATCCACAGTAAAACTAGTCATATATCGACTTAACCTGAAAGGCCGCACAGCAAGGAAGAAGCCACTGCTCCATAACCGCCATAAAAAAGCTAATCTAAGGTTTGCAACTGCACATGGGGACAAAGATTGTACTTTTTGGAGAAATGTCCTCTGGTCTGATGTAACAAAAAGAGAACTGTTTGGCCATAATGACCTTCGTTATGTTTGGATGAAAAAGGGGGAGGCTTGCAAGCCAAAGAACACCATCCCAATCGTGAAGCATGGGGGTGGCAGCATCATGTTGTGGGGGTGCTTTGTTGCAGGAGGACTGGTGCACTTCACAAAATAGATGGCATCATGAGGTAGGGAAATTATCTGGATATATTGAAGCAACATCTTAAGACATGTCAGGAAGTTAAAGCTTGGTTGCAAATGGGTCTTCCAAATGTACAATGACCCCAAGCATACTTCCAAAGTTGTGGCAAAATGGCTTAAGGACAACAAAGTCAAGGTATTGGAATGGCCATCACAAAGCCCTTACCTCAATCCTATTGAACATTTGTGGGCAGAACTGAAAAAAGTGTGTGTGAGCAAGGAGGCCTACAAACCTGACTCAGTTACACCAGCTCTGTCAGGAGGACTGGGCCAAAATTCACCCAACTTATTGTGGGAAGTTTGTGGAAGGCTACCTGAAACGTTTGACCCAAGTTAAACAAGGCCATGCTACCAAGTACTAATTGAGGAATGTGGGAATGTGATGAAAGAAATAAAAGCTGAAATAAATCTGTCTCTCTACTATTATTCTGACATTTCACATTCTTAAAATAAAGTGGTGATCCTAACTAGACAGGGAATTTTTACTAAGATTAAATGTCAGTAATTGTGAAAATCTGAGTTTAAATGTATTTGGCTAAGGTGTATGTAAACTTCCGACTTCAACTGTATATATATATATACACTGCTCAAAAAAATAAAGGGAACACTTAAACAACACAATATAACTCCAAGTCAATCACACTTCTGTGAAATCAAACTGTCTACATCAGGAGACGTGGAGGAGGCCGTAGGAGGGCAACAACCCAGCAGCAGGACACCGCTACCTCCGCCTTTGTGCAAGGAGGAGCACTGCCAGAGCCCTGCAAAATGACCTCCAGCAGGCCACAGATGTACTGGCCTGTCTCCTGGTAGCGCCTCCATGTTCACATGTTGGAAGCACAGAATCGTCTAGAATGTCATTGTATGCTGTAGCGTTAAGATTTCCTTTCACTAGAATTAAGGGGTTTAGGCCGAACCATGAAAAACAGCCCCAGACATTATTCCTCCTCCACCAAACTGCATTCGGGCAGGTAACGTTGTCCTGGCGTCCGCCAAACTCAGATTCGTCCGTTGGACTGCCAGATGGTGAAGCGTGATTCACCACTCCAGAGAACCCGTTTCCACTGCTCCAGAGTCCAATGGCGGCAAGCTTTACACAACTGCAGCCGATGCTTGGCATTGTGCATGGTGATGGTTGTATGTAGTTGCTCGGCCATGGAAACCCATTTCATGAAGCTCTCGACAAACAGTTTTTGTGCTGATGTTGCTTCCATAGGCAGTTTGGAACTCAGTAGTGAGTGTTGCAACTGAGGACAGAGGATTTTTACGCGCTTCAGCACTCGGCGGTCCCGTTCTGTGAGCACTTAGCTGCTGAGCCGTTGTTGCTCCTAGACGTTTCCACTTCACAATAACAGCACTTACAGTTGACCCCCGCAGCTCGAACATGGCAGAAATTTGACAAACTGACTTTTTTGAAAGGTGGGAGCCTATGACGGTACCACTTGAAAGTCACTGAGCTCTTCAGTAAGACCATTCTACTGCCAATGTTTGTCTATGAAGATTGCATAGCTATGTGCTCGATTAAATACACCTGTCAGCAACTGGTGTGGCTGAAATGGCCATATCCACATACTTTTGTATATATAGTGTAGCAGTGACCTTTCTATTTTAATAGAAGAAAAACTTTTCTGGACCTGCTGCTGGGTGTAAACGCATATCATTACATATAATTTATAGTAATGAGGAAAGCAGCCTCTTTCCTAGCATAGTCCCAGATCAGTTTGTGCGGTCTGGCCAACGTCACGCAAATTACCATAGGAATTGGGAAAACGGGCCAAACAGATCTGGAACCGGGCTCTCTCTTCCCATCCATAATGATTTCTTAGTGTCTTCAGAAGAGGAGCAGTGCTGACAGCTGACAGGGAAATACAACAATGCCAATCACACTGTGGTTCTCAATAACTTTTAAAAATAGACAATTGTTTCACTGCTTGGGTTTGTTTGTTACACAGGATGCACTCTCTTTTGTGTTTGATTTGTGAAGGTATACAGGACTTGTATTTCTTTGTCTGGGCAAGATTCTAGCAGTATTATTATTGCAAAATCTGATGCCAACTTATTTTGTTTCCTTTCCTGTTATGTATCACCTTAGACCAATCACTGTAGATCTTTGATTTAAAAAATCTTTGCTGCATTTAATCGTTAAAACCTCCATTGCTGCTTAACATGGAGTGAAATTGGGTATGTTTTTTTTAATTGGTTTGATGACCAGTATGATTTCTTCAGTGATTAGTGCAATGCTATTTAAATGTAAGAAATTGCATGCTCATTCCTCATCGTGCCTCTCGATGCTTATGATCAGTGTCGAAGGTGACTATCGCTGATGGGTGGGTTATTTTCTACAGTTTCTCTCATGCACATCACATCTTTACTCGCATCTGCCATTTCTGCTGTATGCCTGCTACTTTTCGGTGTGTATTATAAATCATACAGGACATTATGGCTAACATTTTCCGTCCCCAATAAAGAGCGCTTTCATCAGGTTGTTTGGTTGTTATTGCTGAATCATATTATGTGGGATTATGGACAAAATACATTCAAAAGGTTTAATTTGGTTTTTATTACAAACGTTTTGGACATATACTATTACATTTAGATTCAAAAGTACTAAAACAAACCATTTATATTTTGCCATGACTGAGTGGACTGCACATTCCATTTATTCATAATCCCCTTTAAAATGCACTATTCTTATGTTTTTAAGAACCATTGGAGGGACCTGAGTATCTGATATAACAAGTGTGTCAACTTCTAACGCACAAGAGACTTTGGACGGGTTTCAATCCAAAACCACGCTATAGCATTTCATTATTTTCTCCAATTGAGCCAACATCTGCAGCATTTACCTTGAATGCGATCTCTGCAAACACCGTAAGTGCCTGTAAAATACAGTCTACAAACGCGACCGGATCGGATCCTGGTCTTTGTAACTTCAGGAAAATCAAATCAAAGCATTGCATGACCCTGCTCAACAGATCTTGTCAGCCAGGTCCATACACAATAAAAAACGGACTTCATCAAGGCTCCATTGACTGATGAAACAAATTTGTGGGATGGGAGAAAAACATGACAGTTTCAATATACAGTATAAGGTAAGGGCCAAGGCTCTTGTGATGGTTTGCAGAATAAAGATGTTTAAATTCCCTTTATGTAAACATAAACCCACACTTATGAAAGAGGCATTGTGTTATAGAAAAATAAAATGGTGCTTTCACTACACCCAATCCACCATACTTTCTCCAAATAAATACTATGAAGTGATGGATATAACCTCTTTCTTTAATACTTGTTTGGGGTTGACAGTAAATGTATACTTTTATGAAGTACTCTTTAAAACATTTTTCCTCAACACAGTTAAACAAATACAAGCAAATACCAGTATAGTTTGTGTACACTCCATGGTATGTTTGACGAGCCGGTGTCCACATCTCATTCCAACATCATGGGCATTAATATGGAGTTGGTCCCCACTTTGATGCTATAACAGCCTCCACTCTTCTGGGAAGGCTTTCCACTAGATGATGTAGCATTGATGCAGGGACTTACTTCCATTCAGCCATAAGAGCATTAGTGAGGTCGGGCACTGATGTTGGGCGATTATGCCCACAGTCCGCGTTCAAATTCATCCCAAGGTGTTCAATTGGGGTTGAGGTCAGGGCTCTGTTCAGGCCAGTCAAGTTTTTCAACACCGATCTTGACCTTGCTTTGTCCACAAGGGGCATTGTTATGCTGAAACAGGAAAGGGCCTTCCTCAAACTGTTTCCACAAAGTTGGAAGCACAGAATTGTCTAGAATGTCATTGGCTATAGCGTTAAGATTTCGCTTCACTGGAATTAAGGGGCCTAGCCCGAACCATGAAAAACAGCCCCAGACTATTCCTCCTCCACCAAACTTCACAGTTGGCACTATACAATCGGGCAGGTAGAGTTCTCCTGGCATCCGCCAAACCAAGATTAGTCTGTCGGACTGCCAGATGTTGAAACGTGATTCATCACTCCAGGTAACGCGTTTCCACTGCTCCAGAGTCCATTGGCGGCGAGCTTTACACCACGCCAGTCGATGCTCAGCATTGCGCATGGTGATCTTAGGCTTGTGTGCGGCTGCTCAGCCATGGAAACCCATTTTATGAAGCTCCTGACAAACCGTTCTTGTGCTGAGGCAGTTTGGAACTCGGTAGTGAGTGTTGCAACTGAGGACAGACGATTTTTATGCTCTACACGCTTCAGCACTCGGAGGTCCCATTCTGTGAGCTTCTGTGGCCTACCACTTAGCAACTGAGCCGTTGTTGCTCCTAGACTTTTCCACCTCACAATAACAGCACTTACAATTGACCGGGCAGCTCTAGCAGGGCAGATATTTGATAAATTGACTTGTAAAGGTGGCATCCTATGATGGTGCCACATTGAAAGTCACTGAGCTATTCAATGCGGGCCATTCTACTGCCAATGTTTGTCTATGGAGATTTCATGGCTGTGTGCTCGATTTAATACGCCTGTCAGCAATGGGTGTGTCGGAAATAGTCGAATCCACTAATTTGAAGGGATGTCGACCTACTTTTGCTATGAAATGTAAATGGTCCAGAGGCAATACAATGACAGATTGATTGATTAACCATGTTACTGTATAAGCAGACCTGGGTCCAAACACTATTTGAAGTCATTTCAAATACTTAAGTTGTGCTTGAGGGAGCTTGCCTGTTGCGATGGAACCAATAGAAAAGTCCCAAAAGTGCAAAGCTCTCCCACCTAGCACTCCAGACAGGCTAACGCAAATGCTTAAAGTATTTGAAAGATACTATGTATAATACCTGAACCCAGGTATGGTTAAAAGGACACTAACAAACCCATCATACAGTAGTGACACCTATAGAACGTGGATAGACCCTTTTTATTTCAGTTTATGAGAATAGCAGAAAACCATTGAAAATGTCAGCGTTTCATCTTGGCATTATGTCTAACTCTTAAACGGCACAGGAGTAGAGGTGGTCACAGGTCCGTGTGGGCCCAATATACCAGAACCCCGCCCCGGGCCCTATTGGGTTCGGATCTGAAATTCTAACTTGTCCCTCTGGTCCTGTTTAATTGTTATCGGGTCTCGGGTCTATGTAACTACAGCTGATAGATGCGACCACTGCTCTGCATAGCCTATAGCAGTGGTTCCCAACCAGGGGTACAAGGACTCCTGGGGGTACTTGGCCTAGCCACAGGGGGTACTTGAAAAGACTCACGAGACCATATGCTTACTGGTAAAATGCACATGATAGGATACTTCAGTGGTACTCCGGTCGGGTCTAGGTCGAGTTGTCCTCTGGTCCATTCGGGTTCAGTCTGATTGTTCTCGTATCCGGGTCCCCATTTATTTTTAATTATCGGGTCCATTCTGGTCGGTTCTGATTGCCCTCGGGTCCGGGTCCAACTTTTTGGACCTGTGAATGCCTCTACACAGGAGCTTGCCAGTGTCCTGCTCACATCTGCCCTGATTAGAGAACATAACAGTAGCTTTCAGTAGCCTACATGGCCATACAGGCAGCAGTAGACGCAGTCCTTCAGCAAGGCAAGGGATCATTGTGGATCACTCTAGAAAGAATTCGTCACTAGGGAAAATGCACTTCTTCACCACTATCATTGTCAGTTTGGCACAAGCTGGTTTGTATTTCACAACGCAGGATCATTACATTATCTAACTAGCTCATTATTTATATTATACATTTTTATCATGCCCGTTTCAAGTTTATCCTACTTTTCAAGATTCATAAATTAATGTAAAAATAGTTATTGAAATCAAAATACTACTCATTACAGATCAAGCAGGAAGTCCAGTAAGTGGCTGTTTCAGACTTTTATTTAGTAAGGTTTAGCCAACTCGTTAATCCTGCTTTAAGAAATACCCCTCAGATGTCAAAATGGAAAACGTCAACAAATATCCAGCGTCTTTGCACGACTTGAAAATAATAAATTGTCCTGGATGTCAATTCCCATCCGCATATATAAATCAACATAATATGCACGAATATTACATTAATTTACATACATAGTGTGTAAATAATTTATTTATATGCAAATTAGTTGCATATATATATATATATATATATATATATACACACACAAAACAACTAAATAGAAAACAACTACATGCCATCGCACAAACAGGCTAAAAATACAATTTGATTCAATTTAAAAAATAATTATGTACATTTCCAAATGTCTTTAACCTCAATGTCCTGCATTCCCCACCCATTTATAAATCCCACTCTTGCAACCCCACACACAAACGCACAAACATTCAGACAATTAATGTATCTTTGGCTGACGTGTGAAGCTGCAGCACCTGCATCGTGTTCACATGGCAATTACTTACAGATCTTCCAAAAAAAGATAAACAAAAAGAAAAAACACCCAATAGAAAAGGGGATGTAGTGAAACCTCAATTCCTTCCTATGCTTTAGTGAATGAATACATATGTTTTTTCAAACATCTACTAACATACAAGGGTTAACAACACACACCCTTCCGTGCGTGTGTACAGTGCTTTCGGAAAGTATTCAGACCCCTTGACTTTTTCCACATTTTGTTACATTACAGCCTTATTCTAAAACGAATAAAATAAACATTTTCCATCAATCTATAAACAATAACCCATAATGACAAAGCGAAAACAGGTTTTTTGAAATACCTAAATATGCAGACCCTTTGCTATGAGACACGAAATTGAGCTCAGGTGCATCCTGTTAACATTGATCATCCTTGAGATGTTTCTACAACTTGGAGACCACCTGTGGTAAATTAATTTGATTGGACATGATTTGGAAAGGCACACACCTGTCTATATAAGGTCCCACAGTTGACAGTGAATTATCAGAACAAAAACCAAGCCATGAGCTCGAAGAAGAGCTCTGTAGAGCTCTGAGACAGGATCTTGAGACCTTTTTTGGCACAGATCTGGGGAAGGGTACCAAAAAATGTTGCCGCATTGAAGGTCCCCAAAAATACAGTGGCCTCCATCACTCTTAAATTGAAGAAGTTTGGAAGCACCAAGACTCTTCCTAGAGCTGGCCGCCCAGCCAAACTGAACAATTAGGGGAGAAGGGCCATTGTCAGCGAGGTGAACAAGAACCCAATGGTCACTCTGACAGAGCTCCAGAGTTCCTCTGTGGAGATGGAAGAACCTTCCAGAAGCACAACCATCTCTGCAGCACTCCACCAATCAGGCCTTTATGGTAGAATGGCCAGACTGAAATCACTCCTCAGTAAAAGGAACATGACAGCCCACTTGGAGTTTGCCAAATGGCACCCAAAGGACTCTCAGACCATGAGAAACAAGATTCTCTGGTCTGATGAAACCAAGATTGAACTATTTGGCCTGAATGCCAAGTATCACCTCTGGAGGAAACCTGGCACCATCCCTACGGTGAAGCATGGTGGTGGCAGCATCATGCAGTGGGGATGTTTTTCAGCGGCAGGGACTGGGAGACTAGTCAGGATCGAGGCAAAGATAAACGTAGAAAAGTACAGAGAGATTGTTGATGAAAACCTGCTCCAGAGTGTTCAGGACATCAGACTGCGGTGAAGGTTCACCTTCCAACAGGACAACGACCCAAAGCACACAGCCAAGACAACGCAAGAGTGGCTTCGGGACAAGTCTCTGAATGTCCTTGAGTGGCCCAGCCAGAGCACGGACTTGAACCCAATCGAACATCTCTGGAGAGACCTGAAAATAGCTGTGACAGAGGTTGGATGGGGAGAATGGGAGGATCTTGAGAGGATCTGTGGGAAGAATGGGAGATACTCTCCAAATACAGGTGTGCCAAGCTTGTAGTGTCATACCCAGGAAGACTTGAGGCTGTAATCACTGCCAAAGATGCTTCAACAAAGTACTGAGTAAAGGTTCTGAATACTTACACTACCGTACAAAAGTTTGGGGTTACTGAGAAATGTCCTTGTTTTTGAAAGAAAAGCTACTTTTTTGTCCATTAAAATAACATAAAATGTATCAGAAATACAGTGTAGAAATTGTTAATGTTGTAAATGACTATTGTAGCTGGAAATGGCTGATTTTGTATTGAATATAATATAGATATGGAATATCTACATAGCTCGTACAAAGGCCCATTATCAGCAAACATCACTCCTGTGTTCCAATGGCACATTGTGTTAGCTAATCCAAGTTTATAATTTTAAAAGGCTAATTGATCATTAGAAAACCCTTTTGCAATTATGTTAGCACAGCTGAAACTGTTGTCCTGATTAAAGAAGCAATAAAACTTGCCTTCTTTAGACTAGTTGAGTATCTGGAGCATCAGCATTTGTGGGTTCGATTACAGGCTCAAAATGGACAGAAAACAAACGTCAGTCTGTTCTTGTTCTGAGAAATTAAGGCTATTCCATGCGAGAAATCGCCAAGAAACTGAAGATCTCGTACAACGCTTTGAACTACTCCCTTCACAGTACAGCGCAAACTGGCTCTGACCAGAATAGAAAGAGGAGTGGGAGGCCCCAGTGCACAACTGAGCAAGAGGACAAGTATATTAGAGTGTCTAGTTTGAGAAACAGACACCTCACAAGTCCAGCTTTATTAAATAGTACCCGCAAAACACCAGTCTCAACGTCAACAGTGAAGAGGCGACTCCGGGATGCTGGCCTTCTAGGCAGAGTTGTAAAGAAAAAGCCACCTCTCAGACTGGCCAATAAAAATAAAATATTAAGATGGGCAAAAGAGCACAGACACTGGACAGAGGAAGATTGGAAAAAAGTGTTATGGACAGACGAATCTAAGTTTGAGGTGTTCGGATCACAGAAAACATTCGTGAGATGCAGAAAAAATGAAAATATGCTGGAGGACTGCTTGACGCCATCTGTCAAGAATCGTGGGGGCAATGTGATGGTCTGGGGGTGCTTTGGTGGTGGTAAAGTAGGAGATTTGTACAGGGTAAAAGGGATCTTGAAGAAGGAAGGCTATCACTCCATTTTGCAACGCCATGCCATACCCTGTGTACAGCGCTTAATTGGAGCCAATTTCCTCCTACAACAGGACAATGACCCAAAGCACAGATCCAAACCATGCAAGAGCTATTTAGGGAGAAGCAGTCAGCTGGTATTCTGTCTATAATGGAGTGGCAAGCACAGTCACCGGATCGCAAACATATTGAGATGTTGTGGGAGCAGCTTGACAGTATGGTACGTAAGAAGTGCCCATCAAGCCAATCCAATTTGTGGGAGGTGCTTCAGGAAGCATGAGGTGAAATCTCTTCAGATTACCTCAACAAATTGACAACTAGAATGCCAAAGGTCTGCAAGGCTGTAATTGCTGCAAAAGGATTCTTTGATGAAAGCAAAGTTTGAAGGACACAATTAAAAATCATTATTTATAACCGTGTCAACATCTTGACTATATTTCCTATTCATTTTACAACTCATTTCATGTATGTTTTCATGGAAAACAAGGAAATTACAAAGTGACCCCAAACTTTTGATATTTCAGTTTTTAATTTGTAATAAATGTGTAAACATTTCTAAAATCCTGTTTTTGCTTTGTCATTGTGGGCTATTGGTGTGTAGACTGAAGAGAAAAACAACAATTGAATCAATTTTAGAATAAGGCTGTAACGTATCAAAATGTGGAACAAGGGGTCTGAATACTTTCCGAATGGACTGTTTACTTACACTATTGTACTGTAAAGCAACAGAGGTGTAAAATGAAGTGCTAAGGCATCAATAAATAGAGAGTCTTTGTCTATTTGGCCGGTTTTCATGCGTTTGTCTGTCAGTCGTTCTTAGCGCTCTGTGTGGTGTCCAGGTTGACCATCTGCAGCTGTCAGGTTACTGCTGCTGTGCCTCGACTTCTGACTAATCACCATCTGCAACACATAACATCAACGTCAGCATGCGCCACTGAAGACCTCTACGCTCAGCACGGTTCCACTTTGCATGCTTTAATTTGTGATTGTTGACTAGACTTCTGTCACACAATAATACTGCCTAACAAGGTTAGGGTCAATTTCATTTCAATTCCATTCCTGTAAATTCATGAATTAAACCAAATTCAAATTACAATTTTTCCTTATTGAAAAGCATTGATACCACCCGCACACATGCCTGCACACATACACACATACACTGTTTTTTTGCTGCTGTATTTGTGCTGTTGCCAGTTTCTTTTCGGTCTGTGTTGTCCGTTTTGTCTAACATTGTTGTTGTTTTTCAGTCCCTTTTGCCTCTTGCCTTCACTGTAAATATGAATTTGATCTTAATTCACTTAAGAGAATATCCTGAATTGACTGGAATTGAAATGGAATAGACTCCAACCCTGCTGCGTAAGCACCAAATTATTGACATGAAATTTACTAACTTAAATAATCTCTTTTAGATAAGAAAGCCTTTTCTAAAAGCATCACTTTGCACAAGTTTGGTCATTTGTGTTGTTACAGTGTCACTATTGTACTCTAACTAGGGCTCTTGAAACACAATGGCTTCTATTCTGTTCCTAAACATTAGTCATTCACAAACAAAAACAATCTCAATCTTGCATGACTTTCTCAATTATAGTAACAAAACAAGTCTTCCAAATAACATATGGTTTTGCTTGTGTCACACGTGTTGTCCAAATGTCATAGGACTATATCATCCACATACAGTAACAGTACAGGAGGCAGGCCAAACCCTATCCCTCCACAGTGAGAAGACAGTGCTCTGTCCGGATGCATTAGTGCAGGTCAGTGGCATGCTGGTTGCAGATAGAATATGAGAGTTTCACTTGTAAAATGTAGGTCTTGCCGTACTGGGTGTAGCTGCACTGCCGAGACTGGGATCTGCATGGTGCCCGAGGGTGCCGTAAGGAATACCTGAGGGACAGCACCTAGCCAGAGAGAGACGGACACAAACAACATGAAGAACACAGCACACTCATCTAAACTAACATTTTATCACTGAATATATACAGACACTATGTGCATGGTGTGTAAGGTATACCACCCCACTTTTGGTCAGGGTCAAACTCACTAGCCTGTCATAATCAACGTCCTGACTATGTAGCTATATTCATACCAGACCTGGGTTCAAATAGTATGCGTTTTCATCTTTTGAGCACTTGATTGAGCCTGTCTGGAATGGGAGCATTTTGAAAGTTCCAAGCTCAATCTGCCCAACTAAAAATATTGGCAAGAAAAAAATACTAATTGAACCCAGGTCTAATTCATACATCAATCAACCTCCCCCTCCCTGGTTTCCCCCATTAACCCATGACTGATGTAGTCTCACCTGTGTCCCAGCGTAGCCTACTGTAGTCTAGCGTGGTCTCACCTGTGTCCTGGCACTGTCCATGGGACACCTGCATGGCCGAGGGGCCCTGGGAAAAGGTGTTGAGCACAGCCAGGCCACCATCGGTCAGCGTGGGCGTGGACGCATACATCACTGTATGGGGGCTGGTGTACATCATGTGACCCGCCATAGATGTGGGCACTGACGATGTGACGATGGTCGCTGGAAGGAGTAGAAAAGAAAGTGTGTGAGACAAAGAAAGATGAGTTTATAAGAGACATTGCCCACCAGATGGCACTGTATCACTGAGGATAAAGTCCATTCTGTTCAACCATAGTTGACTCCTCATAACAGTATTGTAGACTACAACCTTCCACCCACTCAGCTCACTCAGAGAGATACGTTAGGGTTAAGTTAGACTATGGCTACAGCTTCTCACGCATAACCAGAGTTTTACAGCGCTGTGTTAATCAAAGGATAGTTACCAGTGGAGACAGAGGAGGTCTGGGAGATCTCCGAGCTGCTGTCGTTGGCATGTGTGGTGGGGTGCACCTGGATGGCCTGCAGCTGCTGGGTCATCCCTCCCCCTGGAGGAGAACAGGCAACACCAAACACCTGCTCACTCACCTGTACACTATTCTATCTTAATGTCAGAACACATAAATTATAAGAATATTACAAGTTCGACCCATACAGTTTTGGACATGGTTTCATACACCTACGTATAAATCAGCTAAAGTTCATGCCTGCCTCATGCCTGTTATCCATTGTACATCCCCTCTGCAGCCACAGATAGACTAGTCTCCCTATTTTTTCCCGGCGCACAAATCAGAACATGAGTAACTACATCCGCACAAATGAAAGATAAATACTAGCCCTTTTTGGAAATATGTAGTAACCCAATTACCCCCTCTTACAATCAAATGTATTTTATAAAGCCCTCAAGACATATCATCCCACGAATCTCAAAAAACACAACTGGGGCAGGGCCTTGTCTTACAGAGCTACGGGATGCCCGCTTACCCATTGATATAGGAAGGGGAGGAAAAGGGCCCTGTGTTTCTGTAGCGCACATCTTACACCCAGCACCACACTGACTGGACTGCGCCAGGCTCTAACGGTGTGCAAGACTTCTCTCTCGACAGACAGACTTGTCTCCAGGCAGACACAGACTAGTCTCTTTTTTTCTCTCGACAGACTGACTGACCTAGGGAGACTGCAGTGGGAAAGCGGAAGACGGCCTGCTGGCCCTGCTGTGTCAGTTGCGATGAGGTGAGCGTCTGTCCCTGGATGGCCAAGGAGTGCTGGTGCAGCTGGCTGAGAGGAATGGTGGGGGTGCCGGGGGGGAGCGGCGTGCCTGCTGCAGGATGGAGAGGAGAAAAGGAAGAGTTAAACAGGGAGAGGGTGTTGCATAGCCACACTTGGTCATATGGTCCATCGACAGGTTCTTTAGTTGCGCTATTAGGGTTTGAGATTTCAACAGAGTTTAAAAAAAAAAGTAGTATGTTGTTCCACCTGGCACTGGTCATGTACCAGACAGGTGGTGCAGAGAGTGGGGGAAAGGGAGAGAGAGGCTCCCAAGCTGCCCTTCAGCCTGCTGTCATAATGGGAGAGAAAAGAGAGATGGGAAGAAAGATCTGCTACCACAACTAGCTACAGCTTCAGCCACACTGTCACTACATACAGACTTCACCCAGCAACAACAAGGGTAATACCTTACCGTCAGTGACTGCACCACTACATGACATAAGACTTTCTAAGCTTTAAGGTGGTTATTGCCCAGTATTGCATAGTTGTAAGAGACCTGGACCTCCTGTACTGATTTTACCTATTTTAATATCAATATTCCAGTGAGAGTAATACAATGAATTCATGGCTATGCAAATATACAAAATCAAAGACTCCTTTATAAAGGCGACAGCCAGCTTATATTACAAAGTTTTCAAAACTCTGAACCAGAATATATACAAATCAAATTGTATTAGTCACATGCGCCATATACAACAGGTGTAGGTAGACCTTACAGTGAAATGCTTTCTTACGAGCCCCTAACGAAAGTGCAGTTTAAAAAAATACAGATAAGAATGAGAAATAAAAAAATAACAATATATACAGGGGGTGTCGGTACAGAGTCAATGTGCGGGGGCACCGGTTAGTTGAGGTAGTATGTACATGTAGGTAGAGTTAATTAATTAAAGTGACTATGCATAGATGAAAACAGAGAGTGGCAGTGGTGTGGAGAGGGGAGGGGGGAGCAATGTGAATAGTCTGGGTAGCAATTTGACTAGATGTTCAGGAGTCTTATGGCTTGGGGGTAGAAGCTGTTTAGAAGCCTCGTGGACCTAGACTTGGCGCTCCAGTACCGCTTGCCGTGTGGTAGCAGAGAGAACAGTCTATGACTAGGGTGGCTGGAGTCTTTGACAATATTTAGGGCCTTCCTCTGACACCGCCTGGTATGCGATATACAGTGCATTCGGAAAGCATTCAGACCCCTTCACTTTTTCCACATTTTGTTACATTATAGCCTTATTCTAAAATGTATTAAATAAAAAATGTTCCTCATAAATCTATACACAATACCCTATAATGACAAAGTTATATTTTTTTTGTTTTTTTTAAACAAAAAACTGAAATACCTTATTTATATAGGTACTTAGTACTTTGTTGAAGCACCTTTGGTAGCAATTATGACCTCAAGGTGGTTCGTTGCAGTAGCGTGACTTGCGTCTCCACATCAACTGTTTACCTTATGGCGCATTTCACATCTCCAGGAAGTCCTCTCAGTTTGGCTATGTTTTACATGTATAACAAAACACCAGTATCCAGGAAGGAAACGTCTACATCTATGGGCTCAGCAGCTCCTGCCTTTGATTTCCATTGTAATAGAGGAATAATTGGAAGGTCCAACACAATGGCCATCGTGGAGAGGGCTGCCGAGCTCTGCCTATAATTAGTAATGAATATTCAATGAATATTGGGCAGCTAGTGCTGAGATTATTATTTAGTCCTACTTCATAGAGCCCCGGCTCAGACAGAGTTGAGGAACCAGGCGTGGCCCCTCATTACATCACATCGCGCCAGAAAAGCTACAGTATCTATCTAGACAGAGGTGCCCCTTGTAACAGGATTTGCTATACAGTGCATTCGGAAAGTGTTCAGACCCCTTGACTTTTTCCACATTTTGTTATGTTACAGCCTTATTCTAAAATGGATTCAATAATTCTTTCCTCCTCATCAATCTACACACAATACCCCATAATGACAAAGCAAAAAAAAATGTATGTCGACAACCAGACCTGGATTCAAATACACGCTTATTTAAGTATTTGTATTTTACATACTCAAATAAACAGAAAATAAGTATTTTAAAATCATTTAGCAGAATTACACACTTCTATTTGAAGTATTTTGAAATATTTCCTATAAATATTATTTGAAACTTTTTTCAAATACTTGTTTCCAAATACAATTGAAATACCCCTAGGACCAAACAGACCTGGGTTCAAATGCATGGGAATATTTCAATGTTTGTATTAAAAAATGTACTTGTCTGTATTTGAGTATTTTCAAATACATGCCAATACTTACCAAGTGTATTTCCGAATACATTTCCAAATATTCAACTACTTGTATTTTTTAAGAAAAAATATCCAAATACTTACTTTGAAATATATGTGAAAGTAATTTAGATACTTTAAAAAGTATTTGAACCCAGGTCTGTGAAGAACTAACACTCTTGAGTGACACACAAGCATGGTACACAAGTGTCACAAAGAGTTGATCCCGGTGAACACCAACTCCATTGTAGAGAATGATGTCTATGTATCCCAGTAAACAAACAAACTGCATTAAATGGTATGAGTTTCTCCTTAGAAATGGGTTGTGTCCATTAACGAATGGCCCCCTACTGTACAGACGAATATTTGGTCTGGTGAGTTTTCTCCTTTAGCCACCAAGCAGAAGAATATAGGCACTCATTTTCATTTTCTGTTGCAAAAAATGTCAAAACATGACCCTGGATGCTGACTGGTATGGTATAGTACAGCATAGCATAGTATTTTTTATTAAAGTATAGCATAGCATAGCTATAGTCACCTGACATGAAGGTGAAGCCGCTGGGCAGCTGCATGACCTGCCCTCCGGAGGAACCAGTGGTCTTGAGGATGGTGCCGTTGGCATTGACGTTGCTGCTGGCCGAGACGGGCGCCAGGTAGTTGGTAATTGGGAAGGAGGGCCCGCTGCTTACCTGCATGCTGGTGGAGGTGGTGGGGGCCGTGGGCGCGTGGGAACTGGTGGTGCCCGGGAGGCTGGCCACCGTGAACGCAGGCTTTAGCTGGTCCTGGGAAAGGAGGGAAAATATGAATTATGAGTGGGGCTGTCAAAATAGCAGTTTCATGCTTCCATCAGAAAGTGCAATTTTTTTGTATTTTTTGGGCTCTTATCCACTGGACTTACTGACTAACTCAATTACTGACAGACATATTTTATTGAACAAACCAAGCCCATGACAGCACTTTTCACTAGAGCAAGTGGGGCAGAGAGGAAGTTCATAGCCAAGCAATTACCATTGATTTACTCTCAGCCCTATGTTCTCAGCAGGTAGCCATTTCCCCCCTTTAATATATTGTATGTATGTATGTATGTATGTATGTATGTATGGAATCGGCTAAACTTTGAACATTGAGATATTAAATGAATGATAGGAAACTAAAGAGACTGGTTTATGTTAGAAGTTAATGGTTCTCAGAAGAAAGAAGGCTTTGGAATGTGTTTGATGGAGGAGAGGGGAGCGATGTGTTGATACAGGGGAGACAGATGGACATCTGTGTATTAGATGAAAGAGGGGTTGAGGTCAGGAGGTGAGGACAGATTATCTTAAGAGAGTAATAAATGTTTGGAATCCTGTTACCCTCTTTATTAGCTTCTGTAGAACCATAAAATGTAAGGATTGGAGAGAAAGGGGAGTGTCTTAAGTAGGATGCATATAAACTGTGAAGTTTGAAATCTTTTGCTGTCTGTTTTCAGCTGTACAGAACCTTTGGGAAGAATACATTTGGTTAAAGCTTCTCTAGTGTCTGTGGGTTATTTACTCTGAAAAATAAGAACCCAACAGTATGTATGTATGTACGTATGTACAGTTGAAGTCGGAAGTTTACATACACTTAGATTGGAGTCATTAAAACTCGTTTTTCAACCACTCCACAAATTTCTTGTTAACAAATTATAGTTATGGCAAGTCGGTTAAGACATCTACTTTGCGCATGACACAAGTAATTTTTAACAATTGTTTACAGACAGATGATTTCACTCATAATTCACTGTATCACAATTCCAGTGGGTCAGAAGTTTACATACACTAAGTTGACTGTGCCTTTAAACAGCTTGGAAAATTCCAGAAAATTATGTCATGGCTTTAGAAGATTCTGATAGGCTAATTGACATAATTTTTGTCAATTGGAGGTGTAGCTGTGGATGTATTTCAAGGCCTACCTTCAAACTCAGTGCCTCTTTGCTTGACATCGTGGGAAAATCAAAAGAAATCTTCAGGAATCTTTCCAAATGCCTGAAGGCACCACGTTCATCTGTACAAACAATAGTACGCAGGTATAAACACCATGGGACCACGCAGCCGTCATACCGCTCAGGAAGGAGACACGTTCTGTCTCCTAGAGATGAACGTACTTTGGTGTGAAAAGTGCAAATCAATCCCAGAGCAACAGCAAAGGACCTTGTGAAGATGCTGGAGGAAACAGGTACAAAGTATATGTATCCACAGTAAAACGAGTCCTATATCGACATAACCTGAAAGGCCGCTCAGCAAGGAAGAAGCCACTGCTCCAAAACAGCCATAAAAAAAGCCAGACTACGGTTTACAACTGTTTATGGGGACAAAGATGGTACTTTTTGGATAAATGTCCTCTGGTCTGATGAAACAAAAATAGAACTGTTTGGCCATAATGACCATCGTTATGTTTGGAGGAAAAAGGGAGACGCTTGCAAGCCGAAGAACACCATCCCAACCGCGAAGCACGGGGGTGGCATCATCATGTTCTGGGGTGCTTTGCTGCAGGACGGACTGGTGCACTCACAAAATAGATGGCTTCATGATGAGGAAAATGATGTGGATATATTGAAGCAACATCTCAAGACATCAGTCAGAAAGTTAAAGCTTGGTCGCAAATGGGTCTTCCAAATGGACAATGACCCCAAAGCATACTCCCAAAGTTGTGGCAAAATGGTTTAAGGACAACAAAGTCAAGGTTTTGGAGTGGCCATCACAAAGCCCTGACCTCAATCCTATAGAACATTTGTGGGCAGAACTGAAAAAGCGTGTGCGAGCAAGAAGGCCTACAAACCTGACTCAGTTACACCAGCTCTATATGTCAGGAGGAATGGGCCAAAATTCACCCAACTTATTGTGGGAAGCTTGTGGAAGGCTACCCAAAACGTTTGACCCAAGTTAAATATTTTAAAGGCAATGCTACCAAATACTAATTGAGTGTATGTAAACTTCTGACCCACTGGGAATGTGATGAAATAAATAAAAGCTGAAATAAATCACTCTCTCTACAATTATTCTGACATTTCACATTCTTAAAATAAAGTGGTGATGTTAACTGACCTAAGACAGGGAATTTTTACTAGGATTAAATGTCAGGAATTGTGAAAAACTGAGTTTAAATGTATTTGGCTAAGGTGTATGTAAACTTCTGACTTGAACTGTATGTATGTATGTATGTATGTATTTATTCTTTAAGTATTCAGACCCCTTGACTATTTCCACATTTTCTTCATTACAGCCTTATTCTAAAATTAAGTAGTTTTTTCCCCCCTCACCAATCTACACGCAAAACAGGTTTTTAGAAATGTTTGCAAATCTATTACAAAAATATATATCACATTTACATGAGTACTCAGACCCTTTACTCAGTACTTTGTTGAATCACCTTTGGCAGTGATTACAGCCTCGAGTCTTCTTGGGTATGACGCTACAAGCTTGGCACACCTCTATTTGGGGAGTTTCTCTCATTCTTCTCTGCAGATCCTCTCAAACTTTGTCAGGTTGGATGGGTAGTTTTACTGCACAGCTATGTTCAGGTTTCTCCAGAGATGTTCGATCGGGTTCAAGTCCGGGCTCTGGCTGGACGACTCAAAGACATTCATAGACTTGTCCCGAAGCCACTCTTGCATTGTCTTGACTGTGTGCTTAGGGTCATTGTCCTGTTGAACCTTTGTCCCCAGTCTGAGGTTCTGTGTGTTCTGGAGCAGTTTTTCATCAAAGATCTTTCTGTACTTTTCTCCGTTCATCTTTCCCTTGATCCTGACTAGTCTCCCAGTCCCTGCTGCTGAAAAACTTCCCCACAGCATGATGCTGTCACCATCATGCTTCACCGTAGGGATGATGCCAGGTTTCCTCCAGACGTGACGCTTGGCATTCAGGCCAAAGAGTTCAATCTTGGTTTCATCAGACCAGAAAATCGTGTTTCTCATGGTCTGAGAGTCCTTTAGGTTTCTTTTGGCAAACTCAAGGCCCTTCTGGAAGGTTCTCCCATCTCTACAGAGGAACTAGAGCTCTGTCAGAGTGACCATCGGGTTCTTGGTCACCTCCCTGACCAAGGCCGTTCTCCCGCGATTGCTATGTTTTGCCAGGCGGCCAGTTTTAGGAAGAATCTTGGTGGTTCCAAACTTCTTCCATTTAAAAATGGAGGACACTGTGTTCTTGGGGACCTTCAATACTTTTTGGTACTCTTCACCAGATCTGTGCCTCAACGCAATCCTGTCTCGGAGCTCTACGGACAATTCCTTCGACCTCATGGCTTGGTTTTTGAAAAAGTCAAGGGGTCTGAATACTTTCCGAAGGCACTGTATATATGGAAAAATATACATCTTAAAATATTGAACAGTCGATTGGTCGAATGAACAGACTACTCTTGGTCGACCACCATTTTATTTTTAGCGGAGACAGTCCTAAAATGCAATTACACACTTGAACATGTCCGTAGCCGAATGTCAGTCAATACAGTTTCATGTACACTCCCCTTGCTTGAACCAATCAAATGCATGGGGGGATTGAACGAGTCCAGTACACACGTCTCATTAAAGAGAATCGGAACCCAACCACTTACTGCACTTAGGCCTACTGGACATCAATGCCACAGCATTTACTCCAGTGTAAACGCATGTCAGTGGATGGAAAAGTAGTGTCAAACAGGAATAATCATTACAGGACGTCAAAGTTGTCACGAATAAATTAAGTACTCCGCTTGTATCAGCATAATAGGACTAATGACATGTTTTAACAGAGCCTTATTGTTTTGCCTTGATTGTCTCTCTGTCATCGGAGTGGAATCATACCAATCCAACAACAAACAGAAATAACGAATGCAAATTATTTAACAAAGCTGTGTAATAAGTTGGCAAGAAGTGGTAGTATAGTGTATATCATAATAACAAAACATAAGCGTGATTATGTGAGGGTATACAATAGGGCCGGGATGATACCTGTATCACGATACTCATTAGTATGCTGGCAAGGAAACAAAACACGAAGCAGATTTAACTCCTTTAGGAAAAGCCCTAATGTTGGAAACAGCCCTAATGTTGGAAACAAACATCATTATGTTTCCATCCAGAGTCACATTTATTTATTTTCCAAATTAAAGGACGCAATATTTTACATACAGCAGGTTTTTAAAAGGACCAAAGAGTTATTGTGATGTTGTATACTAGGGTTGTGACGATACACAAGTAAACATTGTTGTGAGTGGGGTGCAAGGAGTGCTAGGCATTAGGCAGAGAAAAGCTACATATCAGACACACACACCCACCCACACACCCTGTTGATAGGGCTATTTCAGAAATCCTTAACATCAGTATTATTACAACACACACTGGATGGATGGACTGTCATTGGGATCTATATTCTTTTCAACTCTGAGGGAGGGGTTTCCCTGACACAGATTAAGCCGAGTCCTGGACTGAATAGCAAACTCAATGGAGAATGCACATGCTTTTTAGTCCAGGACTAGGCTTAATCTGTGTCCAGGAAACTGCCCCTAAAAGTTTGATTTCATACTGCCACTGCCATTCATATAAGACAGACAACACTACCAAAAGATAGGGAAGGCAGAGCAAACTGCACGCTGAATGCAGAAGAAATAAATGTCCTATGACAGAAAAAAGCTTCTGGATTTGGATGAAGATTTCCACTTCAACAGGTCAGCGGCACAGGACATACTGCTCAACCCAGACCAGGCCCTAATCCCCAACACTCGGAAGAGAAACAGACGGCAATATAGAAGCCGATGTGCGGGCACCCTGATGAAACTCGTCTGTGCGTAAATAAACCACCTCTACCCTCTGGTCTATTGGGTCTAGCTAAGGACCCTGGGACTAAACACCTCCCACTGCAACTGGATCCTGGAATTCCTGACGGGCCGCCCCCAGGTGGTAAGGGTAGGCAACAACACGTCTGCCATGCTGATCCTAAACACTGGGGCCCTTCAGGGGTGTGTACTTAGTCCCCTCCTGTACTCCCTGTTCACCCATGACTGCGTGGCCAAACACGACTCCAACACCATCATTAAGTTTGCTGACAACACAACAGTGGTAGGCCTGATCACCAACAACGATGAGACAGCCTATAGGGAGGAGGTCAGAGAACTAGCAGTGTGGTGCCAGGACAACAACCTCTCCCTCAAAGGAGCTGATCGTGGACTACAGGAAAATGCGGGCCGAACAGGCCCCCATTAACATCGACGGGCTGTAGTGGAGCGGGCCGAGAGTTTAGTTCCTTGGTGTCCACATCACCAACGAACTATCATGGTCCAAACACACCAAGACAGTCGTGAAGGGGGCACGACAAAACCTTTTCCCCCTCAGGAGACTGAAAAGATTTGGCATGGGTCCCTAGAGCCTATTTTTTTTTTACAGCTACACCATTGAGAGCATCCTGACCAGTTGCATCACCACCTGGTATGGCAACTGCTCGGCATCTGACCGTAAGGTGCTACAGAGGGTAGTGTGTACGGCCCAGTACATCACTGGGGCCAAGCTTCCTGCCATCCAGGACCTATATAATAGGCGGTGTCAGAGGAAAGCTCATAAAATTGTCAGACTCCAGCCACCCAAGTCATAGACTATTTTCTCTGCTTCCGCACAACAAGCGGTACCGGAGCTCCAAGTCTAGGACCAAAAGGCTCCTTAACAGCTTCTACCCCCAAGCCATAAGACTGCTTAACAATTAATAAAATGGCCACCGAACTATTTACATTTACATCATTTAAGTCATTTAGCAGACGCTCTTATCCAGAGCGACTTACAAGTACATTCATACTTTTTTTTGTTGTACTGGTCCCCCGTGGGAATCGAACCCACAACCCTGGCGTTGCAAGCGCCATGCTCTACCAACTGAGCCACACGGGACACCCCCCACATTTACGTTTACATTGACACCCCCCACTTGTTTTGTACATTGCTGCTACTCGCTGTTTATTATCTATGCATAGTAACTTCACCCCTACCTACATGTACAAATTACCTCGACTAACCTGTACCTCCGCACACTGACTCGGTACCGGTGCCCCCTGTATATAGCCTTGTTATTGTGTTTCTTTTTACTATTTTTTACTTTCGTTTATTTAGTAAATATTTTCTTAACTCTTCTTGAACTGCACTGTTGGGCTTTTAAGTAAGCATTTCACTGTAAGGTCTACACTTCGGCGCATGTGACAAATAAAGTTTGATTTGATTTCATCCACAACACCCCTGCCAAGACCCAGCGCCCGCATCACTCAGCCACATGGCCTAAAATGGCACCATTTGTTTTTTCTCCGTCGCCTACGCACTTTCAACATTTTGATAATAAAGCATTTGACCAATCCATTGTGTTAAAAAGTGAGTATTGGTTAATTTCCAGTTTTTATGTATACATTATTTCAAGATGATTGATGAGAAAAGTATCGTCCAACCCATCAGTATTTCTCTGGACCCTGATATACCAGGTCTTGAAATATGCAGACAGATGGATACAAATTTCATTTACATTGTAATACTTCTGACAGCCAACTTTCGAACACCACCCATAACTTTTGGACTTTATAGCATTCCCAGAAGGCATGGATTATTGAGTGGTTATTAGTTTTTCACTTCAGAAGTTACTCTGCCGTTGTGCTGTAGAATGTGAATTTTGTCTCGTGTAATATATTTGATACATTAATTTATACTGGATAAAGCATACATTTTCATGAACTGTAATTTTGTTGGTTATGTTCCAACATCCCCTCAATTAGTTATTTTTAAGTCTTGGTTCCAATAGTTTATAATTTTTGTTCTAAGATATTGTCTGTTGGATAGGCTCTCTGCAAGTTTTGTATATCTTACTTATCATATGAATATCCTTTTCTAACTGAAATAGGATTCCCTCAAGTTTGCTCTGATGTCCAAAAGATTTCAAATAAAAATGTATTGATATGAAACTTAAGTTGCATCTACTGTATTTGAAAATATCTACATTGGTTAGTCCAAAATTGCTTTTTAATTCTATCATGGAATAAATATATTACCAATTAATTTACGGTTTCTTCAGTTTCCCATGTGGACCAATTTATCTGTGAATTCTGAAAAGCTATCCAAGGATTGTTCCATAGGATTGTGTTTTTAGGGAGTGATATTGGTTCTTGTAGAATACGTTTTGTTTTCTTCCATATTGTTATAGTGTCCTTAACTATGAAGTTATTACTGTTCTTAGCTTTATCCTTTGAAAAGAGACATGTGAAAATATTCTGGGGATGAGCATGCACATCTTCAATATGTACCCAATAGTTCCACTTTAATGCATTTAACTATATGTTGCTAATAAAAGCACTGGGTGTCACGATCGTTGTAAAGATGAGACCAAGGCGCAGCGTGAGTAGAGTTCCACATATTTTTTATAAACTGAAACTGACCTAACAAAACAATAAACAATAAAACGAACCGTGACGCTACAGGTGTGCACTCAGGCAACTCAATGTAGACAAGATCCCACAACACAAACGAGGAAAATGGCTACCTAAATATGATCCCCAATCATAGACAACGATAAACAGCTGTCTCTGATTGGGAACCATATCAGGCCAACATAGACATACAAAACCCCTAGACATACAAAAACCCTAGACATACAAAAACTAGCGTACCCACCCTAGTCACACCCTGACCTAACCAAAATATATAGAAAAACAGAGATATCTAAGGTCAGGGCGTGACACTGGGTGGCGAGGTTGATAGAATTCCAAGTCTGGAAGGTTAAAACAACCCTCAGACTCAGGAAGATGTCAAACGTACCTTTTATTTATATGAATTTATTTGCCCATATAAAGTCTATTATGACAGAGTATACTTTTTTAAAGAATGTCTTCAGTGGGGTAATTGGTATTACCGAGAATAAATATAAACACTTTAGGAGCAATGCCATTCTGAAGAGATTTATGGGAAGATTATTCAATTTAATTAGATCTGCTTTCATATTGTTAATTAATGAAATAAAGTTCGTTATATATTTGTTGTCAATTATTAAGCATCCTAAGTATTTTATAATTATTTGTGGTCCACTGTAGATCATGAGTTATTATTTTTCCTGTTGACATTATTTCTGTTTTTTCCACATTCATTTGATATCCTGAGATTTTAGAGTATTCTGAAAATATTCTTATCAAGGGGGGCATTGCGTTTTCAAAATTGGTCAGATATATCAGGAGATCACCTCAATTAAGTTGAGTTTATATTTATGTTTACCAATACCTGTTACGTTTAGGTCCTGTCTAATTATTTCTGCAAGTGGTTCAATTTCTAGTGCAAACAGGAGGGGTAGAGGAGACATCCCCGTCGTGTGCCCCTTTCTAAAGCAATTGCATCAGATGTATTATTTTTTATATTTTTTGCTTAAGGAAATGTATTTCATATTTTTTATAAAATGTATTATTTCAGCTGGAAAGTTAAAAGATTCCAAAGTTTTGAAAAGGCCATTCAAGACGGTCGAAAGCCTATTGATGAATCTATATATCTTGTTTTTTAGCGTATTAAACTGAAACATGTTCTTGTTTGTAAGTGTCTATTTTTAATAAACCCCGTTTGATTGATATGTATCAAGTCTGGTAAGACTTTTGCCATTTTATTGCTTATGAGCTTTGTTATTATTTTATTATCACAATTTATTAAATCAGCAGGGGACTCTCCAGATTTTCCTGGTTTTAATATAACTGAAATAACGGTTTGAACTAGGAAGCACTGAATTGAGTGTCATTTGTGTAAATAGGGGAGCTACTTTGTGCCAAAATGTTAAATAGATTTCTATGGGAAAGCCGTCAATTCCTGGTGATTTTCACTGCGAATGTTTTAACAGTCTCTAATATTTATTTTCGGGTGATCTCTGTTTTTAGTGATTATTTTTTGTGATAACGCAATCTCTATTGCACTCCACACTGCCTTTTCCCACTTGGACAAAATGAACAGGGGTACGTGCTTAGTCCCCTCCTGTACTTCCTGTTCACAAGCGACTCCGTGGCCGCGCACGACTCCAACACCATCATTAGGTTTCCGAGGAAAGTATTCAAACCCCTTTTCATTAGGTTTCCAACGGTGGTAGGACTGATCACCGACAACGACGAGAGCCTACAGGGAGGTCGTCAGACACCTGGCAGTGTGGTGCCAGGAAAACAACCTCTCCCTCAACGTCAGCAAGACAAAGGAAAACTACAGGAAACGGAGGGCCGGACACGCCCCCATTCATATCAAGGGGGCTGTAGTGTAACAGGTCGACAGCGCCAAGTTCCTTGGTGTCCACCTAACTAAGGACCTACCATGGTCCAAACACACCAACACAGTCGTGAAGAGGGCTCGACAACGCCTCTTCCCCCTCAAGAGGCAGAAAAGATTTGGTATGGGCCCTCAGATCCCTAAAAAGTTCTACAGCTACACCATCACCGCTTGGTACGGCAACTGTTTGGCATCCGACTGCATGGCGCTACAGAGGGTAGTGCGTATGGCCCAGTACATTTTTTTGCACTGACTCTTGTACTGGCTCTATGCACACTCACTGGACTCTACCCAAACACTCGCACATACTACACTGACATTCCAACACACACACACACTCTTCACATACACGGGTGCTACTCTGTTTATTATCTATCCTAAATTCCTAGTCAATTTCATCCCAACCTACATGTACATATTACCTCAATTACCTCGTACCGCTGCACATCGACTCGGTACCGGTACTCATTGTATACTGTATAGCCTTGTTATTTTTTTGTGTTGATATTTCCTTTTTTTTGTTGCTAATTATTCTTACTTTTTAACTCTGCATTGTTGGGAAAGGGCATGTACAGTTGAAGTCGGAAGTTTACATACACCTTAGCCAAATACATTTAACCTGTCTCGCCCCCCCCGTTCCGCTAGCGGAACTCCTCCCACATTCCACTGAAAAGGCAGAGCGCGAAATTCCAAAAATATTTTTTTAGAAATATTTAACTTTCACACATTAACAAGTCCAATACAGCTAATGAAAGATACACATCTTGTGAATCCAGCCAACATGTCCGATTTTTTAAATGTTTTACAGGGAAAACACAATATATATTTATGTTAGCTCACCAACAAATAGAAAAAAGCACAGACATTTTTCACAGCACAGGTAGCAAAATCAAAATCAACCAAACTAACCTAGAACAAACCAAAGAAACCAAGAAACAACTTAATCAGATGACAGTCTTATAACATGTTATACAATAAATCTATGTTTTGTTCGAAAAATTTGCATATTTGAGCTATAAATCAGTTTTACATTACTGCTACCATCATAGCTACAGTCAGAAATAGCACGGGAGTAGCCAGAGTAAATACAGACACCAACGTCAACTACCTAATTACACATCATAAAACATTTCAGAGAAATATATGGTGGATAGCAAATGAAAGACAAAGATCTTGTGAATACAGCCAATATTTGGGATTTTTGAAGTGTTTTACAGCGAAAACACAATATATCGTTATATTAGCTTACTACAATAGCTATCACACAACAGCATTGATTCAAGGCAAACGGTAGCGATAGCACAGTTCGACAGATATATGAAATAGCATCCCAAATTGGGTCCTTATCTTTGTTGATCTTCCATCAGAATGTTGTACAAGGGGTCCTTTGTTCAGAACCGTCTTTGTTTGGATCCAGAACGAACTATTTCCCTCTTGAATTAGCAAGCACACTGGCCGTGCGGCGCTAACCTCTCCTTCTTGAACAAATTCCTCCAACGCATCACGTCTAAAGTCCCGAATAAATTTCAATAATATAATTAAACTATATTGAAAAAACATACATGTCACAATATCATCCTAAAGTATCAAATAAAATCGAAGCCGGAGATCATATTCACCTATAACGACGGTTTTCCAGGAGGCGATTCCAGGTCCAACTTCGCGCCTTCCAAAAAAAATTAATGGCGGACCTCTCACTCCAAGAGGTTGTATTCAATCCCAGAACGAGATAATCAAGTCATTTCTGCTCTCACTTCCGCATGACACCCAGGGGAAGGTGTATGACGTGTTTCTACAGTCATAAGTGACATGCCCTTTTATAGACAAGCTCTTGAAGAGAGACCTCGCTTTTGGAAATCTCACTTCCGGATAGGAAATGGGCTGTAAAAAGAGTTCTGTTTCACTTAGAGAAATAATTAGAACGGTTTTAGAAACTAGAGAGTGTTTTCTATCCAATATTAATAATAATATGCATATTGTACGAGCAAGAATTGAGTACGAGGCCGTTTAAATTGGATACGATTTTCCCCAAAAGTGAAAACAGCACCCCCTGTCCTTAAGAAGTTGTTTAAACTAATTTTTTTTAACAATTCCTAACATTTAATCCTAGTAAAAATTCCCTGTTTTAGGTCAGTTAGGATCACCACTTTATTTTAAGAATGTGAAATGTCAGAATAATTGTAGAGGGAATGATTTATTTAAGCTTGTATTTCTTTCATCACATTCCCAGTGGGTCAGAAGTTTACATACACTCAATTAGTATTTGGTAGCATTGCCTTTAAATTGTTTACCTTGGGTCAAACATTTCAGGTAGCCTTCCACGAGCGTCCCACAATAAGTTGGGTGAATTTTGGCCCGTTCCTTTTCTATAGGATTGAGGTCAGGGCTTTGTGATGGCCACTCCAATACCTTGACTTTGTTGTTCTTAAGCCATTTGCCACAACTTTGGAAGTATGCTTGGGGTCATTGTCCATTTGGAAGACCCATTTGCGACCAAGCTTTAACTTCCTGACTGATGTCTTGAGATGTTGCTTTAATATATCCACATCATTTTTCATAATTCTATTTTGTGAAGTGCACCAGTCCCTCCTGCAGCAAATCACCCCCACAACATAATGCTGCCACCCCCGTGCTTCACGGTTGGGATGGTGTTCTTCGGCTTGCAAGCCTCCCCCTTTTTCCTCCAAACATAACGATGGTCATTATGGCCAAACAGTTCTATTTTTGTTTCATCAGACCAGAGGACATTTCTCCAAAAAGTACGATCTTTGTCCCCATGTGCAATTGCAAACCGTAGTCTGGCTTTTTTTAATGGTGGTTTTGGAGCAGTGGCTTCTGCCTTGCTGAGCGGCCTTTCAGATTATGTTGATATAGGACTCGTTTTACTGTGGATATAGATACTTTTGTACCTGTTTCCTCCAGCATCTTCACAAGGTCCTTTGCTGTTGTTCTGGGATTGATTTGCACTTTTCGCACCAAAGTACATTCATCTCTAGGAGACAGAAAGCATCTTCTTCCTGAGCAGTATGACGGCTGTGTGGTCCCATGGTGTTTAAGCTTGCGTACTATTGTTTGTACAGATGAACGTGGTACCTTCAGGCGTTTGGAAATGGCTCCCAAGGATGAACCAGACTTGTGGAGTTCTATGAACCAGACTTGGCTGATTTCTTTTGATTTTCCCATGAGGTCAAGCAAAGAGGCACTGAGTTTGAAGGTAGGCCTTGAAATACATCCACAGGTACACCTCCAATTGACTAAAATTATGTCAATTAGCCTATCAGAAGCTTCTAAAGCCATGACATTTTCTGGAATTTTCCAAGCTGTTTAAAGGCACAGTCAACTTAGTGTATGTAAACTTCTGACCCACTGGAATTGTGATACAGTGTATTATAAGTGAAATAATCTATCTGTTAACAATTGTTGGAAAAATTAATTGTGTCATGCACAAAGTAGATGTCCTAACCGACTTGCCAAAACTATAGTTTGTTAACAAGAAATTTGTGGAGTGTTTGAAAAACGAGTTTAAATGACTCCAACCTAAGTGTATGTAAACTTCCGACTTCAACTGTAAGTAAGCATCACACTGTAAAGTCATAGACCGTTCTCTCTGCTACCGCACGCCAACCGGTACTACAAGTCTGGAACCAGAAGAACCTAGAACAGCTTCTACCCCCAAGCCATAATACTGCTAAATAGTTAGTCCGGGTAGCTATTTGGTCATCTGCATTGAACCTTTTTGCACTAACTTATCACATACGCTGCTGCTACTGTCACTTGATTCCTAGTCATATGTACATAACTACCTCAATTATCTTGTACCCCTGCACATGGACTCGTTACTTGTACCCATTGTATATATCCAAGTTATCATTACTCATTGTTTATCTATTATAACCTTTTTTATTATTATGCATTTTACTTTTCTATTATTTCTCTTTTTTATTTCTCTCTGCATTGTTGGGAAGGGCCCATGAGTAAATAAGCTTTTCACTGTTAGTCCACATCTGTTGTTTTCGAAGCATGTGACGAATAACATTTGATTCGTGATCAGTGCAGGCTACTGCAGGAGCAGCAAACCTGAGTAACACCCCTGTTGGTTTTTATATGTGACTGATTGAGTGGGTGAGAGGTACTGGATGCACCATGGACTACAGAAGCTTTACTGATAAGGCCCTCCCCTCCCTCACACACACACACACACACACACACACACACACACACACACACACACACACACACACACACACACACACACACACACACACACACACACACACACACACACACACACACACACACACACACACACACACACACACACACACACACACACACACACGTGCTTGCAACCACCCACACACACACCAACATAAACCCACAGTCCCATGTCGCAGACAGCCCCAAAATACCTTCCTTATTTTCCTATCACAAAATCCTGTTGTAGAGGTTCAATAACTGACATCTATTCTCAAATATTTAATATATACCAAAACGCATAGTATATGAGTAGTGTCCACTACCAGACATGAATCATTTGTAAACATGCTCCTTATCAGAGACTAGACAAATGAGTATTCCTGACTGCCAAACAGACAGAAGGGAGCAGCATAAGCAAGGCACAAATGCAAAGCAGAGCAGTGTCCGTCCTCTCCAAACCACAAGTCTATAATCCACACAGAGAAAGGGAGCTCTACTAGACCAAGGTCCTTCTCTAGTTAAACAGCATAAGGGGAGGGGGCGTGAGAGGTGTGTTGTGCTGCTTCTCTACTAGAGAGCTTATCTCGTCTGCAGCCGGCTTGGTAGCAATTGAGCCTGTGGTCGAGGTTACTAGAGAGCAAAAATTGGTTGATTTATACATAATTTTGTCTAACCAATATGTGCCATCATATCATGTAATCACAGTTGTGTGTCTATCATATGGCCATTATTTACGTGCATGTATGTCTGTGTGTGTGGGATAGGATAACAGTAGGTCTAGACAAGAGAACACCGTGCCTCTGGTGTTTGGGTTCAATCACATCAAATCAACAGAGATATATCGACCCGAGAGGAATAGCCCAAAATGCACTGAATAACTACTATAGTGCCTTTGCCAGGGGCTAAAAGGAGAGAGTGACAGGGTGAGGACCAGTTGTTAGCCGGCAAGACCACGGGGTGGGAGTGAGGGTGTGAGGAGTGTCTGAGGTATTCAGGAGGGAGGGCCATGAGGGCCAGGGTTGGGACAGGGGACAGAGAGAGGACAAGGGTGAGTGTATGAACAGCTGAGGGGGCAGTAGACAGCTGGTGGGAGGGGGGGGTAACCCAAGCACCTCGGGAGGGGAGTTAACCCTTTCCACACCAGCTGGGACGACAGGGCAGGAGGCCAGCCGGCGTGAAGAGCCACAGGCCACAGCCTGAATAGATGTAATTTCACAGCCCTTTGGTCTGACATGAGTGGTATGAGAAGACTTGTGAAACTCAAACGCATCTTGTGAAACTCAAACGCATCCTTCTTCAGTAGTAGCAGTAAGTAAGCCTTGTCCGAACCATAGGGCAGGAGTGAATCTCCTGTTTCTGAAGTGTGAGGTAGCTTGATGAAGTACATCCCCTGGACAGGACGCTAGTCTGTCTCAGGGCCTTACCCCCAATGCCAAACAGAGGGACATTGGGTCCCAATTTTAAAGTCCACCAACCTTGCAATCTCCGGGCGGACATTGCTTCAGTACAGACCTGGGATTCAAATACCACTAAGTATTTCAATTACTTTCACATACGTTTCGATGTAAGTATTTTGAAAAATGTTCTTTGAAAGTACAAGTAGACGAATATTGGAAACTATTTGGAAATACATTAGGAAAGTATTGGCATGTATTTGAAAATACTGAAATGCACAGATAAGTGTATTTTCAAATACAAATATTTAAAAACGTCATGCATTTGAACCCAGGTCTGTTTGGCAGTGTCGTGTTCAAGACCACCTAAAGCAAGACCGATTCAAGACCAAGAAAGGGAGACAGAGTCGAGACCAGGAGTGGGACAAGGGGTCCAAGACCGAGTCAAGACAGAGACCAGAAAAATGCGAGTCCAATTCAAGACCATGATTGTAATTTTGTCAAATCGCCACCATAATAAGAGTTCAAAATGTCCAGTATTTCTGTGTTCATATTTCAGAAAAACATATGGATTCTTTAGACATTCAGAATGTTGGAAAAATGCATGCTGAGGGAAAATAGAGCCACTCAACAAATTATTACTACCCCTCTTCAGTTTTTGCTGGAAAGGAAACGGTTAACACTGAAGAGAAAAAAGATCCAATCAGGATTTTTCTTTAGTGGTCTCCGGGGAGATAAATCTAACTAGCTAAGTCAACAATTGGCTTGGCCATCAGAAGCTAGATAGAAGGCGTCTGCCATTCAACTGTATTAGGGCAACATTTTGGAGTGACAGTGGACTCAACCAATCACATTTTGACTTGTAGTTGGTGGGACAGTTTTTACAAAAAAACATTAGTCTGTGAGCTGTCCCATGCCAAAACCAGTTGAGAGCTGTGCGCTCTTGCTGCCTGCAGATGATGTTCAGCTGAAACTAGGCTATGTGTTGCTTTGCAATTGTGTAGGCTTGTGCATGATTTCTCTATTGTACTACATAATTGATAAGACGTATAACTCCACCACACTACTTTGATAAGCATCAGTAGGGATTAAGAAGTGCGTATAAGCAATGCCCATTTAAAAAAAAAAAGTGGGTACACGGCACCTGCGTATAGCCTCCACTACGCCACTGGCCCTTTGTGTTTTACAAAAAGTGCACTCCTACAGGAGTGTGTTGGTATTACCGTTGCTGTACTTTCAGCATCACAAACCTGTCACACACTGAAGGCCTAGGTCCAATAGGTTCGCCATTGCACAAACATGTCTATAATAGATATAAAGACTGCAGGTATTAATGTTTCAAGAAAGGAGTGTATATATTTGGCCATGGCGAAGCGGTTTTATGCGCTTACTGAATGGAAGCTGATAATTAAGAGTGTTTTACTCCGCTGGTCTCTGTAAGAGATTATGAGTCCTCACTGTCGGAGACAGAGTCAAGACCAAGTACAAATGTATCTGACACAGAGACAAGACACTCAAAATGTTGTCTCAAGCCCGGACTCGAGTACTACAACATTGCTGTTTGGTCCTAGGGGTATTTTAAACTTATTTGGAAACAAGTAGGCTATTTGAAAATACTTTGAAATACTTCAAATAGAAGTAGTTGATTCGGCCACATTATTTGAAAATACTCAATTTACTATAGGGCAGCTGACCATGCTGTAAGACACATCATTATCAACATGACGCGATCACATTTTCCATAGTCCTTTGTCTGAGCAAGAAATGGGGCACTGGACTGAATCGAAGTAAGTCAAATATTGCCATCAGTTACCTGGCACTAATACTCTGTCAGTTCAGCCACGCTATCTCTATGGCCGACTTATCATTGTTCTTCAAACATGTTTGTTTGACCATCTCCCTCTGCCTCTACTCTCTCCTCTGAATTCCTCACCACAGGTTGATTGAACCATAACATCTGCATTGGCTTTTGGTTCAGACCAACCTGGGAAAAAATATGTTAAACCAAGTTTCTTTACAACATACTGATGTTGAACATCAGTTATATTTTTGGTTGAAAACACTAAAAAGTGGTGAAATACACTAATTTGAACCAGATTTCAACCACAATTCAACTACAGGATGTCAGGGGTTGGTTTATTTCAGGTAGAATTCACATTGGTTGATAACTCAACTAAATATCAAATCAAAATGTTACATTATGCCAGGCTTTTGCCCGCAGGGAACCTGCAGCCTTGCATTAGTCTCTCCCCAAAGCAACGAGCTCTGAGGCTGCAAGCCAGGCTAGCAGTGTATTAAATGTAGCCTACCACAGTGCACTCAAGTTACTCCTTCAGTCCGGTGGTACAGAAGAAAACATCTGTCCTTGACATAAAGATTCCACTTACGGGAGCCAACTCTACGAGAGCAGCGTTACATTTTCTTGAAACTCTCCTCCAGTAGTATTCTCTACCTGAAACCTGTCTCTTTCTGCCATTCAATAAAACACTACTCATGTCACACAGCTGCATTTATTTATCAAGGGTGCACTATATGCTTTTGTCATTTCTCCATGGGACCTTGGTGAGAGAAGCTTAGTCACTAATGGAACCTCAGCCCCCATACCCCCTACTCCTTTACTTCATCTCCAGCACTGCAACCATCTCTAAGGAAACCAAGACTGACGCAGAGAAAAACACTGACGCAGAGAAACACTCCACTTAATATAATGGAGCAGCAACAGGATTTAACAAAGTACGTCCAAATGTATTGTTCGGGGTAAAAAATAAATAAAACGGAGTTGCTAGTTGGGACAGGAGTTATGGATGGATGGGTCCTCTCTGGGATAATGTATCTGTCTGCCCCCTCCAGTGAGAATGCATGTACTTAAATACCCTCTTACATCTGAGGAACATTATTATACTACTTAAGCCAGGAGAGATATTACCAATAATTTTTACACACACAGACATGGTCAAATTTCCACGTAACACATACACGGCACGCACGCACGCACAGCGCACACACATACAAACAATGGCCTGTCCTTGTGCTCGTTCTTCTATTTAACTGAGGTGACAATTCTTTTCAACTATAAGTAATGTTGTGATGATAGATAAAGTGAAGGGAAAGGAGAATGGGTCCCCCCATTGGGGGCTTGTGAGATGATTCAGTATTCATGGGAGGTTAAATAAATCCCAAATGAAGGTGACAACTGGCAGCCCACCACTACTTCAGCCCCTTTTCTGCTTTGAGTGCCCATTGTAGCTAGCTACAACTTCACTGGTAGCTGTCTGTCCCCCTAATAATCTCCCATTTGCTGGCTCCGAAACTCACGCACTGGCACCCTGCCAGCAACATGGAATTCACAGCTCCTTTTGGGGGACTTCTAAAAAAGGCAAGGCAGCCCAAGTGGAGGAGGTGCAGCCAATGGCAGCTGGCCTGTCCACTTGCTCGCTGTCAAATAAAAGGGGGGTAACATAATGTCACAGCCCTCCCTCTCTTGCACAGCGACACATTGCGCTCACCTTCCCCCCATCCACCCACTTCCACTAAATGTGTCACAGACTCCCTATTTAGGAGTAACCTTGTGATAAGGCTGCATATCTGAGTAAATTAACTTTCCATTATCTCAATGACACTCAATTGTCACAGAATGCCCCCTGCAGCCCTCCAAAGCCAAAGCTCATCTTGTGTCCAGAGAGACACAGTGGCACAGTGGTGGGAGAGCAGAAGTAGAAAAACTATATTTACCTACAGCAGTTTTCCATCGACAGGAATAATATAACAGACCTGATTCATTACTATGGGGAATGAGGACTAATAGAGAAAAATAAGCTTTGAATTATTTGAATAATGAGAACATTATAATTCAATATTATTCATCCCTGAGTGGCAATTATTGTACAACTGAACTAATTGATCACCAATATATAGAAAAACAAACATTTTAAATCTTAGTTGGCATTCTCTGGCCTAGTGGTGTCTTTGTGTGTGAGCTCTGGTGAGAAGAATGCAACAATGTTACAACAGTGGTGGTGAGGAAACACGATCTGCACTAACAACCGCTGGGAACAAATAAAACCACCCCAATTACAACTACGACAGTACTAGCAGCCAGGCAGAGAGAGCGGGAGGGAGGGAGTGCAAGAGAGGGGGCATGGTGTCACTAGGATGCTACCCTTACACACAGATCTAGGATCAGTTTACCCTCCCCAAAATCCTAACCATAACTGTTACGGAGGAAAAACTTGCCTTAGATCAGTGTCTTGAGTAGCTTACTTCACCCCACTAACAGACGGAACAGGGAAATACACAAAAAACTAAAGGAGACAGAAGTGACAGATGCAGAGAAAACCTATTGAAAGTAATCATATGATGTACAGTAGTACACACATCATTAGGCTACGACAGGTTTCCAAATGTCACATGATGTTCGCAGCATGGCTCGACTGTATCTTGTCACGTGGGTGCTACTGACCTAACTCTTCTGCTTCACCTTGCACCCGTCCCTCCCTTCATCTCCCCCCTCTCCCTCCACCAACCAGACCAAAAGGTGAATGTTTAGACTAGTTTCTACAGAATGTATGACATACTGTTCTCAAGACCAATGGTATATAGAGACTTCAGGGAAGCATAAAGCAGCAGTCTTGAAAACTAAAGCAAAAGGATCCAGAGTTCATCATGGCTACAGTAACCATCTGCCAGGGTCTAACAATACGAGTGTTGATCCCCCACATGTATTAAACTTGGATTGCCTTTACAATGAAACCATGCTCAAGAGTCTCTCTCTCTCTCACACACACACACTGATCTTCCACACAATAACTGCACAAGGCCCCATCACCAACCATCCACAGTCTCAATGACAAATGACATCCAAGGGGACATATCACTGATAACAGCCAAATGTTTCCATTCCATCGGTCTTCTTAAATAATATATCCCTATCTACACCCCCCCATCCCCCTACTCAATTGTACATACAACCCACCACCACATCACTGTTGCAGAACTCCAAAGACAGCTGCAGCTTATAAGGAATGTGAGGAGCCTCAGCCAAGAGAACAGGCAGGGAAACCATACCATATATGGCCTTGGAGGCAGAATCAATTTTTTTTTTTACCAATGAGTGAAGCGGGCATTAGTGACTTAACAACCCAAAGGTTGATCACCATCCTCAAGGTAGACAGCAAGTAACTGGCTTGTGAAAACATGAAATGAGCACATAGTGTATGGTCCTCTTCAAAGGAGGTCCTCTTCAAAGGAGTGTACTTAAATCAAGTCAACAGTGGAGGAAATCCTGGTGGCTAGCACGTGACGATGTGAGCAACAGGACCACGGTGTTCCATTGGGTAACGAAGCACATCTAACTATAAAGAATGTCCAAATGGCTTTAAAACATTGTAATCTCTTTCCACTGCACATCACAAAGCCTACTACTTTTTTTAGAACAGTATCAGGTATATCACTGCACAATTAGAATAGCAATATTGAGTTTCTCATGAAAAACCCTTCTTCCACTGATACAGTGAGGAACTACAGTGAAGTGCTCATGCTGGATCAGCATGCAAAAAAACAAAAACTTTTATTCTAAAAGATAAAAAAATATGTATGGTATTATAGACATTATAGGACGACATGAATAAATCATACTAGAAAAAAAAACATCCACACATACATATACAACCGGCTGTAAATTTCTCATAATACAACCCCGACCTGCCTTGACCTACAGGTTTATAGACAGGGGTTTGAGAGCGTTTCTGTGCCAAGTTCAGCGAGGTAGAGTGAAGATAACTTCTAATCCATTCTGTTGAGCGGTTTCGTGTTCCACTACTTTGGTCTGTCTTTACACCCCTGCTTCCTGCCACAAGAGACGTAACCAGGTTGTTTGAGCCAATAGAAAAATATTTAGTAGACAATCAAACAAAGCCGTGAGCAACAAGCCAAAAGAGGTTGCCTTGAGTTTGACACAAAGGTTTAAAACCGGTGACAAACCGCAGCTCATTCTATACATACCAGTAAGCTGAGTTTCCATAACTGAATGTGAATCTGATGAACTAGTCTAGTTCTCCTCTGCTGTGCTTGGCTGTCAAATTCTGGGAGGATTTGGCTGAGCATCTATTATAGTAACTCTGGTGCTATATCTTTTTTAAGTAAGCGGCTATGTTGACTGCAATTACTGTATTCCTTTAGCATTGAAATACAGACAACAGTACACACACAAAAAATAGCAATGCCATTCTTTGTAAACACTTGGGAACCGGACAGCACGTACATTACAGGTAAACTGATGAGCAGAACATGCAGATGTGTTCTGTTTCTGTTCCAAAGCCAGTTTGTTCTGGGTCATTTTCATTAGGGCACTCTGTAGCAAAAAGTTTTGCAACGGAAAATGAAAATGAGCATTTTTTATTGGTCAAGTTCATGTACTCCCTCCTTGTTTCAGTCAATTTTTTTTAATGTTCGGTGCCTAATGAATACGACCCTGGTCCTTATGGTGAAGAGCAGCAGCAGAACTCACCTTGGTCTCCCCAAGGCTCTCCGACTCAGACACCTGGTAGGTAAGGTCCGTCTCCTCGAAGCCTGTGGCGCTCATACGCTGGTCAGTGGAGGGGTCGTTGCGGGGCGGGGAGTCCGGAGAGTTGAGGCACGTCTGGATGAGGGCCTTGCCTGTCTCGCTGGTGATCATGGGCTGGAGCTTCCGCGTGGCGAACGTGTAGACGTGGCCCGTCTCGCTGGCCACCAGTAGCAGGACCTGGGTTCCTGTCAACGTGGAGAGCTCATAAGCCTGTCATGGCAGGGAGGGAGAGAGAGAATCAGCATCAATATCTAATATCAGTTTCAACATCCATATCAGCTTCAGTTTAGCATGAGCATCAACATCAGTCTCTGAGGAATGTGCCAAAATAAACAAAGTAAGCTGACATCCCACCACGTTCTTAATAACTGAAACAAATTGTTTAAAACTTTCCTTACCAACACAGACAAGACTTAATTGGAATAGGAAAACATAGTTCTTGATGGGTTACCCACAGATAACAGGTTGAAATTGCAGCCAACTAGCCAAGAAACACACTGCAAGTCTAAAAATACCTCTCTGGTGAACTCTGGACGTATAGCACAAATGTAGCTAAAATATCATGAGATAAAAGGTCCAAGAATAGAGTGTGATATTGTGAGAATGATTGCATTCCTTGCGATGGGTGTCTTGGTTTGTAGGGAGAGAAAGGAAAGGGGGAGTGGTAATAGCCATGTACAGTGCCTTCGGAAAGTATTCACACCCCTTGAAATTTTCCACTTTGTTACGTTACGGCCTTATTCTAAAACAGATAAACAAATAAATACATTTCAGCAATCTATACACAATAACCCATGGCTTACAAAGCGAAAAACAGAAATACCTTATTTACTTAAGTATTCAAACCCTTTGTTATGAGACTCTAAATTGAGCTCAGGTGCATCCTGTTTCCATTGATCATCCTTGAGATGTGTATATGGCTTGATTGGGGTCCACCTGTGGTAAATTCAATTGATTGGACATGATTTAGAAAAAAACTAACATTGAGGTGAAAGAAATTGTCTGTAGAGCTCAGAGACAGGATTGTGTTGAGGCACAGATCTGGGGAAGGGTACCAACAAATATCTGCAGCATTGAAGAAGGTCCCCAAGAACACAGTGGCCTCCATCATTCTTAAATGGAAAACGTTTGGAACCACCAAGACTCTTCCTAGAGCTGGCCTCACGGCCAAACTGAGCAATTAGGGGGAGGAGGGCCTTGGTCTGGGAGATGACCAATAATCCGATGGTCACTCTGACAGAGCTCCAGAGTTCCTCTGTGGAGATGGGAGAACCTTCCAGATGGACAACCATCTGGGCAGCAGTCCACCAATCAGGCCTTTATGGTAGAGTGGCCAGACAGAAGCCAATCCTCAGTAAAAGGCACATGACAGCCCACTTGGACTTTGCCAAAGGGCACCTAAAGGATTCAGACCATGGGCAACAAGATTCTCTGGTCTGATGAAACCAAGATTGAACTCTTTGGCCTGAATACCAAGTGTCACCTCTGGAGGAAACCTGGCACCATCCCTACGGTGATGCATGGTGGTGGCAGCATCATGCTGTGGCGATGTTTTTCAGCGGCAGGGACTGGGAGACTAGTCAGGATCGAGGCAAAGATGAATGGAGCAAAGTACAGAGAGATTGTTGATGAAAACCTGCTCCGAGTGTTCAGGACATCAGACTGGGTTGAAGGTTCACCTTCCAACAGGACAACAACCCTAAGCACACAGCCAAGAGAACGCAGGAGTGGCTTCGGGACAAGTCTCTGAATGTCCTTGAGTGGCCCAGCCAGAGCCCGGATTTGAATATCTCTGGAGAGACCTGAAAATAGCTGTAAGGCAACGCTCCCCATCCAACCTGACAGAGCTTGAGAGAGAAGAATGGGAGAAACTCCCCAAATACAGGTGTGCCAAGCTTGTAGAGTCATACCCAAAAGTCTCGATGCTGCAATCGCTGCAAAAAGCTGCTTCAAAAAAGTACTGAGTAAAGGGTCTGAATACTTATGTAAACCTGATATTTCAGTGTTTTATTTTTAATAAATTAGCAAACCTGTTTTTGCTTTGTAATTATGGGGTATTGTGTATAGACTGATGAGGAAAATGTTTAGGCTGTAACGTAACAAATTGTGGAAAAAGCCAAGGGGTCTGAATATTTTTTCAAAGGCACTGTAGATCTTAAATAGAGCACATGAGCAATGACTCCTCTCACAAGCTGTGAAACATTAGAACATGAGCTGTCCCGCCTTGTCATACATTACACCAGACATCTCACACACACACACACACACACACACACACACACACACACACACACAGGAGCCTTTCTCCTGTTTCTGTAGCGTGAGGCAGCTTGATGTACAAGTACACCCCCTGGACAGGACACTATCACAGGGCCTTACCTCCAATCTATCTCCTTAATACGGAGTGCCAATCAGGGACGCATCAGGTCCCATTTTTGGTCTTTGGTATGACTCGATCAGAGATCGAACTCCCAACCATCCAAACTCAGGGTGGACACTCTAACCACACAAAGCCAGTTGTGTAGTGTTCCACGAATACAGCACAGGTCTTGCATCAGATATGCAACCCACACCATGAGCTATTCTCACACAGACTTATTGTTGCACTTGGAGTGAACCTTGTGAACTCCCTAAGAGAGCCTTTTGATTTACTTGAGTGATCAGTAAAGTGTAGGATGCTTCTGGTGGCACGTTTTTCAGAGAGAAAGGGAGAAAAGGAGAGAGATGTAGAGTAGGCAGACTACCATTACCATCACCTTAATGAATACAATTTCCGTTGGCTGATGAATGATTTCATTGCTAGCCACAGGGTATCATTCTGGCAGAAATGCAGAGTAGGAAGGAGGACTAGAGGATGGCTGTCATTCCCACAACCAACAATCACTTCATTACCTTTATCAAATAGCCTATGTGAAATCATAGGACCTATACTGTTAAACTACAGTGCCGTTACTACATGAGAAATTTCTATCAAACAGAACTCGCATCAAACGTATCAATAGTTACTTTAAGTTACATTCTCTCAAGGAACTTACCGGTTTCTAGCTTTCAAGGAACTTTCAGACATCGCAAGGTTTGGAAGTGTGGCAAGGTGTTACTTTGTTCATTGTTAGCCTGTCCTCTCATTTTCAGATATGATGTCCTGCATCATTTAATGTAGCAATTGGACAATGCTGAAGCTACTCATCTAATCATCGTTTGGTAGGAGTGAAATGCAACTCCACATGAAATAAAGGTAGAAGGGCCTCCCGAGTGGCGTAGCGGTCTAAGGCACTGCATCGTGTCACTTACAGACCCGGGTTTGATTCTGGGCTGTATCACAACCGGACGTGTTCGGGAGTCCCATAGGGCGGCGCACAATTGGCCCAGCATAATCCGGGTTAAGGGAGGGTTTGGTTGGGGGGGGGGGGTCTATACTTGGCTCATCGTGCTCTAGCGACTCCTTGTGGCGGGCCGGGCGCCTGCAGGCTGACTTTGGTCACCAGGTGAACAGTTTTTCCTCCGACACATTGGTGTGGCTGGCTTCCGGGTTAAGCGGGCGGGCGTTAAGAAGTTTGGTTTGGTGGGTCATGTTTCAGAGGATGCATGACTCGACCTTCGCCCCCGGATCCCATTGGGGAGTTGCAGGGAGGAGACAAGATCGAAATTGGAGGGAAAAAGGGGAAAATAAATAGAGGGGCAAGGAGTGTATGAGCCACTTCCAACACTCTTTCTGTGGGTCTGTCACACTTGCTAGGCCAGCGGTGCAGCCTTCACTTCTAGAGCTGATGTGTCTAATGAACGAATCAAAGACAGCCAGCCTCTGGAAATATATGCATGCTCTGAAAAGCAGCGAAGATGAGACCTGTGGTTGGCTGGACTCACTTAACCATTTTATTATTCAGCTTCAGTGGGCCCTGCGGAAATATTCTTAGAAATGGAGTGCATAGAGTATGCAGCGCTCAGTAACACTTCCAATGGATTTGATCCATAATTCAATGACAGAGGATGTCTTGCTGTACCAAGAACTGTGTGGTCAGCTTGTCTCAGCCATACCAGGGCTATATGTGTGTGTGTGTGTGTGTCAGGGTGGCTTGACCAATACCCAAGTGCACGGCTTGATAACTACATAGTGTTGAAAATGGGGAAGGGGGAGTTTGTTCATTCCTATTTGTACCTTCTGTCATTCTAGCTTGTTTGCTTTATGGTCCAGGGCCTGAGCAAAAAAAAACATTACGTGGTGGATTAAAGCATGAAATTTGGTACAAACATTCTTCAGGCGATATGAAAACATCCCAGAAGGGGTGCCCATTTCAAACTTCACCAGGAAACGAGTTATTGCAAAAATACCAAATGGTTGCCATAATAGCTGGTATTTGACCAGAAGAAAATGTATGCAAGTATGATGCAACAGATAAAAGCATGACATTTAGTGACATATCAAATCAAAGTTTGTCACGTACACAGACTAGCAGATGTTAAAGCAGGCGCAGCGAAATGCTAGTGTTCCTAGCTCCAGCAGTGCAGTAAGTGTCTAACAGTACAATACAAAAAAAGCTGTACAAATACACAAATAATCCCCCCCCCCCCCCCCCCCCAAAAAAAAGTTAAAAACAAGAAACTATCAAGTATCAGAATGAGCAATATCAGAACAAGCAATGTCAGAGTCTGGAATACTAATATGTGGTGTGTATAGACAGTATGGACAATATACAAGTAAGAAAAGGTATCTATGGCAGTGGTTATATAGGATGAGTTATGTCGAGAATGCAGTATGTACATATAAACTGTAATCAATTAGCTTTATTTCTCAGAGAAAATAAAATCAATAAAACAATGTTGCACGAATGCTACTCTTATCTGTTTCCAACTACAGAAACGATTTCAGAACAACAATAATTAATAAGTGATCAGTGTTCAATGACTATATAGACATATGACAGTAGACAAAAATACATGGTAGAGTAACGGGCAGTAGCCGGCTAGTGACAGTGTCTAACGTGCAGGGCAGGGAACCGGGCGGAGGCCGGCTAGTGATGACTGTTCAACAGTCTGATGGGCCCAGCTTTGATGCACCTGTACGGTCTCAGTCTGGTAGCAGGGTGTGACAAGCCGGGCCTCGGGTGGCTGAGGTCCTTGATTATCTTTTTGGCCTTCCTGTATCACCGGGTGCTGTAGATGTCCTTAGGGTAGGCAGTGTGCCCCCGGTGATGTGTTGGGCTGACCTAACCATCCTCTGGAAAGCCCTGCAGCCCAACAGAATGCTCTCGATGGTGCATCTGTAGAAGTTTTGGAGGGTCCTAGGAGCCCAGCCGAATTTCTTCATCCTCTTGAGGTTGAAGAGGCGCTGTTGCGACTTCACCACGGTGTCGATGTGGAGGGAGCATTTCAGGTCCTCAGTGAGAAACTTGAAGCTTTTGACTCTCTCCACTGCGGCCCCGTTGGGCATGCTCACTGCAGTCTCCTTAGTTCCTTCGTTTTATTGACATTGAGGTTACACCTCCTCCCTGTAGGCTGTCTTGTTGTTGTTGGTAATCGGGCCTACCACTGCTGTGTTGTCAGCAAACTTAATGATGGTATTGGAATCTTGTGCGGCCATGCAGCATGGGTGAACAGGGAGTACAGAAGGGGACTAAGCACATACCCCTTAGTGGCCCCCGTTTTGAGGATAAGCGTGGTGGAGCAGTTTTGTTGCCAACCTTCACCACCTGGGGTCGGTCCCTCAGGAAGTCTAGAACCCAGTTGCACAGGGAGGGGTTCAGACCCAGGGCTCTGAGCTTAGTGACGAGCTTGGAGGGCACTATGATGTTGAAGGCTGAGTTGTAGTCGATTAACAACATTCTCACATATGTATTACACTTGTCAAGGTGGGATAGGGCAGCGTGTAGTGCAACGGTGATTGTGATATGAAAACATCCTAGAAGCGTTGTTCATTGTAAACTTTAGGCAGGAAGCGGAATTCAGAATGGCTGCCAATGTAGATGTAATGAATCCATAGTCATGTTTAAAATAGCTTAGTGAGTGTCATTTTCATAAAAATAACATGAAATTAAGTGATAATACATCAAATGTATTCCTTAGAGAGGCAATCAACAGTTGAAACAATAACAAAGCAGCCTCCTCGCCCCTGTTGTTTCAGTAAAAAGTGTGATGGAGCTGGAGAAATGTAACCAATTAAATTCAGAAACAGAGATTTGGATGCACAGACTGACCATACATGATATCAAAATTATAGTTAACAATGTTTTGTATAGTGTTTGTTTACTTTTACTTTGTTTACAAACAAGCTTCCCTATTGATCTTGAGGGACAATACAATTATCCTGCCTAGACTAGCCTACAACACCACACTGCAATGAATAATTGCATTATTGTTTATAAGGGAGTACAAAATTCTACTCTAACCTGCAGTGAAAATATCATTTGAATAACGGTGCAAAAGCCCAGTGATTTGAATGTTTCATTCCATTTGGATCAGTCGTGGATCTACTCGACAGTTTAAGATCTAGAAAGGCCCAGTAGCATGCCAGTTTGCCTGTAATTTTACTTCTGATACCCATGACTGTGTGGCCACGCACCTCTCCAACTCAATCATCAAATTGGCTGACGAGACAGCCTACAGGGAGGACGGGAGGGCCTTGGCAGAGTGGTGCCAGGAAAATAACCTCTCAATGTCAATAAAATGAAGGAGCTGATCGTGGACTTCAGGAGACAGCAGAGAGAGCACTCCCCCATCCACATCGACGGGGCAGCAGTGGAGAAGGTGAAAAGCTTCAAGTTTCTTGGCGTGCACATCACTGAGGACCTGAAATGGTCCACTCACACAGACAGCATGTTGAATAAGGAGGCAGGAAGCTGAAGAATTTCTGCTTGGCCCCTAAGACACTCACAGACTTCTACAGATGCATCATTGAGAGCATCCTGTCGGGCTGTATCACCGTCTGGTATGGCAATTGCACCGCCCAGAACCGCAGGGCTCTCCAGAAGCTGGTGGGGTCAGCCCAACACATCTCCGGGGGCACACTGCCTGCCCTCCAGGACATCTACAGCACACAGTGTCACAGGAAGGCCAAGAAGATCGTCAAGAACCTCAGCCACCAGAGCAATGGCCTGTTCACCCCACTACCATCTAGAAGGAGACAGTACAGGTGCATCAAAGCTGGAACCGAGACAGAAGCTGTTTTTCAATCTCCAGGCCATAAGACTGTTAAATAGTCACCACTAGCCGGCCTAAGCCCAGTACCCTGCAGGGGTCTTCACGGGTCCAAAAAGTTAGACCCGAGGACAATCAGAACTGACCTGAATGGACCCCCAATTGTTTTTAATAAAATAACAAAAATGGGTACCTGGACGGACCAGAGAATAATCAGACCTGAATGGACCCGAGGACAACTCGACATAGGGTACTGGTCGGGTCTAACGGGTCCGGGTCTAGACCAGAATGGACCCGGGTGACAAAAAAATATGTTTATCTGCTAAGTTGCTTTTCTGGTTAATGAATAAGTCTTTATAGATGTTGGCTAGGCCTTCTATACGTCAATAAATTCACCTTATTAGCAGAGCCGTGGAGCCGTGGTCGGGTCTATCAGCTGTAGTTACATAGACCCGAGACCAAAGTTAGAATTTCAGAGCCAAACCCAATTGAGCCAGGTCGAGTCTTGGGTATATCAGTTCCACCCAGACCCATGAAGACATCTAGTACCCTGCCCTGAACCTTAGTCACTGTTACTAGCCATCTACCACCCTGTACTCTACCCTGCACCTTAGAGACTGCTGCCCTATGTACACTGGTCACTTTAATAAATGTTTACATACCGTTTTACCCACTTGATATGTTTTTACACTCCTCAATTGACGAGTGCTGGTGATCGTGTGCCCACTGGCGCCACTTTTTTGTTTTTAGCTGATAGGAGTGGAACCCGGTGTGGTCGTCTGTTGCAATAGCCCATCTGTGACAAAAGTTGACTAGTTGTGTGTTCCGAGATGCAATTCAGCACACCACTGTTGTACTGAGCCATTATTTGGCCGTTTGTGGCCCACCCGTTAGCTTGCCTTCGACTTCTAATATCAACAAGCTGTTTTCACCCACAGGACTAACACTGAGTGGCAAATGTTTACTCCTGTCCTATGCCGTGCCTTGATTGTATTACTATTGATGATATCTGGAAATGTGCATGTACACCCTGGCCCATCTACTGTTGCTAGCCCCAATTCTGACTTGTGCTTTGATATCTGCTTCACTGATTTCTGCTCTCGTAAAAGCCTGGGTTTTCTGCACATTAGCACTAGAAAAGTATTACCTAAAATGGATCAATTGAAAGTGTGGGTTCACAGCTCCAATCCAGATGTGTTGGTCATTACGGAGACGTGGTTAAGAAAGAGTGTTTTGAATACTGAGGTTAACCTTTCTGGTTATAACCTATTTCCGGCAAGACACATCTTCCAAAAGGTGGGGGAGTGGCAATCTTTACCAAGGATCACCTTCAGTGCTCAGTTGTCTCCACCAAGTCTGTCCCCAAACAATTTGATTTGCTGGTTTTAACAATTCAACTTTCAAATAGCTCTTTGTTGACTGTTGCTGGGTGCTATCGTCCTCCATCAGCACCGGCCTGTACCCTACCTGCCCTAAGTTCTCTCCTGGCCCCTTACACCAAGTCTGAATTTGTCCTGCTTCGTGACCTAAACTGTGACATACTTAAACCACCTGACCAAGTCCTAAAGCAATGGGACTCCCTAAATCTTTATCAGATTATTACCAATCCCACAAGGTATGACTCCAAACACCCAGGCAAGGCTACTCTCCTCGATGTTATCCTCACAAATAATCCTGATAGGCATCAGTCTGGTGTTTTCTGTAATAGCCTTAGTGATCACTGTTTTACAGCCTGTGTTCGTAATGGGTGCTCAGTGAAACAACCTGTCCTGATTTGTCATAGACGCTTGCTAAAAAACTTTAATGAGCAAGCCTTCCTTCATGAACTGCCCTAGGGAAAATGGTATAGAATCATCTTGATACCCTCTGTCGAAGACGCTTGGCCCTTCTTTTTTGAAATTTTCAGTGGTATTGTTAACGCCCCCATAAAGAAAATGTTAAAAATAGGTTCAGCCCCTGATTCAACCGTGATGTTGCAGAGTTACTCCACCTCAAGAATTGCATTTGGCGAAAGGCTCAGCACACGCATACTCAGGCTGACTGGCTATCCTTCAGGCAAATGAGGAATAAGTGCACTCAGGCTATCCGGAAGGCCAAAGTTAGTTACTTTAAGGAGCAGTTCTCCCTCTGTGGGTCTAACCCCAAGAAGTTCTGGAAAACGGTTAAAGACCTGGAGAATAAACCCTCCTCTTCACAGCTGCCCATGTTGATGATGTGGTTGTTACTGACAAGAAGCACATTGCTGAGCTCTTTAATCACCACTTCATTAAGTCAGGATTCCTATTTGCCCGTCCAACATTTCCTCATCTCCCACCCCTTCTAATGCGACTTTCCCCGATGCCTCTCCCTCTTTTTCCACTGCCCCGCTACAAAGTTTCTCCCTGCAGGCAGTCACTGAGTCCGAGCTGCTAAAGGAGCTCCTTAAACTTGACCTCCAAAAAACATCTGGGTCAGATGGTTTAGACCATTTCTTCTTTAAGGTTGATGCCCCTATCATCGCCACGCCCATCTCTCCTTTCTGGGGAGGTTCCCATTGCTTGGAAGGCAGCCACGGTTCATCCTTTATTATTCTATTTATTTATTTATTATTCTATTTCGCCCTGTTTATCAAAAGTGTTGGAAAAACTTGTCAATAATCAACTGACTGGCTTTCTTGATGTCTATAGTATTCTCTGGGGTATGCAATCTGGTTTCCTCTCAGGTTATGGATGAGTCACTGCAACCTTAAAGGTCCTCAATGATGTCACCATTGCCCTTGATTCTAAGCAATATTGTGCTGCCATTTTTATTGACTTTGCCAAAGCTTTTGATACGGTAGACCATTCCACTCGTGGGCCAGCTAAGGAGTATTGGTGTCTCTGAGGGGTCTTTGACCTGGTTTGCTAACTACCTCTCCCAAAGAGTGCAGTGTAAAAAGTCCGAAAATCTGCTGTCTCAGCCACTGCCTGTCACCAAGGCTCAATCCTAGGCCCCACGCTCTTCTCAATTTACATCAAAAACATAGCTCCGGCAGTAGGAAGCTCTCTCATCTATTTATTTGCAGATGATAGTCTTATACTCAGCTGGCCCCTCCCGGGATTTTGTGTTAAATGCTCTACAACAAAGCTGTCTTAGTGTCCAACAAGCTTTCTCTATCCTTAACCTTGTTCTGAACACCTCCAAAACAAAGGTCATGTGGTTTGGTAAGAAGAATGCCCCTCTTCCCACAGGTGTTATTAATACCTCTGAGGGTTTAGAGGTTGAGGTAGTCACCTCATACAAGTACTTGGGAGTATGGCTAGATGGTGCACTGTCAGCACATATCAATGCTGCAGGCTAAAGTTAAATCTAGACTTTCCTCTATCGTAATTGCTTCTCTTTCACCCCAGCTGCCAAACTAACCCTGATTCAGATTACCATCCTACCCATGCTAGATTACGGAGACATAATTTATAGATCGGCAGGTAAGGGTGCTCTCGAGCGACTAGATGTTCTTTACCATTCGGCCATCAGATTTGCCACCAATGCTCCTTATAGGACACATCACGGTGCTCTATTCTCCTCTATAAACTGGTCATCTCTGTATACCCGTCGCAAGACCCAATGGTTGATTCTTATTTATAAAACCCTCTCAGGCCTCACTCCCCACTATCTAAGAGAACTACTACAGCCCTCATCCTACACATACAACACCCGTTCTGCCAGTCACATTCTGTTAAAGGTCCCCAAAGCACACACATCCCTGGGTCGCTCCTCTATTCAGTTCGCTGCAGCTAACGACTGGAACGAGCTGCAGCAAACTCAAACTTGACAGTTTAATCTCAATCTCTTCATTCAAAGACTCAAATCATGGACACTCTTACTGACAGTCGTGTCTGCTTCGTGTGATTATTGTCTCTACCTTCTTGCCCTTTGTGCTGTTATCTGTGCCCAATAAAGTTTCTACGATGTTTTGTGCTGCTACCATGTTGTGTTGCTACCATGCTGTTTTGTCATGTGTTGCTGCCTTGCTATGTTGTCATCTTAGGTCTCTCTCTATGTAGTGTTTTTTTGTCTCTCTTGTTGTGATGTGTGTTTTGTCCTATACTTATACTGTATTTATTTTTTATTTTTAATCCCAGGCCCCCGTCCCCACAGGAGGCCTTTTGGCAGGCCGTCATTGTAAGTAAGAATTTGTTCTTAACTGACTAGCCAAGCTAAAAAGGTTAAATAAATAAAAAAAAAATTTTTTTTTAAACATTTAGGCTTGCCATAACAAAGGGGTTGAATACTTATTGACTCAAAACATTTCTTATTGACTCAAAACATTTGTAGACATTTCTAAAAATATAATTCCTCTTTGACATTATGGGGTATTATCTGTTGGCCAGTGGCACAGAAATTCATTTTTTTATTCAGGCTGTAACAAAAAATTGTGGAGAAAGTCAAGGGTTGTGAATGCTTTCTGAAGGCACTGTATGCTCTGTTTCTGGCCTTAAATAATAAAAAAAAAGTGGTCAGATGAAGCAGATGCTAAGCTACAGGACTGTTTTGCTAGCACAGACTGGAATATGTTCCAGGATTCCTCCAATGACATTGAGGAGTACATCACATCAGTCACATCAGTACACACATCAGCTTCATCAATAAGTGCATCGATGACGTCGTCCCCACAGTGACCGTATGTACATATCCATGGCTTATGGTTGGGGTTACAGGTAACACCGCACTGAGCTAAAGGCTAGAGCTGCCGCTTTCAAGGAGCGGGAAGCCCCGGAAGCTTATAAGAAATCCCACTATGCCCTCAGACGAACCATCAAACAGACAAAGCGTCAATGCAGGACTAAAATCGAATCATACTACACAGGCTCTGACACTCGTCGGATGTGACAGGGCTTGCAAACCATAACAGACTACAAAAGGGAAGCACAGCCGACAGCTGCCCAGTGACACAAACCTACCACACGAGCTAAACTACTTCTATGCTCACTTCGAGGCAAATGACACTGAAACATGAATGAGAGCACCAGCTGTTCCGGAAGACTATGTGATCACGCTCTCTGCAGCCGATGTGAGTAAGACCTTTAAACAGGTCAACATTCACAAGGCCGCAGGGCCAGACGGATTACCTGGATGTGTACTGTGAGCATGCGCTGACCAACTGGAAAGTGTCTTCACTGATATTTTCAACCTCTCCCTGTCCAAGTCTGTAATACCAACATGTTTTAAGCAGACCACCATAGTTCCTGTGCCCAAGAACACTAAGGTAACCTGCCTAAATGACTACCGACCCGTAGCACTCACGTCTGTAGCCATGAAGTGCTTGGAAAGGCTGGTCATGTCTCACATCAACACCATTATCCCAGAAACCCTAGACCCACTCCAATTTGCATACCGCCCAAACAGATCCACAGATGATGCAATCACTAGTGCACTCCACACCTGGACAAAAGCAACACCTATGTGAGAACGCTGTTCATTGACTACAACTCAGTGTTCAACACCATAGTGCCCTCAGAGCTCATCAATACGCTAAGGACCCTGGGATCAACACCTCCCTCTGCAACTGGATCTTGGACCTCCTGACGGGCTGCCCCAGGTGGTAAGGGTAGGTAACAACACATCCGCATAGCTGATCCTCAACACAGGGGCCCCTCAGGGGTGCATGCTCAGTACCCTCCTGTACTCCCTGTTCACTCATGACTGCATGGCCAGGCACGACTCCAATACCATCATTAAGTTTGCCAATGACACAACAGTGGTAGGCCTGAACACCGACAAGACAGCCTCAGATACCTGGCCGTGTAGTGCCAGGACAACAACCTCTCCCTCAACGTGATCAAGACAAAGAAGATCATTGTGGACTACAGTAAAAAGAGGGGGTTGAGAGTTTCAAGTTCCTTGGTGTCCACATCACCAACAAACTAACATGGTCCAAGCACACCAAGACAGTCATGAAGAGGGCACAACAAAACCTATTCCCCCTCAGAAGATTAAAAAGATTTGTCATGGGTCCTCAGATCCTCAAAAAACATCTACAGCTGCACCATCGAGAGCATCCTGATAGGTTGCGTCACTGTCTGGTATGGCAACTGCTCGGCCTCCAACCGCAAGGCACTACAGAGGGTAGTGCGTACGGCCCAGTACATCACGGTGGCAAAGCTCCCTTCCATCCAGGACCTCTATACAAGGCGGTGTCAGAGGAAGGCCCTAAAAATGGTCAAAGTCTCCAGCCACCCTAGTCATAGACTGTTCTCTCTGCTACCGCACGGCAAGCGGTACCGGAGCGCCATGTCTAGGTCCAAGAGGCTTCTAAACAGCTTCTACCCCCAAGCCATAAGACTCCTGAACATCTAATAAAATGGCTACCCAAACTATTTGCATTTCAACCCCCACCCCTTTTACACTGCTGCTACTCTGTTGTTATCATCTATGCATAGCCACTTTTATAACTCTACCTACATGTGCATATTACCTCAACTAACCGGTGCCCCCACACATTGACTCTGTACCGGTACCCCCCTGTATATAGTCTCGCTATTGTTATTTTACTGCTGCTCTTTAATTACTTGTTACTTTTATTTCTTATTAAATTTTTTGAAACTGCATTGTTGGTTAGGGGCTCATAAGTAAGCATTTCACTGTAAGGTCTACACCGGTTGTATTCGGCGCATGTGACTAATAAAATTGTATTTGATTTACATGTAAAGCTTTGGGGCATGTGGCTCCATTGAGGCAGTCACACAAATTAGCACTGTGGTGATGAACAGTCATTCAGATCTATCTATACATTAAAGCTCAGGGGCATGAAAATTTTGAGCAGTAGTAAAATCCTGGTCTTGGAGAAATAGACTTGCTAGAGGGTGTGCAGGCTTGACATGCCTTTGAATGAGCCTGCAGATCCTTTTCTGAACCAGAGGCAGATTTCAGATCTAGAAATCCATTAATTTCAACCATTTTACACTGCCCTGGCCTGCACCCTCAGAGATCTGAAACAAACTGCTGAATGCTGTCATACTTTGTTCTGTGCACTCTGGTTTTGACAACCAGTCATGCTGCTGCCTACTGTACAATATACAGAAACCTCAGTTTCCACGGCAACAGTGGAGGATGCCAAAAGGAAACAAGCACAAGCAAGGCAGGGACTTGCTCATCAGTCAGAACTCAACCTTTTTACAAAGATCAAACAATGCAAAGAGTGGCATTGCAATTATTTTGATGACACAATCTTAAAAAAGAATGTCTGCACTGCATGGGACTCTGAAGGAGATCAGCACTTTGTTGAGACAACTGTTCTCGCTCTCAACAAAGCGTTGATCTGCTTCAGACATATGATTTAATTTTTTTTTAAATAAATTAAAAATGTACACCTTTATTTCAACAGGGAGTCCTATTGAGACAAAGGTCTATTTTACAAGGGAGCCCTGCATTTTACAATTTTATAGAATACAAGCAACAGTTAAAATACACAAACATACAAATCATGGATAACATCTACATCTCTCAGCTACCAGGTCTTCAATTAATACCCTAAACTGCTTGAGCAGCACCAGAACATCCCATTTCAACGAGATCTGCAGATTGTTCCAGCAGTAGGGCACATCAAAACTAAAAGCGGATCTACACAATTTGGTGAAGACCCGAAGAACCTCATGAGTTAACCAACACTGCAAATGTGTTTTGTAACTCATGTCTCTATTCTTCAACAACAAAGAAGTGAGGTATGTTGGAAGCTTGCGCAGTAGATGATTGGCTGAGAGAAATTGATGATAAATGATTGTGTGGGCTGTCTTGTTCGACTTCAGTGCAGCTTTTGACATTATCGAGCATAGTCTGCTGCTGGAAAAACATGTGTTATGGCTTTACACCCCCTGCTATAATGTGGATAAAGAGTTACTTGTCTAACAGAACACAGAGGGTGCTCTTTAATGGAAGCCTCTCAAATATAATCCAGTTAGAATCAGTAATTCCCCAGGGTAGCTGTTTAGGCCCCTTGCATTTTTCAATTTTTACTAACAACATGCCACTGACTGAGTAAAGCCAGAGTGTCTATGTATACGGATGACTCAACACTATACACGTCAGCTACTACAGCGAATGAAATGACTGCAACACTCAACAAAGAGCTGCAGTTAGTTTCAGAGTGGGTAGCAAGGAATAAGTTAGCCCTAAATTTTTCTAAAACTAAAAGCATTGTATTTGGAACAAAAACACTCACTAAACCTCAACTAAATCTTGTAATAAATAATGTGGAAATTGAGCAAGTTGACTAAACTGCTTGGAGTAACCCTAGATTGTAAACTGTCATGGTCAAAACTTATTGATGCAGTAGTAGCTAAGATGGAGAGAAGTATGTCTATAATAAAGCCATGCTCTGCCTTAACAACACTATCAACAAGGCAGGTCCTACAGGTCCCAGTTTTGCCGCACCTTGACTACTGTTCAGTCGTGTGGTCATGTGCCACAAAAAAGGACTTAGGAAAATTGCAATTGGCTCAGAACAGGGCAGCACGGCTGGCCCTTGGATGTACACAGAGAGCTAATATTAATAGTATGCATGTCAATCTCTCCTGGCTGAAAGTGGACTTCATCACTACTTTTATTAGAGGTATTATCATGTTGAATGCACCAAGCTGTCTGTCTAAACTACTGACACACAGCTCGGACACGCAAGCATACCCCACGACATGCCACAAGAGGTCTCTTCACAGTCCCCAAGTCCAGAACAGACTATGGGAGGCACACAGTACTACAGAGAGCCATGACTACGTGGAACTCTATTACACATCAAGGAACTCATGCCAGCAGTAAAATTAGATTTAAAACCAGATTTTTTTAAAAACACCTTATGGAACAGCAGGGACTGTGAAGCAACACAAACATTGGCACAGACACATGCATACACACACGACAACATATCTACAGTACTAAATCCATGTGTATGTATGTGGTAGTGGTGGAGTAGGGGCCTGAGGGAACACAGTGTGTTGTGAAATCTGTGAATGTATTTTAATGTTTTTAAAATTGTATAAACTGCCTTCATTTTGCTGGACCCCAGGAAGTGTAACTGCTGCTTTGGTTCACACCATTTTAAGCTAATGGGGATCGATATTAAATACAAATAGCTACTTTAAAAAGGTTGAATGAGAAACATTTAAACATACTGAGCAAACTCCTCTTTGAAAATGTGAAAAAATGCAAATTGAAAATAGTTTGCTAAAAATATACTATTTCTACATTTAGATTAAAAGTGTGTTACTGCAACTATGCCTACCAGACACAGAGATGTATAGTGGAGGTGACGTTGTGGTTATAAATAGAAATGTCAGTTGCTCTAGTCTATTTAAAACACAAAGCCAGACATGAATGTTGTGACTTCCAGTCACTCAGTGCCAGGACAGAGATGGCATGTCCCACTTGGTTCTTTACACATTATGTCTGCGAGTCTTATTACATCAGATTATGGCAAATTCTGTGGGATTGAATTGGGCCTTCCACGGGTTAAATAATATATAAGTCAAAGTGACACAAGGGAAGGATATTGTACAGGGAAGTTAAAGTCTACCTCATGATGACATTCTTGGTCAGTGTTGGTGTAGCCTATAGGTCAGGGCTCCCCAACCGCCCTCCAAAAATATATTTTTTAAATTGTTGGACATAAGACTAAAAACAAGCTCTAAGTGATTATAATTTTTAAAATCTATTCCAAAGTATTTTCCATGCATAATAGAGAGATGTGATCGTATACAAATGGATGCAAAGTTTGAAATGATTGAATGATATCCGTTTGGGCTTCTTGCGGTCAATTTGCAGTCTACAAATTATTTGTATTTATGTTCCATCCCCCTAACCAGCCACTCTTGAATGTTTTATTACATTTTTTAAATGGCACGCAGCTAAATCTAGTTGATGATCCCTGCTATAGGTGCATGTTTTTTTTAACCTTTAACTACGCGAGTCATGCAAGAACAAATTCTTATTTACAATGACGGCCTACCCCGGTCAAACCCGGACGATGCTAGGCTAATTGTGCGCCACCCTATGGGACTCCCAATCACAGCCGGAAGTGATGCAGTCTGGATTCAAACCAGGGACTGCAGTGACGCCTCTTGCACTAAGATGCAGCGCCTTAGACCGCTGCGCCGCTCAGGAGTTTTACAGACTCACAGGACTTGATGATGCCCCATACACATCAAGCAATGCAACATCTAGTCTGATTAATCAGGCTGTAACACACACACAATTAATTGGTATATACACACCCACCCACACACACTAGGCTTGGACGGTACCGGGGTACTTGGAAATAGCCACGGGATGGTTTTGAATATTTGTAGCTACTTTTAAATTAAATACCTGCAGTCAACTTGTGCAATACGTTAGGAGATAAAGCAGATAACGTTCTTTATTTCAACAGTCACACTATGAGGCTTAGAGATAGTCCCTAGTCACGTTTGCACACAACGACGAGAGACCGGAGCCTTGTGAGTAACTCACTCACTGTTGTGCACCACACACTGATCTAGTTACAGTATGGAATTCACAGCTAAATATTTGCGATATCGTATTAGGCAGGGCAAACCAGTTTGGGTGATTTCTGGTAAATCAAAATAAAATCACAACAAGTTTTTGAGCTCATTCAGCAGTTTTTACCTGATTAAGTACAATATCATTGGAAATTAAATGTTGAAAGTTCATTTTTAACTTAGGAATATACATTGATGCGGTCGCTGCTTCCTGTTGACGACAACCTACACATGTGCAATAATAGTAATCATATTGCTTGTATTTGTTTAAAACGGACAGTTAGCTAGATTTTAGAATGTTGCATTCTGATACGGGGTCACCAAAACTGAAAGAGGAGCGCAACACTTTTGTCAATCACTCTTATCACATTGAAATCAAAACGAACACGAACACAACTCAAAAACCACACGGAATTTGGCAGTGGTGGAAAAAGTACTCAAATGTACTTGACTAAAATTAAAAGATGCCTTCATAGAAAATGACTCAAGCAAAAGTGAAAGTCACCCAGAAAAATACTACTTAAGTATCAAAAGTAAATGTAATTGCAAAAATATACTTAAGTATCAAAAAGTATAAATCATTTCAAATTGCTTATAATATGCAAATCAGACAGCACAATCTTATTGTTTTTTATTTATTTTCGGATAGCCAAGGGAACACTACAACACGCAGACATCATTTAAAGTACTTCAAAGAATTTTGTACATCACTGGTTAGAGGACAATTTGTATAAGACAGCAAGCTACATTTTGAAGTGTTGCATTTTGAATCAAGTGGCTCACCAATATGGAAAGTTTAACCCAAAACTTTTGTTAAATCACTTCCATCGATATTACGCAGAAATCAATAGTACAGTGGGCAAACATTTGGGGTGTAGCGCTGTTTAAACTAAAATTATTCAAAGGCCACACTGAAACTTGGAATAACCTATACATGGTTGGTTAGCTGACAAATTGTAGAAGGCTTCCATCTATATTTTGGAATGGCGGACGTTGATTTCAGGAGGCTGCCATCATGGAAAAGGGAAAAAAAGTGTTGTTAGTCAACTTCAATGAATCACGAACCGCCACAGGATACTAACAGTGACAACAGTTGGCTGCCATTTAAGTGATAGTTTGACTGTCAACTCCGTATTGGTGTGTGGCCAACAACTTTTATAGAGACCTCCCCCAGAATTATCCAGTACCATTTGAGATTTTTTTTTAGAGCTGCGTTCTAAGTTCCAGCACGTTTGATCAACTCAACAAAACCAAATACATTGATCAATTTTAAACAATTGATTGTGTCACTATGTTGACAAAAACTTTTATACTAACATCACGAATCTGCGGTAAAAAGGATAACCTGTCCCCCAATTCGATGTGATCAAAACGTCCACTTCTGTAGACACACATCATGGAAAGTAGCGTAATATACAGGGGCTTCCAGAAAGTATTCATACCTCTTGACTAGGGTTGCACATTTTGGGGAATAGTCAGAGGTGGAAACTTTCCGTGGGAATTAACGGAAACATATGCAAATTAATATTAATACCATTTAAAATGTCAATATTTTTTGCATTGGATATATTTACCATAACATATGAAGACAGAAACATAAACCTTTTACCTTATCAGTGGACATAATTGCAAATTATTTAATCCTTCCAATAGATAAAAACAACTTAGTTAGAAATGTAACTTTAATTAAATGAAAAGACTCTTCACATGGGATGATTTCACTGAACAACAAAAGAAAGGGAATATTGAATGATCCATCGCATCTCACAATAACATTTTCAACATAAAATTCAACATAAAATGATAGTCTAGAATCTAAAGCTTTGGTTGTCTTCCTCTCAGGCTTCCATGTCTTCTCCCTGGACCTCCTTAAATTGTTCACCTCTTGAACATCAGACTGAGGCCTCATCTTCACTGTCACTTTCCAACCTTGTTGTGGATGGCTCGTTGTCAGGCTCAAAAAGCCTAAAATTTGCCCGGATAGCCACCAATTTTTCAACCCTTGTATTGGTCAGCCTGTTGCGTGCTTTGGTGTGTGTGTTCCCAAACAAGGACCAGTTGCGCTCTGAGGCGGCTGATGTTGATGGGATTTGGAGGATGATGGAGGCAACAGGGGAAAGAGCCTCAGATCCACAAAGTCCCTTCCACCAGGTGGCTGACGAGATATGTTCGCACGACTGCCATATTGCATCTCCATCCCAAAGCCCTTGCTTGGAAGTGTACTTCTCCAGACTGTCAAGAACCTCGACCGCATCCAGGCCAAGGTGGCGAGACACAGTAGTGATGACACCATAGGCCTTGTTGATCTCTGCACCAGACAGGATGCTCTCGCCAGCATACTTGGGGTCCAACAGGTACGCTGCGGCGTGTATGGGCTTCAGGCAGAAGTCTTGACGCTTTTTGATGTATTTCAGAGCTGCAGTTTCTTCTGCTTGGAGCAACAGTGAAGTGGGCAGGGAAGTACGGATTTCTTCTCTTACATCTGCAAGCAGAGTCTGAACATCAGACGGGATGGCATTGCCTCCCTCAATCCGTGCAATGGCTACTGCTATAGGTTTCAGGAGTTTCAGGCTGCTTACCATTCTCTCCCAAAATACATCATCTAGGAGGATCCTCTTGATGGGGCTGTCCATATCGGCAGACAGATATGGCCATTTCTTGGAGACTCCTTCCCCTCCAGGAGACTGTCAAACATGACAAAACCACCCCAATGGGTGTTGCTGGGCAGCGTCAATGTGGCGCTCTTATTCTTCTCACTTTGATTGGTGAGGTAGATTGCTGCTATAACTTGATGACCCTTCACATACCTAACCATTTCCTTGGCTCTCTTGTAGAGTGTATCTATTGTTTTCAGTGCCATGATATCCTTGAGGAGCAGATTCAATGCATGAGCAGCACAGCCAATGGTTGTGATGTGAGCGTAGGACTCCTCCACCTTAGGCCAAGCAGCCTTCATTGTCGGTCAAGAAATCTAATTTACATATGTATTCACACCCCTGAGACAATACTTTGTAGAAGCACCTTTGGCTGCGATTAAAGCTCTGAGTCATCTTGGGTATGTCTGTATCAGCTTTGCACATCTGGATTTGGAGATCTTCTCCCATTCTTCCTTGCAGATTATCTCAAGCTCTGTTTAGTTAGATGGGGAGCAGCATGAATAACAATCTTCAAGTCTTTCCACAGAGGTTCAATGGGATTCAAGTCTGAGCTTTGGCTAGGCCACTTGAGGACTTTCCCATTCTTGTTCTGAAGCAATTCCAGCATTGCTTTGGCTGTATGCTTGGGGTCATTGTTCTGTCGCCTTATGATCCGAGTCTTTCACGTGCCTTTTTGCAAACTCCAGACGCGCTGTCATGTGCCCTTTTCTCAGGAGTGTCTTTCATCTGGCCATTCTCTGTAGAGACTTGTCCTTCTGGCAGGTTCTCCCATCTCAGCGAAGAACTCTGTAGTTCTGTCAGAGTGGTCATTGGTCACCTCCCTGACCAGTTACTCAGTTTAGTCAGACTTCCAGCTCTAGGCAAAGTCTGGGTAGTTCCGTATTTTTTCAATTTCTGAATGATGTTTTATACCCTTCCCCACATATATGCCTCATCACAATTATATCTCAGAGATCATCCCATGGTAAAGTTTCTGCTCTGACATGCACTACCAACTGTGAGACCTTACAAGTGTTTATTTCTAAAATCTGCCCAAACAATTGAATTGGCCACCATCCCATCTGGCTTGCGCTTAGTGGGCCTATCATTTGTTTTTCCAACAGGACAATGACTTCACACCTCCAGGTTGTGTATTTGACCAAGGAGAGTGTTGGTGCTGCATCAGACGACCTGGCCTCCACAATCACCCAACCTCAACCCAATTGAGATGGTTGGGATGGGTTGGACCGCAGAGTGAAGGAAAAGCAGCCAACAAGTGCTCAGCATATGTGGGAACTCCTTCAAGACTGTTGGAAAAGCATTCCTCATGAAGCTGGTTGAGGTCATCCAGAGAGTGGACAAAGCTGTCATCAAGGCAAAGGGTGGTGACTGAATAATCTAAAGTATATTTTGATTTATTTAACACTTTTTTTGGTTACTACATGATTCCATATGTGTTATTTCATAGTTTTGATGTCTTCACTATTATTCTACAATGTAGAAAATCTTCAAAATAAAGAAAAACCCTTGAATGAGTGGGTGTGTACAAACTTTTGACTGGTACTGTATGTAAATGAGATATTTCTGTATTTCATTTTCAATAAATGTGCAAAAATGTATAAAAACATGTTTTTACTGTCATTATGGGATAGCGTCCATAGGGTCTGTGCAGCAGGCTGAACATTTGATGTCATGACATCCATAATCTTATAACTATTAACTGTCTAAAATGTGCTAAATGCTCTACAGTTGTGCATTTGGTTTGCTAACTTAGTAATTAGTTATCTAGCTAGCTAAGTGGTTAGCTTCTTGCAATCAAGCTCTTCTTGGTAACAGCAGAGAATCCCCCCAACTGGATCAAGAGACTTGCGGTCTAATATTTGTTTTGTGTGTGCAGCAAACTGTCAGTAGCATTTATAAGTCACTTTATGAGCTGGGATGTCTGCCCTGCAAACAGTTTGTCAGAGAGTGCTATGGGATTTTATATGTACTTGTTGTGCCCCTTGTGTTCATTGCCAGTATTACAGAATATCCCAGGATGGCACATGGTTGACATGACAATCTGGATACCGCCCAAGCCTAGTATACACACAGCTTGAAACTAATGTCTGCAAAATCGTTTAAAATCAGTAGAGGCTGCTGAGGGGAGGACGGCTCATAATAGTGTCTGGAACGGAGCGAATAGAATGGAAACCATGTCTTGGATACCATTCCACTCCAGCCATTACCACAAGCCATCCTCCCCAATTAAGGTGCCACCAACCTCCTGTGGTGTAAATGTTCCTTACAAGCCAGAATGTTTAATAATATTGCATTTTAACTTACTCTACCGGTTGACGGTGTGGTTTGTCCTTCAGCTGCTCGAAATTTGAGATAAAATATCCACAGGAAAGTATTGTTTACTAGACTTTTTAGAGAGCCTGTAGATATATGGTTCAGTTCCACAACGAGGTAAATTTAGTTTCATATTGGATAAATCGGTTCTCTCGTCAATAGCTATGGAACCAAGCATGTCATGACAATGAACATTTTATATTCTGAATCAGGGGAGGATGAAGAACAATTAACTTTTTTTTAAACATTGAAATCCAAATTAAACATTTAAAATTCACATCAATTGTTCTCCATCCTCTACTGAGTCATTGTCATGGAGCGCTTGGTTCAAAAGCTATTTGAGAGAACCAAATATCCAATATAAACCTAATTATACCTGGTGCTTTCTTGTGGATATTTTGTCAAAAATGTCAAGCAGCCGAAGGACAAACCACACAGACACCCGGGAGTAAGTTCACATATAATTTTATTCAACGTTCTGGCTTGTAAGGATCATTTACACGATTTTGCAGGCATTAGTTTCAGCCTGTATATAGACTATGCAAAATCATGCATGACCAAGTAACACTTTGGAGTGGACACACTAATACTTAGTAATAAAATGTTATAATTTTACATATTAGAGGTCATTAACACTCCTCCTTACACAAATCACCTTCAATCAAGGGCCATGGGCAACAAGCCCAGTAGATCATTGTAGAATAAATCAGGCCAATCAAGGGTCAATGTCATCATTAATGATAAGCAGTAGGCCTACATATCATAGGCAACAGAATGTTGGGAGCACAGTAGGATCACAGTATTACACCTAAATACCCTCTATGAGTGTCCCATCACACCTGAGTGTCACGTGTGATGATAGATGCAACAGCTGGAATTTTCACTGTGATTACTCACCTTCTTCATTATGCCTGTCTTCCTCTTGCTAAAAGTTGTGTATCGCCTCAACTTGTTGTCGATAAATTCCATTTTTATCTTTACACGTCCACGTGTCTTCTTCCCCGGCTTTGCGCCAGCAACACCTCCGGGGACTAAACCATAAGCCCCCGGTGGTACCCCAGTCTCCTGCCCTGTCACCGCAGCCTCCATCTCCAGTCTCTCCCGCTTTACACCTCTTCTGTTGTCTCTGATTGATCCCATCATGTCGTCATCATCCCCCGAGTCCGAATCAGCGTCTGACCCACTGCACCCCATGGGCGCACACTTTTTGTCTGGGTCGTACCGGCTGCCTCCGTGAACCCCAACTCCCGTATTCAGACTTCCGATGCCTCCATGGCCGGCGGTCTGTAGAGTCGTCAGTCCCGTCCCGCTCACTGGTCTTGCCCCACCTCTTGGACCCACTTCTGGACCGTTGCCCCCCAACATCCCAACCGCACCGGTGCTGTCGCTGACCCCAGTTGTCGTCTGCACTGCTCTGACCAACACGGGGCGAATTCCACTCCCAATAACCACAGAACCGTGACCTGTGTTACCACTGACAGACGCTGATCCGTTTCCAGATGGTGCTGATCCAGCCTGGCTTGGTAACATTCTATTTAGAGGACCCGGTCTCTGAAATCGCCAGCCGACTGCTGGAGCGCGTGTTAGTAAAATTACGGCACAGCTCATGCAACCCAACCACCAAAAAGGTAAACAAACAGCGAAAATGAGGACATTGCGAAATTGGCGTCTGTTTGAAACCACCAACGTAAACTTTCAAAAGTGATGCTGCCCCTAGGACTCTTCAGCCCGGTACAGCTTGGCTCAACCTCCTCTATTTCCAAAACTCCGAGCAATTTCTCAAAAAGGAAAAAGCGTAGAGCGCATTAGTTATTACTCCGCCATGTCATGTAGTTCACATCTTAAACGCTTCAAGTGTCATCGGTATCCGCCTTCAATGCACAAACGCTGAAAATATTTAATCGAATATCTGTATTTTAGCCGTGCATTTGCACACAAACCTGATGCCTTTTGAAATAATGTATCAGATAGTGGACTAATATTACAACCCAAGAACTACTTTCCTCCTTATAAAGAGATACAATGTTTCCTTTTATGGAGTTGTCTCTCCTTATTTGGCGAGTCAAAGCGTCGTCTACGGATTGGCCGATGAGGTTCTCAGTAGAGCTACCATTGGTCAATAGAGCATGTTTATTAGAATAAATACCAAAATGGTTGCGCTGTACACGACGTCAATGTGGTCATGCGTTGAGATATTGAAATATCAAAACATGCATGCCCTCAAAGCAGCATAGTATTTAATTTGTATCAAGACAGTAAATTAAGGGGTATAATAATAGTATAATAAACGTGTTATAGACAATAATAAACGTGTTGTGCCTAAGAACAGGATAGTGGGTCTTAGAATTTACTATAGCTAAATAGCTAAATAAATGGTGGTACTATCTAAAATATCACATTTAGAAAATAATTCAAAAGCAGATTGAATTTGAACATTACATGTTCCAAATTTTAATAAATACTTTATCTGATGGTAATAGCCTAAATCATTTTGGCATAATCTTGTTAGAATGAGCGACATTGGATGTTGTTAAATACTTAGTAATAAAATGTTATAACTTTACATATTAGAGGTCATTAACACTCCTCCTTACACAAATAACCTTCAATCAAGGGCCATGGACAACAAGCCCAGTAGATCATTGTAGAATAAATCAGGCCAATCAAGGGTCAATGTCATCATTAATGATAAGCAGTAGGCCTACATATCACAGGCAACAGAATATTGGGAGCACAGTAGGATCACAGTAGTACACCTAAATACCCTCTACACCTATGCAAATACTCAATGGAAAAAGTATTTGTAAGCATGAGTCCAACTAGCTCTCCCATATCAGTCCCCCCCCCCAGATTTTTTTAATTGTATTTTTTTTTAATAAAGTTTGGACACACCTACTCATTCAAGGGTTTTTCTTTATTTTTACTATTTTCTACATTGTAGAATAATAGTGAAGACATCAAAACTATTAAATAACACATATGGAATCATGTAATAACCAAAAAAAGTGTTAAACAAATCAAAATATATTTTTGATTCTTCAAACTCGCCACCCTTTGCCTTGATGGCAGCTTTACACACTCTTGGTATTCTCTCAACCAGCTTACATGTGGTAGTCACATGAATACATTTCAATTAACAGGTGGAAATGCATTGCTAAAAGTTAATTTGTGGAATTTCTTTCCTTATAAATGCATTTGAGCCAATCAGTTGTATTGTGACAAGGTAGGGGTGGTATACAGACGATACAGCTTTGCACACTCTTGGCATTCTCTCAACCAGCTTCATGAGGAATGCTTTTACACGAGTCTTGAAGGAGTTCCCACAATGCTGAGCACTTGTTGGCTGCTTTTCCTTCCTCTGCAGTCCAACTCATCTCAAACCATCTCAATTAGGTTGAGGTCGTGTGATTGTGGTAGCCAGGTCATCTGATGCAGCACTCCATCACTCTCCTTCTTGGTCAAATAGCCCTTACACAGCCTGGAAGTGTGTTGGGTCACTGTCCTGTTGAAAAATAAATGATGGTCCCATTAAGCGCAAACCAGATAGAATGGCATATCGCTGCAGAATGCTTTGGTAGCCATGCTGGTTAAGTGTGCCTTGAATTCTAAATTAATCACAGACAGTGTCACCAGCAAAGCACCCCCACACCATCACACCTCCTCCATGCTTCACGGTGGGAACCACACATGTGGAGATCATCCGATCACCTACTCTGCGTCTCACAAAGACACAGCGGTTGGAACCAAAAATCTCAAATTTGGACTCGTCAGACCAAGGACAGATTTCCAGCAGTCTAATGTCCATTGCTCGTGTTTCTTGGCCCAAGTAAGTCTCTTCTTATTATTGGTGTTCTTTAGTTGTGTTTTTTTTGCAGCAATTCGACCATGAAGGCCTGATTCACGCAGTCTTCTCTGAACAGTTGATGTTGAGATGTGTCTGTTACTTGAACTATGTGAATCATTTATTTGGGCTGCAATCTAAGGTGCAGTTAACTCTAATGAACGTATCCCCTGCAGCAGAGGTAACTCTGGGCCTTCCTTTCCTGTGGCGGTCCTCATGAGAGCCAGTTTCATCATAGCGCTTGATGGGTTTTGCGACTCTACTTGAAGAAACTTTAGAAGTTCTTGAAATGTTCCGGATTGACTGACCTTTATGTCATAAAGTAATGATGGACTATCATTTCTCTGTTTATTTGAGCTGTTCTTGCCATAATATGGACTTGGTCTTTTACCAAACAGGGCTATCTTCTGTATACCACCCCTACCTTGTCACAATACAACTGATTGGCTCAAAAGCAATAAGAAGGAAATACATTCCACAAATGAATGTTTAACAAGGCACACTTGTTAATTGAAATCCATTCCAGGTGACTACCTCATGAAGCTGGTTTACAGAATACCAAGAGTGTTCATAGCTGTCATCAAGGCAAAGGGTGGCTACTTTGAAGAATCTCAAATATAAGATATATTTGGATTTGTTTAACACTCCTTTGGTTACTACATGATTCCATATATGTTATTTCATAGTTTTGATGTCTTCACTATTATTCTACAATGTAGGAAATAGTCAAAATAAAGAAAAACCCTTGAATGAGTAGGTGTGTCCAAACTTTTGAATGGTACTGTACATTAACAGCCTGGACTATACACTGCTTACACTATACACTGCTTACACGCTTACACACTATACACTGCTCATTACCTGTTTTTTCAAGCTCTGTCCTTCTAGGAAGAGGTAGCAACATCATGGGGCTGTGAAGTTCTATGTCAGCCCAAGATCCTGTTGCCTCCAGCCTCGATCCTGTGTGACCGTCCATTCATGTAAACACACATCAGAGACAACACAGCTCTTATAGAGTACAGAGTACAGGTACAATGACACGTCCCTAAAGCCTCAGAGGGGCATTTGTCAAACAATCTTTCTTTAACTTCTACAAAGTTCTTTACACTGCTGGCTCTTCAGTATCTCCAATCTCTCCAGTCTACATGGCCCTGTACACATACATTGATGTTGGTCAACTCATGCACGACACAATGGTTGTGGCACAACTGATATTTTTGTGACACAGTGGAGGGTTAGTCTGCACAAAACGTGTACACAGCCATTGTGTGGCATCTCCACAACACTAGTGTACTTATTTTTGTACAGAAAAACACTCCATTGTATCACAACCATACACTACTAGAGAAAAGGGTTCCAGAAGGGTTCTTCGGCTGTCCCCATCGGAGAACCCTTTTTGGTTTCAGGTAAGAAGAACCCTTTTGGGTTCCATGTAAGAACCCTGTGTGGAAAGGGTTCTGCATGAAACCCAAAAGGGTTCTAACCTGGAACCAAAAAGGGTTATTCAAAGGGTTCTCCTATCGGGACAGCCAAATAACCCCTTTAAGTTCTAGATTGCACCTTTTCTTCTAAGAGTGTACATGCAAAACGTGTTGCACATCAGTTTCACAACTTGAGCGTGTATGGGGCCAATCAGAATGAGTTCTATGTAACACAGAAATTAGAAAGACGAGACACCTTGTTTAAAAACACATGAAACTTTATTGGTAGCAGCTTGTATACATTGTGGTTACTGTGGCAATTAGCTGAAGCGGATTCAAAAACAGGCCTAAGTGTGAGCACATAGCCTTCATAAAAAACAAAAAACAATTTCGCACTAAAAACCATTTTAAAAAAGCAAGGTCTTTACAAACAAAAAAGGCCATTACATTTTGATTAGATATTGTGTAAAGGGAAGGAGGGAAAACAGCTAATTATCCTTCATTTACCAGGCACTTAAGAGTCCCTTGAAGAGCATTGGTGACTTGTAGTCAGACTCTTCTTTGTAATAACATATGTATAACCCTACTGACTGCATTACTGAAATGTATCATAAGATACTGAATACATATGCAACTGCATTAAGAGATCAAAGTATCTTTTAATGAAAAAATATGGTTAAAAAAGACAGGACCTTAAAAATAAATAAAAAGGTTCCCGTAAGTACATCCTTCTACAATATGATAGTAATAAAAAGGGATATTTTTAAGTGAAGTTAGTGCATGGCTTCTACATTACATACACATCGCCTGGTGGAATGTGCAACATTGCACAAAATCATTGGACCAGCTAGAAAATAAGGGGTATTGTGATTGGACCTCTGAAGAGACAGCGTTGCAGGTTATGTTGAAATGACAGACTGCAACAGTGATAGCATGGTTATATATGTAATATGTGGTCTATTATATGGTAAATTCCGTCAATGATGGTCACCATTGAGCACTTCAGAGTTAAAATGACATGCTCAGAAGAGATTAAAAAGTGCACACAAGCAAAACTCACTCACTCTAAATAATCCTTGGCTATACATTTGACAGTACTTTTGTTCATGTGAAGTTCATATTTCAACCAGACAAGTCAATCCATTGAGTTCCCCAGACACAATGTGTAACTGACTATAAAATAAAGTAAAAATGTTAATAGTATAAACCTTCATGCGAAACCTTGTTCATTTGTGCTTCTACCCTGGCTGTTGCCTCTTCAACAGATATCAGAACAAGTTCAAACAACAGCATCAGTGGCACACATTAGAGGCTGCAAATTGCAAGTCTGAAACACTACAGTGCCGTGAAAGTATTTGCCCCCTTTTCTGATTTTCTATATTTTTGCATATTTTTGATACTGAACGTTATCAAATCTTCAACCAAAACCAAATATTAGATAAAGGGAATCTGAGTTTACAAAAAATATATATACTTGTTTTATTTATTTAATTAACAAAGTTATGCAACATCCAATTCCCCTGTGTGAAAAAGTAATTGCCCCCTTACTCACAATAACTGGTTGTGCCATCTTTAGGTGCAATGACTCCAACCAAACGCTTCCTGTAGTTGTTGATCAGCCTCTCCCATCGCTGTGGAGCAATTGTGGCCCACTCTTCCATGCAGAACCGCTGTAACTCAGCGACATTTGTGGGTTTTCAAGCATGAACTGCTCGTTTCAAGTCCTGCCACAACATCTCAATTGGAATTAGGTCTGGACTTTGACTAGGCCATTCCAAAACTTCATTTGTTTTGCTTTTTAGCCATTTGCATGTAGATTTGATTTTGTATCATTGTCTTCCTGAATGTCCCAGCTGCGCTTCAGCTTCAGCTCACATAAGGATGGCCTGTCATTCTCCTGTAGAATTCTCTGTCACAGAGCAGCATTCATGGTTCCTTCTATTAACTTGTTATGGATAGGGTGCAGCATTTTCATGTTTGGATGAAAAGCATGCCCAGAGTAAACTTCCTGCTACTCAGTCCCAGTTGCTAATATATGCATATTATTAGTAGATTTGGATAGAAAACACTCTGAAGTTTCTAAAACTGTTTGAATGATGTCTGTGAGTATAACAGAACTCATATGGCAGGCAAAAACCTGAGAAAAATCCAATTTCAACTCTTGGCCTATCCAATACACAGTGTTTATGGGGTCATTTTGTACTTCCTAAGGCTTCCACTAGATGTCAACAGTCTTTAGAAACTTTTTTGATGCTTCTACTGTGAAGTGGGGCCGAATGAGAGGGGAATGAGTCAGAGGTCTGCCAGAATGCCTTGAGCTCATGACGCTCGTTCACGTGAGAGCGAGCTCTGTTCCATTGCTTTTCTGAAGACAAAGGAATTCTCCGGTTGGAACATTATTGAAGATTTATGTTAAAAACATCCTAAAGATTGATTCTATACTTTGTTTGACATGTTTCTACGGACTGTAATATGACTTTTCGTCTGAACTTTTGCCTGGACCTGCCCGCGCGTCGTGAGTTTAGATTGTGTACTGAACGCGCGAACCAAAAGGAATAATTTGGACATAAATTATGGACTTTATGGAACAAATCAAACATTTATTGTGGAACTGGGATTCCTGGGAGTGCATTCTGATGAAGATCATCAAAGGTAAGTGAATATTTATAATGCTATTTCTGACTTATGTTGACTCCAACATGGCGGATATCTCTTTGGGTTGATTTGTCGTCTGAGCGCCGTACTCAGATTATTGCATGGTTTGCTTTTTCCGTAAAGTTTTTTTGAAATCTGACACAGCGGTTGCATTAAGGAGAAGTATATCTTTAAATCTGTGAATAACACTTGTATCTTTTATCAATGTATATTATGAGTATTTCTGTGATTTGATGTGGCTCTGTGCAAATTCACGGGATGTTTTGGAGGCAAAGCCAAATGTAAACTGAGGTTCTTGGATATAAATATGAACTTGATCAAACAAAACATACATGTATTGTGTAACATGTTGTCCTGGGAGTGTCATCTGATGAAGAATATCAAAGAAATATCAAAGGTTAGTGATTCATTTTATCAATATTTCTGCTTTTTGTGACTCCTCTCTTTGGTTGGAAAATCGCTGTATGCTTTCTGTGACTAGTTGCTGACCTAACATAATGATATGTCTGCTTTCGTCGAAAAGCTTTTTTGAAATCGGACACTGTGGTTGGATTAACGACAATTTTATCTTTAAAATGGTGTCTAATACTTGTATGTTTGAGAAAATTGAATTATGAGATTTCTGTTGATTGAATTTGGCGCCCTGCAATTTCATTGGCTGTTGGCGAGGGATTCCGTTAGCAGAACGGGGTCCCAGTCCTAGACAGGTTAAGGCAAGTCGTCCAGGTCCTGAGGCAACAAAGCTTCCCCAAACCATCACACTACCATGCTTGACTGTTGGTTTTTACTGTGGAATGCAGTGGTTGGTTTTCACCAGGCATAATGGGACCCATGTCATCCAAAAAGTTGAGTGAAGTTTGCCATAAAGCACCTGCCAATGAAGCAGACAGATTATTCAAAAGTATAACTTTTTGGACGATATGGGTCCCATTATGCCTGACGAAAACCAAACACTGCATTCCACAGTAAGAACCTCATAACAAAGGTCAAGGTGGTAGTGTGATGGTTTGGGGATGTCCCATTGCACTCTAGCAACTCCTTGTGGCAGACTGGGCACCTGCAAGCTGACAACGGTTGCCAGCTGGACGGTGTTTCCTACGACACATTGGTGCGGCTGGCTTCCGTGTTAAGCGAGCAGTGTGTCAAGAAGCAGTGTCGCTTGGCAGGGCCGTGTTTCCGAGGACACATGGCTCTCAACCTTCGCCTCTCCCGAGTCCGTACGGGTGTTGCATCAATGGGAGAAGACTGTAACTACCAATTGGATATCACGAAATTGGGGCGAAAAAGCAGTAAAAATACACATCTGTAAAAGAATATCTAATAAATAAATATATATGCAAAAGTAGAGAAAATTAGAAAGGGGGCAAATAAGTTTTCACGGTACTGTACATACAGCATTCAGGTGGTGAGTCCAGTGCAGCACATACACAATGTGCCCCCTGCTGGACAAAAGTAGTTTAAATTCTCTTCCTGGATTAGTTGGGGGGATTTAAGGGTTGATTGAGGTCCTGGTAGGCAAGGAGAGGCACTGTAGTTCTTATGGTTCCTGTGCTGCAGGGTCATAGAGGAGAGGGAGAGCGTCTCTAGGACATTTACATTTAAGTCATTTAGCAGACGCTCTTATCCAGAGCGACTTACAAATTGGTGCATTCACCTTATGACATCCAGTGGAACAGCCACTTTACAATAGTGCATCTAAATCTTTTAAGGGGGGGGGGGGGGGGGGGTCAGAAGGAATACTTTATCCTATCCTAGGTATTCCTTAAAGAGGTGGGGTTTCAGGTGTCTCCGGAAGGTGGTGATTGACTCCGCTGTCCTGGCGTCGTGAGGGAGTTTGTTCCACCATTGGGGTGCCAGAGCGGCGAACAGTTTTGACTGGGCTGAGCGGGAAAAGGGCACACCCTGAGGACACACCCTGAGAGACCCATGCCAGGCATGGGCACAGTGAAACCACATGAGCAAAGAGGGACAGCGTCAGTGGGGCATGCCTTCCATGCTGCAATTAAGGCAAATGTAAACTCCTGGCACTCCTCCTCACATGAAACCATCTACACACACGCAAGGGTATAAAAAAGTATTATCTTCTTCTTATCCACACGTCCTTAGAAATAATAACTCCTTGCCACCCCCCTCGTCCTTGAAATCTGTGTGACTCAGAATCCAGCATTTCTGTGTTCATTTGGGAGGGGGGGCAGAGATGGAGGTGGGGTGGGGTCAGTTGTCCTCCTCTCAGGCTTTACTGTCAGAGGACAGCTCCCCCAGGGTGTTGACGACCTCACTGAAGGAGGGGCTCTCTTCGAGACTGGGGGCTCAGCAGCGGCACATGAGCTTGTAAACTTGGGCACAGGCAGCTTAATCTTGCCTGCTTGCAGACCTGGGGAGAGAAGAGTGGAGGGGAGAGACAGGGGAGGTTAGACTTGGGAGACAGAATGTACAGGTCAATGTGATTTAACTCATTCACTCCATTCTTATAGCGCAATGAGTCAAATCTTCATAAGAATAGAGTAAAGCTGGTTCTGGTAGGGAATTCATAAGAATGATTGGGCAGATAGCCTGCCCTCAGCTTGATAATAAAATGATGATACTGTATGTGCCACTTAGCACACTTTGTCAAGGTGACCTACAGTATAGTGTATCTCAATACAATGTCAAGCAAATACAAGTTGTTCTCCTAACAGAACCATAAAAATGATTAATCACAGTCCTGCGATTGACACTCGAGAATAGCTTGAAGTTACCCCAAGAATAGGAGAGTGGCCGTGTCCGAAATCTGTCTTGCTTACTACTTACTAAAACTGCATGCTGTGCACTAATTGTACTACATACTATTTAGAATGTACTGTATAGTAAAACATAAGTCAACTACAGTTTACTTATGTAAAATATCAACATACTAGGCTCATCCATACTGAGAATGTGTAATCTAATGCACAATTGCGTTGTTTCCAGCCATTCGTTCATTTTGGTACAGCTCATCACCTTAACTGATTATTGGCTGTTGTCAAACGCACGTGGGTCTGGAAAGATGATTCTCATACTAGATGAAAAACCCAAATTAGTCTGACATCCTGGCATTTAACATTTTAGAAATTTCACATACTATAAGGAGGATAGGAAAGGATGAACTTTAATGTCCCTAGGGGAAAATTGTCAGACACACAGTACTACTGTACACAAATTAGACACTACATTACACACTCAACATAATACATACATTGCACGTTACCATTATCATCATACACTTCTCATATAGCCACATAAGTAATACTTTGCTTATTCCCTTATTCTGTCAGTAGCGCACTAACAGCTCAGTTTTACTTATTGCCGTTTAGGTATTTGAAGGACATGGGAATGCTTACACCTGTTCAGCTTACATGTGGGGACCCTATAGCGTATGTCTGAGGGGAGGAGGTATCCTATAGCGTCTGCCTGAGGGGAGGAGAGATATTAGTGTCTGCCTGAGGGGAGGGGGGACCTTATAACGTCTGCCTGAGGGGAGGAGGGACCCTATAGTGTCTGCCTGAGGGGAGGAGGGACCCTATAGTGTCTGCCTGAGGGGAGGAGGGACCCTATAGGTCTGCCTGAGGGGAGGAGGGACACTACAGTGTCTGAAGGGAGGAGGGACCTTATAGTGTCTGAGGGGAGGAGGGACCCTAAAGCATCTGAGGTGATACTCACGAGTAAAGGACATGGGAAGGATCTGGTTTAATCTGATCTGATCTAAAAAAAACGGTCTGTTCTGGCAATTCGGGATTTCAGTTGGACTGATAAATTGTCAAACTAGACTGTGATGCCGTATCTCAAGATACTCTCTATGAGCGCATAGTATAACAGGAGCATTATTTTCAGCATTGTGGACAACCATAGGCGCGTGGTTGCCAACAGATTTGGGGTCAAACACCATCTCCTGTTAACTCTAACCTGTTGAGTATGGCTAGACAGGAATGAGTGGTAACACCTTATGGTATAGGGGTTAACACGCATCTGCTTTAACTGGCTGAGTAGGACATGTGGCTGTATTGTCTTAAATGCTGAACTGAAATCAATAAATAACAGTCTAGCATAGGCCTTGGGGTTTTCCAGATGTTGATTGCATCATGAGTCCCACGATTTTGCTTATAGGCATTTTGTAAGGATCGAACACAGGGTTCACATCTGAACGGAGCTCCCACACCATGGTCTTTTCAAAACACTTCATTACGATGGGGGTCAGCGAAACAGGTCTAAAGTCATTATTTTCTTTTGGACAAGGCTTTTTGGGGACTGGAGTGATAATGGCATTTTTCCAAATGGATGGGAGAGAATGGGAGTCTACAGACCACTGATAGGTCAGTTCCTCTGCATATGTTTTTAGAAGAAATATTGTCCGCTATTATCATCAGTCATTTTCCATCCAAGTTGTCAGATCCCGGTGGCTTGTCATTGTTGATAGAGAACAATCATTTTTTCACCTCTTCCACACTCACTTTACAGAATTCAAATTTTTTATTTTGGTGTTTCATAATTTTGCCAGATATACTTGGATGTGTAGTGTCAGCGTTTTTTGCTGGCATGTCATTCCTAAGTTTGCTGATCTTTGAAGTAGTTGGCAATATCAGTCGGTTTTGTGATGAATGAGCCATCTGATTCAATGAATGGTGGAGCCGAGTTTGCCTTTTTCCCAAAATGTAATTGAAGGTGCGCCAAAGTTTTTCTTATCATTCTTTATGTCATGTATCTTCGTTTCATGTATAGTTTCTTCTTTTTGTTCAGTTTAGTCACATTATCTCTCAATTTACAGTGCATTTGCCAATCGTTTGTGCAGCCAGACTTATTTGCCATTCCTTTTGCCTCATCCCTCTCAACCATACAATTTTTTAATTCCTTATCAATCCACTGGGATTTAACAGTTGTTACAGTAATTTTCTTAATAAATCTTCTTCAGGCTAGGGTCTATTTTTCTCAATTTCCGCCTGATTGACGTGCCCAAAGTAGCTGCCTGGCTTCAGATCGATGGTGCCAACTAAATTGACTTTTTGGGATATAAAGACAGATTTTATATAACAAAACGACACTACATGTTGTAGCTGGGACCCTTTGGATGACAAATCAAAAGGAAGATTTTCAAAAAGTGAATATTTAATCGCTATTTGTGAATTTATGTGCTGGTGGCAAAATGTTGATGTGGGGCGCCATCCTCAAACAATCGCATGGCATGCTTTCGCTGTAAAGCCTATTGTAAATCGGACAGTGCAGTTAGATTAACAAGAATTTAAGCTTTAAACCGATATAAGACACTTGTATGTTCCTAAATGTTAAATATCCATAATCTTTATGATTATTTATTTGAATTGCGTGCCCTCCAGTGTCACTGGAAGTTGTACTGCTAGTGGGACGCCTAGCCTTAGGGTGCATGGGATAAGCAACGTTTATTTGCTCCTCATTACACACCACAGAACAACAAATATTCTTTACATCAACAACATAGGAATCACTACAACACTTCTTGTATGACCTCTTATACACTATATTAGGCCCAGCCTTTGGAACTTTGGTTTTCCTAGATATGGCTACTATATTGTGATCACTACATCCGATAGATCTGGATAATTCTTTCAAGCACATTTCTGTAGCATTAGTAAACATGTGATCAATACATGATGATATCAATCCTGTGCTGTTTAACCACCCTGGTAGGTTGACTGATGGTAGGTTGACTGCACTGGTTACAGTTTGAAGCTTTTTCTTGAGTGGGCAGCTTGATGAAAGCCAGTCAATATTGAAATCACCCAGAAAATATACATTCTATGAACACAATCATCAATAACAATGGAATCAATCACATTCAGAGAAGTCATGTACATCAAATTTTACATTAAAAAAAAATGTATTAATTGGCCTTGGTCTGCAATGATTTTTGCAGCATGTTGGTGGACAGTCAGCCACTTGGGCAGCAGCCCTCGCAGCCTTGGCACTAGGGGGTACATACACAGAGCAGATAAGACGTATTATTTTCTCATACCCAATCAGCCTACTATCAGAACAGAAGTACCAGGGCTACAAACTGGTGAGAGTCCAAAAAGGTGACACTTTTTTGGGGCAAGGTTACTGAAACATGCAAAAAATCCCTGCTAGGGCGATACATTTTTATTTTAATATCAGCTTTAAAATGCTAATTTCTAATGACTTAGGCTGGATCACTTCTTGAAATGCAGGTTTTAACTAATTAAACAAAGAATATGATCTGCATGATCAGTCTCTGTGTTGTTGATAAAACGTTTACTGGAGACAGGAGAACAAGAGGAGACATAAGGACGAGGTGGATAATTTTATAATAAGGCCGTTTAATCACATGTAAAGACATCTTAGTAAAATCTTGCAGCAAGGCTCTTTCTGTCTGACTCGTATGGAATCGTCCGGAAAAGAGATAGTTTAAGCAGTTGTACAGTTTTATATAGACAACAAGCAAAGTAGGTTGATCTGGAAGTCTGGCCTTCCGATTGGTCGAGCTGGGTCTTGGGTAGTCCTGAACAGGCCTGGTGTCAACGTTCCATTGGTTCCTGAGATAGTTCTTTGTTTTGAGCTCCAACCTTGAGTTGTGTGTGTCTGTGGTTATCATGGGGGAGGGGAATTGTGTGTGTCTGTAGTTGGTGTCTTAATAAGTCCAGCATATGTCCAAGAGAAATGAGGAGTATGTGTATTTTGTATAAAAGATGGCTTATGTTGAAATGTTGTTATTACTAGTTTCCAGTATCTATTACAATTTCTTACAAATCCCTCTCTTCACGTCTCACAAGAGACGTGACATAAAAGTATAAAAAAGACAAAGCTATGGGATAAAATTTGTCAGAAGACAAATTTTAATTCCCTCTCTTCACGTCTCACAAGAGACGTGACATAAAAGTATCTTAGTCCTCAAATAGATAGACAGGTCCAGCTTCCCCATCATCAAGCAATGGGAACATTTGGGCCCTTTCCTGATTAGGGTCTATGGCGGCAGTTATAACACGGCTTGCAAGCGTGCACGCACATGGAATGCAACAGCATCCACAAAGTACAAGAATGGCCGCAAAAACGGAAATTGATACTAGGATGGAGGAAACCAGCGTCTTATATTTACCAAAAGCATCCATCCATGAGTCCCACATAGAAGTGTCCACTCCAGAATGCTGTTTCATCTTACCATTAAGGGTACGAAGTCCCTCCAATGCTACAGTCAGACTCTCATCCGTAGCTGTGTTATTGGGAATGAAAGTACAACACTGTTCACCAAACATTGCACAGACCCCCCCCCGTTCAGCCAATAACATATCAACCGCGATTCTATTTTGAAATGCCATCAGGGACGTAGCTGCCAATTGTCCATGGACCGCCTCGAAGCCTTGTGGAGTCCAATTGCCCAGTTTCTGGACATTAAAATGAATGTAGTTAATTCTGTCCACATTTTTACTAACTGTTCACCACCAACAGACAGAAGATTCAAACCCAGCTGTCACTTGGTCCACCAGTTTATATTCATCTGGCACCCCCTAGGGACACCAATAGCATCAATGTAAGTTGAGTCGTAAATGAGCAAGGACCAAAAAGGAGACCACTCCAATAACTACACCTGGAGTGGCCAACCACACATTAGTAAACCAAAAAACGAGAATATGTTAAACCCTCAGGTCCATCCCTCTATACAACCTGTACCAGGTGGGCTCGTCGCCACCCGGGAACTTCAAACCTTCACATCAGGGAGGACAAACATCACTTTTTATTCATTCAACAACATCATCTACAGCAAACCAAGGGTCCTCCTCTGTCAGCCCACTCTCCTGCGGAAGCTTGTTTTCGTATCAGCCTCTCCAACTGGAGCATCAAGCAACGGCATCATACCAGAGGCCCCTTACACATCTGTAACAAACTTCTTCAAACAAGGTATGATACAGGCAACACAGAAATGAAAAACAACAACTAATGTCAGAAATCCAGTAATCATCATTGCAGTGTACTTACCAAAACAACCACCCAGCCAGGGGAACAGTCCACTCTCCTCCACACCTGCAAGACCCTTCATCTCCACTGATAACCTTGCCAACCCACTCAGAGCTTTTGAAATGCTCCCATCCGGACTAGTATTGTTAGGAACAAACGTGCAACACTGTTCTACAATCTTTTTACATACACCTCCCTGGTTGGCCAGACTTATGTCCAGTGTTAGTCTATTGTGTCTACTGATTTGAGAGGTAGCATCCAATTGTTCAGCCATCCCTGTAAGTCCTGTGTGGGTGTGTTTAACAAATCATCATTAATTATAGTAGATATAATTGATCCAGACCTTTTGTTTTAGCATCAACAATAGCTGGGCCAATGATGGGCATCAGATGCCACAGGCCATCATTCCTGTTTAATGTCTGGAATTCGTGGGGGACACCTATTGGGACCCCAACAGGTTGGTGTGCATGTTATCTGTACCCTCGGACCAAGGAGCGTCACGTTTCTGCCGTCTCCTGGGTTGGTCCCAAGCCTCTGTGTCATGTGTAGCTCCCAGAAGTTGATTAGCTATAACCTCAATAATAGGCAATGGTGGTATCAGACTAGCCAAAACACATGAGCAACGACAATTTCCTTTCAAAATGGGGTCAACCGCCTGGCAGGTCCACACATCCACCATACATCAGCAACACCTCTAGTTAATAGTGGCATTAGTGATGCAGGTAGTAGTAGGGAGCCTTCCATAGTCTATACCTCTACCTGTACCAGTGATACAGCTGTTATATCCCCCATATGCCTTAACTCCCCACGGTACCTTCTGGGGAGGGACTTCTGGGAACACAAGACTCAGAGTTTTACACAGGGTTGAATTTGGCTTGAACTTTCCAATATGCACATCCAACCTTCCCCATTACTTAGGACAAATGGGTGAGCAGCCAGAATAGGTCTGGCATGTCCACATACGACACAGTCCTTTCTATTAAGTGTTTTGTAGGCCAACCACATATTCCCCTTTTCCTCATAACCAGTTTCAGTCCCCAAATGTTCACTATCTGAGATGTCTTTTATATTTATTATCTGTACCAGATTGGAGAGCTTAGGTGATGGCGTGGGACTTGGTCTTGAAGTGGTGGAGGAGGCCGGCTGAACCCTGGTCCGTTGGAACTGGTGGTGGTTCTGGCAGCACTGCGATGGTAACATCCCCATCGTATCCTAATCAGACAGCTCAGGACTACAAGCAGTCCTGTAAAACCCCACCCTCTCCCCGAGAACACATCATCAGCCAGAGATCAAACAACACTTTCACTTCTATGAACGTACACAGTGTTGAGAGGTCGGGGTCAGGGATTCTTCATTAAGGAGTTGATCCCCGAGCTCTATTAGCAACGGTTCTTCTCCTTAACTCTGTGATCATTCGGCAGTGTCAGTGTGTCTCACCCTCCAAGTGCGATATGCCCCCAGGTCGAGTGATTCACCTTCTCCCTTAATTCACCTGCAATGCATAAACTCTTGGACATACAGGTTTGGTTAACAAACAGTTTCTCATTTATTCTTTCTGATTATATATTTAACTTCTATGCCTATTTTTTTTTAGCTAGAAATTTTTAATTTTAAATAAGTTTATTATCCAATAGGCCCCATCCTTTCCTATACCACAATGTACCCTCCTTCGTTTGATACCTGGCTCTGGCCAGGTATCAACCTTACCTACTCTAAATAATGACTTAGTACATCATATTATAGGAACGTCCCTTTTATTCGCCGCATATCCAATTCTCCCTTGGGCGTACATTCATATCTATTCTTTTCCAATTCTCTGTCAAGTGACTTATCTACTTTGAAATGTATCTGTGCTGCTTATATATGTTAACCCCTTTCTCTCCTATCTTATTTCACAGCCTAGCTTGCTCATTTCCTGGTCCACCCTCTTCACTCTGCTCTCAAACCTTCAAGGTCTCAACAGTGCGGGGTAGACCCCTCTGTCTGCCTTTTTCTAATAATAGTCAATAACAACTATGTGTTCCTATGCAATATTAACTAAGTGTCTCACTGTTTTGACTTTATCTGCATGGATTTAAAAATAACAACATGTCTTATAGTGTCAATCTCTAAAGTCCTTACATAACCTTAATTAACCTATCTCTATCTTCTAATGGCCAATACAAATGCTAACCTTATGGTCAAGACCTCAAAACTAGTATCCCAAATGACACAATTTCATTATTCTCACTACATTTCCCCGTGAGTGATCAAGTCACCGGAAAATGCAACGAACACAGAAAATAGGTCAAAAGGTTACACCTATCCATACCATATCTAGACATACCAAAAGAACCCTTTATCTTAAAAAATCCCTTGTCTAAATAAAACTCAGAAAATAATCCTCCTAATATATATATAAGTGTACTCCTTTAAGATATCTTATCTCTGGGAACACGGAAACCCTTAACCTTAATGTTTACTCCAAAAAACAAAATTATGTCACCAGCATTCAACCAGGCTCCCCGTCGGCTGGGAGACCGTTGGGTGCTGCAATACTGCCATCTTCTGTCCATTCTCTGCACAGCTCTCCACCCACTCTTATTCAACCTTCTCAATTTGAGCCATATTAGTTTCTTATTTTAACTATTGTTTTCTTAATTTAAATTTTTTAATTATTTTTTTTTTTAAATCTATTATTACCTAGTTAGACTAGAGTGTCCGTGACATACATCCATGGGGATCCGGTTATAGTTATTCTATTAACCATGTGAAAGTGCCCAGGGACACCCCAAATATCAGTAGGAATATCACAAATAAGGGGCCAGATATCCCTAGCCTTGCCCAGGGAGGGAGAAATGTCCCTCTAACTGGGCGATGTTCCTTTATCAGGGGAGGCGGAGTTTGATGCCGCATCCCCTGAGTCAGGAATGTCTTCATTTGGAATCGAATTTAAGCTGTTTAATTCAACTCTGACTTCTGTCAGTGTTCTAGAAGGGATTGGGGCTGGAGTGCAATGTGTGAGGTGTGAGGTGGTGCCAAGGTGCGCCTGATTTACCTTTGACCTGGACTGAGTGTGAAGTAACCTCCCTCACTTCGTACAGTCCAGTCCACCTGGGTTCTAGCCACTTTCTCTTGTGGACTTTAACCCCACCCAGTCACCAATTTTTACCTTCAGTGGTGCCGGATCTCCCGTCAGCTTCCCCGTTGGACCTTGTGAATCTGTGTGGAGAGAGCTGCAGAAAGTTCCGTCAATTATCAGACATTACAATTTGTTGTACATCAAGGGCGGGCATATGACCTCCCTCCCTTGGTGAACCCAGCATGCACATACCTTTGATTGGCGCGTTCCACGAGACTTATGAGATTGTGGCCTGTACACTAACCCAAACTTGTGCACAATACCCAATCTTTCCTCCACCTGTCTCAGGTGTTGGTTACTGAAACGGGACCCGTTTGTCGGATCAGATTTGCCTTGGAACTCCATACCTTAGTATGAGTTCGGTTTGCAGCCACTTAATGACCGATTTTGCATCCTCCCTTGCTGTTGGTATTGCCTCAACCTATTTAGAGAACCTGTCTACCATAACTAACAGGTACCTTTTCCATTTGTCACATTGTCTTGCCCCATATCTGTGTAATCTATGCTGATGTCCTGCTAACCCATTGTGGTCCATCAGTATGGACTGCTCCATGAGCATACGCTGAGTCGGTGTAGATGTTTACAGTCTTTCCTTCAGCCTTTTCCAAAGCTTGTGTTAACCCTATGATTTCTGCCAGTTGGGCCGATGCAGGTTGTGGGATGATGGCAGATTCCAAGGTCACGTGTGACCCGTCTGGAAGCTGTTGTACCACTTCGTATGCTGCTATGTTCCCTTCCTCTCCTCTATAGCAGCATCCATCTGTGTATAACCATAGGTCCGGGTTGGTGAGTGGTTCGTTCCCCAGGTCAGGTCTCAGTTTCAGTTCTTGTGCAGCTCTTTCTGCACAGGAGTGGGGCAGACCTCCTTCAGCATTGAGTGCGTTTGCCATGTTTTTGTCAGTGTTGACAAATGTGATGTGTGATTGTGTGCATTTTATTCTGGATTTTCGTTTTTCTTTCAGCGCTGAACGTGAATTCTTTGCTCATCAGATATGCTGCAACCCCATGGTGGGTGTGGATTTCCAATGGATGGCACATTATCATGTGGGCTGTTTTTCCAATAGCTTTTGCCACTGCAGCCACATACCTGGAGCATGTGGTTTGTCCTTCTTCAATGTGGTCCAGTTTGGAGGAGTGATACCTCAACACTCTACTCTCCCCCTCTAGGTTCTGGAAAAGGATGGATGATGTAAATCCTTCTTTTTCAGAAACATCCAGATGGAACTTGTTTTTTTTAGTCAGGTGCTGTTAAGGCTACTGCCACTTAGAGATCTGTTTTCAAGAGTGCAAAAGCCTTTGATGCTTCAGTAGTCCAGGTCAATGATGAGTGTAGGTTAGTGGTGGCCAGCTTCAGGGCCATGGGGCATATTCGTCAGACATGCCCTGGAAAGGGGAAGTGATTGCTGATTTGGGTCTAGATTCGGGTGGTTGTATGCGGGTTGAAGGGCCGCACGTGGTTGATACATCATTGGCCTGACTCCCCCTCTTGGTCTAGGGGCGTATCCTCGTCCCCTATTGGCCAGAAACTGGCTTTGGGCCGGGGTTATTGGGTGCGGACACTGTCGCACCATGTGCCCAGCTTGTTTACAATTATGACAGCTTCTATAAGATCCAGAGTACCTCTGGGGCTGTCCCCATGTGGGTGAATAGTTTGATTGTGGTAGTGGGTAATAGGGTTGTAGTGGTGGTTCCGACGAAGGGTATGGCTGAAGCGGGTAGGCATACGGCAGTTGGAATGGCTGCTCCTGGGGTGGGTGTATAGGTGATCCCTGCTGGGTGAAGATGGGTAGTTGTTGTTGCTGTATCATTCGGGAAACAGTTTTTTCAATAATTTGTGAGATTTCTTGTTGGTCTTCAGCCACCATCTGTTTCTTGGGTTTCTCCCCCTTCTGAGCCTCTTTCAGTTGCAGTTTCAAAAGTTGTACCTGTAGGGACTGGACTTGTGTTTCAGCCCCTCCCTTATCCTTGTTGTATTGGGTGATGTGGTGATGCTCATGGGAGTTGAACTGAACCTGGGGAAGTGCCATTAACCCCACAGTGCCCCTGAGATGGGTTGGGGCCGATGGGACTGCTGTGGTGGTAGGTGGGGCATCATTATTGTTGGGCCTGCCCTCTTTGGTGTCAGTTGGTGCTCCAGTGACCACCCCCATCGTGTCAGGTTTCCTGTAAGGGAGAGCTCTCCTAATCTCTTCAATTGCCCACAATCTTTGTTCCTTCCTTTTTAAATAAGTGACTCTTATTCTTATCAACTTCACTTTCTATCCCTTGTTTCACTGCTCCCTCTAATTCTTTCTCCATAGTGAGGAGTTGCCCTTTTGATGGGGCCACTCCACTAAGGAAACCTGCTTGCGTCCATTTTAGCCTCACTTCTTCCCAAATTCAACGGCCTTGTAATGTAATCTCCCGCCTGCTCTGTCTTTCATTCTCTGATCTAAATATACATTGAATTTGTGTTTGGGGACGATAGTCGTGGTCATTTTGTCGTTAAGCTATGTCTGGGTCTATTAATATCTTTGTATACTTTAGCCCGTCACTGATCGAAACCAGCGATGTATTTTTTTTCTCTACCACCCACCAATCTCGTGTCCGACCCGCGTGCACAAAGAATTTTATTACCGTGTATTCGATGAATTATTTTCGTTTTCCAACAATATTTCAGCTATATCTTTTTGAAACAATATACGAATATATTCACGCGCTCCTGATATAATTGGAATGACAATTTTAGGTACTTATATTAAAGAAAAGTATTATTGCTTTTCGCTTATTCAATTAATTAAATACTTTGGCAAAGTATTTCAGAACTTTCCTTTGGGAACAATATTCTAGTAATTCAAGCGCTTCTAAAATAATTGTCAAATTAATTCTAACCCTTAAGGATTTACCAACAGCACAAGAGGGAAAAACCAGGTCAATTTATCCACAGTATATAGCTGCTTCACAGCGGCACACACATTCTGACTCGGCGGTCATTTTAAACCCAGCCTGAACTAAGCATATGGCTAATTAGTAGCATTCGGTCTCGTGGAACGTTCAATCCCCCACATTGCGACAACACAACTTACACATACATATCACATTAGATTCCTCACGTAACACCTAGCTAAATAGCTATTGCACGACTATTTGAATCGTATTCATATTATTTTTTTAATATTTTTTTTATGGGTCCTCACGGTAACACTTAGCTGATTGCCAAGTCAAACTACTGCCCGGCTATCTGGATCCCATCTCTTAATTATGGATTCTTCACGGTAACCCCTATCTGATCGACTGTCAGATATGGCCCGACTGTGTGAATCGTTATAAAGCTTATTCTTCACTGTACACCTACTCGATCAGCATACCGCGTAGTGCCAGACTGTGTGAATAAGTCTTTGACCTATTAATACTTAGATATCGTTACACAATGCCTTAGATTCTAAACAATTCCACATAAATTTAGCAACAATTCACACTCACCACAGTACTCCTGATCATAATTTAGATATTGGCTATAATACAATATACAGATTTTGATTAAACAGGCATCTGCTTACCTTTTAATTTCGAGCTCTCTGATCAGTTTCCTGGGTGAGTTGAATCGCGATTTTCGTCCGAACAGGTCACCTCTCCTCTGGAATCTTTCTCCCCCTCGTCTCCTGTCTGATAACCATTTTCTATTGGGCCGAATTCAAAGATGTAACCATCCTCTGCTTACCAAGTTTCTGTTGATAAAACGTTTACTGGAGACAGGAGAACAAGAGGAGACATAAGGACGAGGTGGATAATTTTATAATAAGGCCGTTTAATCACATGTAAAGACATCTTAGTAAAATCTTGCAGCAAGGCTCTTTCTGTCTGACTCGTATGGAATCGTCCGGAAAAGAGATAGTTTAAGCAGTTGTACAGTTTTATATAGACAACAAGCAAAGTAGGTTGATCTGGAAGTCTGGCCTTCCGATTGGTCGATCTGGGTCTTGGGTAGTCCTGAACAGGCCTGGTGTCAACGTTCCATTGGTTCCTGAGATAGTTCTTTGTTTTGAGCTCCAACCTTGAGTTGTGTGTGTCTGTGGTTATCATGGGGGAGGGGAATTGTGTGTGTCTGTAGTTGGTGTCTTAATAAGTCCAGCATATGTCCAAGAGAAATGAGGAGTATGTGTATTTTGTATAAAAGATGGCTTATGTTGAAATGTTGTTATTACTAGTTTCCAGTATCTATTACAATTTCTTACAGTGTGTAAAATAAAAAGTGGTAAATGTGAACCTATCTCACTGCTAAAAAATGTAAGGAAAGCAATCCAATGTTATTTGTTGCCTAGACTTTACTGCAAATGACACAAGTCCAGAGAAAAAAAACTACACACGAATATTGCAGTTAGCCATGACAGCCTTTATAATAGAACGCTTGTGACCACATACATCTAAATATTGCAATTGGGGAAAAAAACATCTTAAAGTAGAAATAGAATGAAAGAGGCATTCTATTTTTGCTCTATTATAGTGGCCACTATATGTAGACATCGATCAAGTGCACCAACAAAAATAACGTTCACTGTGTAAAATGTTTTATAATCCCCCCTCACTCACAAGTGTTACGCTATGTCAAGTTCAACAAGACAAAAGCAATGTCTTTGGGCTACACTGCACGTTATTACATTGTACACTTTCTGCCTGTGGACATGTGTTCTACAATGTGCTAGCAGCAGAGCATGAGACCCGTTGTTGGCATAATTGATTTCTTTCAGGCAGAGTACACCTGGCATAGACCTTTTTATCCACTGTATTGAAAAAGTGAGAAATAGGAAAAAGTGTGGTGTTCCTTTCACCTCTATAGTGGCATCCAGTTTAAGCCAAGCCCAGCTCCACTTCATCCCTGAATCCACTTGTTTAACAAGCAACGCCTCATTTTCACCTAATTCTCTCATTCTGAAATGAACCACATACTAGAGGGAAAATATTAGTTCATAGATAGTAGTTAGTTCGTTAGCTAGTTAACATTTCAGATTGCCAGGGTCCAGTAAGCAACACACGTTATAACTTGAGGAACGGCAAGGAGTCGTATACCAGTTAATACTATAAGGAATTGGTTAGGTTACTAACGTTAGCTCATCTGTTGTTGTAACGTCAACTAGCTGTCTGACTTTATTAGCCAGCTAATTTTCACACCATAAACTTAATTACTTTATCAGCTAAATTGGCTAATGTTGCTCAACAGTTCTCAGGCTAACTAACGGATAATTTGATCCAGTTAGCAAGATGCTAACAATTATTGTTCCACCACACTTGCTCCCTCGCCTCAAACTTTCCAAATGCCAGTTTTTCGGTTTCAGCTCATGAAGTAGCTTCATCACCATCTCACCCCCATCGTCAGGCTTTTCACCTACTTCTTCATTATCATTCAGGGGAAGCGCTGCTGTAACTGGCAAACTCCCTTTCCACTCTCTGCTGTCTTTCCAGAGTGTGCGCTGATGCTGTAACTAGCAAGTTGGTTGTCTCTTCTCTCCAGTCGGTGCTGCATTCTGTTGTTATGTGAATGATTGGCTGAGCCTTGGATACAGCTAGTATTGCTCCAAATGCACTTCACTCATTCGCTTACAGCCAGTAGTGATCTAAAGCCCCCCCTTCTGAACAGTGATTGCTCAGCCATTGGATTACAAAGATTGGTGGGCACTATGTAGTCTGGTAAATTGCACTAGTCAAAGTACTTCATTTCAAAATTTCTATTGATTTATACAAACCTTCCAGCACCTCATCATCACCGAGTTTGGTGTATGGCAGTTCCCCGTGGTTAAACACCTCCCACACGAGCACCCAGAAGGCCCAGACCTCTGACTTGGTGGAGAAGTCATCCTCAAACACAGACTCGGCCGGTAAACAGCGCAGGGGGATCCACACCTGCTGGTAGTGGTAGTACTCTCACTGCAGACAGACCGACACATGTATTGAGGGTCAGACAAACAGACTAATGTCGAGAGTTTAATTATGTGCATGATGTTACTATTTTGTCTTGACTTTATGCTTAACCAAGGCTGCATACATTATCCTAGTACAAATGTGCTATACTTTCTTTTCACATGATGGACCGTCACTACACGTGGCAGGCCCCATGACTTGTGACTTGTTGTAAACGTCCTTGCTGAGGCTGAGAGCTGAGATTTTGACACTGCGTGGGCTGCTGATCAGGCAGTTACGGGCAGCCAGGTCCTTGTGAACAAAGCGGTGATTGGACATATGCTCCATCCCATGAGCTACCTGGGCACAAATGGATACCTGGGTAGACAGAGAGAGCGAGAGAGACAGAGAAAGGGCATTGGCATATAATACAAAGCTGCTCAACTCAGATCCAGAATGGCATGAATCAGGCAGGTTTTACATAGGGTTTATAAAAGCTGTCTAAAGCCCCATTAGACAAAGCAATCCAATTACAGAGAAAAAAGGACTAATTTGCATCAAAATGCAGACACCTGTGTACCCTCCAGCTGGCACATAAGGTTTCCAACAGAGCATAATGATTGTGTTGTGTGCTTGTTTTTCAAATTAAATGAGCAAATCGCATCCAACATGTAGTGAATGCTACTTACTTTGGTCTTTGTGCTGATAGGTTGAGACTTGATTGTCTCATCTTTGCTTTGGCAGATTCTCAAGAACTGTTTCAGATCTCCCTATTTCCAAGGAAACCGAAAAAGAAAAAAGAGAAAAATAGAGAATCAAGTGTAAAAAAAAATTAAAACGGCAGTATAACAATAAATATAACACACTTAGAGGCATGTCTCAAGGTTAGTAACGTAATCTATTAGAGTACTCAAATTAAATGTAATTAGTCTCTTTTCCGCTGCTCGTTGCTAACAAGAACCACTTGTTCTCTGCTGAGAATCTTCCATGAGAGCAACAATACATCTCAGCGCACAGCTAAGAATGAATGACCTCAGGAACTCACCTATATATACAGTACATTATAAAGAATTGTACACATTAATACAAAAGTTGTGTGATTAAATTGCTCAATTAGTTGTGATACCACTACCATGAACCATCTCTCTAGAAAATCCATTCAGGTACGAATTCTCTAAACAGATAACATTTTCAGCTACCACTTTGGTAGAAAGGTTTGAATGGATATTTTGTTACCCATAATTCTGTGGTTCGGTTTGGGAGCTCACACTTCAGGGTTTTACAGGACATTTTAGAAATCTCCCGGACCCATATGCATTTGGTGCGTAACCTGATTAGGGCGTGCACCCACAGGTGCTCAGAATGACAGAATTATCGTAATTAATTATGGCAATTAATATGAACCTTTTCACCAGTGAGTTCCAAATATCTCTAACGGTCGCCCCAGCGTGAGTTGTTTTATGCAAGTGAAATCAGAATGCACTCACTGTTCCAAATTGTGATTGTTAAGCAACAGGATAGTTAACACGCGCTGCCTGCTAATTTTCTTTAGGCTGTTTCAACATGTCAATTTCCAATTATTTTCGTTAAAGTTGTATTTTCTAACAACAGTTTGAATTGAGGTGTGTTCCGCCTCATTAATTCACATAGAAGTAGCCCATTTCAGTATTTATGTTTGAGGCTTTACCATGCCGGACAAACTTCCCTCTTCGAGGAGAGCCCTTCCCCATTTTTTACGTCCCCATTTTTTACGCACATCAAGTATGCAGACATTTGCGCAGTCTTGCACTAAACTGGCTGATTTTCTGACCGGTGCTCGCATTGTTGCTTTCTTTACAAATAATAACTTGGGACATGTGTGAGTTCCTATCAAAGTAAGTGCCTTATGTCGTGTTGTCGTTTCTACTGTAGCATACTATGTATGTATGTATGTATGTATGTATGTATGTATGTATGTAGATTATCAGTCAAATGTTTGGACCCACCGACTCATTCAAGGGTTTTTCTTTATTTTTACTATGTTCTACATTGTCGAATAACAGTGAAGACATCAAAACTATGAAATAACACATATGGAATCATGTAGTAACCAATGACTACTACGCGGTCCCATCTGGTTTGCGCTTAGTGGGACTACCATTTGTTTTTCAACAGGACAATGACCCAACACACCTCCAGGTTGTGTAAGGGCTATTTGACGAAGAAGGAGAGTGCTGCATCAGATGACCTGGCCACCACAATCCCCCGACCTCAACCCAATTGAGATGGTTTGGGATGAGTTGGACCGCAGAGTGAAGGAAAATAAGCCAACAAGTGCTCAGGATATGTGGGAACTCCAAGACTGTTGGAAAAGCATTCCAGGTGAAACTGGTTGAGATAATTCCAAGAGTGTGCAAAGCTGTCATCAAGGCAAAGGGTGGCTACTTGGAATAATCTCAAATATAACATATATTTTGATTTGTTCCACACTTTTTTTGGTTTAGATTATTGCATAGATTGTAAAATGCTTTTGGGGTATTTTGTTGTACTGATTATTATAATGAGCTAATGCTAAGCTATTTGCCAACTATGTGTGGCGCCATGTTTGTTGACATTATACACTGCATTCTGGGTGTCACGTAAATGTCAGTCAGACCAAAGATGTTATAATGAGGTGAAGGAATTGTTCACTCATCTTTTGAGTAAACTTCCGGAAGTGAATGATCGTAGACGATCCTCCTTCAACATGCATCATGCCAACAGACCAAATTCATCTAGTCTCCTTTTATTATCTTTGGTTGATTGCGAAAAAACAAACATGGCTACACGCACAAACTACCCATCGTCGGATGACTTTTGATTTCTAGAAAGTGTTTTACTCAATTATTTAGATCAATGTTGAGCTCAACCGTGACGTGATGAATTATAAATAGTAATTGCTATTAGCTCATTTATATTGTGGTTTCTATCAGCTGAGTGTTCTCTAAATATGACCGCTTGTGTTAGGTCAATCTTTCCTCAGTTAGCACTAGGACTAGTGCATCCTACATTTTCCAGTTTGGATGATTGTGTATGCTGTCTCTATTTCTGTGAATGTCTGAACATTGCATCCAAAAATAAACTGGTCACATTCAGGACATACATTTTTTAAGGAATGTGTTTATTCAAAATGTTTCTGTGGAAAAAAACTGGCTAGCACAAATACTGAGACTGTTGCGTCAATTGAAACTGGTTTGAATAATAATCTTTCTAATCACACTGGTTTGAACATACGCTGCAGGGACCACTGTAGAATGATCACACCCGTTTGTTGGTATGTGTGAAAAGGTTAACAGAACATACAAGTCGAGGATGCAATGATGTGTGGTCCTTCTTACCGAATTCTGATGTGCACTTTGAAGATGTTAGAATAACTGTCCACATTTACTTTCTCAGCCAACAAGACGAGTAACAAACAGAAAAATCACTAGCCTATTTCAATCTACTATCCTCCATTGTAGAAAAGTTGACCGATTCTATTGGTCAGCTTGTTGAGAAAGAAATAGCCTATTCCAAACAGACTCTGACAGTTGTGGGTAGATAGAACCTGAATTCACACAACCAGTAGGCCTAGGCTACATAAAAATCTAAAACTTTAAAAGCTATGAGGCTGATGCAACTGATCAGAAGTTTTAGCTTAAAATGATGATAAACTATTATTACGTCACATTATAAGCACAGCATTGCACCCAAGGCCACAAGAGACCTGAATGTTCGTTCCATAATACATAAGCGGAAAACATTGTTGTCAAAAGGGCACAGCACATGCGAGCGTTTTCATGTGACAGAGATGAAAATATCCGTTAGACATGTAGAAAGCGAGGAGATCTAATAGGCTACTTTGAATCAAGGTAAGACATGCCTCATATGTAATAAAACGTTCAGGTTTCAAACAATTAAGTATATTTTTTCAAAATGCATAGCCTACTGCCTCCAGCTCATTGCAAAGTGATGTGTGACGTGCTGATGAAGCCTGCCTTCCATTGCCATTTGAGATGCAGCAGCTCTAGTGCTGTCAGACAGCTTTTCCACTCAAAGGCTCTGTATCTGTATGCTGTATGCATGTGATAAATAAGATACACAAGGAATATACTGTAGCCTACACACACAGCAATTTAATTCCACTAAATTATGCAAATGTACCAATAGACATGACCAGTCAAATGTATGTCCATCGACTGATATTTCCATCAATGAATAGGCTAAAAAGCATTATTTTATAATGTTATTTTTTCTTCTTCCAAGACAATTGACAGGTGCTCATGTAATTTATCGGCTTTTCACATTTTCTATAGGCCAAAAGCCAGCTACTACCTGCGAATGGAAACACTGTCACACTTGCACTCTCAGAAATAATGGTTTAGATTTGCTCCTAAAAGGGAACAACCACTCGTCACTGAGGTGGTACCCTGCAAGGTCCTCCTTTGTACTTTTAGTTATATGTACATAATTGTACCCAAGTTCATACCTCAGTACATTTCTCCACTAGTTCAAAATAATGCTTTTTGCCTTTATATAGTGACACCACAGTGAAAAAGCCACGTGTTCCTTGTAGTGGGAAAAATGTACCTCTAAAACTGGTACAACACTTCCACTCACAGGTGGACAACAATAACTATCTGAAAGCCATGCCCCCACTAAGCCACGCCTAAAATATAATTTCCCAGAGTGCCTTAGATTTTTGAGTGAATTGTAAAGTTACTACCACCCATGACTGCATCTGTTAGTGACTGAGACATGGTTGTTGAATTCGTACATTTTCAGTCCTGTGGACTTCACCAAGTGAGTTCCTAGGCATATGTTATTATATAATATAAAACATGTCATGACTTGCCCTTTGGGGAGGATCATAGGTGCCCCCGCTCTCTCTCCACAGTTTTACAATATATACCTGCAGGAAAACTCTGTCTCCCACTCTCAGAAATGGAAGTTAAATCCCTTTGTTACCACAGAGAGAAACGTTGCAGTACGGTAACGTCAAAAGGTTGAATAATTAAACAGTATTTCTGTAATCCAAACATTTGAAATGGTCCATGGGTATTTAAAGAACAATCCTGTCGAATTTGTTAATAATTTGTGATGTAACTAAAGATGGAAGAACAACATAACTGTATCCCTGAATGTGCATATTTCCCCATTACCAGACTTACATCCAATGTTTCATATGAAGTCTTAATTAACCAAGTCGGTGGCCATGCCCACGTGAGCACAGACATAATGACAAAAATAGAAATTGTGACAAAATGTACATTTAGTCAAGAAAATGCAGGGACGGGAGTCCCCACGTTGAAATGGCTACTACTCCATAGACCAAGCAGGCAGACGGTGTTGAACCAACGTCACGAATGGTTAAGAAATCTACAAAACTGAAAACTACACAGGAACGGGGCCTCCCGGGTGGCGCAGTGGTCTAGGGCACTGCATCGCAGTGCTAACTGCGCCACCAGAGTCTCTGGGTTTGCGCCCAGGCTCTGTCGCAGCCGGCCGCGACCGGGAGGTCCGTGGGGCAACGCACAATTGGCATAGCGTCGTCCGGGTTAGGGAGGGTTTGGCCGGTAGGGATATCCTTGTCTCATCGCGCTCCAGCGACTCCTGTGGCGGGCCGGGCGCAGTGCGCGCTAACCAAGGGGGCCAGGTACACGGTGTTTCCTCCGACACATTGGTGCGGCTGGCTTCCGGGTTGGAGGCGCGCTGTGTTAAGAAGCAGTTCCTCAGTCCAGTGTCTGTGTTCTTTTGCCCATCTTAATCTTTTCTTTTTATTGGCCAGTCTGATATATTATTTTTTCTTTGCAACTCTGCCTAGAAGGCCAGCATCCCGGAGTCGTCTCTTCACTGTTGACGTTGAGACTGGTGTTTTGCGGGTACTATTTAAGGAAGCTGCCAGTTGAGGACTTGTGAGGCGTCTGTTTCTCAAACTAGACACTCTAATGTACTTGTCCTCTTGCTCAGTTGTGGACTGGGGCCTCCCACTCCTCTTTCTATTCTGGTTAGAGCCAGTTTGCGCTGTTCTGTGAATGGAGTAGTACACAGCTTTGTATGAGATCTTCAGTTTCTTGGCAATTTCTCGCATGTAATAGCCTTCATTTCTCAGAACAAGAATAGACTGACGAGTTTCAGAAGTAAGTTCTTTGTTTCTGGCCATTTTGAGCCTGTAATCAAATGCTGATGATCCAGATACTCAACCAGTCTAAAGAAGGCCAGTTTTATTGCTTCTTTAATCAGCACAACAGTTTTCAGCTGTGCTAACATAATTGCAAAAGGGTTTTCTAATGATCAATTTGCCTTTTAAAATGATAAACTTGGATTAGCTAACACAACGTGCCATTGGAACACAGATGTGATGGTTGCTGATAATGGGCCTCTGTACGTCTATGTAGATATTCCATTAAAAATCAGCCGTTTCCAGCTACAATAGTCATTTACAACATTAACAATGTCTACACTGTATTTCTGATCAATTTGATGTTATTTTAATGGTCAAAACACGTGCTTTCTTTCAACGGTAGTGTAGGTACAGCAGATCCCCTTATTGTATGGGACACTTAAATGTGCCATGCAATACAATACTCATCTGTAAAACAAAAGCAATTTAGGTCAAAAGAGTCCATAGTCCTAAGGAAATAGAAGGATTTACTGAACAGATTGATAGCAATAAAAACTATACCATAGAGACAAAGATTTAAAAAAATGTATCCTTTATTTAACTAGGCAAGTCAGTTAAGAACAAATTATTATTTACAATGACCACCTAGGAACAGTGGGTTAACTGCCTTGTTCAGGGGCAGAACGGCAGAGTTTTACCTTGTCAGCTCGGGGATTCAATCTAGCAATCTTTTGGTTACTGGCCCAACGCTCTAACCACTAGGCTACCTGCCGCCCCAAGATTAAGTGAGAGTTAAAACAAAAAGAAATGGAGGAACTTATTTGAGAAAGATGAAGCGTAATATATTATAAAAATTAAGCGAACTGTATGGAATAAGGGAAAATGCACCCAATTACTTGTTCATCTTCAACATAGAAATGCTACCAAAAATAATTTGCTGAAACTTGTTTTATGTTAGTTTTATTTTCTTATTTTTTCTCCCCAATTTCTTGGTTGGTATCCAATTGGTAGTTACAGTCTTGTCCCATCGCTGCAACTCCCGTACAGACTCGGGAGAGGCGAAGGTCGAGAGCCTCCAAAACATAACCCAACCGCACTGCTTCTTGACACAATGCCCACTTAACCCGGAAGCCAACCGCAGCAATGTGTTGGAGGAAACACCGTGCACCTGGCGACTGAGTCAGCGTGCACTGCGCCCGGCCCACCACAGGAGTCGCTAGGGCGCAATGGGGCAAGGACATCCCTGCCGGCCAAACCCTCCACTAACCCGGACGACGCTGGGCCAATTGTGCGCCACCCCATGGGTCTCCCGGTTGCGACAGAGCCTGGACTCGAACCCAGGTATTATTATATTCCTTTATGATTTATAGCAAGGAGGAAGATGCAACGGCCATTGTTTTGCTTTTGAATAAAACCTGTCATATTGGTATAAGAACATCATTCTACTTTATTAAAACCTTTCAGGCTAATTTCTATTCTGTTAAGATGAATTACAATAAACTAAATGTTTAAACGCACCCAAAGCATCCATAACATTATCAGGATGTCTATTTGAAGCAGATGTGCTCTAAGATGCCCTCTGGTGGTTCAAATGAGCAGTAACGGCAAGGACTGCGACAAATCGAAGAATACCACAGCATACTGAACGCTGTACTGCAGTATTACGCAACTTTTAAATGAGGAACCACTGAACATGGTTGTCTCCCCTTGTTATCATTTAAGAGTGTATAAACAGCACTATAGGCTTCCATGAGGTGCTTGTCGAGTGACAGTTGGATCAGGAATGACTACAGACCGCAGTGATAGTTGATCATGGAGCCTTGCTAAGACATCTGCTTTCTTTGTGAGCCTATGTCTCCCCTCTTAACCAAACTAACCAATAGCTCCATGTAACATTAGAGGACACAAGACTCCCTGGTTTAGTACCACAGAACAAGTCTGGGAAAGGGGATGTGTTATTTACACCAGGAGACTGGAATAACAAAAGTATATCGCCAGGTTGCAGTTGTAAATGAGAACTTGATCTCAACTAGCCTACCTGGTTAAATAAAAAATAAAAAAATAAAAATATTACATAAGACTGCCTGTCATAGCTAATTGATAGCCCCACCTTCATGAGGTAAGTACAGGTAAGGTACAGTGCCTTGCAAAAGTATTCATCCCCCTTCCTATTTTGTTGCATTACAACAACAATTACAACAATGATGGGAAACAGAGTGTTAAATACACAACATGTAATTGATGGGATTGGAACCAGGTGTGAAGGAAGACAAGACAAAACCAATGGAAAATGAAAAATGGATCAGTGATGGCTAGAAGATCGGTGACGTCGACCGCCAAACACTACCCGAACAAGGAGAGGGACCGACTTCGGCGGAAGTCGTGACAGATAAAGAAGTCCTGGATGCTTTGTTAATATTAGACACAAACAAACCAACAAAAAATCCACAGGGGTTGATCATTTGGATCCTGGTCTGTTTAAGTGTGCAGCACCCCTTATTGCTGGCTCAGTAGCCCACATTTTTAATTTAACATTATTATCAGGAAGTATTCCAAAAGAAATACGCATATGTGCTGCCACTCCATAAGAGTGGGGATACGAATGATCTTGACAAATATCGCCTCATTTTAAGACTACCTTGTTTAGCTAAAATTCTTGAATCCTTGGTTATTGTACAACTTCGTTCCTTTTTATCTGATAATTGTATTCTTAATATAAACCAATCAGGGTTTAGGCCTGGGCATAGTACTATCACAGCAACCACACTAGTTGCTAATGATCTTGTCAATGCCTTGGATGCTAAAAAGAGCTGCCTTGTTTATTGATCTGTCAAAGGCGTTCAACACTGTTGATCATTCTGTTTTTCTGAAGAAAGTAGGCCTGGGATATACAGCCTGTTAATGGTTTTAGAATTATCTTAGCGACAAAACTCAGGCCATCTTGATACAGTGCCTTGCAAAAGTATTCATCCCCCTTGGCGTTTCTCCAATTTTTTTGCATTACAACCTGTAATTTAAAATGATTTTTATTTGGATTTCATGTAATGGACATAAACAAAATAGTCAAAATTGGTGAAGTGAAATGAAAAAGAAAATGGAAAAGTGGTGGGTGCATGTGTATTCACCCCCTTTGCTATGAAGCCCCTAAATAAGATCTAGTGCAACCAATTACCTTCAGAAGCCACATAATTAGTTAGATTGAACACAGGTGGACTTTATTTAAGTTCATGATCTGTCACATGATCTCAGCATATACAATTGAAGTCGGAAGTTTACATACACTTAGGTTGGAGTCATTAAAACTCGTTTTTAAACCACTCCACAAATTTCTTGTTAACAAACTATAGTTTTGGCAAGTCGGTTAGGACATCTACTTTGTGCATGACACAAGTCATTTTCCCAACAATTGTTAACAGACAGATTATTTCACTTCTAATTCACTGTATCACAATTCCAGTGAATTATGTCATGGCTTTAAAAGCTTCTGATAGGCTAATTGATATAATTTTTGTCAATTGGAGGTGTGGATGTATTTCAAGGCCTACCATCAAACACAGTGCCTCTCTGCTTGACATCATGAGAAAATCAAAAGAAATCAGCCAAGACCTCTGAAAAAAAATTGTAGACCTCCACAAACCTGGTTCATCCTTGGGAGCAATTTCCAAACGCCTGAAGGTACCACGTTCATCTGTACAAACAATAGTTCGCAAGTATAAACACCATGGGACCACGCAGCCATCATATCGCTCAGGAAGGAGACGCGTTCTGTGTCCTAGAGATGAACGTACCTTGGTGCGAAATGTGCAAATCAATCCCAGAACAACAGCAAAAGACCTTGTGAAGATGCTGGAGGAAACAGGTACAAAAGTATCTATATCCACAGTAAAATTAGTCCTATATCGACATAACCTGAAAGGCCGCTCAGCAAGGAAGAAGCCACTGCTCCAAAACCGCCATAAAAAAGCCAGACTACGGTTTGCAACTGCACATGGGGACAAAGATCATACCTTTTGGAGAAGAGTCCTCTGGTCTGATGAAACAAAAATAGAACTGTTTGGCCATAATGAACGTCGTTATGTTTGGAGGAAAAAGGGAGAGGCTTGCAAGCCGAAGAACACCATCCCAACCATGAAGCACGGGGGTGGCAGCATCATGTTCTGGGGTGCTTTGCTGCAGGAGAGACTGGTGCACTTCACAAAATAGATGGCATTATGAGGAAGTAAAATTATGTGGATTTGTTGAAGCAACATCTCAAGACATCAGTCAGGAAGTTAAAGCTTGGTCGCAAGTGGGTTGTCCAAATGGACAATGACCCCAATCATACTTCCAAAGTTGTGGCAAAATGTATTTAGGACAACAATGTCAAGGTATTGGACTGACCATCACAAAGTCCTGACTTCAATCCTATAGAACATTTGTGGGCAGAACTGAAAAAGCATGTGCGAGCAAGGAGGCCTACAAACCTGACTCAGTTACACCAGCTCTGTCAGGAGGAATGGGCCAAAATTCACCCATCTTATTGTGAGAAGCTTGTGGAAGGCTACCTGAAACGTTTGACCCAAGTTAAACAATTTAAAGGCAATGCTACCAAATACTAATTGAGTGTATGTAAACTTCTGACCCACTGGGAATGTGATGAAAGAAATAAAAGCTGAAATAAAACAGTCTCTACTATTATTCTGACATTTCACATTCTTAAAATAAAGTGGTGATCCTAAGTGACCTAAGACAGGGAATTTTTACTTGGATTAAATGTCAGGAATTGTGAAAAACTGAGTTTAAATGTATTTGGCTATGGTGTATGTAGACTTCCAACTTCAACTGTACAGTATACACCTGTTCTGAAAGGCCCCATATTCTGCAACACCACTAAGCAAGGGGCACCATCAAGCAAGCGGCACCATGAAGACCAAGGAGCTCTCCAAACAGGTCAGGGACAAAGTTGTGGAGAAGTACAGATCAGGGTTGGGTATGAAAAATATCAGAAACTTTGAACATGCCACAGACCACCATTAAATCCATTGTTAAAAAATGGAAAGAATTTGGCAACACAACAAACCTGCCAAGAGAGGGCCGCCCACCAAAACTCACAGACCAGGCAAGGAGGGCATTAATTAGAGAGGCAACAAACAGACCAAAGATAACCCTGAAGGAGCTGCAAAGCTCCACAGCGGAGACTGGAGTATCTGTCTATAGAACCACTTTAAGCCGTCCACTCCACAGAGCTGGGCTTTACGGAAGAGTAGGCAGAAAAAAGACATTGCTTTAAGAAAATATTAAGCAAACACGTTTGGTGTTTGCCAAAAGTCATGTGGGAGACTCCCCAAACATATGGAAGAAGGTACTCTGGTCAGATGAAACTAAAATGAGATTTTTGGCCATCAAGGAAAATGTCTGGCGAAAACCCAACACCTCCCATCACCCCGAGAACACCATCCAGTGAAGCATGGTGGTGGCAGCATCATGCTGTGGGGATGTTTTTCATCGGCAGGGACTGGGAAACTGGTCAGAATTGAAGGAATGATGGATGGCGTTAAGTACAGGGAAATTCTTGAGGGAAACCTGTTTCAGTCTTCCAGAGATTTGAGACTGGGACGGAGGTTCACCTTCCAGCAAAACAATGACCCTAAGCATACTGCTAAAGCAACACTCACGTGGTTTAAGGGGGAACATTTACATGTCTTGGAATGGCCTAGTCAAAGCCCAGACCTCAATCCAATTGAGAATCTGTGGTATGACTTAAAGATTGCTGTACACCAGCGGAACCCATCCAACTTGAAGGCGCTGGAGCAGTTTTGCCTTGAAGAATGGGCAAAAATCCCAGTGACTAGATGTGCCAAGCTTAGAGACATACCCCAAGAGACTTGCAGCTGTAATTGCTGCAAAAGGAGGCTCTACAAACTATTGACTTTGGGAGGGGGTGAATAGTTATGCACGCTTAAGGTCTGTTTTTTTTCTTATTATTTCTTTCTTGTTTCACAATAAAACATATTTTGCATCTTCAAAGTGGTAGGCATGTTGTGTAAATCAAATGATACAAACCCCCCCAAAATCAATTTTAATTCCAGGTTGTAAGGCAACAAAATAGGAAAAATGCCAAGGGGGGTTAATAGTTTTGCAAGCCACTGTAGATGGGGTTCAATCAGAATTTCTTGAAATCCAAAAAGGTGTTCCTCAGGGTTCGATTTTGGGTCCCTTATTGTTCACTTTGTATATTAATGACATAGGAAAAACAGTTAATTCTTGTAGCATTCATCTCTATGCAGATGACACAGTTTTGTATTCCTGAGCCACCTCAGTGCAGCAGGCCATTCGTGAACTTCAGCATGACTTTGAATCAATTCAGAAATCACTTACAGATCTTAAATTAGTGTTAAATACAAGTGAAACCAAGCTCATGCTGTTCTCTAGGTCCTGAAATGTTGACCTTGAGGACCTGCACATTTGCGCAATAAATGGAGTCCAAATTGAACTTGTTTCTCAATATAAGTACCTGGGTGTCTGGATTGATGACAAGTTATCCTTCGTAACGCATATAAAAAAAAATCTGACTAAGAAGCTAAGATAGTTTTTTAAATATAGAAATAAATGATGCCTTAGTATTAAAAATAGGAGAAAGATTGTTCAAGCAACGCTTCTCCCTGTATTGGATTTAGGTGATATTGTTTACATGCATGCGGCAACCTCTGTTTTAAAACCCTTGGATGCAGTCTACCATTCCGCAATACGTTTTATCACAAGGGACAATTTTAGGATTCATCATTGTAGTCTGTATAAAAATGTGGGATGGACATCTCTGTCTGTAAAAAGAGAGCTGCATTCTTATTTATTTACAACGCAATGTTACAGAAACTCCCTCCATATGTAACTTCATTAATTAAGATAAGAATAATAAGTTACTAAAACCGTCAACAGGAATGGATGACACTAGAGATCCTTTCTGTCTCTACAGATTTAGGAAAATCCACATTTCGTTTTTTTGCCTCTAATTTGTGGAACAATATGCAGAGTTCACTGCAGCTAGATGTACTGGTGCCCCTCTGGCAGTTTAAATGATTGATTGAGGACCTCTATGTAGTTGAATGTGATTGCTTTTATTAAATGTTTATTTTTGTTAATTGTGTGTGGAATTATATTGTTTTATACACGTGTATGTTTTAATATTCTGTTATTATTGTAATGTGTACAGGGCTCTCTTGTAAAATAGATTTTTCATCTCAATGTAACTCCCTGTTTAAATAAAAGTTAAATTAAATAAATAAATAATTGAAAGCAAGTTTAATAAGCAGTAGCTCTGTTCTATGTGCGCTAGACATTTCTGTGTTTTCCGTTTTTAAGTTTAGTTTTTGTGTCTTACTTTCGGTTTAGTAAACAAGCTTCAAACAGCTGAAAATACAATATTTTGGTTATGGAAAATATATTTCACAGCGGTTTAAATGGTACAATGATTCTCTACACTATACTTGCTTGTTTTGTCACATAAACTGAAATTAAGCAAACATTCAATTTCCTTTGTGTTATGTATGATATGAGTAGTCACCCAATTATTATACCCAAAGGCAATGGCCAAACTGGTTTATGTAGGGTTATTGTCTCATTGATCTAAGTAGTGTAACTGATACCTAAATTCTCAAACTATTTGTGACCCTATTCACACTTCACAATATTCACTTCTCATTTCTGCTAGTATTCTGTGATATCACGTCACATTCCTAGATATGACAATAAGTCTTTCCTGTACCCGGGGTATAACAACCTGTTATGGTCTAGAGAGGCTCCACCTGTCGATCCATCCATCCATCCATGCATCACTTCCATCTGTCCTACATAATAGGCCCATCTGAAGCCTAATCGGATGCTCAATTAAAAAACACAGGTCATGCCATTATACATGATGTTCATTTAAATTCAATTTAAATGTAATATTCAAAAATCCACAGACCCACTCCAAAAGTTTTTCTAAGCCATCATCGACTCAGTGGGGTTTGTTCATCATGTCACCGGACCTTCGCATTGCCACAGTCATACCCTGGATCTAGTTTTGTCCCGTGGAATAAATATTGTGGATAAAAATGTTTTTCCTAATAATCCGGGACTATTGGACCACCTCTAAAAACAAAAAACATTTGTCACAAGAAATTAGCTCCCTGGTTTACAGAAAATACCCGAGCCCTGAAGCAAGCGTCCAGAAAATTGGAATGGAAATGGCGCCACACCAAACTGGAAGTCTTCCGACTAGCTTGGAAAGACAGTACCGTGCAATATTGAAAAGCCCTCACTGCTGCTCGATCAGCCTACTTTTCCAACCCAATTGAGGAGAATAAAAACAATACAACATATATTTTTGATCGTGTTGCAAAGCTAACTAAAAAGCAGCATTCCCTAACAGAGGATCTTCAGCAGTGATGAATTCATTAACTTCTTCGACGAAAGATCATGATCATTAGAAACCAAATCACGGACTCCTCTTTGAATCTGCGTATTTATCCAAAGCTCAGTTGTCCTGAGTCTGCACAAAACTGCCAGGACCTAGTATCAATGGACACTAAAGTTTTTGAATCCTGTATCTCTCGACACATTCACAAAAATACAGTAGTCATGACCTCTAACCCTTCCAGCTGCCTACTGGACCCTATTACAACTAAACTACTGAAAGAGCTACTCCTGTGCTTGGTCCTCCTATGTTGAACATAATAAACGGCTCCCTATCTTCTGGATGTGTACCCAACTCAAAAGTGCCAGTAATAAAGCCTAATCCTGAAAAAGACAAACCTTGACCCAGAAAATGTATATAAAATAAATACAAATACATTTTAAAAACTAAATAAATTACCTACCCTGGAAGCCTGTGTTTCAGACATAAGGATGGCGGCAATAAAACCTGACTAGATCATAAATGAACAATTGTCCAGACAGAGGATTGAGTTTGCGAATTGACGGTTTATTCAACCAACTTTACACAGGCTACTGTTTGGCCGTAGCCCACGCCAAATAAATGCCAGATAACCCACAAGCCAATCGTGACCTTCTCTTGTGAAGCCCAGACGTAAAAGAGAGAGAACAAAGGCTAAACCTGGTCTTAACTTCCAATGCTCCAACCCCCCTCCACGCCACTCCGCCAACCGCCAGGATGCCCGGCATCAGAACATTCCAGGCATTCCCGTGATTGGCAGATAGCAGGTTGATTGACATGTCGGACCTCGCGAACACTGGGTACTGGTTAGTACAACACAACCACCTACTAGCCTAACACATAACACACAGCTGTCTGTGCGGGTCGCTACAGTATAATGTACAGCTACAGTATGTCGGTGTGAATTGAATACTAAAGTATATTCTTTTCTGTATTTTGCAGTTTCACAACATAAACGTTTTCAATATATTAATTCAAGAAAAGTCACGCCTTGGGAGTTTTATTGAAGACTTAGTTGTTAGCTATATGTCTAGTTTTGCATGGGAACGCAACTCAAGGGCAGAATACGTACACTAAAATCACGAGACGCAGGCTAGAATTTCTAAGCAAACAGCTGGAGGCAGGGCTTTCTCCTATAGAGCTAAATGTTTATGGAATATCCATGTGAGAGACGCAGACTCAGTCTCGACCTTTAAGTCTGTACTGAAGACTCATCTCTTCAGTAGGTCCTATGATTGACTGTAGTCTGGCTCAGGGGTGCGAAGGTGAACGGCAAAGCACTGGCGTGACTAAACGCCCTTTCTGTCTGCCTGGCCGGCTCCCCTCTCTCCACTGGGATTCTCTGCCTCTGACCCTATTATGGGGGCTGAGTCACTGGCTTAATATTGCTCTTCCATGCCGTCCCGAGGGGTGCGTCACGTTGTGCCAGGCTTTTTCACTATACTCGACTTGAGTGGGTTGAGTCACTGTCCGGTCTTGCGCCCCCTCGGGCTGGTGCGGTGGAGATATTTGTGGGCTATCCTCAGCCTTCTCAAGGTAGTAAGTTGGTGATATCGCTCAAGTGGTGTGGGGGCTGTGCTTTGGCAAAGTGAATAGGATTATATACCCATCTGGTTGGCCCTGTCTGGAGGTATCGCCGGACAGGGCCACTGTGTACCGAGACCCCCGTCTCAGCCTCCAGTATCTACCGCACCTGCTGTCTCAACCTCTGAATGCTCTGCTATGAAAAGCCAACTGACATTTACTCCTGAGGTGCTGACCTGTTGCACCCTCTATAACCACTGTGACTATTATTTGACCCTGTGACACCTGCTGATTCAAACAAATAACTTTAGAAATACATTTGATGTGGCCATCCAAACTCAAAAAGTATGTTTCTGAATGTTCTAAATAGAGATGGCAGTATATCAGTGGCCAGCAGAGGGCACAATAAAACTTTATATTTTTTTTTACGCCACAACTTGCAGGTGTGGAAGCTTTTCATGATCTGGAAGAGGTACAGAGAGAAATGACACTTCAAAGGAAAAACTTTATTTGAGAATACCAACAAGTGTTGATGCAACAATCATCACACTGCAAGAATAAATGGTAAATATTATGCAGTCCATTCTAAGACAGTGCTTGCCATGGAGTTTACTTCTGCCCTAGGAAACGGAAGTTCACGCTACATAACATCAATTACAGACAGGTTAAATAAACCAGCAGCATTCCACTATAACTCAACAATATTGTCAGAATTACGTGATGAACATTGTCGTTTCCCTCCCTCTTTTGTCAGTGTTGCTTGTATTCTTAACAGTATGCTTCATGGTTAGGAATGGAAAATCAATGCAAAGGACATTTCAAACGCCTAATGTGATGAGAGCACTTATCAAAGCCATGAATATCATTAATACACTTAAGTATAATGTGGAAATTACTAAATTTAGTTGGTTGAACACTTAAGTTGGCCTTGAGGGAGCACTAACTATGGACAATGTTCACCTGTAATAAACTCTGACATAAAGCAACATATTCCATTAAAGTGTTCACACACAAATACTATGATTAATATGTTCTCAAACAGCAACACTAATTTGTCCTATACAATCTCAACGCCAACATATCATTCAAAGGCTATATATTGAGGGCAATGAAGAGCCCATCAAGTCACTAACTTATCCTTGGTCTCAGAGGACGAGGATGTTTTGATAATGTAAATGTTGGTTGTCTTGTTACAGTAGCCTTTAACCATTTGATCATGTGTCACTATTCCCTTTTTAAACGTAACCTGTGCATGGTAAACAGTAGGCCTACAGTATGTAAAACGCTATGCGTCAAAAAAGGGAGAGCAGTCTAGCCAATAAGAACACAAGCCACAGGGTAAATTTGAAGGTCGCAATGACAGTTTTCTTTTGTGAAAAATGGTTCATTAAAGCCGCTATATTATTCACAGGCTGAAAATGCTGCAGTGTGTATTAATCCACCAAGACAAACAGGCAGCGGTTACTGTATGATACAGTAACGCCACATACCGGTAGTATAGTAAGTTAGAACACCCCTGCTTTCTTCAGCCGTCAAGACACAGCAAGAGTAATACAAGTTATGTAAACAAGGAAAATAAATATATAAAAACAGGACACGTTTGAATCCACTACATCCCCGCGCTTGACAACTCAAAGTCATCGGCGTTAGCCTACCTAATGTAATATAACAAAGTCATGAGCATTTATTACAATACCTCTTTAAAACTGCTCAGTTCATTGATCTCAGGCATATGGTACATTTAAAAAATGATTCAACTTACTTTAAAGAAGCAAATAAAACTGCATTTTTCAATAAGAAGATACTACTATGGCTAAAAAACAGGTACCAAGTTTGTCAACTGCAGACTCCAAGAAATGTTGTATTTGATCACAGACTATTTTCACATGCCAGCTGCTTACGGTCCTGGGTGTGTATGTGTGTATATGACTCCAACACAAATAAAGACTGCGGCCAACGCAAAGCAACAGTGAAATCCTGAAGGGAGACTTGAGATGCAGACAGTCAAACCTCAGCTATGTTGTGACGGGACAGGTGTTGTCATGGTAATAGACTGGGGTTTTGGGCAGATGTTAAGGGTGACGGGAGCAGTTGCAGGTCACATAGACACAGATTCCCCATTGTCCAATACCATTCTGGTATTTTCTACTGTGCTCCCCACGGGTAACCGTTTTTCCAAACTCTGACCCCTTCTATCATGTCATAATTAAATACAGTGGAATACAGCTCAATATTACAGATGGATGTTAGAAGGGAGAGAAGAGGAGTGTGTATGATAGGCATGACTTTGTGTTATGGGAATAGGGAGAGAAAATTCTGACAATTCTGACGAGACAGGGTCAGTGAAAGAAAAGGGTGAAAAGAGAGAGAAGATAGAGGAAACCAAACATCCCAACGGTTGTCAGTAGAGGGACAGAGGTGACATCAAGGAGCAGTCTTGCCGAGGACACGAGGAATGGTAGAGGATGAACTTTTAATTTCGTGGTAGGAGAGAAGAGAGAAAAGGATGGAGCAATAATCTTGATGTGGCTTAGGCCTGATGGAAAGAGAAAGAAACACTAACAAACAAAAAACATTGGATTAAAAGCTCTGAGGTGGGGCATCATCTAACTAAACGCAATCCTTAACCTATTCAGGTTATCCTAACAGAGATGTGCCTTTGGCCAAATCTGCACTGCAGTATTGACTACTCTTAAATTCAAATAGAATAGATCTTTATTTGCATGTTACATTGCATTCGGAAAGGATTTAGACCCCTTGACCTTTTCCACATTTTGTTAAGTTACAGCCTTATTCTAAAATTCTTTAGTTTTATCCCCCTCATTAATCTACACACAATACCCCATAATGACAAAGCAAAAAAAGGATAGACATTTTTGCAAATTTATTACAAAAACCCCCCTGAAATGTCACATTTACACAAGTATTCAGATCCTTTACCAGTACTTTCCTGAAGCCGTTTGGCAGCGATTACAGCCTCGAGTCTTCTAGGGTATGACGCTAATAGATTGGCACACATGAATCTGGGGTGTTTCTCCCAATCTTCTCCGCAGATCCTCTCAAGCTCTATCAGGTTGGATGAGGAGCGCCGTTGCACAGTTATTTTCAGGCCTCTCCAGAGATGTTCGATCGGGTTCAAGTCCAGGCTCTGGCTGGGCCACTCAAGGACATTCAGAGACTTGCCCCGAAACCACTCCTGCGTTGTCTTGGCTGTGTTCTTAGGGTTGTTGTCCTGTTGGAAGGTGAACCTTCGCCCCAGTCTGAGCGCTCTGGAGCAGGTTTTCATTAAGGATCTATCTGTACTTGGCTCTGTTCATCTTTCCCTCGATCCTGACTAGTCTCCTAGTCCCTGCTGCTGAAAAACATCCCCACACTACCATGCTTTACCATAGGGATGGTGCCAGGTTTCCTCCAGACGTAACACCTAGCATTCAGGCCAAAGAGTTCAATCTTGGTTTCATCAGACCAGAAAATCTTGTTTCACATGGTCTGAGAGTCCTTTAGGTGTCTTTTGGCAAACTCCAAGTGTACTGTCATGTGCCTTTTACTGAGGAGTGGCTTCCGCCAGGCCACTCTACCATAAAGGCCTGATTGGTGGAGTGCTGCAGAGATGGTTGTCCTTCTGGTTCTCCCATCTCAGAGGAACTCCGGAGCGCTGTCAGAGTGACCATTGGTTTCTTGGTCACCTCCCTGACCAAGACCCTTCTCCCCTGATTGTTCAGTTTGGCCGAGCGGCCAGCTCTAGGAAGAGTTGTGATGGTTACAAACTTCTTCCAATTAAGAATGAGAGCCCACTACTTTTATTTATGAGAGGTATTGACATGTTGAATGCACCGAGCTGTCTGTCTAAACTACTGGCACACAGCTCGGACACCCATGCATACTCCATAAGACATGCCACAAGAGGTCTCTTCACAGTTCTCAAGTCCAGAACAGACTATGAGAGGCACACAGTACTACATAGATCTATGACTACATGGAACTCTATTCCACATCAAGTAACTGACGCAAGCAGTAAAATTTGATTTAAAAAACAGATTAAAAAACACCTTATGGAACAGCGGGGACTGTGAAGCAACAAACATTGGCACAGACACATGCATACACACACACAAAATAACATACGCACTACACATTCTCATGGATTTAGTACTGTAGATATGTGGTATTGGTGGAGTAGGGGGCTGAGGGTACTCAGTGTGTTGTGAAATCTGTGCATGTATTGTAATGTTCTAAAACTGTATAAACTGCCTTAATTTTGCTGGACCCCAGGAAGAGTAGCTGATCCATAATCGTGGGGCAGCCAGTGGTGCCGTTCCACCCTACTGCAGATTCAAATTTCAATGCTATTTGTGATACAATTTTGACATTTGTCTGTGCGTATTATTTAATGCATGGTTATGCTATATAGCTACAGTATATGTTATGTGTAGCTAAATAGTTCAGGACTTGCTTTGGAACTGCAAGTAAGAATTTTTGTAGCCTAATACAATCTTGTGTTCATCATAGCAGATAAAAATGATATTAAAAAGCTATATTCTCTGTACATGTTCGACTTGGAAATCAGGTATCGTGTGCCCATACTGAGTAAGATTTTACGTACAGGATGGGCTCCTGGCTATGCCTCGCACCCATATGGGCGAGAACACTAAGCTCTGCTTCTGGGCCTATGTGAAAGGTCTGATCATATGGTACTAGGTACACACAATTCCTATAGGAGACTGGATTTTGGCAAATGTTAAATCTTTTTTTATCAGAATAATTGTGTTCAGACTCTTGATAGCAAGCTAAAAAAATGTTTTGCCATCATACACAATTTAACAAATACACACTGTACCTTTCTTTAAAAGATCAAGAAAAGGATTATAAGAACATAAAATAACCTCAAAGATATGAGGACACATGAATCAGCCAAAGCACAGCGGTGGTTAATGGGTGGTTAATGGGTAATGTACTGCATTTCAAACCAACTGAATATCAAATCAAATTTATTTATATAGCCCTTCTTACATCAGATGATATATCAAAGTACTGTGCAGAAATCCAGCCTAAAACCCCAAACAGTAAGCAATGCAGGTGTAGAAGCAAGGTGGCTAGGAAAAACTCCCTAGAAAGGCCCAAACCTAGGAAGAAACCTAGAGAGGAACCAGGCTATGAGGGGTGGACAGTCCTCTTCTGGCTGTGCCGGGTGGAGATTATGGCCAAGATGTTCAAATGTTCATAAATGACCAGCATGGTGAAATAATAGTAATCACAGTGAACAGGTCAGGGTTCCATAGCCGCAGGCAGAGCAGTTAAAACTGGAGCAGCAGCACGGCCAGGTGGACTGGGGACAGCAAGGAGTCATCATGCCAGGTAGTCCTGAGGCATGGTCCTAGGGCTCAGGTCCTCCGAGAGAGAGAAAGAAAGAGAATTAGAGAGAGCATACTTAAATTCACACAGGACACCGGATAAGACAGGAGAAATACTCCAGATATAACAGACTGTTTAACATGGCATGTCCCGTGTTAAAAGGTGAGCCTCGCAGGCTAGCAGTGGCGGAACATGTGTGTTTGGAGTGGGGGGGGGGGGGTAGCAAGAGGTGGCTGGGTGCGTTAGTGAGATGAGGCACAGTCTGGGTATCTCTTGGAAGGATCAGTTGCGTGCGTCCCAAATGAGTCCCAAATAGCACCTTATTTCCCTATATAGTGCACTACTTTTGACCAAGGCCCATAGGGTCACAGTAACCATTTGGGACGCATCCAACAAAATCCCTTCTCACTATCCCTCACTGTTTTAGTCATGGCTTATCGGCAGCGCTCCCACTGCAGCAGATCTGTTGCCTGACTAGCATGGGCTGTAAAAGCCCATTAAATGCAGTAAATTAATCTCTCCCTCCCATACGGCTCGCAGAGGAGAGAATGGGAGAAAAACTCATGCCAGCATTACCAGTCCAGATGTCCTAAAAGGGACAAACAGCCAGCGTCTGACTGAGGTACATTTCACTGCCGCTGGGCATTTTAAAGACTTCGAACCAGGTTTGGGGTAAATTCCATTTCAATTCAGTCAACTTCCTGAATTGACTGCATTGAAATGGAACTGACCCCAAACAATGGTGAGTGACTATACTAAGCTGTGATCTATCAGATTGACACATTAGCTAGGTGTCATTAAGGTAACAGGCCAAACAGTAGTGCCTTGTGAATTCTGAAAAAAAGAGGATTCTGCCTTTACAAGATGCCCCAGAGTGAACCTGTGTCATTAGTGTCTCTCTTCTTTAACAAGCGACATCAGCGACATTTAACAACTCTCAGACATTAAAACGAGAAATTATAATATACAAGTACCACCCAAAAAAATGGAAGACATACAAAGCCAGTATTTAAATGAAAAGAAGTTACACAACAGGGTATGCCAGGACATTCGATCAGCTTTTTACCTTTTCAAAAAGCATTTCCAGCTGACACTTTAGTGATGACAGGGCACTAATACAGAGCTGGTGGACTGATACAGTATAGCTAACTGGAAAACAATTTCTTATAGATGCTGCTCCAGATCCAGGAGTGAACAGCCTTAATTTCCTTGCACACATACTTTAGTACTGATGACTCTGTCAGCGTCCAAATGTTTCATGCATCACCCGAAATGTGTGCTCCAGGTGTGAGTACCCTCCCTCTCATGGTTTTAACGATGGTGACAACTCCCTCCAGCTAATACTTTCACAACAATCCTTGTAAATCCATGTACAGGTTTGCAAGTACACACTTTGGAAAAAGTGCGAAGAATTGGTACTGTTGGATTCGGGCTAAACTTTGAACATCGTGATATTAAAGACATGATAGATCAGACGCATAGTATATAAAGGAGTGAGATCTGTAGAAAGACAGAGTGGATGTGGAATGTCCTGGGTGGACGGGAGAGAGTCACGGGAGTGCGATAGGTGATACGAGAGGACATCTGTGGATTAGGCGAAGGGGGGGGGGGGGGGGGGGGGGGGTGAGGTCAGGTCAGATCCCCTGAAGGGAGAAATACTGGTTATATTATCCTGTTACCCTCTTCCTGTGGAACCATACGATGTAAGGATTGGAGAGAAGGAGGACTGTCCAAAGTGGGGAATATATACTTGTGATGGTGAGAACATTTTTTGTCTGAATTACAACTGCAACAACCTTTTGGGAAGAATTAAACTTGGTTAAGCTTCTCTAGTGGCCGTGAGTTATTTACTCTGAAAAATAAGAACCTAACAGTACACAACCATGTTAGAAACAGCAAGGGATAGTGAGAACGGATTGTGCAATGTTGAGGATTAGGGCGGGTGTCCTACTGTACCAGACCATTAGCTCAGCAGTGTAGTCTGTATGACTGCTATGTCCATCACTAAGGTCACTGGAGTTTAGGGGACTGAATAAGTTGAAGTGTATTTGTACTCACCCCATTCCACTCCACACTCACTTTTTCGCCGGTCTCGGAGCCGCTCTCGCACTTAACGCTGGACAGGCTGTCCCTAATCCTCCGTCTCTCCCTGTCCCCCTATCCATCATTTAAGATCTCCACCATACGCATCTGGTGGATGGGGTCTATGCTCTGGGGGAAGGACAAGTGCACACATACACAAACAAGCACGCACGAGCACACACCCTTTAGAGACTTGAAGATGTCACGAGCTAGTGAATTCTAGGGATGTATACCCAACTGTTATGGTCATTGTCATGTTGATCATAGGCGTTGGCAAGGCAGCACAAACATATCTGAAGTCCGGATATATTCTAGTACAGCGGTATTCAAACTTTTTCAGTAGGGACCCCTTTTTTCCCCAAGAATTTCTTGCAACCCCACCCCAAATCAGTTTGTATATTTTTACATCAACAAGTAACCTTCATTTCTTATCAAAATAAATATGAATAATCTGTACTCAAGTTTGTCACAACCCAGACTTTGAATACTACTGTTCTAGTACATAGGGGCTGTGGAATTATATTATGTTTATATGTTTTGTTCCACTGCCTCTGTTGAGACATTTGCTGGAGCATGGAGACAATGAATGCAATAGGAAGCCACCACAGAGACATGGACACTACAATGACAGTTACATGGGAGTGATGTTAGGAGGGACACTCTAGTGGATGGAGACTCTAGTGAGACTACCTATTAGACTTAAAACCACTTACTATGTTGCTCTGCATCCAAAGCAAGGTAGAGAAAGGAAACAGGAAGCATGAGATTCATTCATTCAAAAGTTAGACGCACAAATATCATACCCAAGACATTCTAACCTCTCACCATTACAATAACAGGGGAGGTTAGCATTTTTGGGAGGATATGATATTTATGCCGTTAACTTTCTCACTCATCATTATCTACGATTAATTTAAGATTATCTAATTTAAGATTATCTGTAATCATGGTAGCCTCCACATTAATGTAGAAGTGTTTAGAAACATATTTTATTCTTATTTACAACAAAAGTGACTCCAAAATGGCAATATATAATTTACCATTAATTTCTATTGGGCACAAAATAATCTCA